>NC_133728.1:9928908-10606408 GCF_048934315.1 Petromyzon marinus
CCTAGGGTTTATTATGGGCTTACGCCAGTTACTAAATAGGCTAATATAAATCTCCCCAGGGGTAGGGTACTGGGACTCCTAGCCCTCAGACTGATAAGGCTCTTCCCACTGTGCCGGCCGAGGCATGAACCAACATCGGCCGACCGAGTAAAGCAGTCACCCCTAGCCTCGTGCTAGATTTCCCCTACCCTGGGTCCGGACTTCCACCCTTCATGTTCCCGGGCTCCTGCGACGACCCCGCACTCCCAGCAGCGGCTGGTGGGGCTGTTTGTGAGGGGGCCGAGGGAGCCGATGGAAGCAGCCGATGGAGCCGAGGGGGCCGACGGAGCCGGGCAGCTGACGGGGCCGGGGGAGCCGGGGGGGGGGCCGACGAAGCCAAGGAGGGGCAGACGGAGCCAGGTGGGGCCGAAGGAGCCGGGGGAGCGGCGACGGAGCCGTGGGGTGGGGGGGGGGGGCGGGGCGCCGGAGCCGGGGGGGGTCCGACGGAGCCGGGGGGGCAACGGAGCTGGGGGGGGGCGACAGAGCCGGCGGGGGGGGCGACGGAGCCGGGGGGGGGGGTGGCGACGGAGCCGGGGGGGGGGCCGACGGAGCTGGGGGGGGGGCGACGGAGCTGGGGGGGGGGGCCGACGGCGAGAGCAGAGGGAGCCGACACTGATTTTCTCATACATCATACACTGACTCACTCACACCATGCACTGACTCACTCACACATCATGCACTGACTCGCTCATCATGCGCTTACTCACTCACACATCATACACTCGCACAACCACTGACCCATTCACTCATCATACACAGGTTCACTCATCGTGTGCTGGCTCACTCGCAAATTTGTGAGCTCCTCACACAACGCAGCCTGGTTGAACCCAGGATGGATCGCAGGCAGGCCAGCCTGAATGTTTCTAACTGGCGCATAAATGTAGACATTGTGGAATTCCCTACACGTCTGCAGTAGCAGACGTACATAGAATTTGGCATCCGTAAAGGACCGCCCTGGTCTGGAACCACATTGGGGCTGCGCAAGCCTCTCCTCGGCGTGCCTGGCAAAGCGATGTTGGATAATCCTTGCCCAGAACCGTTCCCGGCACGCTGAGGAGAGAGATGCCCCTGTAGTTAAAATATGTCCGGTCGCCCTTCTTAAAGAGACGGACCACCAGGGCATTCTTACAATTCCTGCGGAACCTGTTTTGGCGTCCAGACAGATCTGAAAATGTCATGTAGGGCAGTTTGCACACAGATGCCACCCACCATCAGCATTTCACTTGAGAGATAATCTCTGCCCGGCGCTTTTATTGGTGTCAGACTACGGATCGCCCCTCGTACATCCTCCACAGATGGCACCTCGGCAAACCACTCAAAAGCGGTGGCTACTTGAAGCAATATTTGAGGCACCATAGCCAGAGCAGGGACGTCCCTACCTTGCCCCATGATGTCTGGGCTGAGGGAATTAGCCTCCTCCAAGACTTCATAGAAATGCTCAGCAAACCTGCAGACCAGTTCCTTGCGGTTGGAAATCGGATGGCTGTTCTTTCCTTTAAGGAAGGTGATAGATGAGGAACTGCAAGTTACTTTTTTAATGGCATTAGAGTGATTTGTGATCGCGAGCTACTGAGGCAGATTCCATCTCCTCAGCAAAGCACACCCACCACTCATCCGTGCAGCGTTGTACAACTCTCCAAACCTCCGAGTGAAGGCTGCGGTAAACCTCCTCATTCTCCGATATTGGCTGTTGTAGAAAACGAGTGCGGGCCTGTCGTTTTTCTCAACCATCCAGGACACTGCCTCCTTCAGCCAGGGTCTCGGTGGAGGTCTGGACCGCATACCCATGAACCACATTCCTGAACCTCACTCATTTACCCTCAGCATTAGGAGGAAGGGACAATACCTAGCCCAGCTGCAACCGATGTTGAAATTCCTGCTAGCTAAGACCAGGCTAATTTGGGTTTGAAGGGGGTTCCCAGATGGACACCCACAACTGGAGTGGAAGAATGGCAGGCACATCTTACAGATGATAAGCCGATGGTCAGAGGGCAGATCAGCTCCACGGTGTCAAGGACATGGGCCCGCATCTGCTGGTCTGTCACTATTTAGTCCAGATGTTCTTGCTTGGACCCGGCGTGAGCCATGATGTGTATATGTGTCAACGCCGGAACAGCGTGTAGGTAATTACAAGCCCATGGGCGGCACAAAATTCTAGCAGCCTTCTGCTTTTATTATACTTATTTCCCTCATTAAAATGCAAATCAATTCATACCATTTTTGACATGCGTTTTTCTGGAGTTTTTTGTTGTTATTCTGTCTCTCACTGTTCTAATAAACCTACCATTACAATTATAGACTGATCATTTCTTTGTCAGTGGGCAAACGTATAAAATCAGCAGGGGATCAAATACTTTTTTCCCTCACTGTACGTCCCCACCGAAGATCAACATCAGTAGAGCGATGCAAACAAAGCCGGTGAGTTAATCGTCTTGTACAACCTACTGTCCCAGGTGCTAGCATAAGTGGCCACTCGGGATAGAGTCATCCTGTTGGCTAAATGTAATGCACCAGTCATGACGCATCCTGTGTTTCAGATAGTTATGATGATGTCATGTCGGGCAGTCTGAAAACAAATGCCGCCCTTCCTCAGAATTTCGCTCAGGGCACAAACACACAAAGATCCCCCGCATAGCCTTAACAGATTGTTGGGGCAAGTACTGTATGCGAGCACCTATGAAGGCCGGCACGGTACACGAGGGGGTGGGTGGTCAGCACCACGCCCGACCGCCTTTGTCTCCTTAGTGGCGATGTTTTTATACACCGCACCCGATACTCATTTGAGACCGAGTTGACCCTAGAGGAGGCCCAGACCTGGTTTAGATAATCGTCACTGGTGTTGGTCAGAAGCGCGAATCGAACTCGGCTCGCCAGGGATTGGTAGCGCAGCGGATTAACCGTTGCACTACCTTCACACACACAGACACACATGCGTGCGCGCACACTTACTGACACCCAAAACACACAATTCCCGCACGTGCCCCAGGCCACTGTTTTTAGATAATTGAAGCAATTGGCGGGACCCCGGGGCTACCATCACTGTCCCGGGGTGGGGAAAAACCAGCGTAGCGACACGAGTCTCGCCTTACCGACAACAAAACTAGTGGTCAAATCGATCGGCCTCGTCGAGAGCTACTCGGGGCACTAAGTTTCGTAAGAAGTTGAAAAATTACATAGACACGTTAAATTCACTGCCTGGTGGGGGGGCGGCGGTGGGGCTCGCCTTGGCAAAGAAGCTGAGGATGGACGGCTGACCGGAGGGCGTTGTCCCCCCGGGGCTCGCGTTTGGCCGGTGGGGTGGTGCCCATCGTGTCGATCGCCGCCTGCTGCTGCTGCTGGCGCTTGTTGGTGCCAGTCTGGGCGGGCGGCGCGTTGCTGTCGGGATCACGGAGTGGGGCGGACTGAAAAGTAATAATCATTGACCTGATTTTTGCGGGACCCCGGGGTCCCGCCAAATGATTCATTATTAGTGTGAAGCCAGGGTTGCCCCCCGGGTGAGTCGCCAAACCCCAAGCGTCACGCGCCCACTGTTCAAACATAGTCATCGTGCCAAGGCCTGGAGGGAGGAGAGACCACGCTGTGATCGAGGAGGGGGAAAAACAGCAATACACAAGGCGATTGTCGAAATTCCACGTTTCCATGATGGCACCGCATAAGGCGTGTCACTTGAGAAAGAGATGCACGTGCACACGTGCACACACATCCATCATCAGCCATGATCAATCCACTGCTGGATAAAGGGCTCACTGTGGGTTGATAATTTTTTTTTTATTGGAGAGAGAGGAGTTAGAATCCATTTTTTCTCCCGTGAAATTCCCTATACTTTTTATAGGGCGGCAACGAATCTCAACGTGCTTTCACGGCGACAGAAAGATGGACAGTAATTTGATCTAGAATACAGAGAATCAAAATAAGATTTGGATTTTAATTAACTCTGCTTTTATTCGTTACGCACTATTGACGTACGACGCACAAGGGGTACGAACCAACCGTGGCGGATAATAATTTCTCGACAACCTAAAAACAACCGACTCTTCAAAACTCTCAAAAGTTCACCAACACAGCGACCCCGCGTGTCGACAATCATAAAAGAACACCACGACGACCTTTCACACATTTACGCACGCTGCACTGCCGGGTGACCAGGCAACGTGACAGAAAGCCCAAGGTAAGTAACGGCAGTCTCAGAACTTTTGTTGGCGCTTCCAATTTCGCTCTGTGAGAATCAACACAGCGGCAGTCTCAGGACCTGGTTGGCGCTATAAACAGCGCTTTGAACAACTCAACGCATCTGCAGTCTCGGTCACTGACACACCCGCACGGGTGTGTCAGTCACCAGCAGCCACGGATACCGGCTTGGCCTCACAACAGCAGCGGCGCCTGCAACGAGCCACCACAACAAGAGTCCCGGCCACCGAGCCGGCCCACCCGACAGCATCGCCCCTGACCCCCCACAGGAGCCCCGCCCCCCCCCAGCCCTGGCAAATGCAGACCACCCCCAGGCATGGCGAACGCCGACAAGCCATTGGGGTTCTAGGGGGTCCCAGAACCCGTTTGGAAAATTTAGTTTTGGTCGGCGACCTCTCGGTGTACTTGGCCAAAACCGTGGGGTCTGCAGGCCATCCCCTCTGTGGGTTTGGAAGCTTTTCAGTTGCAACATTCGCAGAGTGGTCACGGGTGAATGCCTTCAGGCCTTAAGTCGAAACTGAACTAGTGCTTGTTCCTTCCTCACATATGACAATAGTGCTGCTGTCATCATTATTACTATCAGAGGGTTTTTGAAAGAAGTTGGCAATGAGTGGAACACTTTGAAGCAAAACTGCCTCTCTTGCCTCCGATTTTTTTCGGCTTTATTTTTGGAAGCACCACTATTCCAACGTTTGTGGTCCATATTTCAGAACTAGTATGCTATTTATATGAATATATTTATACTGGTAGGAACGAAGTTGTGAACTGAGTGTACCAGCCTGCAATAGATTAATGCGTCCGTCCCCTTTCAATACTTTAACGAAGTGAAATCTCGTGCTGTTGGGTGTAAAATCAGCAATAGACAGCGCAGAGACTTGATATGTCTTATTGCACCCAACATTTGGAAGTCACATTATCTCATTTGCGAACTTCGCTTTTGGGGATGTGGCAAATTCACACACAGCCCACAGCCGAATACCATTTGCGAGGCGAAGTTCGAAGGCACCGTGACGTTACTTTGCCAATGTTCCTACCAGCCCACCCTGCAGGGACCTGTTAGCATATCTCAATACTTATTAAATAACACTACGTAACAGGGCTATGCCAAATAAAATGAAACTGAAACACAATTTTTGTTCCTGGGTAGTAAGCGTTATTTCGTAATTGTTTATGCCTAAAAAGTATAGAAAATGGCTATTATTCCCCACAAGCTTTGATTTTGTGACCAGAACAGTGATATTTAGAAATTAACCTATTTTAAATTAGAAAACGGGCGAATTTGTGTCTTTTCGTTCACATAAAGTCAGAAAAAAACAACATATGAATCAAAATTTACATATATTTACACTAAAGTAATTGAAAAATGACTACAAAAGATTTAGAAGTGAGTGGTTTTTAAGATTTACGATTATACTTTACATCACTTCCACGAATCAGCCCCCAAATGTAGTTTCCCATCATGTTCTCCAGATACTGTCCTTGGTAGCAGCGTTCAAAGTCCAGTATATCCTGGTGGAAGCGCTCGCCTTGCTTCTCCGAGTACGCTCCCATGTTTTTCTTGAATTGATCAAGATGAGCATGAAGGATATGGACTTTGAGGGACATCCTACAGTCCATTGTGCCATAGAGCTTTACCAGAGTCTCAACCAGCTCCACGTAGTTTTCTACATTGTGATTGCCCAGGAAGACACGAACCACTTCAACAAAGCTGTTCCAAGCCGCTTTCTCCTTACTAGTGAGCTTCTTGGAAATTTCATTGCACTGCAGGATCTTCTTTATCTGTGGAAAACACCGGCTTAGACCTTTGCCTCAGACAGCTTAGGGAAGAAGTCTTGATGGTACTTGAAGGCTGCCGACTCCTTATCTACAGCTTTGACAAATTGTTTCATAAGGCCCAATTTGAGTGCAGTGTTGGCATCAGCACCTTCCGGGGGTCCACCAGTGGCTCCCACTTGACGTTGTTCCTCCCCACAGAGAACTCGGTCCGCTGTGGCCAGCCCCGCCTGTGGTAGTGTGCCTTGCTGCTGTCCCAAAGGCAAAGATAGCAGGGAAACTTGGTAAAACCGCCTTGGAGACCCATCAGGAATTCCACCATGTATAAGTCTCCGATGACCTCCCCGTTTATGCCCACTACATTTGGTGACAGAAGTGGCTAACCGTTCTAGTTAGAACAGCTAGAGAAAATGGACACTAGGAAGAAGGCATGTACTCGAACGTCGGACAAAGACGGCGACGATCTGGCAGCCCCGGGGCTGGTGACCCCGGAGGATGGATGCGAGTTGCCGCCGACGAAGCAGCACGCCGTCCGCCCACCTGACGGCTCACCGCCGTTGGGGAGGGGGCTGCGGGCGGCACACTCCCATGTTGCTGAGCTACTCCCCGCCGCGGCTTCCATCATGGAGCTCCACGAGCCGGCGATGGAGGAGAGCGGGATGGAGCTTCACGGGGTCACCGCTCCCGCAAAATTTTCAGGGCTTCCCGCCAAAAGTTTTGGCTCGCCCGCCGAAAGCTCCCGCCAACCAGGAGCATCCGCATTTCCCGCCCAAGGCTCCCATCAATTGGGAGCCGCCACGTCACAACCTGCGCGGGTGGCCACTATTGGGATGGCGGCGCACAGCGGAGTTCTCTGGTTGACCCCAGAGGACGCGTGACTGGGGGCGTCCACCCGGGGACCCCCAAAAGGGGGGCTGGGGGGACCATGCGTCCAGGAGGGACCCTTCTCGAGAGTTCGAGAAGGTGGTCGTGGCCAGGGGTAGAGCGAGCCCCACCACGGGGATAAAAGCCAGTCTCCTAGTGGGACCGGGGGCAGTTATCATCCTGAAGACTCGACGTGCTGCCTCCGCCTGAAGATGAAGGCCAACCCGGGACCAGGACCCAAGCTGGGGTCCCGTCCATAGTAGCTACTCCCCGTGTAGCTAGTGTAGTTAGCCTGGCGGACCACCACCTTAGGTTAGCATCTGGTAAAGGGGTAGTTACCCTTTTGTGTTAGCGCGTTGGAAAATAAATGTGTTGCCCCCAGCCCGCGTATCTGAGTGTCCGTTTATGCCCACTACATATATACACAAAGTATTTGATAGCACGCGAATGAACACAAACTACATTGACACCTGTAAAGACAAACAGATAGAGATGTGGTGCAGTGGATAACGAACTGCCATATAAACCTGGTGACCTGAGTCTAATGTCTGGCCATGGCGAATGTAAGTGGTGAGTGACATGGGCCTGTGCGCATGTACGTTGACATTATTTTGCACCGTACGTAGCCAACCGTGGTGGGGGGTACAACAAACTAAACATAAAAATCAGTTCTAAAGTAATGAGTTTTCAATCTGGATTATTTAAAAGTGCATGGCAGCAGCGTGAAATCCCTTCGTAAACATCGACACGTGCACACGACACACCACAGGCAGCAGCACAGCGCAGCTCCCGGTAAACATTATTAGCGAGCGCTAAACACGCGCAGCACATCACTCAAGAGGCAGCGATCATCACAACTGTTTGACGTTAAGAGCAGGCAACAAGAAGTTCCGAGTGACTCGAGAGATTATTGATCAATTGCTTATTGATTATTCCGACTATTGCTAAAGTGTTCAAGAACGGCAGTTTGCGAGTAACGCGGTAATACATTACCGCCTCTTCGGCAGATTATTCCGACTTAATAACATCTCACCGGCGTCGTGCACATGTGGGGGACGCGGGCCCCCGGCTCCCCCTCCGGGGGAGGGTTGATCTCGGGAGGGCTGCAGGTTCCGGGCTGCTCGCTCGTGTGAGAGCCGCCACTATCCAACTCCTCGCTCGTGGGGAGAAGGCTGCCGCTCCCTGGCGCTGCAGCCCCTCGGGTCCGCGGGCCCTGTTTGGGGGGCATAGCTCGGGCCTGGCGCACGGCTGCCTGGAATCAATCCGTCACTTCTCAGCCACTCAAACGCGACTTCTTGGAGAAGTCAATGTCATGTGAACCTACTGAATTATAACAGTGATCTGCCACGGCCGAGGTGTTGGTCCAAGACAGAGGTTCTTTGCAAGCCATCTGGCTACCATGAGAGATTCGTTCACGAGGCTATCCACATATACAAACACAGAGACAATTTCAACCGAGAAGATGGATTCTGGCTTAGCAATCATTGGAAGGATTTGATAAACCATTTAGGGTCTTAATTGAATGATCACGCTTAAGGTGGCTTTCAGACCGCATTCATTATTTTTCGTCTCCCCCCTCCTCTTTTTCGAACGTAGATGGACTCGTCCATCTGAACAAACTGTCAAATCGCTCTCCGTGGTGCTAACGTTAAAAATAACCGCCACTTTTTTCAAATTTTCTTGTTGTGGTTTTCACACCTGATGATGATTGCTTGTGTTGCAGTCGAAACGTGATAATTTTATTGTTTTATATTTGTATTATTTTATTGTTTCCCTTCTACGTGACTTTACCGAAAGAACCAAGAATATGAATCCCTGCAGTCACGAAAGCTTTAAATCAAAATTGGCATATTTGTTATGTGCCTACGTGAGATGGTAATGTGGGGGGTACGAATGAACACCTATATAAGTGAAATGCAAAATTTTAGTTGTGTTCTTCTATCCCTGGCTGTGCGTCCATGCATCCAACAACTGGCACCTGATACGGTAAGTTCTCATTTCGTCCACGTTTTAAAGCTTCAGGTTTTGGGGGCTATATTCTCTAAAATGCTTAAGTGGAGAATCTACAAAAAGCCCAAACAAAGTTAATCGAAAGCAGTGGTTCCATCCAGCATGGCGTCGGCTTGTTTGCGGTCTTACGCTCCACAGGAAGTGAAGAGGAGTGAGTAAGTAAAGCAGCGGTTCTTAGTGTCGGGAACAGTAGATTCCAGTAGTGTTAGTGACAGTAAATCTCAGTGCAGTGGTTACAGGCTCCGTTACCGTTTAACCTAATACAGTGGTGTAGTGTCAGCAACACTAGATCACCTCGGAGCCTATTCCCAGGTCAACTCAGCTTTACAACCTCTGCAACTCTGCTCAGGCCATGCCCAAGACCTTTAGACCCGTTTAGATCAGTGGTTCTTAACCTGGGGTGCGTGCACCCCCTGGGGGTGCATGATGCCCTTTCTCGGGGTGCGAGAAGCCAGATCATTTTTCGAAGGCAAATCATCGAAAACACAAATTAAGCACGGGCACGTAAGTACAACTACTTTATTTCAAACCTATGGATTCATTTAAATCGAGTAAAGGTTAACACTCTCAGGTTCACATTACCAACATCCACACTTATTTTGTTAACCATCCGAAAAATGCGGCAAAACCAGCATGACAATTGGCTGCGAATAGCACTCGCCCCAAGCGTTCACGCTATACGAGGAATATTTATCTTTGTGGGTTTAACCAGGCTGGATTGTGTGAGTAGCTCAAATCCTTGAAAGATCTGGACACATTCCCGTCAGTGAGCTCCTCCGGCAGACAAGGGTGCATTGGCTGGGTAATGATGTAGCCTGCATGCCCAGCCACCACATTCCCAAGCAGCTGGAGAAGATATAGAGCAGTACGGGAGGATGTAGAACTAAGTGGACTTGCTGAACTTAGTTCTACAGCGGTGTCAAGATCGGTCTCTGTTGAAGGATGCTCGTGAAGGACGCTACTAGACAGTTGGAGGCACTCGCCCTCCCAACAATGGCTAATGAAAAAGTTGGTGGAGCTGGTGTGAGCTCACCTGTAATTTAATTGCACACAATTATGCACATCGCTAATAGCTATGGGAAGCCAAGTGCGGTTTTATTAATATTATGTTATTGCAATGGTGATATGCGATTGGATCCCAAGCCCCACGTGAACAGAGTACGAGGCAGGCCCTCAATTTAGATTTTGTCGGACTTGATACTGGGGAGCTGCACGTTACGTTCGCTGATATATAACTGTTAAATGATTTTTTACTTGAATGGTAATCGACTGAAAGCAAACTCGGTAATGTTAATTGACTGAGTTGTTGGTAATGATGAAAATGTACACAATTAAGACTTGTGACTTGGGTGTTTCTGATCGCTATTGCAGGTTCACTTATTACTACTACACATTTTTTTTTTAACTTGCCCTGTTGTCTATATTCCTTCAAATCTTTGACTCTTAATATCTTAGGATCTACGGAGGCTAACGAGCTGAAATTTTCTACACTGACTCGTGTTGAGTGACAATTGAAGATTTCACTTTAAAAGCCGGTCCGGGTCCTGTCGATCCTGGGCTGTTGGTGTTTTTATTTATTTAATTTTAATCATTAATACTCGCATATTCTGCCCCCCCCCCCACCATTTCAAAGCACGAATGTTCATGCACAGCTACTCGGGAAAGGTCTTATTCAATCAGCGGCTGTTAGGCGGCCTCTGACCAATGAGAGGCACGCTTATATTGCTGCCCGTCATGGCGACAGAGCAGCCGCTGTGGTACCCTCTTAGCGCGGAACAAAACAATTACTGTAATAATGTGTTATTGCTAAAAGATTGGCATAGCTACGATAGTAATACATCGTATTATCACTTGCTTTATCACGCCCGTTCCAACGCGCTGAGGGCAACATGTTCATGCTCAAGCTGAGAGGCCGTCCACAAATGACGTCACGCACCTAGGGGAGACGGGGCGGCAGACATTTGTGACGATGTGTGACGAGGGGGGGGAGGGAGGGGTTTGAGAAATGTGACGTCACATCAAAATGCGCAAACTTTAAATAAATATAAACAGCACGTTCTAATTAATAAAGTAGAATTGTTATGACACTAATTTTGATTAATTTCCATTATTAACTTTTTTTATTATTTAAATTTATTAAGGTCACCTTTTATTTATAGCATAGATTATATTATAACTAGGGGTTGTTCGCGGGCGACTAACGGCGCTCCCTCACAACCAGTTACGACCTTCGGCCAGGAACGTCACGAAAAAAATTGCACACGAACGACACATTCACGCAAGCACCCGATGCTCTGTTTTGAAGTTTTAAAATGAAACACATTTTTAATTGTATTATGTTTTGAATTGGATAATTGTATTTCTTCATTAAAGGCTCATATCAGCTTATATCATTTTACATCTGGAGGAAATTCACACGAAGCCACATTTCTTGTGAATTTCCTCTCGTCGTGAAGTAGATGGCCTTGCTTGGGGGTTTGGTTCGATGCGGACTTTCATCCGCCCCTCTCTAGCCCGCCAAGCGTTGGTTGGCTGCTTGGTCCCAGTCACGTGACACACTTCAACCAATCCATGCCGCGTTAGTCACAGAATGACAGAATGACAGAATCACAGACCTGGGTGTTTATATATTAGGATTATGTTACAATAACATAATTATATATAGAGAAAAGTTTTTGGGTACAAAGATATCAAACAACCACTTTTGAGCATGGAGGGATAATTAATCATGGAGTACCTACTAAATATACGTCATTCGGCACGCGTACAATAGCCAACGCGTCCTCCATGATTAATTATTCCTCCATGAAATTTTAGTTCTTTGTACCCAGAAAATGGCGTCATGCTTCTTTTCGCAATTGTTCTACTATGAGTGACTGAATTTAACCATTTAGGATCTTTAATATAACTACGGAGTTCACTTATGGAAATGAAAAAAAATTGTTAACCGCTCACGATCCAGTATATCGTGTGCGTGATTTAGTATTTTATGTGCAAACAATAATAAATTGTGGGCAAGAACTAATCACTCGCACAAATAAAATACATTGCGTGTATAATTGAAATGTAGTTTTTTTACATGTTTCTATAAAGGTGCTCCGTATTAGCTCATTTTTTTTTTACAAACTTCGTATCAGTTTTAGTTAATTGAGTACTCATAGTAATCAAATAATCATAGAATAGCTAATCAAATAATTCATGAATTCAACGCTATCTATTTAAAATATTCAGGCTGGTTATTACTTTCAACTCAAATCATAATTAAAATATACAACATTTATAAACTTGATTTGAAGCTTTCGTGACTGCAGGAATTATTCTATGGTTCTTTCGGTAAAGTCACGTAGGAAGAAAATAAATTAAATAATAGAATACGACATTTTGATTGCAACACAAGCAATCGTCATCAGGTAGTAAACAAACCTAGTGCACTTAGAAATACAATGCAATCCAACACAGAGTCGGCTGAGAGCGAGTAGGTGAGAACCGTGTTCATGATTTTTGATGAAACCCCCCTAATGTTATCTCTATTTTAAATGCCAAAATGTAATTATTGCTAAAATGCCTTAAATCAAAGTACTAGATCTGTCCATAATACTAGATCTGTGCACGCACATGCATGCGTTATCGCATTGCAGTCTGTGCCTTGCCGTCTTCCATGCAATTATATAATTAATGGTCGCAAATACGACAATTAAACGCGTTTATGTATCGCCTTGTTCTATGTCATTTAACTTTCCAATCGGGCCGACCGTTATTGCACACATTTGTTGAATTTGCCCTGCTGTCCGTGTGTTTATGTTTGGATCTAGGATATATTTGATGTGCTTTATGCAAGCCACCCACGTTTGTTCAGCACATCATATTTGATTAATACTGCAGTCAAAATAATGCATTTGATACTTTTGAGTGCAAATAAAAGTGTGCATTGAAGATAATTTTTAACACAAAATTTAGTTGTATTGTTTGCCGTTATTGTGGGAAATCGTCCTCCTGGCAAGTTAACTATTTCTTCGAGTCAATTTTTATTTTGATCAATATGTAAAGTAGAGCCAACACGAGGTTGGGGGCGGGGTCATTTATTTTCCCCCAGTCCACACTTACCCACAGACCTCTCTCAATCCGTTCCCCGCCATAATGCCCCGAGCCCCCCATCATATATCTCCTCGCCTGCTCCTCCCCTCTTCCACTGTTCCCACTCCACTACACCCCTCCTGTTTGCGGGAATCTTCTCCATGCCCCTTAACCCACTGTCCCATCTCCATTTCTACCCCTGACATCCCTTACAAATACTACTCGAATTGATAGATATAACGGAGTTGGAAGATCATTCGAGTCTTCTTTGGTTCTTTCGGTAAAGTCACGTAGAATGAGAATAAAATAATAAAATAACACAATAAAATTCTCACGACGTTTCGGCCACAACGCAAGCGGCCGTCTTCAGGTGAAAGGAACAGACCTGTCGGGACGACGGAGCTTCAGTGGCCGAAACGTCGTGATAATTTTATTGTGTTATTTTATTATTTTATTCTCATTCTACGTGACTTTACCGAAATAACCAAAGAAGATGAATCCTTGCAGTCACGAAAGCTTTAAATCGAGATCATTCGAGTGTTTTGGTTGTGAAACTAGAAGTTGTTTTTGTAATAGTTGATATTTAGTATTGTACAGCATTGTGCGGTTCATTGGGAAGGCACACAATTTTTGAATTAGAACTTAATTTTAACATTGAGCAAATGGGTTAAGCAGGCAGGTGTTTTTTGGAGGTTACATTATATAATATAATTATTTTATGTTGTCAGTAAAATATGAGGTCCCTAATATAATGAATTAAATATTGATTTTAATTATATAATGCATATTTCGTTTATGCAGTATCAGGGACTGGGATGCACTAGAGATGGGCAGATGTTAAATGTTAAAATGTTTATTGTTAAATGTTTGTTCAAATGTTGTTAGATATAAGCAGCTGTTATAATTTAGATTTGGGCGGACTTAGTGCTGAGATTGACCTGCAGTGTTGTGACCTCAAGGGTGTTTTTGATCGCTATTGCAGATATGCAATTTCCTTTCCTGAAGAATACTTTGAAATAAAGTTTTGCCATTTCACAAACCCCCTGGGTGCTCCACTGTGAAGCCATCCACTTTTCCGGAGGATGGAACACAACGCGAGTCCCTACTCGTCGTCTCAGAAGTTTTATTATTCTGAGCGCTATTGTAGCTGGCCTGTCCCCCTCGCAAGGATTCACGATGGGAAGAGATAGAGGACAGGGTGGACCGGCTACAGTGGAATAATAGGGGGGCACAGCTGATGCATCTGCCAGTCGTCTCAGTGAAACCATGGCACCTGAGTCTGTCCCGTCACCTGTTGGCGAGTCTTAGACACTCACGTGCACTCAAAGTGAACCTGGCCTGGCACAGGCGTTGTGGTGACGTCACCACCACTTAGTGTATGCAATTGTGAGTACTCATTCCACCCTTCCGACAAGCAAGCCAGCATTAGTACTCAAGGAAAGTAAAAATAATATATTTCGATTGAAAGCTTTCGTGACTGCAAGGATTCATATTATTTGGTTCTTTCGGTAAAGTCACGTAGAATGAGAATAAAATAATAAATTGATCAAATAAAATAACACAATATTCTCACGACGTTTCGGCCACAACACAAGCGGCCTTCATCAGGTGAAGGGGACGAGACTGTCTGGAGGACAGCGCTGGAGTGAGAAAGACACGCTGAGATCACGACCTTTAAGCTGTGTGAGAAGAAACAAAGCGCCTTGACAAAGGAATTAGGCCGCTTGTGTTGTGGCCGAAACGTCGTGAGAATATTATTGTTATTTTATTTGATCAATTTATTATTTTATTCTCATTCTACGTGACTTTACCGAAAGAACCAAAGAAGAAAAATAATATAGTTTTTTTTTCCTATTAACAAACGGAACCCATTCGTAAACCGAGGACTGCTCAAATTGAGTATCGCATTTTGCATTTGGGAGTGTGGCGCTTTTGGTTATAGCCTACTTCAAGGCTCAACTTTATTGCCCCCACTATTATATTTTTGGTCAGCCAAGTCACGGTCGTGTTTCGTGTGGGTCGAGTCTAATGAGTAATGGATATCAAAACCGAGGCAATTTCAGAGGGTTGGTTCATCGTTAATTTGTAGACAAGCTCCCCCTGCCTGCTTTCACACCATAGTGTTATATCTGCACCACACGGTGTGCTTACACTATACCCCAGGACGGCCCCTTTGTCCCCACACACACATGAACACACACCCTTAAGGCACGTTTATCCCTAGCTGGCATTTACCACCCACGTTTGGGCTACATTCACAAGAAAGCAAACTTCGAGGTGACGCTCGACATCGCTTGCCGTGGCCCCACTAAGAGAGCCGGGGCCTGCTGGCTGCTCTCCACAACAGGCAAGCGTCCTCGTCCTCCTCTGCCCGCCCCTACACCCCCACCGGGTGTCCAAGCTGGATGCTTGAAGGTTTTATGGAACCAGCTCCTGTTCATTGCTGGATGGCGCTCGCGAGCAGCTATAGCTGGGGTCTTCTTCAATCCAGCCTTCGCTATCTGGTGGTGGTGGTTGGGTGGTCCCTATTTATAGGAAGCCGGCTGCACTAATGGTGATTGACACCGTGTTTGTTGCAGGTGTCTCTAATTTTCACGAACCGCTTTCCCGATTACAGGAGGATCCCACCCGAAATTGTGTTCTGCCTTGACACTTATTGGTGTCATGTGACAGGTAGGGGCCAGAGGACGTGGAGAAAGCCCTTTAATATAAAGGGCTATCACACAAAGGTTAACACACAGCTCAGTCACCCACTTGCTATGCTGCACTTTACAAGCCACCTCGTGTCCCTGCAGGTTAGGAGTTTCACTCCACATGATAATCTTTCTATGATTCACTAATCCTGCTTTGAAATGTCTGGATTACAGGTGTAATGAGAGAGCGCCATCTGGGGGGTTACAGGGGACATCTGCATGGCCGACCGCTGGGTAACCGGCATCCAAAGACACCAGTCCAGAGTCGTCATGGAAGTCGTTTATTACACAGGTATGTGCCACCACGCCTGGGAATATTCTATCTCAGAATAACCACTTTTCCTCGTTCATTTCAGCAACAATGGAAGGTCAAGAGGTGGCAAAGTGGCAGGACCAAGACTACACCACAGACTTCAACCCACGCCTTTACCTAGATATGTACTGCAGCACACCACCAGAGGACTTAGCGGAAAGAGACACCTTACCACATGTGTGCAGTTCCTACACTCAACGTTCAGCAAAGGTGAGGCAAGGTACTGGACATCTGTGAAAAAGAGCTTCAAAGCTCCCCGTATTTTTCCAGGATAAATAAATATTAAGATTTTGAAGGTAATGCTGGCCAGTATGCCTGCAAATTCTCCCACATTCAACATCACAATTTAATGATTTGTTAGGAGTAGACATTACGGTTGATTCGTGTTCTATAATTTTTAGTGCCTCACTTGTCTCACTTGTTTTGTCACTCAACTGTTTCTTGGTGTGCTCTGGGACTGTTTTTGCTGTTTTGCCCAAACTTGATAATTTTTGTGCTTATAAAATTTTAACTGAAAGACTTTATCTATTTTACATATTCATTTTTAGTGATTTGCTTATTTTTACTATACTTTGCACTCCTGTCGTTTTTGTATTATAACTATCTGACCCACCATGAATGTAAAAAATCACTTCATTGCTCATTGGATTTCTCCAGCATGAATAAAGATGCTGATTCTGATGACAACGGGCTTTATATATATTTTTTATTGTATAACCAACGTGAATGATTTTAATATAATTTACCCGTACTGTAATTGACTTTACAGAGCTACTACTGAGCTCACTTCAATGGCCCCTCATGCAATGATGGCGAGTCCGCCGTTTTCATTTTTCCCAGGTGAGGTGTCGGGCCAGCGCCTCCTAGACGTCGGTTCAGGCCCCACCATCTACCAGGTGCTGAGTGCGTGTGAGAGATTTTCCGAGATCTACCTCTCCGACTTCGTGAAGGGCAACCGAGAAGAGCTCCAGAGCTGGCTCAACCGCTCCCCCGGTACCGACACAGTTGGTAAATTAATTTGGTTTCATCGATACTCATTTGCAGAGTGCGACCGATTGCCAGATTTTTGGGTCCGATACCAATTTTTTTGAGAATCCTAGTCCATTGATTGCCGATATATCGACCTATATTTTTTGTCAACAAATTTCATTTTTTTCAAATCAATTTGAAAAAACTTACTTTCCATTAAACTTTAAATATTAGACAATATTTACTTAAATTATACTATGAACGAGCAAAGAAAAACGTAAAAATACAAATAAATAACCATGTCATAGATTGAGCATAAACATTCGTAAAAAAGACACTTGCCAATTGAACTTCAGCTATTTTGGCAGAATCTGACAGTGCTCAAGCATCACAGTTCAGCGTCCTAGTACTGCCACTTAAGCAGTAGCGGATTGTAGTGAAGAAACCACAGCTTCTCTGCATTTCACCACCTGAGGGAGCGTGTTTCTATCGTCATCATAAATATATTAGAGCTCCCTTGACCGGATATTTTAGCAAATACCAATACCAACTGCCAAACATACATTTAGAGTATTCATAATCTTTTCTAGATTTGAAGCTTTCGTGACTGCAAGGATCCATACTCTTTGGTTCTATTCAGTGAAGTCACGTGGGTAAAAAATAAACAAAAAATCACGACGTTTCGGCCACAACACAAGTGGCCTTCATCAGGTGAAGGGACCAACCTGTCCGGAGGACAGCGTTGGAGTGAGAAAAGTCAAGCGCAGGTCACCTCCTTTAAGCTGTGAGTGGGTAAACAGAAAAAAAACGCCTTGACAAAGGAATTAGCATAAAATGTAAAGCTGTGCAAGCTCGTAAATAGCATAAAAAATACATTAGCACCACCGTGAGAGTTTGGGATGCCACTAATTTAATGAACATACTGTACCATTAAAAAATCCTTTAACGTTTGGTTCGATTTAGAACATCTTTCCAATGGTTGCTTAATTTGAAGCCATCTTCTCGGTTGAAATTGTGTCTGTGTTTGTAAATCTGAATTTCCTCGTGAACAAATCTCTGATAGAAACCCGTGGGTTTACATAGAACCTTGGTATCGGAGAAGACTATATCGTGATCACCCACAGCGTTGTAACAGTGATCAGCCACGGCAGAAGAATTCGTTCTGCCGTGTTTCAAATCTGATTTGTACTCGCGAATTCGGTCAGAGACATGTCGTTTCGTCTCCCCGATATAGCAGTCACCACAGGTGCAGATCAATTTGTAAACTCCGGGGTACTGTAAGTCAGGAATGACATCCTTCACGGAAGGGATCAGGTCACGGATTTTGTGTACTGTATTGAACCGGACCAGGATCATGTGTTTGTTTAGAATTTTTGAGATCTTTTTTAGTAACGCCTGCTATATATGGTAGTGTGATGGTTTTGATCGGAGTATCAAGTGGTTGTTTCTGTATGGAGGGAGAAACAGCTTGGCGGATGGTACGGTCAGAGTATCCATTCCTTTTGAGGGTCAGATGTACATGTTTTAATTCACTGGTCAAGTGGTGTTGGTCCGAAATGCAATGAGCCCTGTGGTATAACGTTTAGATGAGAGAATTATTTTGTGTCGGGTGGTGGTGGGAATCAGGTTTCAAGTAGGAATCTGTGTGGGTGGGTTTCCTGTAGACAGAATGTCCCAATGAGCCATCAGGTCTCCTCTCAAACAGAACATCCAAGAATGGCAGCTTGCCATCTTTCTCCACTTCCATGGTGAATTTGATGGCGGGGTGTCTGGAATTAATGTGGTCTAGGAAAAGGTTCAAAGCTGGGAGGCCATGTGGCCAAATGACGAAAGGATTGCCTTTGTCGGCTGAGAGGATGACTATATCACTGCTTGGATGTGTCCTATGCCCTTAAAGGCATAGGACAAGTTGTTGCTGGCAGAGGAGTTCGTCCTACCGTGTTTCAAGTCTGCTTAATGTTCGCGGATGCGGTCCGAGATATGCCGTTTGGTTTCTCCAATGTAGCTGCTACCACAGAGGCACTTTAGTTTGTAAACGCCCAGGTACTGTATGTCTGGAACAGCATCTTTTACAGATGGAACCAGATCACGGATTTTACGTACTGTGTTGAATCGGACCTGCAATGTAGGGTAAGGTGATGGTTTTGAGTGGCTCCTCAAGAGGATCCTTCTTCATGACTGGAGTGATGGCTTTGCGGATTGTGTAGTCGGAGTAACAATTTGCCCTGAGAGCCTGGTGTACGTGCTTGAGTTATAATTCAGTGGGCTCACATGACATTGACTTCTCCAAGACGGAGGTTCTTTGCAAGCCAACCGGCTACCATGAGAGATTCGTTCATGAGGCCATCCACATATACAAGCACAGAGACAATTTCAACCGAGAAGATGGATTCTGGCTTAGTAACCATTGAGAAAGATGTTTTAAACCATTTCGGTTCTAAATTAATTGTATTTTACGGTGACCTTCAGACCGCAGCTCTTTTGCTGGCATTGCCTCTTAACACCTCTCACACCACGGTTAATGGTATGGTTTACAACATGGAGTATAACAGCGCCTCGCAGCTGTTTCTCTCCCCCGTCCTCCGTTCCGAGCATGGATGGACTCGTCCGTCTGAACGGGGCTCGTCGCTGTCCGTGGTGCTGGCGTTGAGGGGAAGAAACCGCCACCCATTTTTTCGCCATATGGCATTGTGATATATAACGACTTATTGTTGGTGGCTCAGCTGATTGAAGAGTATATAGAATTTATTGATAACATTGAGGTATTTTGATTTAAAGCTTTCGTGACTGCAGTAATTCATATTCTTAGTTTTTTCGGTAAAGTCACATTGAAGAGAAACAACAAAATAACAAAATATATATAAAACAATAAAAAATTCTCACGACGTTTCGACCATAACTCAAACGGTCATCATCAGGTGTGTCGGTTTGCATAAATTTATTTTTAAACGGCACATTTATTTATTTATAAAAAAAACGTTGGCGTCACGCGCAGCGATTGGCAGTTTGCCCAGGACTAGTCCATCTATTTTTTTTAAAAGAGGAGGGGGGAGACGAAATTTTTTATAATGTATGCTGTCTGAAAGCCACTGTAAGCGTGAACAATCAATCAAGAACTGAAATGATTTATCAAATCTTTCCAATGATTGCTAAGATAGAATCCATCTTCTCGGTTGAAATTGTCTCTGTGCTTGTATATGTGGATAGCCTCATGAACGAATCTCTCATGGAAGCCAGATGGCTTACAAAGAACCTCCGTCTTGGAAAAGTCAATGACATGTGAGCCTACTGAATTAGAACAATGATCTGCTACGGCCGAGGTGTTGGTCCTACCGTGTTTAAGGTCTGCTTTATGTTCACGAATGCGGTCCGAGACATGGCGTTTGGTTTCTCCAATGTAACTACTAACACAGAGGCAACTTAGTTTGTAGACACCAGGGTATTGTATGTCCGGAATCACATCTTTTACAGACGGAACCAGATCACGGATTTTATGTAATGTGTTGAAACGGACCTGGATCTTGTGTTTATTCAAGATTTTGGAGATCTTTTTTGTGATCCCAGCAATGTAGGGTAAAGTGATGGTTTTGAAAGGCTCCTCAAGAGGGTTCTTCTTCATGGTTTGAGTGATAGCTTTGCGGATTGTATAGTCGGAGTAACCATTAGCCCTAAGAGCTTGGTGTACGTGCTTGAGTTCACTGCTTATGTGTTCCTGGTCGGATATGCATTGGGCTCTATGATACAGAGTCTTGATGAGAGAATTCTTCTGTGATGGATGGTGGTGGGAATCCGGTTTCAGATAAGCATCCGTATGGGTAGCTTTCCTGTAGACAGAGTGGCTCATTGAACCATCAGGTCTCTTTTTAATTAGGACATCCAAAAAAGGTATCTTGCCATCTATTTCGACTTCTATGGTAAATCTGATGGCTGGGTGTATGGAATTGATGTGGTCGAAGAATTGGTCTAGAGCAGGCCGGCCATGTGGCCAGATGACAAAAGTGTCATCCACGTACCTCTTCCATAAGGTTGGGCGCAGAGTGGCAGTCTGGATGGCGTCAGTCTCAAATTTCTCCATGAAAATGTTAGCTATAACTGGAGAAAGGGGGGAGCCCATTGGGGTGCCCTCAGTTTGTTTGTAGAAAGTTCCATTCCAAGTGAAGTATGTATTGGTTAAACAGTGTCTCACCAGGGGGGGTACCTCAGTGTTTAGTCCTTGATGAACCAAGTCTTCAATGATTGCAATGGTGTCAGGTACAGGAACCTTGGTGAATAAGGAAACTACATCAAAACTGACAAGCAGGTCGTCTGGGGACAGGGAAATACCCTTGATTGTTGATACCAGGTGAGTAGAATTTTGTACCGCAGAGGTGGTCTTTCCAGTGAAAGGACGCAGGATTTCAGACAAAAAACGAGCTAGTTTGTAGGTGGGGGAGCTGATAGTAGAGACTATGGGACGAAGAGGTGTATCAACTTTATGTATTTTTGGTAAGCCGTATAACCTTGGTGGCCTGGCAGCAGAAGGTTTCAACGAAAACTGTTTAGATTGATCAATTAATGCGGTTGAATCAGAAATTATTTTGTTGGTTTGTGTGACGAGGCTGTTGGTGGGATCTCTTTTTATTTTTGTATAACTACCATCGTCGAGTAATTCTTTAATTTTGTTGTTGTATTCTATTTTATCCATGATGACAGTAGCATTGCCTTTGTCAGCTGAGAGAACTACAATATCATTCCTCTTTTTTAATTTATATAATTCAAAACGCTCATCTTTGCTGAGGTTGCTAGCTGGCATCTTAGCGTTTTTGAGGGTTGCAGCGATTTCAGATCTTGCTACGTCTGCAGCGATGTGACCCAGGCCCCTGAGAGCAACGTCTACTTGGGCAATTATATCATTAACTGGTATGTGTTTAGGTGTGACTGCAAAGTTTAGACCTTTGGCTAAAACGGATTTCAGACCATCGGAAATAGAACTGTTACTGCGATTAATTACGACTTTATTAACGTCTAACTTTTTGGTGTGTGGGTCCGGTCTTTTGTTGAAGAGGAGGTTAAATTTGGAAATCAGGTTTTCCTTACATTTGGTCGACATAGTAGCAGCTGAAGAGGCAGTCATATTGTCTACATGTTCCCAATCCGATGTGGACATTATTGCCGTCAATGATAAGTGTGATTTGTAGAGTGTCTTGTCTAACTGATCTAGTTCTGTGCGTATAAGTCTGATTTTTTCTGAGATAAGAGCTAAGCTAGTTTTGAAAAGAATTCGTTTCGCATTAGAAGAAGTTACAGCAGCAGAGGTCAGTGTAAATGCGATTGGTATTACCCCAGAGTCGCGGCATCTCTTCAGGAAGGTGAGAGACTCGATCAGCTGAGCTTTCTTATCCCGGAGTTTGTTGAAGGATCTTAAAGTTATGTGAAAACCCTCCCCGTAGAGGCGATTAAATTTTGATTTAAAGCTTTCGTGACTGCAGTAATTCATATTCTTAGTTTTTTCGGTAAAGCCACGTTGAAGAGAAACAACAAAATAACAAAATATATATAAAACAATAAAAAATTCTCACGACGTTTCGACCATAACTCAAACGGTCATCATCAGGTGTGTCGGTTTGCATAAATTTATTTTTAAACGGCACATTTATTTATTTATAAAAAAAACGTTGGCGTCACGCGCAGCGATTGGCAGTTTGCCCAGGACTAGTCCATCTATTTTTTTTAAAAGAGGAGGGGGGAGACGAAATTTTTTATAATGTATGCTGTCTGAAAGCCACTGTAAGCATGAACAATCAATCAAGAACTGAAATGATTTATCAAATCTTTCCAATGATTGCTAAGATAGAATCCATCTTCTCGGTTGAAATTGTCTCTGTGCTTGTATATGTGGATAGCCTCATGAACGAATCTCTCATGGAAGCCAGATGGCTTACAAAGAACCTCCGTCTTGGAAAAGTCAATGGCATGTGAGCCTACTGAATTAGAACAATGATCTGCTACGGCCGAGGTGTTGGTCCTACCGTGTTTAAGGTCTGCTTTATGTTCACGAATGCGGTCCGAGACATGGCGTTTGGTTTCTCCAATGTAACTACTACCACAGAGGCAACTTAGTTTGTAGACACCAGGGTATTGTATGTCCGGAATCACATCTTTTACAGACAGAACCAGATCACGGATTTTATGTAATGTGTTGAAACGGACCTGGATCTTGTGTTTATTCAAGATTTTGGAGATCTTTTTTGTGATCCCAGCAATGTAGGGTAAAGTGATGGTTTTGAAAGGCTCCTCAAGAGGGTTCTTCTTCATGGTTTGAGTGATAGCTTTGCGGATTGTATAGTCGGAGTAACCATTAGCCCTAAGAGCTTGGTGTACGTGCTTGAGTTCACTGCTTATGTGTTCCTGGTCGGATATGCATTGGGCTCTATGATACAGAGTCTTGATGAGAGAATTCTTCTGTGATGGATGGTGGTGGGAATCCGGTTTCAGATAAGCATCCGTATGGGTAGCTTTCCTGTAGACAGAGTGGCTCATTGAACCATCAGGTCTCTTTTTAATTAGGACATCCAAAAAAGGTATCTTGCCATCTATTTCGACTTCCATGGTAAATCTGATGGCTGGGTGTATGGAATTGATGTGGTCGAAGAATTGGTCTAGAGCAGGCCGGCCATGTGGCCAGATGACAAAAGTGTCATCCACGTACCTCTTCCATAAGGTTGGGCGCAGAGTGGCAGTCTGGATGGCGTCAGTCTCAAATTTCTCCATGAAAATGTTAGCTATAACTGGAGAAAGGGGGGAGCCCATTGGGGTGCCCTCAGTTTGTTTGTAGAAAGTTCCATTCCAAGTGAAGTATGTATTGGTTAAACAGTGTCTCACCAGGGGGGGTACCTCAGTGTTTAGTCCTTGATGAACCAAGTCTTCAATGATTGCAATGGTGTCAGGTACAGGAACCTTGGTGAATAAGGAAACTACATCAAAACTGACAAGCAGGTCGTCTGGGGACAGGGAAATACCCTTGATTGTTGATACCAGGTGAGTAGAATTTTGTACCGCAGAGGTGGTCTTTCCAGTGAAAGGACGCAGGATTTCAGACAAAAAACGAGCTAGTTTGTAGGTGGGGGAGCTGATAGTAGAGACTATGGGACGAAGAGGTGTATCAACTTTATGTATTTTTGGTAAGCCGTATAACCTTGGTGGCCTGGCAGCAGAAGGTTTCAACGAAAACTGTTTAGATTGATCAATTAATGCGGTTGAATCAGAAATTATTTTGTTGGTTTGTGTGACGAGGCTGTTGGTGGGATCTCTTTTTATTTTTGTATAACTACCATCGTCGAGTAATTCTTTAATTTTGTTGTTGTATTCTATTTTATCCATGATGACAGTAGCATTGCCTTTGTCAGCTGAGAGAACTACAATATCATTCCTCTTTTTTAATTTATATAATTCAAAACGCTCATCTTTGCTGAGGTTGCTAGCTGGCATCTTAGCGTTTTTGAGGGTCGCAGCGATTTCAGATCTTGCTACGTCTGCAGCGATGTGACCCAGGCCCCTGAGAGCAACGTCTACTTGGGCAATTATATCATTAACTGGTATGTGTTTAGGTGTGACTGCAAAGTTTAGACCTTTAGCTAAAACGGATTTCAGACCATCGGAAATAGAACTGTTACTGCGATTAATTACGACTTTATTAACGTCTAACTTTTTGGTGTGTGGGTCCGGTCTTTTGTTGAAGAGGAGGTTAAATTTGGAAATCAGGTTTTCCTTACATTTGGTCGACATAGTAGCAGCTGAAGAGGCAGTCATATTGTCTACATGTTCCCAATCCGATGTGGACATTATTGCCGTCAATGATAAGTGTGATTTGTAGAGTGTCTTGTCTAACTGATCTAGTTCTGTGCGTATAAGTCTGATTTTTTCTGAGATAAGAGCTAAGCTAGTTTTGAAAAGAATTCGTTTCGCATTAGAAGAAGTTACAGCAGCAGAGGTCAGTGTAAATGCGATTGGTATTACCCCAGAGTCGCGGCATCTCTTCAGGAAGGTGAGAGACTCGATCAGCTGAGCTTTCTTATCCCGGAGTTTGTTGAAGGATCTTAAAGTTATGTGAAAACCCTCCCCGTAGAGGCGATTAAATTTTGATTTAAAGCTTTCGTGACTGCAGTAATTCATATTCTTAGTTTTTTCGGTAAAGCCACGTTGAAGAGAAACAACAAAATAACAAAATATATATAAAACAATAAAAAATTCTCACGACGTTTCGACCATAACTCAAACGGTCATCATCAGGTGTGTCGGTTTGCATAAATTTATTTGTAAACGGCACATTTATTTATTTATAAAAAAAACGTTGGCGTCACGCGCAGCGATTGGCAGTTTGCCCAGGACTAGTCCATCTATTTTTTTTTAAAAGAGGCGGGGGGAGACGAAATTTTTTATAATGTATGCTGTCTGAAAGCCACTGTAAGCGTGAACAATCAATCAAGAACTGAAATGATTTATCAAATCTTTCCAATGATTGCTAAGATAGAATCCATCTTCTCGGTTGAAATTGTCTCTGTGCTTGTATATGTGGATAGCCTCATGAACGAATCTCTCATGGAAGCCAGATGGCTTACAAAGAACCTCCGTCTTGGAAAAGTCAATGGCATGTGAGCCTACTGAATTAGAACAATGATCTGCTACGGCCGAGGTGTTGGTCCTACCGTGTTTAAGGTCTGCTTTATGTTCACGAATGCGGTCCGAGACATGGCGTTTGGTTTCTCCAATGTAACTACTACCACAGAGGCAACTTAGTTTGTAGACACCAGGGTATTGTATGTCCGGAATCACATCTTTTACAGACGGAACCAGATCACGGATTTTATGTAATGTGTTGAAACGGACCTGGATCTTGTGTTTATTCAAGATTTTGGAGATCTTTTTTGTGATCCCAGCAATGTAGGGTAAAGTGATGGTTTTGAAAGGCTCCTCAAGAGGGTTCTTCTTCATGGTTTGAGTGATAGCTTTGCGGATTGTATAGTCGGAGTAACCATTAGCCCTAAGAGCTTGGTGTACGTGCTTGAGTTCACTGCTTATGTGTTCCTGGTCGGATATGCATTGGGCTCTATGATACAGAGTCTTGATGAGAGAATTCTTCTGTGATGGATGGTGGTGGGAATCCGGTTTCAGATAAGCATCCGTATGGGTAGCTTTCCTGTAGACAGAGTGGCTCATTGAACCATCAGGTCTCTTTTTAATTAGGACATCCAAAAAAGGTATCTTGCCATCTATTTCGACTTCCATGGTAAATCTGATGGCTGGGTGTATGGAATTGATGTGGTCGAAGAATTGGTCTAGAGCAGGCCGGCCATGTGGCCAGATGACAAAAGTGTCATCCACGTACCTCTTCCATAAGGTTGGGCGCAGAGTGGCAGTCTGGATGGCGTCAGTCTCAAATTTCTCCATGAAAATGTTAGCTATAACTGGAGAAAGGGGGGAGCCCATTGGGGTGCCCTCAGTTTGTTTGTAGAAAGTTCCATTCCAAGTGAAGTATGTATTGGTTAAACAGTGTCTCACCAGGGGGGGTACCTCAGTGTTTAGTCTTTGATGAACCAAGTCTTCAATGATTGCAATGGTGTCAGGTACAGGAACCTTGGTGAATAAGGAAACTACATCAAAACTGACAAGCAGGTCGTCTGGGGACAGGGAAATACCCTTGATTGTTGATACCAGGTGAGTAGAATTTTGTACCGCAGAGGTGGTCTTTCCAGTGAAAGGACGCAGGATTTCAGACAAAAAACGAGCTAGTTTGTAGGTGGGGGAGCTGATAGTAGAGACTATGGGACGAAGAGGTGTATCAACTTTATGTATTTTTGGTAAGCCGTATAACCTTGGTGGCCTGGCAGCAGAAGGTTTCAACGAAAACTGTTTAGATTGATCAATTAATGCGGTTGAATCAGAAATTATTTTGTTGGTTTGTGTGACGAGGCTGTTGGTGGGATCTCTTTTTATTTTTGTATAACTACCATCGTCGAGTAATTCTTTAATTTTGTTGTTGTATTCTCTTTTATCCATGATGACAGTAGCATTGCCTTTGTCAGCTGAGAGAACTACAATATAATTCCTCTTTTTTAATTTATATAATTCAAAACGCTCATCTTTGCTGAGGTTGCTAGCTGGCATCTTAGCGTTTTTGAGGGTTGCAGCGATTTCAGATCTTGCTACGTCTGCAGCGATGTGACCCAGGCCCCTGAGAGCAACGTCTACTTGGGCAATTATATCATTAACTGGTATGTGTTTAGGTGTGACTGCAAAGTTTAGACCTTTAGCTAAAACGGATTTCAGACCATCGGAAATAGGACTGTTACTGCGATTAATTACGACTTTATTAACGTCTAACTTTTTGGTGTGTGGGTCCGGTCTTTTGTTGAAGAGGAGGTTAAATTTGGAAATCAGGTTTTCCTTACATTTGGTCGACATAGTAGCAGCTGAAGAGGCAGTCATATTGTCTACATGTTCCCAATCCGATGTGGACATTATTGCCGTCAATGATAAGTGTGATTTGTAGAGTGTCTTGTCTAACTGATCTAGTTCTGTGCGTATAAGTCTGATTTTTTCTGAGATAAGAGCTAAGCTAGTTTTGAAAAGAATTCGTTTCGCATTAGAAGAAGTTACAGCAGCAGAGGTCAGTGTAAATGCGATTGGTATTACCCCAGAGTCGCGGCATCTCTTCAGGAAGGTGAGAGACTCGATCAGCTGAGCTTTCTTATCCCGGAGTTTGTTGAAGGATCTTAAAGTTATGTGAAAACCCTCCCCGTAGAGGCGATTAAATTTTGATTTAAAGCTTTCGTGACTGCAGTAATTCATATTCTTAGTTTTTTCGGTAAAGTCACGTTGAAGAGAAACAACAAAATAACAAAATATATATAAAACAATAAAAAATTCTCACGACGTTTCGACCATAACTCAAACGGTCATCATCAGGTGTGTCGGTTTGCATAAATTTATTTGTAAACGGCACATTTATTTATTTATAAAAAAACGTTGGCGTCACGCGCAGCGATTGGCAGTTTGCCCAGGACTAGTCCATCTATTTTTTTTTAAAAGAGGCGGGGGGAGACGAAATTTTTTATAATGTATGCTGTCTGAAAGCCACTGTAAGCGTGAACAATCAATCAAGAACTGAAATGATTTATCAAATCTTTCCAATGATTGCTAAGATAGAATCCATCTTCTCGGTTGAAATTGTCTCTGTGCTTGTATATGTGGATAGCCTCATGAACGAATCTCTCATGGAAGCCAGATGGCTTACAAAGAACCTCCGTCTTGGAAAAGTCAATGGCATGTGAGCCTACTGAATTAGAACAATGATCTGCTACGGCCGAGGTGTTGGTCCTACCGTGTTTAAGGTCTGCTTTATGTTCACGAATGCGGTCCGAGACATGGCGTTTGGTTTCTCCAATGTAACTACTACCACAGAGGCAACTTAGTTTGTAGACACCAGGGTATTGTATGTCCGGAATCACATCTTTTACAGACGGAACCAGATCACGGATTTTATGTAATGTGTTGAAACGGACCTGGATCTTGTGTTTATTCAAGATTTTGGAGATCTTTTTTGTGATCCCAGCAATGTAGGGTAAAGTGATGGTTTTGAAAGGCTCCTCAAGAGGGTTCTTCTTCATGGTTTGAGTGATAGCTTTGCGGATTGTATAGTCGGAGTAACCATTAGCCCTAAGAGCTTGGTGTACGTGCTTGAGTTCACTGCTTATGTGTTCCTGGTCGGATATGCATTGGGCTCTATGATACAGAGTCTTGATGAGAGAATTCTTCTGTGATGGATGGTGGTGGGAATCCGGTTTCAGATAAGCATCCGTATGGGTAGCTTTCCTGTAGACAGAGTGGCTCATTGAACCATCAGGTCTCTTTTTAATTAGGACATCCAAAAAAGGTATCTTGCCATCTATTTCGACTTCCATGGTAAATCTGATGGCTGGGTGTATGGAATTGATGTGGTCGAAGAATTGGTCTAGAGCAGGCCGGCCATGTGGCCAGATGACAAAAGTGTCATCCACGTACCTCTTCCATAAGGTTGGGCGCAGAGTGGCAGTCTGGATGGCGTCAGTCTCAAATTTCTCCATGAAAATGTTAGCTATAACTGGAGAAAGGGGGGAGCCCATTGGGGTGCCCTCAGTTTGTTTGTAGAAAGTTCCATTCCAAGTGAAGTATGTATTGGTTAAACAGTGTCTCACCAGGGGGGGTACCTCAGTGTTTAGTCCTTGATGAACCAAGTCTTCAATGATTGCAATGGTGTCAGGTACAGGAACCTTGGTGAATAAGGAAACTACATCAAAACTGACAAGCAGGTCGTCTGGGGACAGGGAAATACCCTTGATTGTTGATACCAGGTGAGTAGAATTTTGTACCGCAGAGGTGGTCTTTCCAGTGAAAGGACGCAGGATTTCAGACAAAAAACGAGCTAGTTTGTAGGTGGGGGAGCTGATAGTAGAGACTATGGGACGAAGAGGTGTATCAACTTTATGTATTTTTGGTAAGCCGTATAACCTTGGTGGCCTGGCAGCAGAAGGTTTCAACGAAAACTGTTTAGATTGATCAATTAATGCGGTTGAATCAGAAATTATTTTGTTGGTTTGTGTGACGAGGCTGTTGGTGGGATCTCTTTTTATTTTTGTATAACTACCATCGTCGAGTAATTCTTTAATTTTGTTGTTGTATTCTATTTTATCCATGATGACAGTAGCATTGCCTTTGTCAGCTGAGAGAACTACAATATCATTCCTCTTTTTTAATTTATATAATTCAAAACGCTCATCTTTGCTGAGGTTGCTAGCTGGCATCTTAGCGTTTTTGAGGGTCGCAGCGATTTCAGATCTTGCTACGTCTGCAGCGATGTGACCCAGGCCCCTGAGAGCAACGTCTACTTGGGCAATAATATCATTAACTGGTATGTGTTTAGGTGTGACTGCAAAGTTTAGACCTTTAGCTAAAACGGATTTCAGACCATCGGAAATAGAACTGTTACTGCGATTAATTACGACTTTATTAACGTCTAACTTTTTGGTGTGTGGGTCCGGTCTTTTGTTGAAGAGGAGGTTAAATTTGGAAATCAGGTTTTCCTTACATTTGGTCGACATAGTAGCAGCTGAAGAGGCAGTCATATTGTCTACATGTTCCCAATCCGATGTGGACATTATTGCCGTCAATGATAAGTGTGATTTGTAGAGTGTCTTGTCTAACTGATCTAGTTCTGTGCGTATAAGTCTGATTTTTTCTGAGATAAGAGCTAAGCTAGTTTTGAAAAGAATTCGTTTCGCATTAGAAGAAGTTACAGCAGCAGAGGTCAGTGTAAATGCGATTGGTATTACCCCAGAGTCGCGGCATCTCTTCAGGAAGGTGAGAGACTCGATCAGCTGAGCTTTCTTATCCCGGAGTTTGTTGAAGGATCTTAAAGTTATGTGAAAACCCTCCCCGTAGAGGCGATTAAATTTTGATTTAAAGCTTTCGTGACTGCAGTAATTCATATTCTTAGTTTTTTCGGTAAAGTCACGTTGAAGAGAAACAACAAAATAACAAAATATATATAAAACAATAAAAAATTCTCACGACGTTTCGACCATAACTCAAACGGTCATCATCAGGTGTGTCGGTTTGCATAAATTTATTTGTAAACGGCACATTTATTTATTTATAAAAAAACGTTGGCGTCACGCGCAGCGATTGGCAGTTTGCCCAGGACTAGTCCATCTATTTTTTTTTAAAAGAGGCGGGGGGAGACGAAATTTTTTATAATGTATGCTGTCTGAAAGCCACTGTAAGCGTGAACAATCAATCAAGAACTGAAATGATTTATCAAATCTTTCCAATGATTGCTAAGATAGAATCCATCTTCTCGGTTGAAATTGTCTCTGTGCTTGTATATGTGGATAGCCTCATGAACGAATCTCTCATGGAAGCCAGATGGCTTACAAAGAACCTCCGTCTTGGAAAAGTCAATGGCATGTGAGCCTACTGAATTAGAACAATGATCTGCTACGGCCGAGGTGTTGGTCCTACCGTGTTTAAGGTCTGCTTTATGTTCACGAATGCGGTCCGAGACATGGCGTTTGGTTTCTCCAATGTAACTACTACCACAGAGGCAACTTAGTTTGTAGACACCAGGGTATTGTATGTCCGGAATCACATCTTTTACAGACGGAACCAGATCACGGATTTTATGTAATGTGTTGAAACGGACCTGGATCTTGTGTTTATTCAAGATTTTGGAGATCTTTTTTGTGATCCCAGCAATGTAGGGTAAAGTGATGGTTTTGAAAGGCTCCTCAAGAGGGTTCTTCTTCATGGTTTGAGTGATAGCTTTGCGGATTGTATAGTCGGAGTAACCATTAGCCCTAAGAGCTTGGTGTACGTGCTTGAGTTCACTGCTTATGTGTTCCTGGTCGGATATGCATTGGGCTCTATGATACAGAGTCTTGATGAGAGAATTCTTCTGTGATGGATGGTGGTGGGAATCCGGTTTCAGATAAGCATCCGTATGGGTAGCTTTCCTGTAGACAGAGTGGCTCATTGAACCATCAGGTCTCTTTTTAATTAGGACATCCAAAAAAGGTATCTTGCCATCTATTTCGACTTCCATGGTAAATCTGATGGCTGGGTGTATGGAATTGATGTGGTCGAAGAATTGGTCTAGAGCAGGCCGGCCATGTGGCCAGATGACAAAAGTGTCATCCACGTACCTCTTCCATAAGGTTGGGCGCAGAGTGGCAGTCTGGATGGCGTCAGTCTCAAATTTCTCCATGAAAATGTTAGCTATAACTGGAGAAAGGGGGGAGCCCATTGGGGTGCCCTCAGTTTGTTTGTAGAAAGTTCCATTCCAAGTGAAGTATGTATTGGTTAAACAGTGTCTCACCAGGGGGGGTACCTCAGTGTTTAGTCTTTGATGAACCAAGTCTTCAATGATTGCAATGGTGTCAGGTACAGGAACCTTGGTGAATAAGGAAACTACATCAAAACTGACAAGCAGGTCGTCTGGGGACAGGGAAATACCCTTGATTGTTGATACCAGGTGAGTAGAATTTTGTACCGCAGAGGTGGTCTTTCCAGTGAAAGGACGCAGGATTTCAGACAAAAAACGAGCTAGTTTGTAGGTGGGGGAGCTGATAGTAGAGACTATGGGACGAAGAGGTGTATCAACTTTATGTATTTTTGGTAAGCCGTATAACCTTGGTGGCCTGGCAGCAGAAGGTTTCAACGAAAACTGTTTAGATTGATCAATTAATGCGGTTGAATCAGAAATTATTTTGTTGGTTTGTGTGACGAGGCTGTTGGTGGGATCTCTTTTTATTTTTGTATAACTACCATCGTCGAGTAATTCTTTAATTTTGTTGTTGTATTCTATTTTATCCATGATGACAGTAGCATTGCCTTTGTCAGCTGAGAGAACTACAATATAATTCCTCTTTTTTAATTTATATAATTCAAAACGCTCATCTTTGCTGAGGTTGCTAGCTGGCATCTTAGCGTTTTTGAGGGTTGCAGCGATTTCAGATCTTGCTACGTCTGCAGCGATGTGACCCAGGCCCCTGAGAGCAACGTCTACTTGGGCAATTATATCATTAACTGGTATGTGTTTAGGTGTGACTGCAAAGTTTAGACCTTTAGCTAAAACGGATTTCAGACCATCGGAAATAGAACTGTTACTGCGATTAATTACGACTTTATTAACGTCTAACTTTTTGGTGTGTGGGTCCGGTCTTTTGTTGAAGAGGAGGTTAAATTTGGAAATCAGGTTTTCCTTACATTTGGTCGACATAGTAGCAGCTGAAGAGGCAGTCATATTGTCTACATGTTCCCAATCCGATGTGGACATTATTGCCGTCAATGATAAGTGTGATTTGTAGAGTCTCTTGTCTAACTGATCTAGTTCTGTGCGTATAAGTCTGATTTTTTCTGAGATAAGAGCTAAGCTAGTTTTGAAAAGAATTCGTTTCGCATTAGAAGAAGTTACAGCAGCAGAGGTCAGTGTAAATGCGATTGGTATTACCCCAGAGTCGCGGCATCTCTTCAGGAAGGTGAGAGACTCGATCAGCTGAGCTTTCTTATCCCGGAGTTTGTTGAAGGATCTTAAAGTTATGTGAAAACCCTCCCCGTAGAGGCGATTAAATTTTGATTTAAAGCTTTCGTGACTGCAGTAATTCATATTCTTAGTTTTTTCGGTAAAGTCACGTTGAAGAGAAACAACAAAATAACAAAATATATATAAAACAATAAAAAATTCTCACGACGTTTCGACCATAACTCAAACGGTCATCATCAGGTGTGTCGGTTTGCATAAATTTATTTGTAAACGGCACATTTATTTATTTATAAAAAAACGTTGGCGTCACGCGCAGCGATTGGCAGTTTGCCCAGGACTAGTCCATCTATTTTTTTTTAAAAGAGGCGGGGGGAGACGAAATTTTTTATAATGTATGCTGTCTGAAAGCCACTGTAAGCGTGAACAATCAATCAAGAACTGAAATGATTTATCAAATCTTTCCAATGATTGCTAAGATAGAATCCATCTTCTCGGTTGAAATTGTCTCTGTGCTTGTATATGTGGATAGCCTCATGAACGAATCTCTCATGGAAGCCAGATGGCTTACAAAGAACCTCCGTCTTGGAAAAGTCAATGGCATGTGAGCCTACTGAATTAGAACAATGATCTGCTACGGCCGAGGTGTTGGTCCTACCGTGTTTAAGGTCTGCTTTATGTTCACGAATGCGGTCCGAGACATGGCGTTTGGTTTCTCCAATGTAACTACTACCACAGAGGCAACTTAGTTTGTAGACACCAGGGTATTGTATGTCCGGAATCACATCTTTTACAGACGGAACCAGATCACGGATTTTATGTAATGTGTTGAAACGGACCTGGATCTTGTGTTTATTCAAGATTTTGGAGATCTTTTTTGTGATCCCAGCAATGTAGGGTAAAGTGATGGTTTTGAAAGGCTCCTCAAGAGGGTTCTTCTTCATGGTTTGAGTGATAGCTTTGCGGATTGTATAGTCGGAGTAACCATTAGCCCTAAGAGCTTGGTGTACGTGCTTGAGTTCACTGCTTATGTGTTCCTGGTCGGATATGCATTGGGCTCTATGATACAGAGTCTTGATGAGAGAATTCTTCTGTGATGGATGGTGGTGGGAATCCGGTTTCAGATAAGCATCCGTATGGGTAGCTTTCCTGTAGACAGAGTGGCTCATTGAACCATCAGGTCTCTTTTTAATTAGGACATCCAAAAAAGGTATCTTGCCATCTATTTCGACTTCCATGGTAAATCTGATGGCTGGGTGTATGGAATTGATGTGGTCGAAGAATTGGTCTAGAGCAGGCCGGCCATGTGGCCAGATGACAAAAGTGTCATCCACGTACCTCTTCCATAAGGTTGGGCGCAGAGTGGCAGTCTGGATGGCGTCAGTCTCAAATTTCTCCATGAAAATGTTAGCTATAACTGGAGAAAGGGGGGAGCCCATTGGGGTGCCCTCAGTTTGTTTGTAGAAAGTTCCATTCCAAGTGAAGTATGTATTGGTTAAACAGTGTCTCACCAGGGGGGGTACCTCAGTGTTTAGTCTTTGATGAACCAAGTCTTCAATGATTGCAATGGTGTCAGGTACAGGAACCTTGGTGAATAAGGAAACTACATCAAAACTGACAAGCAGGTCGTCTGGGGACAGGGAAATACCCTTGATTGTTGATACCAGGTGAGTAGAATTTTGTACCGCAGAGGTGGTCTTTCCAGTGAAAGGACGCAGGATTTCAGACAAAAAACGAGCTAGTTTGTAGGTGGGGGAGCTGATAGTAGAGACTATGGGACGAAGAGGTGTATCAACTTTATGTATTTTTGGTAAGCCGTATAACCTTGGTGGCCTGGCAGCAGAAGGTTTCAACGAAAACTGTTTAGATTGATCAATTAATGCGGTTGAATCAGAAATTATTTTGTTGGTTTGTGTGACGAGGCTGTTGGTGGGATCTCTTTTTATTTTTGTATAACTACCATCGTCGAGTAATTCTTTAATTTTGTTGTTGTATTCTATTTTATCCATGATGACAGTAGCATTGCCTTTGTCAGCTGAGAGAACTACAATATAATTCCTCTTTTTTAATTTATATAATTCAAAACGCTCATCTTTGCTGAGGTTGCTAGCTGGCATCTTAGCGTTTTTGAGGGTTGCAGCGATTTCAGATCTTGCTACGTCTGCAGCGATGTGACCCAGGCCCCTGAGAGCAACGTCTACTTGGGCAATTATATCATTAACTGGTATGTGTTTAGGTGTGACTGCAAAGTTTAGACCTTTAGCTAAAACGGATTTCAGACCATCGGAAATAGAACTGTTACTGCGATTAATTACGACTTTATTAACGTCTAACTTTTTGGTGTGTGGGTCCGGTCTTTTGTTGAAGAGGAGGTTAAATTTGGAAATCAGGTTTTCCTTACATTTGGTCGACATAGTAGCAGCTGAAGAGGCAGTCATATTGTCTACATGTTCCCAATCCGATGTGGACATTATTGCCGTCAATGATAAGTGTGATTTGTAGAGTGTCTTGTCTAACTGATCTAGTTCTGTGCGTATAAGTCTGATTTTTTCTGAGATAAGAGCTAAGCTAGTTTTGAAAAGAATTCGTTTCGCATTAGAAGAAGTTACAGCAGCAGAGGTCAGTGTAAATGCGATTGGTATTACCCCAGAGTCGCGGCATCTCTTCAGGAAGGTGAGAGACTCGATCAGCTGAGCTTTCTTATCCCGGAGTTTGTTGAAGGATCTTAAAGTTATGTGAAAACCCTCCCCGTAGAGGCGATTAAATTTTGATTTAAAGCTTTCGTGACTGCAGTAATTCATATTCTTAGTTTTTTCGGTAAAGCCACGTTGAAGAGAAACAACAAAATAACAAAATATATATAAAACAATAAAAAATTCTCACGACGTTTCGACCATAACTCAAACGGTCATCATCAGGTGTGTCGGTTTGCATAAATTTATTTGTAAACGGCACATTTATTTATTTATAAAAAAACGTTGGCGTCACGCGCAGCGATTGGCAGTTTGCCCAGGACTAGTCCATCTATTTTTTTTTAAAAGAGGCGGGGGGAGACGAAATTTTTTATAATGTATGCTGTCTGAAAGCCACTGTAAGCGTGAACAATCAATCAAGAACTGAAATGATTTATCAAATCTTTCCAATGATTGCTAAGATAGAATCCATCTTCTCGGTTGAAATTGTCTCTGTGCTTGTATATGTGGATAGCCTCATGAACGAATCTCTCATGGAAGCCAGATGGCTTACAAAGAACCTCCGTCTTGGAAAAGTCAATGGCATGTGAGCCTACTGAATTAGAACAATGATCTGCTACGGCCGAGGTGTTGGTCCTACCGTGTTTAAGGTCTGCTTTATGTTCACGAATGCGGTCCGAGACATGGCGTTTGGTTTCTCCAATGTAACTACTACCACAGAGGCAACTTAGTTTGTAGACACCAGGGTATTGTATGTCCGGAATCACATCTTTTACAGACGGAACCAGATCACGGATTTTATGTAATATGTTGAAACGGACCTGGATCTTGTGTTTATTCAAGATTTTGGAGATCTTTTTTGTGATCCCAGCAATGTAGGGTAAAGTGATGGTTTTGAAAGGCTCCTCAAGAGGGTTCTTCTTCATGGTTTGAGTGATAGCTTTGCGGATTGTATAGTCGGAGTAACCATTAGCCCTAAGAGCTTGGTGTACGTGCTTGAGTTCACTGCTTATGTGTTCCTGGTCGGATATGCATTGGGCTCTATGATACAGAGTCTTGATGAGAGAATTCTTCTGTGATGGATGGTGGTGGGAATCCGGTTTCAGATAAGCATCCGTATGGGTAGCTTTGCTGTAGACAGAGTGGCTCATTGAACCATCAGGTCTCTTTTTAATTAGGACATCCAAAAAAGGTATCTTGCCATCTATTTCGACTTCCATGGTAAATCTGATGGCTGGGTGTATGGAATTGATGTGGTCGTAGAATTGGTCTAGAGCAGGCCGGCCATGTGGCCAGATGACAAAAGTGTCATCCACGTACCTCTTCCATAAGGTTGGGCGCAGAGTGGCAGTCTGGATGGCGTCAGTCTCAAATTTCTCCATGAAAATGTTAGCTATAACTGGAGAAAGGGGGGAGCCCATTGGGGTGCCCTCAGTTTGTTTGTAGAAAGTTCCATTCCAAGTGAAGTATGTATTGGTTAAACAGTGTCTCACCAGGGGGGGTACCTCAGTGTTTAGTCCTTGATGAACCAAGTCTTCAATGATTGCAATGGTGTCAGGTACAGGAACCTTGGTGAATAAGGAAACTACATCAAAACTGACAAGCAGGTCGTCTGGGGACAGGGAAATACCCTTGATTGTTGATACCAGGTGAGTAGAATTTTGTACCGCAGAGGTGGTCTTTCCAGTGAAAGGACGCAGGATTTCAGACAAAAAACGAGCTAGTTTGTAGGTGGGGGAGCTGATAGTAGAGACTATGGGACGAAGAGGTGTATCAACTTTATGTATTTTTGGTAAGCCGTATAACCTTGGTGGCCTGGCAGCAGAAGGTTTCAACGAAAACTGTTTAGATTGATCAATTAATGCGGTTGAATCAGAAATTATTTTGTTGGTTTGTGTGACGAGGCTGTTGGTGGGATCTCTTTTTATTTTTGTATAACTACCATCGTCGAGTAATTCTTTAATTTTGTTGTTGTATTCTATTTTATCCATGATGACAGTAGCATTGCCTTTGTCAGCTGAGAGAACTACAATATAATTCCTCTTTTTTAATTTATATAATTCAAAACGCTCATCTTTGCTGAGGTTGCTAGCTGGCATCTTAGCGTTTTTGAGGGTTGCAGCGATTTCAGATCTTGCTACGTCTGCAGCGATGTGACCCAGGCCCCTGAGAGCAACGTCTACTTGGGCAATTATATCATTAACTGGTATGTGTTTAGGTGTGACTGCAAAGTTTAGACCTTTAGCTAAAACGGATTTCAGACCATCGGAAATAGAACTGTTACTGCGATTAATTACGACTTTATTAACGTCTAACTTTTTGGTGTGTGGGTCCGGTCTTTTGTTGAAGAGGAGGTTAAATTTGGAAATCAGGTTTTCCTTACATTTGGTCGACATAGTAGCAGCTGAAGAGGCAGTCATATTGTCTACATGTTCCCAATCCGATGTGGACATTATTGCCGTCAATGATAAGTGTGATTTGTAGAGTGTCTTGTCTAACTGATCTAGTTCTGTGCGTATAAGTCTGATTTTTTCTGAGATAAGAGCTAAGCTAGTTTTGAAAAGAATTCGTTTCGCATTAGAAGAAGTTACAGCAGCAGAGGTCAGTGTAAATGCGATTGGTATTACCCCAGAGTCGCGGCATCTCTTCAGGAAGGTGAGAGACTCGATCAGCTGAGCTTTCTTATCCCGGAGTTTGTTGAAGGATCTTAAAGTTAAGTGAAAACCCTCCCCGTAGAGGCGATTAAATTTTGAATTAAAGCTTTCGTGACTGCAGTAATTCATATTCTTAGTTTTTTCGGTAAAGTCACGTTGAAGAGAAACAACAAAATAACAAAATATATATAAAACAATAAAAAATTCTCACGACGTTTCGACCATAACTCAAACGGTCATCATCAGGTGTGTCGGTTTGCATACATTTATTTGTAAACGGCACATTTATTTATTTATAAAAAAACGTTGGCGTCACGCGCAGCGATTGGCAGTTTGCCCAGGACTAGTCCATCTATTTTTTTTTAAAAGAGGCGGGGGGAGACGACATTTTTTATAATGTATGCTGTCTGAAAGCCACTGTAAGCGTGAACAATCAATCAAGAACTGAAATGATTTATCAAATCTTTCCAATGATTGCTAAGATAGAATCCATCTTCTCGGTTGAAATTGTCTCTGTGCTTGTATATGTGGATAGCCTCATGAACGAATCTCTCATGGAAGCCAGATGGCTTACAAAGAACCTCCGTCTTGGAAAAGTCAATGGCATGTGAGCCTACTGAATTAGAACAATGATCTGCTACGGCCGAGGTGTTGGTCCTACCGTGTTTAAGGTCTGCTTTATGTTCACGAATGCGGTCCGAGACATGGCGTTTGGTTTCTCCAATGTAACTACTACCACAGAGGCAACTTAGTTTGTAGACACCAGGGTATTGTATGTCCGGAATCACATCTTTTACAGACGGAACCAGATCACGGATTTTATGTAATGTGTTGAAACGGACCTGGATCTTGTGTTTATTCAAGATTTTGGAGATCTTTTTTGTGATCCCAGCAATGTAGGGTAAAGTGATGGTTTTGAAAGGCTCCTCAAGAGGGTTCTTCTTCATGGTTTGAGTGATAGCTTTGCGGATTGTATAGTCGGAGTAACCATTAGCCCTAAGAGCTTGGTGTACGTGCTTGAGTTCACTGCTTATGTGTTCCTGGTCGGATATGCATTGGGCTCTATGATACAGAGTCTTGATGAGAGAATTCTTCTGTGATGGATGGTGGTGGGAATCCGGTTTCAGATAAGCATCCGTATGGGTAGCTTTCCTGTAGACAGAGTGGCTCATTGAACCATCAGGTCTCTTTTTAATTAGGACATCCAAAAAAGGTATCTTGCCATCTATTTCGACTTCCATGGTAAATCTGATGGCTGGGTGTATGGAATTGATGTGGTCGAAGAATTGGTCTAGAGCAGGCCGGCCATGTGGCCAGATGACAAAAGTGTCATCCACGTACCTCTTCCATAAGGTTGGGCGCAGAGTGGCAGTCTGGATGGCGTCAGTCTCAAATTTCTCCATGAAAATGTTAGCTATAACTGGAGAAAGGGGGGAGCCCATTGGGGTGCCCTCAGTTTGTTTGTAGAAAGTTCCATTCCAAGTGAAGTATATATTGGTTAAACAGTGTCTCACCAGGGGGGGTACCTCAGTGTTTAGTCCTTGATGAACCAAGTCTTCAATGATTGCAATGGTGTCAGGTACAGGAACCTTGGTGAATAAGGAAACTACATCAAAACTGACAAGCAGGTCGTCTGGGGACAGGGAAATACCCTTGATTGTTGATACCAGGTGAGTAGAATTTTGTACCGCAGAGGTGGTCTTTCCAGTGAAAGGACGCAGGATTTCAGACAAAAAACGAGCTAGTTTGTAGGTGGGGGAGCTGATAGTAGAGACTATGGGACGAAGAGGTGTATCAACTTTATGTATTTTTGGTAAGCCGTATAACCTTGGTGGCCTGGCAGCAGAAGGTTTCAACGAAAACTGTTTAGATTGATCAATTAATGCGGTTGAATCAGAAATTATTTTGTTGGTTTGTGTGACGAGGCTGTTGGTGGGATCTCTTTTTATTTTTGTATAACTACCATCGTCGAGTAATTCTTTAATTTTGTTGTTGTATTCTATTTTATCCATGATGACAGTAGCATTGCCTTTGTCAGCTGAGAGAACTACAATATAATTCCTCTTTTTTAATTTATATAATTCAAAACGCTCATCTTTGCTGAGGTTGCTAGCTGGCATCTTAGCGTTTTTGAGGGTTGCAGCGATTTCAGATCTTGCTACGTCTGCAGCGATGTGACCCAGGCCCCTGAGAGCAACGTCTACTTGGGCAATTATATCATTAACTGGTATGTGTTTAGGTGTGACTGCAAAGTTTAGACCTTTAGCTAAAACGGATTTCAGACCATCGGAAATAGAACTGTTACTGCGATTAATTACGACTTTATTAACGTCTAACTTTTTGGTGTGTGGGTCCGGTCTTTTGTTGAAGAGGAGGTTAAATTTGGAAATCAGGTTTTCCTTACATTTGGTCGACATAGTAGCAGCTGAAGAGGCAGTCATATTGTCTACATGTTCCCAATCCGATGTGGACATTATTGCCGTCAATGATAAGTGTGATTTGTAGAGTGTCTTGTCTAACTGATCTAGTTCTGTGCGTATAAGTCTGATTTTTTCTGAGATAAGAGCTAAGCTAGTTTTGAAAAGAATTCGTTTCGCATTAGAAGAAGTTACAGCAGCAGAGGTCAGTGTAAATGCGATTGGTATTACCCCAGAGTCGCGGCATCTCTTCAGGAAGGTGAGAGACTCGATCAGCTGAGCTTTCTTATCCCGGAGTTTGTTGAAGGATCTTAAAGTTATGTGAAAACCCTCCCCGTAGAGGCGATTAAATTTTGATTTAAAGCTTTCGTGACTGCAGTAATTCATATTCTTAGTTTTTTCGGTAAAGTCACGTTGAAGAGAAACAACAAAATAACAAAATATATATAAAACAATAAAAAATTCTCACGACGTTTCGACCATAACTCAAACGGTCATCATCAGGTGTGTCGGTTTGCATAAATTTATTTGTAAACGGCACATTTATTTATTTATAAAAAAACGTTGGCGTCACGCGCAGCGATTGGCAGTTTGCCCAGGACTAGTCCATCTATTTTTTTTTGTCTGAAATCCTGCGTCCTTTCACTGGAAAGACCACCTCTGCGGTACAAAATTCTACTCACCTGGTATCAACAATCAAGGGTATTTCCCTGTCCCCAGACGACCTGCTTGTCAGTTTTGATGTAGTTTCCTTATTCACCAAGGTTCCTGTACCTGACACCATTGCAATCATTGAAGACTTGGTTCATCAAGGACTAAACACTGAGGTACCCCCCCTGGTGAGACACTGTTTAACCAATACATACTTCACTTGGAATGGAACTTTCTACAAACAAACTGAGGGCACCCCAATGGGCTCCCCCCTTTCTCCAGTTATAGCTAACATTTTCATGGAGAAATTTGAGACTGACGCCATCCAGACTGCCACTCTGCGCCCAACCTTATGGAAGAGGTACGTGGATGACACTTTTGTCATCTGGCCACATGGCCGGCCTGCTCTAGACCAATTCTTCGACCACATCAATTCCATACACCCAGCCATCAGATTTACCATGGAAGTCGAAATAGATGGCAAGATACCTTTTTTGGATGTCCTAATTAAAAAGAGACCTGATGGTTCAATGAGCCACTCTGTCTACAGGAAAGCTACCCATACGGATGCTTATCTGAAACCGGATTCCCACCACCATCCATCACAGAAGAATTCTCTCATCAAGACTCTGTATCATAGAGCCCAATGCATATCCGACCAGGAACACATAAGCAGTGAACTCAAGCACGTACACCAAGCTCTTAGGGCTAATGGTTACTCCGACTATACAATCCGCAAAGCTATCACTCAAACCATGAAGAAGAGCCCTCTTGAGGAGCCTTTCAAAACCATCACTTTACCCTACATTGCTGGGATCACAAAAAAGATCTCCAAAATCTTGAATAAACACAAGATCCAGGTCCGTTTCAACACATTACATAAAATCCGTGATCTGGTTCCGTCTGTAAAAGATGTGATTCCGGACATACAATACCCTGGTGTCTACAAACTAAGTTGCCTCTGTGGTAGTAGTTACATTGGAGAAACCAAACGCCATGTCTCGGACCGCATTCGTGAACATAAAGCAGACCTTAAACACGGTAGGACCAACACCTCGGCCGTAGCAGATCATTGTTCTAATTCAGTAGGCTCACATGCCATTGACTTTTCCAAGACGGAGGTTCTTTGTAAGCCATCTGGCTTCCATGAGAGATTCGTTCATGAGGCTATCCACATATACAAGCACAGAGACAATTTCAACCGAGAAGATGGATTCTATCTTAGCAATCATTGGAAAGATTTGATAAATCATTTCAGTTCTTGATTGATTGTTCACGCTTACAGTGGCTTTCAGACAGCATACATTATAAAAAATTTCGTCTCCCCCCTCCTCTTTTAAAAAAAATAGATGGACTAGTCCTGGGCAAACTGCCAATCGCTGCGCGTGACGCCAACGTTTTTTATAAATAAATAAATGTGCCGTTTAAAAATAAATTTATGCAAACCGACACACCTGATGATGACCGTTTGAGTTATGGTCGAAACGTCGTGAGAATTTTTTTATTGTTTTATATATATTTTGTTATTTTGTTGTTTCTCTTCAACGTGACTTTACCGAAAAAACTAATAATATAACATTGAGGTAGTTTATATTTTAGTTTTTTATTGGTTTACTATATGGTATTCATTATATAGTGTAGTGTATACCCAGTTGCTTTGTGTTAATAGCTCACCTTATTGAAGAATATATTGAGTACATTTATTATACTGATGTAATTTAGACTTAGTTTTTTCACAGCGGTTTACTGTATGATAGTTGGGTAGTTGCAGCCCTTTAGCGTCCATATACTAAATGCCTCTGTTGATATGTAAACTTTGACTTTAACATAGCTATTTCTGTGACTAGTCACAAGCTAATCCCTCAGCTAATTCAATGCTAAATTATCCTGTTTGATATGTAAACTCCTTTGCCAAGTCGCTTCACTTCTCTCGCCTAGCTTAAAAGACGCTACGAATCTTAGCAGCGTTTATTGAAGCTCTGTCGTCCCGACAGTTATGTTCCTTCACCTGAAGAAGGCTACTTGTGTTGTGGCCGAAACGTCGTGAGAATTTTATTTTATTTTTTTAAGTTTTATTACTTTGTTTCCATTCTACGTGACTTTACCGAAAGAACCAAGAAGAACACTTAGATTAAGGCCATCAGTCCAACTGCGTGCTACAATAAAGAAAAACATGGCCAAACCAAAAAAACTTTTAGAAATCACCAAAACAAAGCCATACATGCAATGTAACGGTGATCATTGGAACTGTGACCGAATTTTTTTTAACAATAAACTACATAAATGGCACGTAACACCAAACCCTAGAGCCACAGCTGGCTGCATGAGTCACTCCACAAACAACAGGAGCATCAGTCGGAGTATCACATTTTTCAATGCACCTTTAAGATTGTACTCATCTGAAACCTATCTCATCTTTGGCTGTAGTAGCTCTCTCGCTATATTTATTCCTGCCTCAGCAGTCCGCCTGCTGTTTTATTTTTTTCACCTGAAGACGATTGCTTGTGTTACGATCGAAACGTCGTGATTTTTTTCTATCTACGTGACTTTACCGAAAGACCCAAAAAGTATAACCCTAGAGCATTAAACAAATGCCAAATTGATGGAGAGACCCAGGGGTGTGGCGTGTTAACCCTACCTAGCCCATGGACTATTTCCGTACAGGGGCTTGAGATGTAAGCACATTTAGACGCTATAGAACTCCACATTATGCTGCATCGTGTCGCTCAAATGCGACACGTGGCTGCATCTTGTCGCTGAGATGCGACGTTTGTTGTCGCTGCATCTTGTCGCTTGCTGGGAAGTGAATGGAGTGGGTGGGGGGGTAGGTCCACTTGCAGACAAAGAGACGGCAGCCTCGGCTGTTGCAGACACGGAGGAGGACACGGAGACACGGACAGCGGGGACAGAGACACGGAGAGCGGGGACAGAGACACGGCCGAGCGGAGCGTCAGTCGCGTGTTGTCCGTCTCTGCGTCCACGGTGAGCCGAGTGGGGCACGCGGACACGGCGCCGACTCGAGGCCGACTCGCAGTCTCCGGGGAGACGTCGTAGGGAGAGAGACAAACACAATAACACACAGACACAGTAACACACACAGACACACAGAGACACACAGACACACACAGAGACAAAATAACACACACAGACACACACAGAGACACACAAACACAATAACACACACACAGTAACACACAGAGACACACAGACACACAGACACACGCAGAGACACAATAACACACACAGTAACACACACAGACAGACACACAGACACACACACGTACAGAGACACAGTAACACACACAAAGACACACAGTAACACACACAGACACACACAGACATGTGCGGAGACACAGTAACACACACAGGCACACAGAGATACACACAGAGACAGTAACACACACAGAGACAGTAACACATACAGACACACAGAGACACAGTAACACACACAGACACACAGAGAGACACACAGAGACACAGTAACACACACAGACACACATAGACACACATAGAGACACACAGACACACACAGACACACACACAGACACACAGACACACACAGAGACAGTAACACACAGACACACACAGAGACAGTAACACACACAGACACACACAGAGACAGTAACACACACAAACACACAGAGACACACACAGCCACGTACAGAGACACAGTAACACACAGCCACGTACAGAGACACAGTAACACACACAGGCACAGACACACAGAGACAGTAACACACACAGACACACACAGACACACAGAGACACACAGACACACACAGAGACAGTGGCACACACAGACACACACAGAGACAGTAACACACAGACACACACAAACACATAGAGACACACACAGCCACGTACAGAGACATAGTAACACACACAGCCACGTACAGAGACACAGTAACACACACAGATACACACAGAGACAGTAACACACACAGACACACACAGAGACACAGTAACACACACAGACACACATAGAGACAGTAACACACAGACACACACAGAGACACAGTAACACACAGAGACACACACAGACACACAGAGACACAGACAGACACACACAACCACACATAGAGACACACACAGACACACACAGAGACACATTAACACACACAGCCACGTACAGAGAAACAGTAACACACACAGACACGTAGAGAGACACAGTAACACATACAGACACGTACAGAGACACATTAACACACACAGCCACGTACAGAGACACAGTGACACATACAGACACGTACAGAGACACAGTAACACACACAGACACGTACAGAGACACAGTAACACACACAGACACCTACAGAGACACAGTAACACACACAGACACGTACAGAGACACAGTAACACACAGACACGTACAGAGACACAGTAACACACACAGACACGTACAGAGACACAGTAACACAGACACGTACAGAGACACAGTAACACACAGACACGTACAGAGACACACAGACACGTACAGAGACACAGTAACACACACAGACACGTACAGAGACATAGTAACACACAGACACGTACAGAGACACAGTAACACACACAGACACGTACAGAGACACAGTAACACACACAGACACGTATAGATACACAGTAACACACACAGACACGTACAGAGACACACAGACACGTACAGAGACACAGTAACACACACAGACACGTACAGAGACACAGTAACACACACAGACACGTACAGATACACAGTAACACACAGACACGTACAGAGACACAGTAACACACAGACACGTACAGAGACACACAGACACGTACAGAGACACAGTAACACACACAGACACGTACAGAGACACAGTAACACACAGACACGTACAGAGACACAGTAACACACACAGACACGTACAGAGACACAATAACACACACAGACACGTATAGATACACAGTAACACACACAGACACGTACAGAGACACACAGACACGTACAGAGACACAGTAACACACACAGACACGTACAGAGACACAATAACACACACAGACACGTACAGAGACACTAACACACACAGACACGTACAGAGACACAGTAACACACAGACACGTACAGAGACACAGTAACACACACAGACACGTACAGAGACACAGTAACACACAGACACGTACAGAGACACAGTAACACACACAGACACGTACAGAGACACAATAACACACACAGACACGTACAGAGACACAGTAACACACAGACACGTACAGAAACAGACACGTACAGAGACACAGTAACACACACAGACACGTACAGAGACACAGTAACACACACAGACACGTGCAGAGACACAGTAACACACACAGACACGTACAGATACACAGTAACACACACAGACACGTACAGAGACACACACACAGAGACAGTAACACACAGACACACACAGACACACACACAGACACACACAGAGACAGTAACACACAGACACACACAGAGACAGTAACACACACAAACACACAGAGACACACACAGCCACGTACAGAGACACAGTAACACACACACAGCCACGTACAGAGACACAGTAACACACAGGCACAGACACACAGAGACAGTAACACACACAGACACACACAGAGACACACAGAGACAGTAACACACAGACACACACAAACACATAGAGACACACACAGCCACGTACAGAGACATAGTAACACACACAGCCACGTACAGAGACACAGTAACACACAGATACACACAGAGACATTAACACACACAGACACACACAGAGACACAGTAACACACACAGACACACATAGAGACAGTAACACACACAGACACACACAGAGACACAGTAACACACAGAGACACACACAGACACACAGAGACACACACAGACACACACAGCCACACATAGAGACACACACAGACACACACAGAGACACAGTAACACACAGCCACGTGCAGAGACACAGTAACACACACAGACACGTAGAGAGACACAGTAACACATACAGACACGTACAGGGACACATTAACACACACAGCCACGTACAGAGACACAGTAACACACACAGACACGTGCAGAGACACAGTAACACACACAGACACGTACAGATACACAGTAACACACACAGACACGTACAGAGACACAGTAACACACAGACACGTACAGAGACACAGACACGTACAGAGACACAGTAACACACAGACACGTACAGAGACACAGTAACACACAGACACGTACAGAGACACAGTAACACACACAGACATGTACAGAGACACAGTAACACACACAGACACGTACAGAGACACACAGACACGTACAGAGACACGTACAGAGACACACAGACACGTACAGAGACACAGTAACACACACAGACACGTACAGAGACACAATAACACACACAGACACGTACAGAGACACAGTAACACACAGACACGTACAGAGACACAGTAACACACAGACGCGTACAGATACACAGTAACACACACAGACACGTACAGAGACACACACAGAGACAGTAACACACAGACACACACAGCCACACACACAGACACACACAGAGACAGTAACACACAGACACACACAGAGACAGTAACACACAGACACACACAGAGACAGTAACACACACAAACACACAGAGACACACACAGCCACGTACAGAGACACAGTAACACACACACAGCCACGTACAGAGACACAGTAACACACACAGGCACAGACACACAGAGACAGTAACACACACAGACACACACAGACACACACAGAGACACACAGAGACAGTGGCACACACAGACACACACAGAGACAGTAACACACAGACACACACAAACACATAGAGAGACACACAGCCACGTACAGAGACATAGTAACACACACAGCCACGTACAGAGACACAGTAACACACAGATACACACAGAGACAGTAACACACACAGACACACACAGAGACACAGTAACACACACAGACACACATAGAGACAGTAACACACACAGACACACACAGAGACACAGTAACACACAGAGACACACACAGACACACAGAGACACACACAGACACACACAGCCACACATAGAGACACACACAGACACACACAGAGACACAGTAACACACAGCCACGTGCAGAGACACAGTAACACACACAGACACGTAGAGAGACACAGTAACACATACAGACACGTACAGAGACACATTAACACACACAGCCACGTACAGAGACACAGTAACACATACAGACACGTGCAGAGACACAGTAACACACACAGACACGTACAGAGACACAGTAACACACACAAACACGTACAGAGACACAGTAACACACACAGACACGTACAGAGACACAGTAACACACACAGACACGTACAGAGACACAGTAACACACACAGACACGTACAGAGACACAGTAACACACACAGACACGTACAGATACACAGTAACACACACAGACACGTACAGAGACACAGTAACACACAGACACGTACAGAGACACAGACACGTACAGAGACACAGTAACACACACAGACACGTACAGAGACACAGTAACACACAGACACGTACAGAGACACAGTAACACACAGACACGTACAGAGACACAGTAACACACACAGACACGTACAGAGACACACAGACACGTACAGAGACACGTACAGAGACACACAGACACGTACAGAGACACAGTAACACACACAGACACGTACAGAGACACAATAACACACACAGACACGTACAGAGACACAGTAACACACAGACACGTACAGAGACACAGTAACACACAGACGCGTACAGAGACACAGTAACACACATACACGTACAGAGACACAGTAACACACACAGACACGTACAGAGACACAGTAATACACAGACACGTACAGAGACACAGTAACACACACAGACACGTACAGAGACGCAGTAACACACAGATACGTACAGAGACAGACACGTACAGAGACACAGTAACACACAGACACGTACAGAGACACAGTAACACAAAGACACGTACAGAGACACAGTAACACACAGACACGTACAGAGACACAGTAACACACACAGACACGTGCAGAGACACAGTAACACACACAGACACGTACAGATACACAGTAACACACACAGACACGTACAGAGACACACAGACACGTACAGAGACACAGTAACACACAGACACGTACAGAGACACAATAACACACACAGACACGTACAGAGACACAGTAACACACAGACACGTACAGAGACACAGTAACACACACAGACACGTACAGAGACACAGTAACACACAGACACGTACAGAGACACAGTAACACACACAGACACGTACAGAGACACAGTAACACACAGATACGTACAGATACACAGTAACACACACAGACACGTACAGAGACACAGTAACACACAGACACGTACAGAGACACACAGACACGTACAGAGACACACGTACAGAGACAGTAACACACACAAACACGTACAGAGACACACACAGACACGTACAGAGACAGAGACACACACAGACACGTACAGAGACAGAGACACACAGACACGTACATAGACACAGTGACACACACAGACACGTACAGAGACACAGAGAATCACAGTAACACACACAGGCACGTACAACACACATCGAGAGACACAGTAACACACAGATACAGACAGAGACACACATAGAGAGACACAGTAACACACAGACACGTACAGAGACAGAGACACACATAGAGAGACACAGTAACACACAGACGCGTACAGAGACACAGAGAGACACAGTAACACCACAGACACGTACAGACAGAGAGACAGTAATACACACAGACATGTACAGAGACAGAGAGACAAAAAGTAACACACACAGACACGTACAGAGCCACAAAGACACAAAGCAATACACACCGAGTAGTACACATCGACATAGATGTAACACACAGACACGTTACAGAGACACAAACACAGAGCAATACACAGAATCACACAGACACGTACAGAGACACAGGAATAAGACACAGATGTAACACACAGGCACGTTACATAGACACAAACCGAGCAATACACACAGATGTAACACACCGAGTAATACACACAGACACGTACAGAGACACACAGAGACATCAACACACTAATACAGATGCAATATAGAAACGTACAGAGATACGTAGACATTCATACAGAGGGACAGGAACAGTGAGACGGAGAGAGACGAGGATACACAGATAAGACATAGCCACAGATACAGACAAACATACACAAAGACAATAACACAGACAACACAGAGAGATCACAGAGAGACAGCTGTGCATGGATTGACTGGAGGTGTTGTTACGAAGCTAATGAGGCCGTAGCAGCGCTACTAGAGAGACACGGAGACGAGAGATCGAGAGATAAGAGCTGTATGGAGATAGAGACACAGACACTGATGCAGTTGTAGATACGGAGAGATAAGAGGCAGGGACACAGGAATAAACCGATACAGAGAGACATAGATATACAGAGAGACATTCATTCTCTCATGGCACCGCCGAATCGCATACTCCATCGCATAATTAGCATACTCATAACACAATTACCATACGCCACCACAGCATATTCTAAGCCTGTGATTAGCAAATGTTATATCACACTATGTCTGAACAGTTACGCTTATTGTTTTACAGCTGCGTTTACATGATGCCAACTATGCCGGTGGGACGTCATTAAGTCAGAATGATCAACAACAATTAATCGTCTGCCAAAGACGCAGTAATGATATACTCGGGTCACTAGGCAGATGCGCGTCATGAAACTGCATTGAAAAAGCACCAGGGGAGGCAGCTATCACATCTGCCTCACTGAGGGGGGCGTGGCTTGAGCCCACGTAATTGACGCCCACTCTCCCTCCACGTTAGCTAGCTGTAGCAAAAAAAATTCCAGCGGCTGCAAAAATGGAAAACGTTATATCTAACCTTAAAAAGTTCTCAAAGTTGGACTTTCAATCACAACTGGCAGTGATAAACAATGGAAGACCAACGCCTGAGCTTGAGGACCTACTTCAAACGAAGGGACAGAAAATAACACGGTCGTTTCAAATGGAGTGGTACCAACGAAAAGACTGGCTGTGTGGCTGTGCTACGAAGAATCGCCTTTACTGCTTCCCCTGCCTTCTGTTCTCCACTACCGACAACGTTTGGACTAACGCGGGATTCTGTGACTTGAAGAATCTACCAAGGAGCCTCAACAAACATGAAAAATCGACAACTCACATTCAAAGCCAAATTGCTTTAAAAACTTTTGGAGCTTCAAGGATAAATCTGGCCTTGATTGAACAGCGGAGATTAAATATCAGCATCCACAATGCTAAGGTAAAGGAAAACCGTGAGGTTTTAAAAGACCTTATTAATGCGACCTGCTTCCTAGCCAAACAGGAATTAGCATTTTGTGGTAACGATGAGAGTGCAAGCTCTTCTAACCGTGGCAACTTTGTGGAGCTATTACATGCTTTTGCTGAGAAAGATGAAAAGTTAGCAAGACATTTGGAGACATCCACTGTGTTTTCTGGCTTATCAAACAGAATACAGAACGATTTAATCGAAGCAGTCGGTGATGTAATTAGAAATGATATCAAAGCGGAGATTCATGCAGCCCCATTTGTTGCAGTCGAAGTAGACGAGACAACGGATGTCACAAACAAAGCCCAGGTCTCTGTGATTTTGCGTTATGTGGCTAAAAGTGAGGTGACTTGTGAGGTGAGGGAGGCGTTCTTGGGATTTGATGATGTCAGTGATGACAGACAAGCACCGGCTATTGCTGATTATGTTTTGGGAGTGTTGAGGAAATACAATTGCGTTGAAAAGCTGGTAGCTCAGACTTACGACGGAGCCTCTGTAATGGCATCAGATCTTAATGGGGTGCAGGCCAAGATTAAAGAAAAGGTACCTGAAGCCAGGTTTACCCATTGTTATGCACACAAATTGAACCTGGTGCTCTCGCATTCAGCAAAATGTATGCCTGAGTGTAAAACGTTTTTTAAAACAGTTGAGGGACTTGCGATGTTTTTCAAAAAGTCCACCAAGCTTGCCCACCTACTGGACGATGTTGTGAAGCGACGTTCACCAAGAGCAGCGCCCACAAGATGGAGCTCAAATTCTAGACTAGTTCAGACGATCAGCATGTACCAATCTGATCTGAGTGCTGTGTTCCGGCTTATGAGCGAACATCCCGATGGTTGGGACACTAACACCCTGATGATGGCCGCCGGATATGATCTCTGGCTGTCAAAAGCATCAACCTGCTTCTTCATAATGGCATATGAGGGCATTTTCAATGAAACCGATGCACTCTGTCGTGTGCTGCAGAATAAAGTAATGGACATAGGATTCTGCTGTGCACGAATCCGCGGCACAATGGGAGTTGTGGAACGCCAGAGACAAGAGTTTGACAGTTTCTATGATCGATTCGAGCAGAAATGCATCACACTTGGCCTGACAGACAATGCCCAAAGTAAACAGCCGATCAGAGATGAGAGGAAAATAATGTTTTATAACATTCTGGACAATGTCAGTGTTCAAATGAAAGCTAGGTTTGATAATTTCAGTGAGCTAACTTTCCTTGGTTTGGTTGATTGCACGAAATTTTATGAAATGTCACAACATTTCGATGACACCAAACTGCAGAGCCTATCAAAATATGCAAGGTACTTTGACTTTGTTCGATTAAAGGCTGATCTTATCGGATTGTATAGTTCACAAATGGTGAGGAACGAATGCAAATCACCCGGACAGCTCCTCAGCTTTTTGGCCCAGAATGATCTGATGCAGACGGTTCCCGAGGCGACAAAGTTACTCCAGCTGGTGCTCACTATACCAGCTACAACAGCGTCCGTTGAAAGGTCGTTCTCTGCTTTGAAACGACTCAAAACATACAGTCGGAATCGGACTGACCAAGGACAACTTTCATCCCTGCCAATCATCTCTATTGAGATGGAGAGACTTTTAAAACTAAAAGAAAATAAAGAGGACTTCTACAACAAAGTCACTGACATATTTGTCCAGAAGGAAAGGCGAATGGACTTTGTGAATAAACAAGTAAAGGTAAGACCATGCAATATATTTTCATTTGTGTCGAATGAGTATGAATAGTGGAACTGTATTCGCCTATAAAACGTGAATCGAATACGTAACTTACCTGTATGCGTGTGTTGTAAAGAATGCCGACATGAAATATAAAACATACGGCCGCCTAACCAATAGTCATTGTGCAACCTGCCAATTGAATGGTGAATTTAAGCTACCTCTATCGGGTTCATATGTGTGTGTGTAAATCTGGCTCTGATACTAGCCAGTGCCTCCCCAGCCATTGACCTCACCGTACGTCACTGCTCGGAACTGTTTGTTGCCCGTTCTTAAAGTCAACAGTTGTGATGATCGCCGCCTCTTGGGAGTGATAATCAATTATGTTAATTATTCAGGCCCATATATAGAGTAACGGGGGCATGGCTTTGCCCATTTAAGGAACACTGGAACGAGAATCGACGTGTTTTTTAACGATTAAATGCTCGATTAAACGGGAATCGACTGATTTTTAACGATACCAAGCTTGATCCATGTGTAGCGACTCACTTAGAGACACTAGGAGTAGGAGGCACGCTATTTATTATCAGCCTTCAAACGGGTTACAAAGGGGTAACTACAACTCTCAGTGAAGACAGCTGGCAGGCTGCCTGACTGACGACGCCGAAAAGGTGTAGACGGTGATGAAGACTCCAGCAGCACGATGGGATCCTACTCCAAGCAACAGCCCCGAGCCTTCGCACGGGAGCCCCTTTTATCCTCCCGGCGTGGCCTCGCTCCGCCCCGGCCACGCCCCCCTTCTAGAACCGCAGGTTCCCGGGCTTACCTCACATGCCCCCTAACCCCTTTCCCTTACATCCCTCTCTCTGACTTATCACGTGACCTGCTGGCAGACAGGGCTGCTGCAATTGCAGATCCCCTTCACTGCCAGAAACCCGCGCTATGCTAGTGACCCATTCCATGTCACTACACATGCTTGATCTATGCTCAAACATGATTTTTTAATCGATATAGTGATTCCTGCCATGTGCTTTTTGGGTCTAAAGAGACGATTTGTGGATCAAAAAAAGCCCACATTAGTACCGCCCCTTTTACGCTGATTGACTTCCTTCAACATTAACATGATCGTTAATTCGGTCGCGTGTATTATTCTGCGTGGCGCTCGATAATAATGTTCACTGGCACGTTGCACAGAGTTGCCCGTGGTGCGTGGTGTACACTTGTTGATGCTTACAAAGGCGATCGCACGCTGGTCCCATGCACTTTAAAAATCGTGGTGCTTAACCTTTACTGCAGCCTTGCACCCTTTGGTTCTCAATCGGTAAAAAATATATAATGTTCATAAATACATAGGGCTTGATGAAACAAAGTACAGTAAAACCTTGGATTGCGAGTATCTTGGTCTGCGAGTGTTTTGCAATACGAGCAATTTTTTTAAAATAAATATTAATTTGATAAACGAGCGAGGTCTTGCAATACGAGTAGTACGTATACGCTTTGTCTGCCGAGCGTCACGTGATCACAACTGATATACAAGTGCATTGATATACGAGCGCTTTGGATTACAGACACGTTTCCGGAACGAATTATGCTCGCAATCCAAGGTTTTACTGTAGCTGTATACTTATGTGCCCGTACTTAATTTTTTCGATTATTTCCCTTTTAAAATAATCTGACCACGTAGATATATCAATATCTACGTGGCTTTACCGAAAGACCCAAGAATTTGAATTCCTGCAGTCACGAAAGCTTTAAGTCATCATTTAATCTGACCATGTCTCGCACCCCCAGGGGGCACGTGAACCTCAGGTTAAGAACCACTGGTCTAGATTGAAAACTGTATTTCTTTAGAACTGTTTTTTTGTGTTTAGTTAATCCATCGGATGAACTCTGTCCATCCTCGCAGCGGCTTTTGGCGAACTATCGCGCGCTTTCAGATGTGCTTCTTCAGCTGTCTGGAATACCCTTCTGATATTAGGAAGTCACTGGGAGCTATGTACTTTTAAATCATTAGTTGAGCTCTCATTTTTGATGGACAGGTCGCTTCTGAAAAAGAGCGACCAGGCTACAAATCATAAAACTTTTAACTGAGACACCAAAGTTGGCCGATTGTGGTTACATCTGGCTATGCCACCCCCTCTTGTGTCGTGCCGACTTTCATAATATCCTCGCTAACAGCACCTGCATTTGCCCCATCAGTCTGCATTTGTGTATGTACAATAGTAAACGTGTGTGTGTATATATATTCTAGATTTAAAGCTTTCGTGACTGCTAGGATCCATACTCTTTGGTTCTATTGGGTAAAGTCACGTAGGTGAAAATAAAATAACAAAAAATCACGACGTTTCGGCCACAACACAAGCGGCCTTCATCAGCGCTGTCCTCCAGACAGTCTCGTCCCTTCACCTGATGAAGGCCGCTTGTGTTGTGGCCAAAACGTCGTGATTTTTTGTTATTTTATTTTCACCTACGTGACTTTGCCCAATTGAACCAAAGAGTGTGTATGTATATCGTATTATATGTTAGAATGTCTGTTTTTTGTTCCCCAGATGTCTTCTTATATGGAATGTCCGGTCATCAAACAAGAAAACGAAGAGACTGCAAGCTCTGGGATGTGTCCTGACTTCACTGTTAAATACGAAGATGCTGCCGGTGAGAATAACACTCTAAAGCAATAGTCAAATATGAATCATCATTGCAGGAACAACAATTGCTTCTGCTGCTGAAATTGTGTATTCCCAAATGAGTAATTTACAGGTACGGTGCAATTGTGATCCCAAATGAGTAAGGTGTTAACTACCTCACCTGGTATACAGGAGGTTGTGGGTTCGATCCTGACTCTGACGCCTACTATATATTTTTGGAGTTTGCGTGTTCTCCCCGTGGTCACATGCATTTTTCTCCGGGTAATCCGGTTTTTCCCTCCACATTTAGCAACATACGTTTAGAGTATTTGGCTGCTATAAATTTCCACGTGATAAACCACTTTGTTGAGCTACCATTTGTGGACAGGTCGCTTCTGAAAAAGTGCTAGAAAGCTCAGTGGGCCTTACCTGGTAAAATTACAAAAAAATTTAGTTTAACACAGAATTTCGTGACCAATATTATTTGAAAGAGGTTTTTTTTTCTGGTTATATCACGTTAATGGTTATAGGAGAGGTGTGCGGTATGTGGAGTGACGTCACCCCCTCATGGTTATTGTGGAGGGGTGCGACATGTGGAGTGACATCACCCGCTCATGATTATTAATGAGGGGAGGGGTGCGGCATGTGGAGTGCATGACCTTGGGCCTTAGTATACATTTCGACGTGGGTATTAATATTAATGAAGGGGGGGGGGCATTTTGCAGTGACATCATGCACGGATGTAGCACTGTGCTGCGTAGATTTATTTTTTACCGTCACTTTCTGTAAAGAAACGTCATATTTGCAGCGACTCTCCGTGATAATTTATTCAATTCAACTCGATCTTCCTCTGCGTTAGTGTAAAAATCCACCCACTTATGTATATTAATGAGGGGGGGGTGGGCCTCATGTGGAGTGACGTCATGCGGGGGTGTGGGCCTCATGTGGAGTGACGTCACACGTGGGACGGACACATTTCTGGGTGATTATCGTAGGTGACAAACCTTACTAATTGGTTGTGTCGGTGGTAGCGGGTTTATTGACACATTTATATTTAGAAGATCTAACCCAAATAAAACCTCTATTATAGTTTTATACATCAAAGACAAAAATTAAAGAGAAGCCATAGTGCTACTGTGGTCATGCGACTTAAACTATGAACCACATCGTAAATCACTTTAGTCTGCGCTCCTTCAACGGAGGACTGGGAAAACTAAGCAACCATTCTCTAGAAGCCCTCTTGTGGACACCAGACCTCGGCATTTAAATTCGGCTCCCCGGACACATTGCCAGATGCAGTCATAGAATTGCAGAAGCAAAGTGACATGCAGTGTCGAACTATACTTTGCTCAAACACCAGAGATTTTTTTTTCCTGAATAAGTAAGAAGGCGATCCTTTTCGTTCTGAATATTTGAAGTGTCTTTTTTGAGTAACGGTACTTGAAAGCACACATGCAGACACAGGGGGGCAATGCGCTATTTCAACGAAGGAGGGAGGGGCCTATGCATTCTCCAACTGTGGGCCCCCCCCCACCCTTTCACCGGACCCACTTTTACTGAAATTGCTATGGATGTATTTTTAACCCCCGTATATAATATGTAGGCTCTTAATGATATTATTTTAGTTACACTGTGTATTGAGGTTTAGAGGAAGACAGCCTCACAGTGAGAGTATTACTAAACATTTAAAGGTAACAGTACTCACAATTAAGCTATCGTGCCTCTTGGTTTTCATGCGCATGCCAGTTAGTAAAAAAACCCTGGTGGTGTTCAGTCACAAACACCAGCAGTAGCGGCTACTAGATTTTACACTGTGTATTTTTTGGAAATATTTTTTCATTTGTAACTGTTTTATAGGCATTTATGGTTAATTGTTGGAATGAAAAATATATATTTCACTTGTTTATCTGTTGATTCAAGGGCCCCCTTTGTGACCAACTGGGCCCCTTTGCGTCGAATAACGCTGCCACATAACCCCCCCCCCCCCCCCCATGATTGCTCACCTGTGCAGATACACATCAAGGCCATAACTGATCAAAAATATATATATATATTCCCACAACAAGCAAAATGCTGACACACACCAGGGCTGTAACCGATACAATATTTACGCGGCACAACACCACGCCCAGCAACCTCTGTCTCCCCAGTGATTATGTTTACACACCGCAACAGGTACTCATTTGAGGCTGAGTCTACCTAGGGGAGGCCTGTGACCAACTTAGATAATCGTTACTGGTGTTGACCGTGAGCAGGAATCGAACTCAGGTCGCCAGGCTTGTAGTGTAGAGTGCCAACCGTTACATTACTGCTTCCCACAAACTCTACACACACAAACACTCACACACACTCGCACACTCTGAAGAACAGGTGGGAGAATGTATAAACTTCATACAGAAAGTTTCCCGAGTCCTGGAATTTAACCTCGGCTGTTCTTCGTCTCGGGCAACAGTGTTACCTCCTGCTTCACTCTTGCCACCAACAGTTACAAGCACGTAGGGCAGGCGTTCATAGAGAAGGTTTAGAGCTGGTATAGGACAGATTCCATTTTTTTTTAAATACCCATAGCCATGTGGAGTCATCTGTGACCGCGCTGAACTCATCAGTGATCAAGGCTCAGCCTCGGTCAAATATGGCACCAATATGGTTGCTAATGCAAGTGCTGTCGTGATTTTCAGACGGTTAAATTGCAGGCACAATTAGCTCTGATAAAAGAGGCTTACATCCACATTTATATGAGCTCTGAACAAAAAAAACTAGAATCAAGCTGGCGGTTAATGGAATTCTAAACACTTGCAACGAATTTGTGCTCTTGAATTTGGCTTTCCAAATGGCATCTGTGGTGGTTTAAATCTACTTCTGGAAATAAATACTTATTGTATGATTAATTGATTAGTATTTTAACACCCAAGACTCAAAGGGCTCATCTCGGACAATGTTTATCATTCTTAACAGGTGGGTTTGTAACTGCCTACTTTTTTATGTTTAAGTATTTCTACATGTGAAAGACAAGTGTGTGTATATATTACAGGTCTAGAGTCAACGACGGTTCAAGTTGAAGAAACCAGTGAGAGGCCAGAGGAGATGGGGAATTCCTGCGGACGTGCCTACACGTCGGACCAGAATTTCATTGAGGTGGAGCTGTCGGAGGAGGACATTGCTGAAGGCGAGTCTCTCCCCTTGATCTCAGCGCTGAGAAAATAAATGCGATGATCCCCTTTGTTTTTATTGCAATCATATTCCCAGACGTTGCAACCGTTGGGAGCCGTGCCGCAAGATGAAGACTTTTCTATTACCCGAAACTTATCCCGTCGATGTGATTAGTGTGCATCGTGTCAAAGAATGGCCCCAAAATTATGGATGATTCATCGTGCGCTCCATTTAGATAGCCCTGCTCTCAAACCTTTTGTGACAAAGCTAAATCATTTATAAGAACAAGGACTCCCGGGGTTGGACCAACCCAGGAAACAGTGGTCAGCCCAAAATACACTGCAGAAAAGGGGATGGAAATACGGTCCCCTTATCTTATGTAGATTTATATAGCAGTGCCATATTGCAAGGTGCTTTACAACAGTTATAAAATTGTACCTTAGATTATAGTGGTTGACATAAAGGATGAGGTTGTTAAAAGTGGTGATGTAGCTATGGTGACAGCAGGACAGGTGGGAGTGGTTAAGGAGCGGTTGGGGTAGTGATTTGGGTTAGTGATAGGGGTTGGGGTAGTGATAGTGGTGGGGGTCGTGATAAGGGTAGTGATGGGGGTTGGGGTAGGCCTGGTCATAGCTGGGGGTGGCAGGGGCAGGGAGTAGCAGTAGCAGGATGGGCTAGGGAGAGGAAATGAGTCACCAGAGCCAGACTTTGGATCACATGATCCAACACTGCCCATACCGCTGATTCATGGGAAATTTCACCGAGATCCAGCAAGCCTATAGAATAGCTTAATAACCTCCATATACACACAAATGCAAACCTAAGGTGTTACCGTTGCTGTTTCTGCTGCTTATTTTTCTCGCATCAGTTAATCGAACCCTCCCATTGCATTTTTTACCATGTGTTGCAGACGAAGCAAAATAAATGGAACTCCTGTGCGAGGAGTGCGTGAAGGGAGGAGGATGCGTCGACGCGATGAAAGACAAAGCGGAACGTGCCAGCAAGACCTCGCGATCCTGCAGGCAGTGCGGGAAGTCACTCGAAGGCACCACACTGCTCGTGGCGGTCGCCGCCGATGGGAGAAAGCACACGTGCGACGAGTGTGGGAAGGCATTTGCAACGCGGTACACCTTAAAAAAACATTCCAGGATACACACCGGAGAGTGGCCACACGCGTGCATCGAGTGTGGGAAGGGGTTCGCAACCCGCTTTGACTTGGAGAAACACGCTAAAGTACACACCGGTGAGAAGCCGCACTTGTGCAAGGAGTGCGGCAAGGAGTTTTCACGGATCTACACTCTAAAGAGACATTCGGTAACGCACGCCCTAGAATGAAACTTTGAATCTAATTTTTGTTTTTGTTGAAAGCAATTGTGATTGCTTTTTATCCGACGCTCTTGCCCCATCATATACTCTTAAATAAGGTATGTTTATTATTATGCGTCTTTACCCTGGAGAGCCTCACTGAGTTTCAAGATTTTTGAGGGATGGTCTTTCCGTTTTTGTTCATAACATCCTGATTGAGTAAATTTGCAAGTAATTTTTTTTTGCATCTGGATATTTATCCAATAGCTGTTACGTTTATATCGTCTCCTAGCTATGGGGAGGAAATATTGTAACCCAAATGAATCCTATGCGGAACAGTAAAACAAAATACAAACGCCACCACAGAAAGGTGGGCAAGCGAGAGAATCGAAGCTCGGGACATGAGACACAATCGCTACCACTGCACAAAACCCGTGTAATGACAGTAGTCTACATGTGGTGTGAGTGGATAGTAATCCTGTCTCAGTATGGTGTCTTCGATTCGCGCGAGTTCCGTGTTCCGCGTGGTTCATCTTTCCATTCGTAGTAAATATTAACGCTTGGTTTTCTTCACGGTTCCTTTTTCAGCGCCTGTCGTTTAACGTTTAAATAAAAAAAAAAGTTTACTTTGGCTCGCAATGCACTTTTGAATAAAGCTTCAGAAATTAATCATGTATGTACAGTGGAGGTGTCGTCCCCCCCCCCCCCCCCCATATACGTAAATTCGCTTTATGATTTTTCTTTATTACGTAGAATTATCAACTTTTTTGGTTAAGGCTTCCTTTGTTTCGTTACAATGTTTTTTTACATTCTAAATAAAAACTGTTAGTTGAAAAAAACGGTGCCCATTATACGGACTGTACTTACTGTGTGGTCAACTACGCTTTGGTCTGTATGCATAGTACGGTCCACCACACGGGAAGGCAAAGGCTCCTACTGCCCCTCCCTCACCCTCACAGTCACCCCTCCACCCCTCACCACCTCACCTACTGCCCCTCTCTCACCCTCCCAGTCACCCCTCCAAGGTGCAGTGCACGGTGTCATCTGCTACCCATCGAGAGAGACCCATTGAATGGTGGCACCAAACCATTTCACCGGCTTTATGACTTGGGTTGTTGAACGATAACCGGTAACCGTTGTCAAAATTGATCACAGGTTCTGAAAGTCGGGGAGCCATTAATCGTTTCTGGTGGGATATCTCGTGGAATTTTAGTACCGAAGGAATGCACTGATTGGAGGTTATGGCACAGAAGGGTCTCTAGAAAAAAGCTCTATAGCAGTGGATTCTCAACTCTTGTTTGGGTACTGTACCCTCCTTGTTGAATTTTTTTTCAACCGAGTGCACCCCCCTTGCAAAGAGAAAGTGTTAAATTGTATAAGTTGAGATGATTGGGAACAGGTGGCCGTAAGCGGCATAAAGGGGACAGCGAAATGTGGGAGAACTGGTCATATCTGACCCTAAACTCGTCTCCAACACGTTAACGGTTCCCTGTTTGCTTGGAACAGACTATTTGAACCAGCTCCCTATACAAATTGTGACGGACCAAGGGTGCATTGAAATGCTGTCAGGGGAACGTCTATATTTCTTACGTCTGGACAATGGTACCCGGACGTCAGCTCAGGTGCAAGCAGTTGTGAAAGAGCTGCTCACGGTATCTCCAGCAGCACAAATCTGAATTCCCATTCGATATCGCACACCTCTGGTGATGGCTCGACCAGACAACCCCATATTGGTGTCACTGGCGATGGCGATCATGGATCAACATGCCTTAGCAGGAGCGGACACCATCCTATGCTGCTACCAAAAAATTGTTTATTCAAAGTTTAAACAAGGAAACTACGCCTGTCACAATACATGGGGGAACAGTTTTAGCACATGTACAGCCCATGACAGCAGGGGGCAGAGAATTCCAGGCAGGAATAATGGCAGATGGAACTGATCCTGCAAATGAGGCCATGCTCTGGCTGAAAGCCATGACAGCGCAGGATGATAACTTGTCCACGTCACAGCGTCAGGCTCTTCGGACATTGTTAAAATATTTTGAAGATATTTTTGTAAGGGACCATAAAATTTGGAGCGCACTAATTTAATGTCCCATCACATAAAGACAGGAAACGCTACCGCCCATCTGCCAGAATTAATATCGCATGGGGCCGGTCGAGAAATTTTGCGTACAAAACGCAATCGACGCGATGTTAAGGGCCGATATTATCTTGCCGTCTATGAGCCCATGGGGAGCTCCTATTGTCCTGGTGAAAAAGCCAGATGGTTCATTGCGGTTTTGCGTCGACTTGTGTTGCCTGAACAAGGTTACAATGGCAGACGCCTATCTGCTACCGCGGATTGAAGATTCCTTGGACGCCTTAGTGGGAGCCAAATACTTTTCTACATTGGACACATCATCGGGATTTTTGCAACTAACGCTGGATGAGGATTCGACAAACAAAACCGCCTTTAGGACACCCCGGGGGTTATTCCATTTTAACTGTCTCCCCATGGGATCACAAATGCCCCCAGCCAGATTCCAATGGCTCATGGAGCTGGTACTGATGGGTCTCCAATGGGACGTTTGCCTTATATTTGGATGACGTCATTGCGTCGGTTGATCCTTCCAGGAACACTTACACCGGTTGACACTGGTTTTCTCACATAGCAGGGAAGCTCAATTACAGCTCAAGCCTTGCGAATGCCACCTTGCACAGCCCTCTGTCAAAAATTTGGGGCACATAGTGCAACAGGGGTAGCTATTGATCCCGTGTTAGGGAATGGCCCACTCCCGTATCTGTACCAGATATTAGAAGATTTATAGGGTGTTTCCTATTATTGAAGATTCGTACAGGATTTCACACCTATTGGGAAACCCCTACATGCACTTACAGCTAAGCGGCAGAAATTCCAATGGGGTACTGAAGAGGTCAGGGCTTTTAAAAATCTGCGGACACTCCTTACGGAGGCACCACCATTGGCATACCCAAATAATTAACTGCTCTTGATGCTGGATATGGATGCGAGCGATGTAGGCATTGGGGCATCCTATCCCAGGTGCAGTCGGGCAGAGAGGTGGTAATTGCATATGGCAGCCGGGTACTGTCATCGGCTGAACAATGCTACTGCCTAACGAGGAGAGAACTCCTGGCCATTGTGCATTTTGTACAGCAATTTTGCCCATACCTATACCGACTAAAATTTGCAGTGCAAACTGACCACTCACCACTGCAATACTCGTTATGTATCGACCAACTATCTGGTCAATGGCTAGGGGGATTGACAGTCTGCAATAATTATCCTATGAGGTGGTCCATAAAAAGGGGGTGCGCCACACCATTGCGTCTGCCCGAGGTAGGTACTTGTGCTAAGGGCTCTCTCAGGTGTGAACCACTTTCACCTGACTCGGCATTCCTCGCAGCACCTGTGCACATGCGGGAAAGTAAACCAGAGCCTCCCCTGGCCGATTGGGATTTAGGACTGGGTCAAGAGGAATGGCGCCGGTTACAAGAGAAAGATGAGACGCTTGACCCCATCCGCACCATAGCTAAGGCCAGCCCAGGACAAGATCAGCCTCCAACAGCATCGACATTCGTAGAGTATGAAGGGGTTTTGGGAGATCGACACACAGTCCTACTAGGTCGTTGTGCCGAACTCCATACGCAAAAAGTTGGTAGCGGAGGTGCATGGCCGCCGCCTCCTGAATTCGGGGGGACCGAAAACATTGTCCATCATTAAAATACATTATTTATGGCAGGGCATGATGGCTGATATTCGCGCATGGCAGCCTCATGCATAGAATGTGCGCGTCGGAAAGCACCAGCACACCCAGTCAAAGTTCCCCGATAGTCAATCGAAGTTTGGCAGGTCAATGAGTTGGTAGCCTTAGATATATTGGGTATTTTGGGTCCCCTACCTTGTACCAACAGAGGTCACAAAAGGGGTTGAGTATTTTACGCGATGGCTGGTAGCGTGGCCCCTGGTGGATCAAACCGCTCAGTCAATAGCAGAAGCTTTTGTTCAGGGATATGTTATGAACTAAAGTGGCCCTGAAAAACTCCTAATGGAGCAGGGTAAAAAAAAAATCCTCTGACTAAGAAAGTGTGCACTTCTCTATACCACCCACAAACTGATGGGATGGTGGAATGACTAAATTGCACCATCACTTTCATACTTTGTCAGGTGGTCAATGAGACTCAGACAGACTGGGACCTACACATAGGCAGGGTCCTGGCAGCATTCCGGTTAACCCCGCATGCGTCAACAGGATACTTCCCGTTTTATTTGATGTATGGTAGGGAGCCAGTCCCTCCTATCGAGCGCCAGCCTTTTAACCTCCCAGCTGGGGCTGCAAAATGGCCAATAACAGTACAACAGGTCATGCAGCAGTCGGAGACGGCGAGGGAGGCGGCACAAGCTGTGGCAGCTTCCGCCCGTTCCGCGAATGAACGGGCAGAACCACCGTCCATGGCAGGGCCCTATAAAGGTAGTGGAAATTCTCAGGCCCAATGTGTACAGGTCCAATTGGGATGCCGGCGACGGTATGTGCACCCTGCCTGTCTAAAGCCAGACTCGTCGAAGCCTACCACAGATGCATCACTACACGCGGAAGAACACCCGCTACACTCACCAAAAACCGGGTCACCACAAACACCCACACCTTCACCCTTTCACTCACCTTAATCATAACTGCCGAGGTTGGGGAAGTCACTTGTCGCAACGAACCAACCTCAAGAAGGTTGTCTTCCTTCCCCAGGGCCGCCCATAACCAAGGAGGTGAAGCAGCATCCAACCGGGCAGCAGCTACACAGCCTGGTTACCCGGGCACTAGCCCGCGCGATGCTCCCATGCTGATAGACAACCACCGCACGCAAGACCACGGGACCGCGGATAAAAATCACACTGTCGTTTTCCGTGCCGGAAGTTGTTTCGGATGGGGTTCCGATTGACCCCTTGTATGTACCGTCTTGTCTTATGGTTATTCGTTTGTTGCTGTCCTAAATTCTGTTCTGCATACACATGCATTCCACACCTCCACACACAAAGTTAAGGACTCTGGTTGGGTCGAAATAGCTTTTTTTATTGACCGACAAAAGTGTGTTTTTTTCTACCGTCAGGGTTACCCCGAATCCCTTGGATTTGCACGGGTTGTATTTAGTTGAGGACGACTTTTCCTTCAGAAGAGCGGGGGGGGGGGGGTGATGTAGTGCTAATACTTACGTGATCCGAGGGTAGAAACACTTGTGTGATCTAAGAGTACAGTGTCAGGATTGACGTCACGAGGAAAGAGCGAGAGGTGACGTCATCAGGAGAGACGGGGCGATCGGGGCGTTTCTTGGAGAAGAATGGAGGGTGGACGCATACGGCGTGAGCCGGCACAGAATAAAGAAAAGTGTCAACTCTCAATATTCGTCTGGTGCTGATTTCAAATATGGCAATTCAAACAACTGATTGGCTACTGTTCCCAAGGTATTTAAGTTTTTGCATTTTACGTCTATGTATATTGTGTAGTTTTACTCATAAATTGTAAACCTAGGTATTTTCATGTGTTTCTTGTTTAAGGCTAAAAGCGATTATGCAAAAATAAGTACATAGTTTAGTCCTTATTCAGTATCTACTCGACGCTTCTTGGCTTGTCTCTTGTAGTCATTAATTGGAGTACCTCTTGTCACTGTCCAGCAATTGTCTGCAAGCATTGATGGGCTCCATTTGCCCTAATAGTGCTTCTCCATTGTTGCAATGTCCTGGTGAAATCGTTCGCATGCTCGTCGCTCACTGCTCTGCAGTTCGGTGGGAAAAAAAATCGAGATGAGAGTGCCAACAATTTATCTTTAGTGACGTGTTGTAACCAAGGCTTTTGTAAGCCTTGAGGTTTTCCACCAACTCCCTGTAGTTGCCTGCCTTGTTGTTTCCGAGAAAATGTGTTGCCACTAACTGGAAGGCTTTCCATGCCGTCTTTTCCTTACCACGCAGTGCACTGTCAAATGCATCATCTCGAAAAAGTTCACGAATCTGAGGACCAACAAAGACACATTAGCTTTCCTTAACCTTGGAGATTTTCCACGAAGGTACTTGAAAGCTGCTTGTGTTTTGTCCATGGCTTTGACAAAGTTCTTCATCAGACCCAGCTTGATGTGTAAGTGTGGTAACAAAATCTTCCTTGATTCAACAAGTGGTGGGTACTGAACACTTTTCCTCCCAGGCTCCAATGTCTGTCGGAGTGGTCAAGCTATCTTGATGTAGTGGGAATCTCTCGCTCGACTATCCCATTCACAGAGAAAACAGCGGTGCTTTGTGTATCCAGTCTGCAGATCAAGCAAGAGAGCAACAACCTTCAAATCACCACAAAGCTGCCACTGATGTTGGTCGTAGTTTATGCACCTCAAAAGTTGTTTCATGTTGTCATAGGTTTCCTTCATATAGACTCTGCATGACCAACTTGGATTAATGGCAAAAGATTGCCATTATGCAGCAAAACAGCTTTAAGACTCATCTTCGATGAATCAATGAAGAGTCTCCACTCATCTGGATCATGAACGATGTTGAGGGCTGCCATCACACCATCGATGTTGTTGCAGGCTACAAGATCACCGTCCATGAAGAAGAATGGGACAAGATCCTTTTGACGGTCACGGAACGTGGAAAACCGAACATCACCTGCCAGGAGATTCCACTGCTGCAGTCTGGAGCCCAACAGCTCTGCCTTGCTCTTGGGTAGTTCCAAATCCCTGACAAGGTCCTTCAGTTCATCTTGTGTTATAAGGTGTAGTTCAGAGGAGGATGGGAGAAAATCTGGGTCATGTTACCTTGATGGTTCAGGACCAGAAGTTTATTCCTTTTCCTCGTCTGATGTGAAGCTTTCGTGACTGCAGGAATCCATACCCTCTGGTTCTTTCGGTAAAGTCACGTAGATATAAAAAAATAAAAAATAAAACACATTTCGGTCGCAATACAAGCATCTGTCTTCAGGTGAGAAATTATCTGCTGTTGTGGCTTTATTAAGGCACGGGAGGGGGGGGGGGGAGGAGTTTTGTCGAGTCGTGGCTGCAGGAGTTCACGGGGGAGAGGGGTGGAGGGTTTGTGGCGTGCAGGGATGGGTGGGGGCTGGCACAGGGGGGAGAGGGGGGAAGGTTTGTGGCATGCAGAGACGAGTGGGGCTGGAGAAATTAGCATGTCAATGAGCTTGAATTAGTAACCGGATCGTGGATGGGTATTCCAGCATGACAATGACCCAAAACACACGGCCAAGACAACAAGAAGAAGCACATTAAGGTCCTGGCGTTGCCTAGCCAGTCTCCAGACCTTAATCCCATATAAAATCTGTGGAGGGAGCTGAAGGTTCGAGTTGCCAAACGTCAGCATCGAAACCTTAATGACTTGGAGAAGATCTGCAAAGAGGAGTGGGACAAAATCCCTACTGAGATGTGTGCAAACCTGGTGGCCAACTACAAGAAACGTCTGACCTCTGTGATTGCCAACAAGGGTTTTGCCACCAAGTACTAAGTCATGTTTTGCAGAGGGGTCAAATACTTATTTCCCTCATTAAAATGCAAATCAATTTATAACATTTTTGACATGCGTTTTTATGGATTTTGTTGTTATTTTGTCTCTCACTGTTCAAATAAACCTACCATTAAAATTATAGACTGATCATTTCTTTGTCAGTGGGCAAACGTACAAAATCAGCAGGGGATCAAATACTTTTTTCCCTCACTGTATCCAGTCAAAGATGTATTAAATTAATGTATTGTTTTAATTGAGATACCGTCCCTTTATAAGTCACTTATCCTCCGTCATTCCCAAGTCAAGGGTCGTAAGTAATGACCCAGCAGCATATCTTGAAAACTAGAGCCAATCAACAATTTTAAGCATCATTTTCATTCTCAGTGACCCAGAATTAGTAAAGTTGAACATATATTTCGGAAGCATTTTGGCTGTTATTGTAGTTATTTTATGTTGGCAAATTCATGCATGATTACACTTTGTAACACATTTTTTTCTTCCTGGGTAGTAAGTGTTATTTCGCAATTGCTTCTGACTAAAAAGTATAGAAAATGGCTATCATTCCCCACAAACTTTTCTTTTGTGACCAGGACAGTGATATTTTTAAATTACCTATTTTCGATGAGAAAAATGGCCACATTTGTGTATTTTTGTTCACATAAAGTCAGAAAAAAAACATATGAATCAAAATTAACATGTATTTATACTAAAGTAATACAAAATGACTAGAAAAGATTTAGAAGTGAGTAGTTTTTCGAGATTTACGATTATACCGTAAATCACTTTCACAAATCATCCCCCCAAATGTAGTCTCCCATCATGTTCTCGTTATACTGTCCTTGGTAGTGGCGTTCAAAGTCCAGTATATCCTGGTAGAAGTGCTCGCCTTGCTGCTCAAAGTATGCTTCCATGTTCTCCTTGAATTTATCAAGATGAGCATCAAGGGAATTGACTTTGAGGACATCCTACAGCCCATTGTGCTGTAGTTCTTTACCAGAGTCTCAACCAGCTCCACATAGTTTTCGACCTTGTGATTGCCCAGGAAGCCACAAACCACTGCGACAAAGCTGTTCCAAGCCGCTTTCTCCTTACTAGTGAGCTTCTTGGAGAATTCATTGCACTCCAGGATCTTCTTTATCTGTGGTCCGATGACGACACCGGCTTAGACCTTTCCCTCAGACAGCTTAGAAAAGAAGTCTTGAAGGTACTTGAAGGCTGCCGACTCCTTATCTACAGCTCTGATAAATTGTTTCATAAGGCCCAATTTGATGTGCAGTGGTGGCATCAACACCTTCCGGGGGTCCAACAGTGGCTCACACTTGACGTTGTTTCTCCCCACAGAGAACTCGGCCCACTGTGGCCAGTCCCGCCTGTGGTAGTGTGCCTTGGTGTCCCTGCTGTCCCAAAGGCAAAGATAGCAGGGAAACTTGGTAAAACCGCCTTGGAGACCCATCAGGAATGCCACAATTTTGAAGTCTCCGATGACCTCCCAGCCATACTCATCATACTTAAAGGCATCCAGCAAGGTCTTGATGCTGTTGTAATCCTCTTTGAGGTGCACCGACTGAGCCAGGGGAAGAGACGGGTACTTCTTACCATTATGGAGCAGCACGGCTTTGAGGCTTCTGGATGAGCTGTCACTGAAGAGGCACCACTCATTCTGGTTACAGGCAATTCCGATTGCCTCGAACAAACTGGTCACATTGTGACAAAAGCAGAGCCTATCTTGACGGGTGAAGAAGCTGTAAAAAGGTTGATGCTTCCTCTGATCTGCGACTTGCACACTTTCATCCAACAAGTTCCACTGCTTGAGCCTAGATGTCAAAAGCTCGACATTGGACTTGGTGAGACCAAGATCTCTGATCAAGTCGCTGAGGTCTTTTTGGTTGGGGTAGTATGGGTTTCTCTCCTCAGCTCCACCTCTGAAATTGTCATCTGGATCTACAACGTCTTCCTCGCTCTCTGACTTGCTGCTCTTTTCTAAAGACGGCTTCCTTCTCTCCGGAGGAGTGAGTATGGGGAGCTGAGGGCAGTGTGGCACCGGGATGAAAGAAGGTCCGGATACGTGATAGCAGGTGCATTCTTGCCAGTCCGACGTGTTCGCGAGCACAAGTCAGATCTGAAACACGGCAGAACCAATACCTCCACCGTGGCTGACCATTGCTATAACTCTGTGGGCTCTCATGATATTGTTTTTTTCCGAGACCAAAGTGCTCTGCAAAACCTTCGGGCTACTACCAAAGGTTTGTTCATGAAGCCATCCAGATATATAAACATAGACATAACTTAAACCGAGAAGATGGATACAAATTGAGCAATCATTGGAAGGATATTTATAACCAGGTAAAACCTTAACTGCTTTACGGTGTTGCCTTCATATCCGCATCTCCAGTTTCTTCAGCCTCCCACTCCCAGCCCCGCCCACTTCCCCTCCCCCCCCCCGGCGTTTTGCCTTGCTCGTCTTCTAATCCCTCTAGCAGCGCTCCACCCCCGTCTACCCTACACCCCCCTCTCTGTCTCTCCTCCCTGGCTCCTCCCCCCTCTCTGTCTCTCCTCTCTGGCTCCTCCCCCCTCTCTATCTCTCTTCCCTTGCTCCTCCCCCCTCTCTTACCTATATAGCCTCTTGTCACGGCAGCCCTTTTGCCCACTTCAGCAATTGTTTCTTGCTGTGGTTGTCCTACCTGATGACGGACGCTTATGTTGCACCCGAAACGTCGTGATTTATTTTATTTTATACCCTATGTGACTGTACCGAAAGAACCAAAGAGTATGGATCCCTGCAGTCACAAAAAAACTTCAAATCTCGATTTTCGGTTTTGGCCGAAAGTATTTTTTTACTTTCGGTTTACTTTCGGTTTCAGCCGAAAGTAAATTTTTACTTTCGGTTTACTTTCGGTTTCGGTCGAAAGTCAATTTTTAACTTCCAATGATCCAATTCAACCCTCCCATCACCCCATCCCACCCCACCTCCTCCTCCTCCTCCACATGGGTTCCACACAGCAGGAGGGGGCTTGGGTGTGCGTGTGTGCGAGTCTGTGACGCGTCTAGAGGCCGACCGAAATTCGGTTTCGGTTTCTGTGCCGAAAGTTGTCAAATGGCCTCTTTCGGCATAGTTTCTGTTTCGGCCGAAGCCAAAAAGTTTACTTTCGGTTTACTTTTGGTTGCGGCAGAAAGTTAATTTTTAACTTAAGGTCTTCGGCCAAAACCAGAAATTCATTTTCAGTCGGCCTCTAGTTTCGACTGAACCCCATTGGCGCCTTGCGGTCCTTGTTAGACAAATATCCACGCATCTCCATTCTTCGCCCCAGGCAGTGTGTGGGTATCCCTCATAATTGGAGTCTTTGGGTTGTGGTAATGCCCACACTGGGCGTCGGGACTACAGATGCACGCGGGTGGAGACTTGAAGATGTTCTACATCTGTCTTCCTTTCCACTGTAGTTGATCCTTCATTGTCTTTTATTTTTCTCTTCTGTTTATCAGTGTCCTTGCTCTCTTCATTCACTCCAATTTACTGAAAGATCCAATCATAATAATGATGCTGTATAGGTGATGACATCTTATGGTTGTAAGTGATGTATGACTGTATTTACACTGCTTGTCCACAAGCTGTAAAGCAACACATTATCAAAAACTGGACAATACTTAGTTACTTAGATCATAATTACTAATTATATGTAAGTACAATAAATATTGATTAGTAATCAGAATTTCTATTTGATTCAGAATCGATGAAAAAAATACAGATATATCATATCCTGTGACTGTTCGTTATAAAATATTTTTTTTATTGTTTTGCCAATTTTTTTTTCAAGAGAGAATAAAGCTTTTAAAAACAAGTTAGGAGTCGAAAGAATGAATTCGGGAACTATTGCAGGAACAAAATAACTGGAATTCATTCCAATAGAATTATCTACAATTGTTTAATTCAAAATGTCGCAAACAAAATGTAAAATAAATTGTGTGAATTTGAAAACAATATATTATCGGTAAAAACATCATCTCGCATCTTATAATTTAAAATATATATAAACAAATATTTTATTAAATATGTGGCCAAATGGGTTGAGATATGTACATGCTGTTTGTTTTTATGTGTAAAAGGACATTCCCAAACGTATCTTGCCCATTCGTTTAAAAGACACTGGCTGCTGTATCTTCACAAAACTCTAAACGGATATTGTTTAAAGCAGCCTATCATTAATCTCAGAGAGAATCAATCATTGGAAAGATGTCATCAACCAAGTCAAACTTTAGCTGCCTTATAATTGTACAGCCATTTCCATTTCTTCCAGTTGGTTTCTCTCATTTTCGACAACCACTCGCCATCGCCTCTCCGTCCCCCTAACCCCCTGCAGCATAACAAAAGGCGGCTTAACTTAGCCCCCCCCCACGGCCCTTATTGCCCCCCCCCCCTTAACCTGTATATAATCTCGGGTCTCTTAGAGCTCTCTTCACTTGATACAGCAATTTTGCTGTGATGGTTTCCACCTGAAGACGGAATCTTGTGTTGCCTCCGAAACGTCGTGATTTCATTTAGTTGTTTTCATTTATTTTATTTTACCTACATGACTTTACCGAAAAAAAACAAAGAGTATGAATCCTTGCAGTCACGAAAGCTTCAAATCTAGAATTGGCTTCAACAAATTATTCCAGTCGGGACAATAGCACCACATCCCACAATGTGCTCCATTGTGTGCTCAAAATAGGCCGCTCGGGGTTATCTGAATTATTAAGCGAGCAGAATTGGAATTTTTTTTAGACTCAAAACTGTATTAATACAAGAGAAATCCGATGAGCTGTGAAGCTCTTTTTCACAGATGGCCAGCAGCAGAGCAAATACATTTAAACATTTGCATTGTTAACATATGCATTCTTGTTTGTCATACTCAAAAGCATTCAACAAATGCCAAATTGATGGAGAGACCCAGGGGTGTGGCGTGGTAGCCCTATCTAGCCCATGGACTCTTTCTGTACAGCGGCATGAAATGTAATCGCATTTAGACGCTATATACAGGTAGTACCCGGGTTACGATATTTCGATCAACAACCTAACATCGTTCAAGTATGCAGACGACGGACAGCATCTTGGTGAGTACAGTACAATATGATACGTTACGATACGTTCAATGCATGTTAAAAGTTTTTTTTTATAGCAGAAAGGATTGTTTCCTGAAAAAACTTTCTATTAAATTGCAGTTCATATAGGTAGGCTAAGAATTTACCTTGATTTTTACTTTACATTTACTGTACAATACAGTATTTTAATTAATAAATACATACAGTATATTAGGCATTGCCTCACCAACACTTACTTTACCTGGAATGGTACCTTCTACAAACAAAATGAGGGTACCCCTATGGGCTCCCCCTTGTCACCAGTGATAGCCAATGTTTTCATGGAGAAATTTGAATCAGACGCCATCCAGACATCCACCCTTCGCCCTTCCCTGTGGAAGAGATATGTGGATGACACTTTCGTCATCTGGCCACATGGCCTCCCAGCATTGAACCATTTCCTAGACCACATCAATTCCAGACACCCATCCATCAAATTCACCATGGAAGTGGAGAAAGATGGCAAGCTGCCATTCTTGGATGTTCTGTTTGAGAGGAGGACCGAAGGCTCCTTGGGACATTCTGTTTACAGGAAGTCCACCCACACAGACTCCTACTTGAAGCCTGATTCCCACCACCACCCGACTCAAAAGAATTCTCTCATCAAAACATTATACCATAGGGCTCATTGCATTTCTGACCAACACCACCTGGTCAGTGAATTAAAACATGTACATCTGGCCCTCAAAATGAATGGATACTCTGACCGTACTATCCACCAAGCTGTTTCTCCCACCATACAGAAACAACCACCTGATACTCCGATCAAAATCATCATGGTACCATACATAGCAGGCGTTACCAAAAATATTTCCAAAATTCTAAACAAATACAAGATCCAGGTCCGGTTCAATACAGTACACAAAATTCGTTATCTGATCCCATCCGTGAAGGATGTCATTCCTGACTTACAGTACCCCGGTGTTTACACATTGAGTTGTACCTGTGGTGACTGCTATATTGGGGAGACGAAACGATATATTTCTGACCGAATCCGTGAGCACAAATCAGATTTGAAACACGGCAGAACTATTTCTTCGGCCGTGGCTGATCATTGTCTCAACACAGCGGGTTCTCATGACATTGTCTTCTCCGATACCAAAGTACTATGCAAACCTCCCGGTTATTACCAAAGGTTTGTTCATGAAGCCATCCCAGATATACAAACATAGACACAGCTTCAACTGAGAGGATGGTTTCAAATTGAGCAACCATTGGAAATATGTCATAAACCAAGTCAAACGTTAGCTGCCTTAGAATTGTACAGCCATTTCCATTACTCTCATTGGGTTGCATGTCAAACTTTAGCTGCCTTATAATTGTACAGCCATTTCCATTGCTTTCAGTGGGTTGTATGTCAAACTTTAGCTGCCTTATAATTGTACAGCCATTCCCATTGCTTTCAGTGGGATGTATGTCAAACTGTAGCTGCTTTTTAATTGTACAGCCATTTCCATTGCTTTCAGTGGGATGTGTGTCAAACTTTAGCTGCCTTATAATTGTACAGCCATTTCCATTACTTTCAGTGAGTTGCATGTCAAACTTTGGCTGCCTTATAATTGTACAGCCATTTCCATTGCTTTCAGTGAGTTGTATGTCAACCTATTCCTATATCTTGTTTCTGGCAAAGGAAGTCTCATAATGTAAATGCTCACCCCGAGCCCTCAATACTCTGATAGTGCGCTGTTTTTGAGTTGTACGCCTTTTGGCGTCTTCTGGTCCAACACCAATGGAGACTAGGCTCTAAGAAAAGCTGTCTCGGGTGTGGACCAATCAAATTCAAGGACAGTGCATATTATTATCAGAGTTGTCTTTTTTGTTTGCATTTTGACTGCTTGTGTTGTGGTTATTGCAAACATGATGCCTTGAAAAAAGTGTCAGTTTTTGTGCCAGTTAAAAGGGTAGAACCTATTCCTATATCTTGTTTCTGGCAAAGGAGGTCTCATAATTTCATGTCAAACTTTAGCTGCCTTATAATTGTACAGCCATCTCCATTGCTTTCAGTGAGTTGTTTGTCAAACTTTAGCTGCCTTATAATTGTACAGACATTTCCATTGCTTTCAGTGAGTTGTATGTCAAAGTTTGGCTGCCTTATAATTGTACAGACATTTCCATTGCTTTCAGTGAGTTGTATGTCAAAGTTTGGCTGCCTTATAATTGTACAGCCATTTCCATTGCTTTCAGTGGGATGTATGTCAAACTTTGGCTGCCTTATAATTGTACAGCCATGTCCATTGCTTTCAGTGGGTTCTATGTCAAACTTTAGCTGCTTTATTGTACAGCCATTCCATTGCTTTCAGTGGTATGTATGTCAAGCTTTAGCTGCCTTATAATTGTACAGCCATTTCCATTGCTTTCAGTGGGATGTATGTCAAACTTTGGCTGCCTTATAATTGTACAGCCATCTCCATTGCTTTCAGTGGGTTGTGTGTACATGTGTATCGTTTCCCCCGAAACCCCCTGCAGCATAACAAAAGGCGGCTTAACTCAGCCCTCCCCCCCCTTAACCTGTATATATATAATCCCGGCTGTCTCAGAGCTGTCCACTTGACACAGATATTCTGCTGTGACTGCTCCACCTGAAGACGGAAGCTTGTGTTGCCTCCGAAACGTCGTGATTTAATTTAGTTTTCTTTTTATTTTATTTTCCCTACGTGACTGAGTATACAGTATATAGTTTATACAGTACGGTACTGTAAATTGCTCTGTTTTGCTCAATTATCACCATTCTTTAAGACTCCTGGGTAGGCTAGGCCATCTTCGACTTACGATATTTTTGACTTACGATGGGGTCGTCGTAACGCTATCTCCATCGTAAGTCGAGGACTACCTGCAACTCCACATTGCGCTGTCGCATCAAGCACCTTACGCTGCATCGTGTCGCTTAGATTAGGCGAACGTTGTCGCTGCATCTTGTCGCTTGCTGGGCAGTGAATAGGGCGAGAGGGGGTGGAGGTCCACTCGCAGACAGACAGACAGCAGCCTCGCCTGTTGCAGACACGGGGGAGGACACGGAGACACGGAGAGCGGGGACAGAGACACGGAGAGCGGGGACAGAGACACGGAGAGCGGGGACAGAGACACGGCCGAGCGGAGCGTCAGTCGCGTGTTGCCCGTCTCTGCGTCCACGGTGAGCCGAGTGGGGCACGCGGACACGGCGCCGACTCGAGGCCGACTCGCAGTGTCCGGGGAGACGTCGTAGGGAGAGAGACAAACACAATAACACACAGACACACACAGAGACACACAGAGACAGTAACACACACAGACACACACAGAGACACACAAACACAATAACACACACAGTAACACACAGAGACACACAGACACACACAGAGACAAAATAACACACACAGACACACACAGAGACACACAGAGACACACAATAACACACAGAGACAGTAACACACACAGACACACAGAGACACAGACACACACAGAGACACACACACGCAGACAGTAACACACACAGACACACAGAGACAGTAACACACACAGACACACACAGAGACACACAGAGACACAATAACACACAGACACACAGAGACACACAGACACACAGAGACAGTAACACACACAGACACACACAGAGACACACAGACACAATAACACACACAGACACACACAGACACACACAGAGACACACAGAGACATACACAGAGACAGTAACACAAACAGACACACACAGAGACATAGTAACACACACAGACACGTACAGAGACACAGTAACACACAGACACGTACAGAGACACAGACACGTACAGAGACACACAGACACGTACAGAGACACAGTAACACACAGACACGTACAGAGACACAGTAACACACACAGCCACGTACAGAGACACAGTAACACACACAGACACACACAGACAGTAACACACACAGACACACACAGAGACACACAGAGACACAATAACACACAGACACACAGAGACACACAGACACACAGAGACAGTAACACATACAGACACACACAGAGACACACAGAGACACAATAACACACACAGACACACACAGACACACACAGAGACACAGTAACACACACACAGACACGTACAGAGACAGAGACACACAGATACGTACAGAGACACAGTAACACACACAGACACGTACAGAGACACACACAGACACGTACAGAGACACACACAGAGACATACAGAGAGACAGTAACACACAGACACGTACAGAGACAGACACAAAGACACGTACGGAGACACAGAGAGACACAGTAACACACACAGACACGTACAGAGGCACATTAACACACAGCAATACACGCAGACACGTACAGAGGCATCGACACACGCAGACACGTACAGAGACACAGTAATACACACAGACACTTACAGAGACACAGTAACACACACAGACACGTACAGAGACACATACAGACACGTACAGAGACACAGTAACACACAGACACGTACAGAGACACACACACACGTACAGAGACACAGTAACACACAGACACGTACAGAGACACACAGACACGTACAGAGACACACACAGACACGTACAGAGACACAGTAACACACAGACACGTACAGAGACACACAGACACGTACAGAGACACACACAGACACGTACAGAGACACACAGAGAGACACAGTAACACACACAGACACGTACAGAGACACACAGACACGTACAGAGACAGTAATACACATACACGTACAGAGACAGAGACACAGAGAGAGACAGTAATACACACAGACACGTACAGAAACACAGAGACAAACAGTAATACACAGACACGTACAGAGACAGTAACACACACAGACACGTGCAGAGACACAGTAACACACAGACACGTGCAGAGACACAGTAACACACACAGAGACACAGTAACACACAGACACGTACAGAGACACAAAGAGATACAGTAACACACACAGACACGTACAGAGACACACATAGAGAGACAGTAAGACACAGACACGTACAGAAACACACACAGACACATACAGAGACACACAGAGAGAGACAGTAATACAGGCACGTACAGAAACACAGAGACAAACAGTAATACACAGACGCGTACAGGGACACAGACAAACAGTACACACAGACACGTACAGAGACACACAGAGACATCATCACACTAATACAGATGTAATACAGAAACGTACAGAGATACGTAGATATTCATACAGAGGGACAGGAACAGTGAGACGGAGAGAGACGAGGATGCACAGATAAGACATAGCCACAGATACAGACAAACATACACAAAGACAAGAACACAGACAACACAGAGAGATCATAGAGAGACAGCTGTGCATGGATTGACTGGAGGTGTTGTTACGAAGCTAATGAGGCCGTAGCAGCGCTACTAGAGAGACACGGAGACGAGAGATCGAGAGATAAGAGCTGTATGGAGATAGAGACACAGCCAGTGATGCAGTTGTAGATACGGAGAGATAAGAGGCAGAGACACAGGAATAAACAGATACAGAGAGACATAGATATACAGAGAGACATTCATTCTCTTATGGCACCGCCGAATCGGCATGCTCCATCGCATAATTAGCATACTCGAAACACAATTAGCGTACGCCACCCCCAAATTAACATAAGCCACAGCATATTCTAAGATGTGTTTCACATTTCGATTTAAAGTTTTCGTGACTGCAAGGATTCATCTTCTTTGGTTCTTTCGGTAAAGTCACATAGAATGAGAATAAAATAATAAAATAAAACAATTAAATTCTCACGACGTTTCGGCCACAACCCAAGTAGCCTTCTTCAGGTGAAGGAATAAAACTGTCGGGACGACAGAGCTTTAATGAACGCTGCTAAGATTCGTAGCGTCTTTTAAGCTGGTTGAGAGAAGTGAGGCACCTTGACAAAGGGGTTTACATATCAAACAGGAGAATTTATCATTGAAATAGCTGAGGGATTAGCTTGTGACTGGGCGCAGAAATAGCTATGTTAAAGTCAAAGCCTACACATCCACAGAGGCACCTAGTACAAATCAAACAGGAGAATTTAGCATTGAAATAGCTGAGGGATTAGCTTGTGACTGGTCAACGAAATAGCTATGTTAAAGTCAAAGCCTACACATCCACAGAGGCACCTCGTACAAGGACGCCAAAAGGGGCTGCAACAACTCAACTATCATACAGTATGGTTTAAATCATCTTTCCAATGGTTACTAAGCCAGAATCCACCTTCTCGGTTGAAATGGTCTCTCTGCTTGTATATGTGGATGGCCTCATGAACGAATATCTCATGGTAGCCGGTTGGTTTGCAAAGAACCTCCGTCTTGGAGAAGTCAATGTCATGTGAGCCCACTGAATTATAACAGTGATCTGCCACGGCAGAGGAGTTTGTTCTACCGTGTTTCAAGTCTGCTTTATGTTCGCGGATGCGGTCCGAGATATGTCGTTTGGTTTCTCCAATGTAGCTACTACCACAGAGGCACTTTAGTTTGTAAACGCCCGGGTGCTGTATGTCTGGAACAGGATCTTTTACAGATGGAACCAGATCACGGATTTTATGTACTGTGTTTTACAGCTGCGTTTACTTGATGATCCGCCGGTGGGACGTCGTTAAGTCGGAATAATCAATAGCAATGAATCAATTATCTGTCCAAGACGCGGTAATGCTATACTCTGGTCACTCGGACTTTGTTGCGCCGTCCTTAAAGTCAACAGTTCGCTGCCTCTTGGGAGTGATTGATAAATTATTTTAATTATTAAGGCCCATCTATAGAGTAACGGGGGCCATGGCTTTGCCCATATAAGGAATCCCGGAACGGAAATGAAGTTTTTTTTTAAACGATTCAATGCTCGATTAAACGGGAATCGACGGATTTTTCACGATACCAATCTTGATCTATGCTTGACCCATGCTCAAATATTTTTCTAATCTCTACAGTGATTCCTGCGGCGTGCTTTTCTGGGTCTAAAAAGACGATTTGTGGATCGAAAAAGCCCATATTAGTACCGCCCTTTTGACGCTGATTGGCTTCCTTGAACATTAACATAATTAATCATTAATTCGGTCACGTGTTTTATTCTGCGTGGTGTTCGATAATAATGTTCACTGGCACGTTGAACAGAGCTGCCCCAGGCCGTGATGCCATCCCCGGCCGCGACGTCACTTCCTGCCACGAGGCCACTTCCGGCCGTGACGTCACCCTCGACCGCGACGCCACTTCCATCCGCGACGTCACGTCCGCCCGTGACTCGATTTCCATCCCCGTCGCGGCCTCCGTCCCTGTCGCGGTCCCCGGCCCCGTCATGGTCCCCGTCGCGGTCCCCGGCCCCGTCGCGGTCCCCGGCCCCGTCATGATCACTGTCCCCGTCGCGGTCCCCGTCGCGGTCCCCGGCCCCGTCGCGATCCCCGGCCCTGTCACGGTCCCCGGCCCCGTCATGATCACTGTCCTCGTCGCGGTCCCCGGCCCCGTCGCGATCCCCGGCCCCGTCATGATCACTGTCCTCGTCGCGGTCCCCGGCCCCGTCGCGATCCCCGGCCCCGTCATGATCACTGTCCTCGTCGCGGTCCCCGGCCCCGTCACGATCCCCGGCCCCGTCACGATCCCCGGCCCCTGACCAGGACAGTGGAGCCCGGACGGGACGGCGTCACTCACCTGGTTCCTGTCGGTGTTTGGCCCCGGCGGGTTCCAGGTGGAGTGGACTGTCTCCGGCTCCATGCGGCACCCCCTCGCCACATGCCCCTCTCAATCACAATGGTGGTAGACCCACGGGGTGTTTCGTCGGGGTGGCTCGGCGCGGTGTCGTAGAGGCGGCTGCCAGCGGCGCGGCGGCTGGTCGCGCCCCTGGTCTCTCTGCTCCGCCAGTCCTCGGATCGCCGCGTAGACCTCCCGCAGCGATGGCTCCGGCTCAGACGCTGGAGGTCCGTTCCCAGCTGCCACATAGGCAGCCTGCGGCGACGGTGCAGGATCGGCGATTGGCGTCGCTGGTCCCGGTAGCGCCGCGGTTATTGCCCGGCTGCTGTCCTCTGCCGCGCCAGCCACATAGCCCACGGGTAGTGCCTGGCCCATGACCTCTTCATGGGCTTGTAGGATCCGGGAGGCCCACAGCGGGATACGTTTCTCCGGCGTCACCACCGGCATTACAATGCCGGCGCGGCAAGCGTAGGCAATGAGGGGCTCGACCACGAGGTTCTCGAGCGCCTCGTCAGCCAGGCGAGGGAAAGCCCTCCTCGCCAACACGAGCAGCGCACCCCTGTAGGCTAAAGGGGACTCTCTAGCCCCCCGCTGGCGGTCCTGGAACCGTCTAAAGGCGCCCTCAGCTGGGCAGTAGATCTCCCCCAAAGCCTCGTAGACTGCCTGTAGCGTTGTATTGGGAGGTATAAGAGGCGAGCGCATCGTCATCTAGAATGTATGGCGACGCTCGTAGCGCCTCTTCGGCCGACCATTCGAGAGCGTGGAAGGCAGCCTCGAATCGGCGGACGAACGCCTCCCAATCACCTCCCTCGGCCACGAATTTCTCGACGGGCCCCAGCCGGCGCGCCCGTCTTGCCACCTGCTCCCCCCGTTGGGTGTTTAGCCCTGGCGGAAGCGGCAGTAGCTGGCGTGACGAGGCTGGTTGCGGCTCATGCCCAGCTGGCTGGTCAGCCTCCGGGTCCCGTGGCGCCTCCTCCCGTAGTACGAGTGGGAGAGGGGGTCCCGGCGCCAAGGGGGCCCCCCATAGGGAGCCGACGCAGTAGCTCCTGGAGTGCCTTCTCCACGCGGACCATGCGGTCCTCCATGGGGTCCTCCATGGGGTCCGGGCACCCTGCTGCTGATCCTGGTAGCAGGCCCCCTTGTTGCCATGGACGTGGAGGATCCCCGGCCCCTGCTTCCTCTTCTGTTGGCTCTCTCCCGCGGAGGTTCTTCCCTGTAGCCATTGTCGATCCCACCGCTGCCACCAGATGTCAAGGAGAGCCGACACAAGGTTGCAGGGGGTTCGTCTTTTATTGCTTCCTCCGGTCCACACTCGTCCCCAGCCTTCTCGATCCTGTTCCCACCAATTCTCCCTCTTTTTCCCACCCGTTCTCTCTCATATCCCCTCACCTGCTCCTCCCCCTTCCCCTGTCACCGTCCCACTCCCCCTTCCTTTTGGTGAGAATCCTTCCCCTGACATGCCTTACACTCTGCGCCTTTTGGCGTCCTCTGGTCTAACACCGTTTTGAAACTAGGCTCAAAAGAAAGCTGTCTCTCGTGTGGACCAATCAGTTTCAAAGACAATGCACATTATCAGTGTGTTTTTGGTTGCATTCTGACCACAAGTATTGTGGTTAATGCAGACATGATTCCTTGTAAAAGGTTTCAGTTTGGTGTTTTAACATCTCAACACCTGTTTTGAGACACAAGACAGTCTCGTCCCTTCACCTGATGAAGGCCACGTGTGTTGTGGCCGAAACGTCGTGATTTTTTGTTATTTTATTTTCACCTACGTGACTTTGCCCAATAGAACCAAAGAGTGTGTATATATATCTTATTAGATGTTAGAATGTCTGTTTTTTGTTCCCCAGATGTCTTCTTATATGGAATGTCGGGTCATCAAACAAGAAAACGAAGAGACTGCAAGCTCTGGGATGTGTCCTGACTTCACTGTTAAATACGAAGATGCTGCCGGTGAGAATACCACTCTCAAGCCCTTGGCAATAGTCAAATATGAATCATCATTGCAGGAACAATTTCTGCTGCTGCAGTTGTGATCCTAAATGAGTAATTTGCAGGTATGGTGGCAAGGTGTTAACGACCTCACCTGGTATACAGGAGGTTGTGGGTTCGATCCTGACCCTGACGCCTACTATATATTTTTGGAGTTTGCGTGTTCTCCCCGTGGTCACATGCATTCTTCTCCGGGTCCTCCGGTTTTTCCCTCCACATTTAAAAACATACGTTTAGAGTATTTGGCTGCTATAAATTTCCACGTGATAAACCACTTCGTTGAGCTACCATTTGTGGACAGGTCGCTTCTGAAAAAGTGGTCTATATATATCTCAGTGGGCCTTACCTGGTAAAATAAAAAAGTATATATATAGTTTGTTTAACACAGAATTTCGTGACAAATATTATCCATGAGAGTTTTTTTTTCGGGTTATACCACGTAAATATAACTAGCATGTTTTTTTTTAAGTGACAAACCTTACTAATTGGTTGTGTCGGTGGTGGTGGGTTTAATGACACATTTATATTTACACCATTTAACCCAAATAAAACCTCAGTTTTTTATACATCAAAGACAAATATTGAAGATAAGCCATAGTGCTACTGTGGTCATGCGACTCAAACTATGAACCACATCGTAAATCACTTTAGTCTGCGCTCCTTCAACGGAGGAGTAGGAAAACTAAGCAAACATTCTCTAGAAGCCCTCTTGTGGTCACCAGACCTCAGCATTTACATTCAGCTCCCCGGACACATTGCCAGATGCAGTCATAGAATTGCAGAAGCAAAGTGACATGTAGGGTCGAACTATATTTTGCTCAAACACCGAAGATTTTTTTTTTTCCTGAATAAGAAGACGATCATATTCTTAGTTTTTTCGGTAAAGTCACGTTGAAGAGAAACAACAAAATAACAAAATATATATAAAAAACAATAAAAAAATTATCACGACGTTTCGACCATAACTCAAACGGTCATCATTTTGTTATTTTGTTGTTTCTCTTCAACGTGACTTTACCGAAAAAACTAAGAATATGAATTACTGCAGTCACGAAAGCTTTAAATCAAAAGAAGACGATCCTTTTTGTTCTGAATAGTTTGTGTCTTTTTGAGTAACGGTACTTGAAAGCACACATGCAGGCAGACACAGAGGTGCAACAAACTATTTCAACACAGGAGGGGAGGGGGCTATCCAAGATCCAAATGTGGGCCCTCCTCCTTTCTCCCGACTAATTTTTACTGAAATTGCTACGGATGGTTTTTAACCCCCGTGTATAATAATATGTAGGCTCTAACTATATTATTTTAGTTACACTGTGTATTGGGGTTTAGAGGAAGACAGTCTCACAGTGAGAGTATTACTAAACATTTAAATGTAACAATACTCACAATTAAGTTATCCTGCGTCTTGGTTTTAATGCGCATGTCAGTAAAAAACCCTGGTGATGTTCAGTCACAAACATCAGCAGTAGCGGCTACTAGATTTTGCGCTGTGTGTATTTTTCGGAAAAATGTTTTCACTTGTAACTCTGTTTTATAGGCATTTATGGTTAATTGTTGGAAGGAAAAAATATATATTTTACTTGTTTATCTGTTGATTCGGGGGCCCCCTTTGTGCAGACCCACATCAAGGTCATAACTGATCAAAAATATATATTTATATATTCCCACAACAAGCAAAATGCTGACACACACCAGGGCTGTAACCGATACAATATTTACGCGGCAACTCGTGATGTCATTCATAATCTATTTTTGGGTCAGATCGCTTGAGAAAAATGCGTGTCGTGCACCCTCCACCACCTGAGACAACCAATTAATAATGCTATCACGTGGTTGAATAAACGAGCCAGCTTATTACTGCTTCAGCACCCCACTGGTGTGGTTGGAGAGTGATCCACACAGACATTTAACAGTTGGCTACGGACCTTTTTGATGGTAGTTACAGCCAGCATCATAGGGTAGTTGCCAAAATTGGCAACTGATACATGTGAACTGCTCTCCAACACACCGGTGTGCAGAAGCAGTAACAAAATGGCACGTTTGTTCATCCGCACAGCACTCGACAACAACTGTGATGAACAGGCTGGAGGTTACAGTGAAATCGTCGCCGTTGTTCAGATTAACTAAAACAACAAAATCGGTCCAGACCAGCACATTAGCTTAACGGTGCTGCTTTTAAATACATATTTGCTTCTTTACTGGAATTGAAAGCACAAGTCCAACTATGGCAACGCGTTGACAATTCCAATTATTAACGGGTGAAATGCCCCTCTCCAACCAGCATGGCTGCCTTCTTACGTGATACAACAGTTGCCCATCGAAGACCGTGGTGTGTTTTCTAAATTACAGCTCTAGATCTGAATATCGTTAAGGTTGAAGAAGGCAGCGATTATTCAGAGGGGACAGCGGATTTCAACGATGGACGCCCGGCGACTCCACAGCTGAACTTGACCACCAAGGTGGAGGTGTGGGCGGATGATGTAAAAGAATTCATCCAGGTGGAGTTGTTGGAGGACACTGGTCAAGGTGAGTCTCCGTTTGAGCGCATCACAGACCAACGTTGCATAATGTGCAACCTGGTACACACGATCCACTCGCAACGAATGCGCACTGCACTAATCGCACACAAACACACAAAAACTTGCACTACTCTTCCCGCCGACTGGACAGCGCGTACGTGTTAATTTGTATCCCAGCGACATTGGCCTTGCGACATCGGTATAAGTACCTCGGTGCCCTCTATATAGACGTGGAATGAAAGATGCAGCGACAGAAACATGGCAAGCAAAGTACAACAATATCTATGCGACCTTTTTGCCAGTATACAAAATTATGAAAAGTAAAAATCGGGTTTACCCTTTCTGTCAACAAAACAGGACGTGTTAAGATGTTCAAACACCAAATAAGATACATTTTGCAAGTCTGCACACATGCTTGTGGCAAAACATGAAAAACAAACATGCTCTGATAATACTGTATGTACTCTTTGGTTCTTTCGGTAAAGTCACGTAGAAATAAAATGAATTAAATAATATAATGCGACGTTTCGATTGCAACACAAGCAACTGTCATCAGGTTGAACTAAATTTGAGTGGGAGACAAAACACAGACACGGAGACACACAAACAGACACACAAGCAGAGAGAGACAACATAGACACACAGAGAGACACTCTGCTTGTGTGTCTCTCTGTGTGTCTCCGTGTCTGTGTTTTGTCTCTCTCTCAAATTTAGTTCTACCTGATGACGGTTGCTTGTGTTGCAATCGAAACGTCGTATCCAATTAATTAATTATTTTCTACGTGACTTTACCGAAAGAACCAAAGAGTAATCCCTGCAGTCACGAAAGCTTCAAATCAAATAATGTATGTATAGCGATTGTCCCACATGATGCCTGGGACTAGGGAAATTAAGAAGGGCGGAGCAAACACGCACGCTCTGATTGGTTGGGGCACGGGGAGCAAGAGGATTGGCCGGGATGTTCAAAACGGAAAAGAGCTGGGAGGTTGGGTGAGCATCAGGTGGGACGGTTAGGCCAGGAAAGGGTAAGAGGTGAGGATTGGTGGAAACGGAGTGCGACAAGGGGCGGAGCCAGGAAGAGTTTAAAAGAGGGAGCGGGAGGCGGAGTTCGGGGTGTTGTGGGAGAGAGCAGGAACGAAGGTGGTGGACCCGTGCCGCGGAAATAAAAACCTTACCTTGTTGACAAAGAAAAGGACCAAAGTCTTCTTTCATATGCATTGTCTTTGAAACTGATTGGCCTACATCAGAGACAGTCTTGTTCATGGCCTTGTCTCAATCAGTTAAAAAAAACATCGCATATATTATCAGAACATGTTTGTTTGCGTGTTTTGTCACAAGTATGTGTGGTTAATGCAGACTTGATGCCTTGTAAAAGTTATCTATTTGGTGTTTGAACATCTTAACACCCGGATTTATTGCCAGAAGGGGTAAAACCTATTCTTATTTTTCATCATTTTGGAATACAGCAAATGGCCAATCTCCAAAGGCAGGGTATCGCTGATGAAGGGCAAGGCACGAGGCCTAGCAACAACAAGCTCGGAAGAATGCTCTCTAAAGAGCCTATTAATATTATTATTGTTATGCTTGTTTACCCAGGAAAGCCTCGCTGAGTCTCAAGAGTCTTTTTCAGGAGGGTTCTGCTAAGTTCTACAGTAGGGGGGGATGATGTTGTTACCGCTGCTGTGTGTGATCTCAGTTTGACATCGGTGAAAAAGAGCCTCATGGCTCATCGGATTCCTCCAGTATAAATACATATTCTGATTCAATTGTGTAATTTGCAGGTACATTTTTCAGCATTGGGATGTTTTCGCCAATACCAGTTACATTGTGTGGGTTTTGCTTTGTCACGTGCAAAAACTGGAGAATCCGGAGGAAACTCATGCAAAACAGGGGGGAGAGTTTACAAACTTCACAAAAAAAACAAAGATCCCCCATATAGCCTGAACAGATTGTTGAGGCAAGTGCTGTTAGCAAGCACCTATGAAGACCACCACAGCACACGAGGGGGTGGGAGGCACAACACCACGCCCAGCAACCTCTGTCTCCCCAGTGATTATGTTTACACACCGCACCAGGTACTCATTTGAGGCTGAGTCTACCTAGGGGAGGCCTATGACCAGCTTAGATAATCGTTACTGGTGTTGGCCGTGAGCAGGAATCGAACTCGGGTCGCCAGGTTTGTAGTGTAGAGTGCCAACCGTTACACTACCGCTTCCCACAAACTCTACACACACAAACACTCACACACACTCGCACACACTCGCACACTCTGAAGAACAGGTGGGAGAATGTATAAACTTCATACAGAAAGGTTCCCGAGTCCTGGGATTTAACCTCGGCTCTTCTTCGTCTCGCGCACCAGTGTTACCTTCTGCTTCACTCTTGCCACCAACAGTTACAAGCACGTAGGGCAGGCATTCATAGAGAATGTTTAGAGCTGGTATAGGACAGATTCCATTTTCTTTTTTAAATACCCATAGTCATGTGAAGTCATCTGTGACCGCGCTGAACTCATCAGTGATCAAGGCTCAGGCTCGGTCAAATATGGCATCAATATGGTTGCTAATGCAAGTGCTGTCGTGATTTTCAGAGAGTTAAATTGCAGGCACAATTAGCTCTTATAATAGAGGCTTACATCCACATTTATGAGCTCTGAACAAAAAAAACGAGAATCAAGCTGGCGGTTAAAGGAATTCAAAACACTTGCAACGAATTTGTGCTCTTGAATTTGGCTTTCCAAATGGCATCTGTGGTGGTTTAAATCTACTTATGGAAATAAATACTTATTGTATGATTAATTGATTATTATTTTAACACCCAAGACTCAAAGGGCTCATCTCGGACAATGTTTATCATTCTTAACAGGTGGATTTGTAACTGCCTCATTTATTTACGTTTAACTATTTCTACATGTGAAAGACAAGTGTGTGTATATATTACAGGTCTAGAGTCAACGACGGTTCAAGTTGAAGACACCAGTGAGAGGCCAGAGGAGATGGGGAATTCCTGCGGACGTGCCTACACGTCGGACCAGAATTTCATTGAGGTGGAGCTGTCGGAGGAGGACATTGCTGAAGGCGAGTCTCTACCCTTGATCTGATGCGTCGTGTCAAAGAACGGCCGCAAAATTAAGGCTCATTCCTCGTGCGCTCCATTTAGATAGCCCTGCTCTCAAACAACCTTTTGTGACGAAGCTAAATCATTTATAAGAACAAGGACTTCCGGGGTTGGACCAACCCAGGAAAGTGGTCAGCCCTAAATACACTGCAGAAAAGGGGATAGAAATACGGTCCCCTTATCTTATGTAGATTTATATAGCAGTGCCGTATTGCAAGGTGTTTTACAGCAGCTATAAAATTATACTCTTTGGTTCTTTCGGTAAAGTCACTTAGGTGAAAAAATGAATATAAATAAATAACTAGAAATATAAAATAGAAATAAATAAATCACGACGTTTCGATTGCAACACAAGCAATCACCATCAGGTGTGACAACCACAGCAAGGAATTTTTTTTACTGAAGTGGGAGAGAGACCAGGGTTAGGGCAGTTAAATAAGTCGGAGAGGGGGAGGGTGGGGGGGTGAGAGGAGTGTGTACACTGCAGGTACAGCAGTGACGCTGAGTAAGGGCAACATGATTCTTGCCAAGATAGATGATGACATCTAAAGCAACATAGCCGCACTGCTAAACGCCAAGGATGCAATTAACTCGGTAAAATAGACTAATACCCGGTAAATAAGATGGAACTATGAACAGTTAAATTTTACTTGGTTAATAACATATTTCCAATGATTGCTCAATTTATATCCGTCCTCTCGGTTGAAGTTATGTCTATGTTTATATATCTGGATGGCTTCATGAACATATCTTTGATGGTAGCTAGACGGCTTGCAGAGCACCTTGGTCTCGGAGAAAACAATATCATGGGAGCCCACAGCGTTACAGCAAAGATCAGCAACGGCTGAGGAATTAGTTCTGCCGTGTTTCAGATCTGACTTTTCGTTTCCCCAATGTAACAATTACCACATATGCAACTTCGTTTGTAGACTCCACGGTATTGCAAGTCAGGAATGACATCCTTCACAGATGGGATTAGATCACGGATTTTGTGTACTGTACTGAATCGGACCTGGATCTTGTTTGTTTACAGTGAGGGAAAAAAGTATTTGATCCCCTGCTGATTTTGTACATTTGCCCACTGACAAAGAAATGATCAGTCTATAATTTTAATGGTATGTTTATTTGAACAGTGAGAGAGAATAACAACAAGAAAATCCAGAAAAACGCATGTCAAAAATGTTATAAATTGATTTGCATTTTAAATTTCGATTTAAAGCTTTCGTGACTGCAATGATTCATCTTCTTTGGTTCTTTCGGTAAAGTCACGTAGAATGAGAAGTCACAAGCTAATCACTCAGCCATTTCAATGCTAAATTATATGCTAATTCCTTTGTCAAGGCGCTTTGTTTCCTCTCACACAGCTTAAAGGTCGTGATCTGAACGTGGCTTTTTCGCTCCAGCGCTGTCCTACCAGACAGTCTCGTCCCTTCACCTGATGAAGGCCGCTTGTGTTGTGGCCGAAACGTCGTGAGAATATTATTGTGTTATTTTATTTTATCAATTTATTATTTTATTCTCATTCTACGTGACTTTACCGAAAGAACCAAAGAAGATGATTTGCATTTGAATGAGGGAAATAAGTATTTAACCCCTCTGCAAAATATGACTTAGTACTTGGTGGCAAAACCCTTGTTGGCAATCACAGAGGTCAGACGTTTATTGTAGTTGGCCACCAGGTTTGCACACATCTCAGGAGGGATTTTGTCCCACTCCTCTTTGCAGATCTTCTCCAAGTCATTAAGGTTTCGAGGCTGACATTTGGCAACTCGAACCTTCAGCTCCCTCCACAGATTTTCTATGGGATTAAGGTCTGGAGACTGGCTAGGCCACTCCAGGACCTTAATGTGCTTCTTCTAGAGCTACTCCTTAGTTGCCTTGGCCGTGTGTTTTGGGTCATTGTCATGCTGGAATACCCATCCACGACCCATTTTCAATGCCCTGGCTGAGAGAAGGAGGTTCTCACCCAAGATTTGACGGTACATGGCCCCATCCATCGTCCCTTTGATGCGGTGAAGTTGTCCTGTCCCCTTAGCAGAAAAACACCCCCAAAGCATAATGTTTCCACCTCCATGTTTGACAGTGGGGATGGTGTTCTTGGGGTCATAGGCAGCATTCCTCCTCCTCCAAACACGGCGAGTTGAGTTGATGCCAAAGAGCTCCATTTTGGTCTCATCTGACCACAACACTTTCACCCAGTTGTCCTCTGAATCATTCAGATGTTCATTGGCAAACTTCAGACGGGCATGTATATGTGCTTTCTTGAGCAGGGGGACCTTGCGGGCGCTGCAGGATTTCAGTCCTTCACGGCGTAGTGTGTTACCAATTGTCTTCTTGGTGACTATGGTCCCAGCTGCCTTGAGATCATTAACAAGATCCTTCCGTGTAGTTCTGGACTGATTCCTCACCGTTCTCATGATCATTGCAACTCCAGGAGGTGAGATTTTGCATGGAGCCCCAGGCCGAGGGAGATTGACAGTTCTTTTGTGTTTCTTCCATTTGCGAATAATCGCACCAACTGTTGTCACCTTCTCACCAAGCTGCTTGGCAATGGTCTTGTAGCCCATTCCAGCCTTGTGTTGGTCTACAATCTTGTCCCTGACATCCTTGGAGAGCTCTTTGGTCTTGGCCATGGTGGAGAGTTTGGAATCTGATTGATTGATTGCTTCTGTGGACAGGTGTCTTTTATACAGGTAACAAGCTGAGATTAGGAGCACTCCCTTTAAGAGTGTGCTTCTAATCTCAGCTCGTTACCTGTATAAAAGACACCTGGGAGCCAGAAATCTTTCTTATTGAGAGGGGGTCAAATACTTATTTCCCTCATTAAAATGCAAATCAATTTTTAACATTTTTGACATGCGTTTTTCTGGATTGTTGTTATTCTGTCTCTCACTGTTGGTCAGAAATGCAGTGGGCTCTATGGTGCAAGGTTTTGATTAGGGAAATCTTCTGTGTCGGGTGGTGGGATTCAGGTTTCAGATAGGAATCTGTATGGGTGGCTTTCCTGTAGACAGAATGTTCTAAGGAGCCATCACGCTTCTTCTCAAACAAAACATCCAAGAATGGTAGCTCACCATCCTTCTCCACTTTAATGGTGAATTTGATGGATGGGTGTATGGAATTTATGTGGTTGAGGAATTGATTCAATGCTGTTAGGCCATGTGGCCAAATGACGAAAGCGTCATCTACATATCTCTTCCACAAGGAAGGACGTAGGGTGGATGTCTGGATGGCATCAGTTTCAAATTTCTTCATGAAAACATTCGCTATCACTGGAGATAAGGGGGAACCCATGGGTGTACCTTCATTTTGTTTGTAGAAAGTACCATTCCAGGTGAAGTAAGTTTTGGTAAGGCAGTGCCTAAGTTATAAAATTGTACATTAGATGATAGTGGTTGACATGAAGGATGAGGTTGTTAAAAGTGGTGATGTAGCTATGGTGACAGCAGGACAGGTGGGAGTGGTTAAGGAGCGGTTGGGGTAGTGATTTGGGCTAGTGATAGGGGTTGGGGTAGTGATAGGGGTTGGGGCAGTGATGGGGTTTGGGGTAGTGATGGGTGTTCCGGTAGTGATGGTGTTTGGGGTAGTGATAGAGGTTGGGGTAGTGATGGAGGTTGGGGTAGGCCTGGTCGTAGCTGGGGGGCAGGGAGTAGCAGTCGCAGAATTGGCTGGGGAGAGGAAATGAGTCACCAGAGCCAGACTTCGGATCACATGATCCAACACTGCCCGTACCGCTGATTCATGGGAAATATCACCGAGATCCAGCAAGCCTCCAAAGATGCTATAGATTAGCTTAATAACCTCCATATACAAACAAATGCAAACCTAAGGTGTTACCGTTGCTGTTTCTGCTGCTTATTTTTCTCGCATCAGTTAATCGAACCCTCCCATTTGCATTTTTTACCATGTGTGGCATACGAAGCAAAGGAAATGGAACTCCTGTGCGAGGAATGCGCGAAGGGAGGAGGATGCGTCGACGCGATGAAAGACAAAGCGGAACGTGCCAGCAAGACCTCGCGATCCTGCAGGCAGTGCGGGAAGTCACTCGGAGGCACCACCCTGCTCGTGGCGGTCACCGCCGATGGGAGAAAGCACACGTGCGACGAGTGTGGGAAGGCATTTGCAACGCGGTACACCTTAAAAAAACATTCCAGGATACACACCGGAGAGTGGCCACACGCGTGCATCGAGTGTGGGAAGGGGTTCGCAACCCGCTTTGACTTGGAGAAACACGCTAAAGTACACACCGGTGAGAAGCCGCACTTGTGCAAGGAGTGCGGCAAGGGCTTTGCGCATCGCTACAATTTGGAAACGCACTCCATATCACACACCGGCGAGTGGCCGCACGTGTGCAAGGAGTGCGGGAAGGGCTTTAGGCAGCGCTCCGACTTGGAGACGCACACGAGGACGCACACCGGTGAGAAGCCGTACGTGTGCAAGGAGTGCGGCAAGGGCTTTGCAAGACGCGCCCACTTAGAGGCGCACTTCATCTCGCACACGGGCAAGTGGCGGCACGTGTGCAAGGAGTGCGGCAAGGGCTTCGCACAGCGGTCCGATTTGGACAGGCACACGAGAACGCACACGGGCGAGTGGCCCTTTGTGTGCAAGGAGTGCGGCAAGGGATTTGCGCAATGTTCAGACTTGGAGAGGCACACGAGGACACACACGGGCGAGAAGCCGCACGTTTGCAAGGAGTGCGGCAAGGAGTTTTCACGGATCTACACCCTAAAGAGACATTCGGTAACGCACGCCCAAGAATGAAACTTTGAATTTAATTTTTGTTGGCGTTGAAAGCAATGGTGATTGCTTTTTTATACGTTGCTCCTGCGCCATCATATACTCTTAAATAACGTATGTTTATTATTATTATTATTATGCGTCTTTACCCTGGAGAGCCTCACTGAGTCTCAATATTTTTGAGGGATGGTCTTGCCGTTTTTTTCATAACAGGGAGTGATTTTTCTCATCCTGATTGAGTACATTTGCAAGTCATTTGTTTTGCATCTGGATATTTATCCAATAGCTGTTACGCTTATATAATTTTCTAGCTATGGGGAGGAAATGTTGTAACACAAAGGAATCCTATGCGGAACAGTAAAACAAAATACAAACTCCACCACAGAAATGTGGGCAAGCCAGGGAATTGAACCTCGGGACATGAGGCACAATCACTACCACTGCACCAAACCTGTGTAATGACAGTCGAGCCTACATGTGGTGTGAGTGGACTAGTGGCCGTGGGAGGTAATGACAGGAGTGTCAGCTGTGAGTGCGAAGGGATTGGTGGCTACGGGAATGATCGATAAGGGAGTGCGGTCAGGTGACGAAAGAGGACGGTAAAATCTGCTGGTGGAGCAAGTGTCCAGAGTCAGCGAGAAGGTTCGGGAAGGGGGGTTTAGCCTTGGTCCGTATATATGGAGATGCGCGGGAGACTGGGCTGTTGCAGTGGGATTTCCGCCTTTCCAAGTGAACGTGTCTTCAATAAAGAACCATCTCAAGAAAAGTGTGTTAAGTTGTCTTTACACCTGTATTCAGAATGTAATGGTTCTTGCTCTTGGAGTGCAGGTAACTCTTATATGCCTGTACGTTAAACTTATAGTAATACGTTTTTACCCTTTTATCTGGCACCAAAACTGACACCTTTATACAAGGGATCATGTTTGCAATAACCACAACACAAGCAGTCAAAATGGAAACAAAAAGAGACAACTCTGATAATGATATGCACTGTCCTTGAAATTGATTGGTTCACACCCAAGACGGCTTTTCTTAGAGCCTAGTCTCCACTGGTGTTGGGCCAGATGATGCCAAAAGGCGTACAACTCAAAAGCAGCGCACTATCAGAGTATTGAGAGCTCGGGCTAAGCATTAACATTATGAGACTCTCTTTGCCAGTAGCAAGATATAGTAATACGTTTTTACCCTTTTATCTGGCACCAAAACTGACACCTTTATACAAGGGATCATGTTTACAATAACCACAACACAAGCAGTCAAAATGCAAACATAAAGAGACAACTCTGATAATATGCACTGTCCTTGAAATTGATTGGACCACACCCGAGACGGCTTTTCTTAGAGCCTAGTCTCCACTGGTGTTGGACCAGATGACGCCAAAAGGCATACAACTCAAAAACAGCTCTCAATACTCTGATAGTGTGCTGTTTTTGAGTTGTACGCCTTTTGGCGTCATCTGGTCCAACACCAGTGGAGACTATGCACTAATAAAAGCCGTCTCGGGTGTGGACCAATCAAATTCAAGGACAGTGCATATCATTATCAGAGTTGTCTCTTTTTGTTTGCATTTTGACTGCTTGTGTTGTAGTTATTGCAAACATGATCCCTTGTATAAAAGGTGTCAGTTTTGGTGCCAGATAAAAGGGTAAAAACTTATTACTATATCTTGCTACTGGAAAAGAGGGTCTCATAATGTAAATACAATAAACTTCGTTCGCACCCGTTCGCACCGTACATAGCCAACTGTGCTAATTGGAGGTGTGGAGGAAGGTAAACAAACTAAACACAAAAAGCAGTTCTAAAGAAATGAGTTTTCAATCTAGATTTTAAAATGCATAGCTCCAGTGGCTTCCTAATATCAGAAGGAAGAGCGTTCCAGACGACCGCAGTAGCGCCTCTGGAACGGTGCGATGTGGGAACCATCCTCGTTCGATGGCAAGACAAAAGCTGCTGCAAGGATGACCCGAGTTCACATGATGGTTTATGCTCCTTGACGAGATCAGCAAGGTATTGTTCTTCATTTGTGACAAGCACTTTTTGTGTAATGAGTCTGTGTTGGGGCCCCCCAATATATGTCGGGGGTAGGGACTGGAAAGTTGGTACTTATAACGAAACAATGTATAACGGGGACTTTTCCCCCATGATAATAATGGCGGGGGGGGGGGGAGGATCGGGACTGTAAAAGCTTCAAAATCATTGCCCATGCAACACAAAGTGGGGCAATTTCTACAATAAGAAACAATGGAATATGATTGGGATAGGGACCGTAACTTAGGGAAATGTGTTCCATACCTAGCAACCAAAATATGTACTGTACATTTACAGTACCTGTACTATACTATACAACAGTGTACACATTTATAACCTATAAACAGCATGTAAACTTACCAAACGATTGAAAACCATTTTTGTGAGCATTACGAAGCAGCCCTGTACACTTTAAAAGTTGTCCTTTTTTAATAGAAAACGTATTCGTGACATTTTAAACCAATGACCCAAACATAAAACCATCTTTAGCGTAAAACAGCACAATCTTAAGCATAATTTTATAACGATTTAACCTTATACCGTCTCTGGTGTGGACCAATCAGTTTCAAAGACAATGCATATTATCATTGTTTTATTATAGCATTCTGACCACAAGTATTGTGGTTAATGCAGACATTATTTCTTGTAAAAGGTTTCAGTTTGGTGTTTTAACATCTTAACACAGCTGTTTTGTTGCCAGAAAAAAGGGGAAAACCTATTCTCAGATTTTACCTTAACCTACAGTTCTTATCTTACCTTGAGTGGATGAGTTCTGCTTGATTGGGTTGATTGGATGTGTAGTGAGAGGATTAGGCCAAGTACAATGAGCACTCGCTATGCACAACATGAAAGAACACAGTGGGACTGAGAAGCAGCAGACAGGATGCTGATGATAGATGCTAAGAGAGCAGTGCATGGGCAAAATGTGAATTATAAATTTTATATACCAAGCTAAACTGAGTCAAAAACAACGTAGTTGGGGGGAAATTTAACGTTAGATTCCTCAAAACTGATGTGAGTACGAAACAACATATATCGCACCGACGTTTATCAGGAACTCCCTGTATCCAGATTTATTTAAAAAACTAGGTTGTTGGGGGGCGCCTATGGCGCCTGCGGTGCCCTTGAACAACCATAGCCAGCGGCACCCCCCAACAACCACAGCCAGCGGCACCCCCCAACAACCACAGCCTGCGGCGTCCTCCGACAACCACAGCCAGCGGCACCCCCCAACAACCACAGCCAGCGGCACCCCCCAACAACCACAGCCAGCGGCACCCCCCAACAACCACAGCCTGCGGCACCCCCAACAACCACAGCCTGCGGCACCCCCCAACAACCACAGCCAGCGGCACCCCCCAACAACCACAGCCTGCGGCACCCCCCAACAACCACAGCCAGCGGCGCCCCCCAACAACCACAGCCTGCGGCACCCCCCAACAACCACAGCCTGCGGCACCCCCCAACAACCACAGCCTGCAGCACCCCCAACAACCACAGCCTGCGGCACCCCCCAACAACCACAGCCTGCAGCACCCCCAACAACCACAGCCTGCGGCACCCCTCAACAACCACAGCCTGCGGCACCCCCCAACAACCACAGCCAGCGGCACCCCTCAACAACCACAGCCTGCGGCACCCCCCAACAACCACAGCCAGCGGCGCCCCCCAACAACCACAGCCAGCGGCACCCCCCAACAACCACAGCCTGCGGCGCCCTCCAACAACCACAGCCAGCGGCACCCCCCAACAACCACAGCCTGTGGCGTCCTCCAACAACCACAGCCAGCGGCGCCTCCAACAACCACAAAGCCTCCTGGACAAGACAGAGGAAAACACCGCCCTTCTCCGGGTTGTCAATTATAAGTTAAGTGGGGTGAGTGGGAAGGTAAAGAGGCAGGAAGCCATGATGATGACCCTTCAATCCTCACTTGTTGAACGGGGTTATAAGGTCAAGGCGCACGAAGCTAGACTGCTGGAGCTCAAAGAAGCCTATAACAGGCTAGATGTAAAGGGGAGGGAGTGTCAACTTAAAGCCTTTGGCCTCCCGGAGGGAGCAGAGGACCCAGAATATCCTGGTATGCAGCCTGTTAAGCCTGAATGGATAGCGCAGGTTTAGCAGGTTGGAAGGAGAGGTGTAGAGGACCTGTTGGAGTCTAGCAAAGTGGGGCTTCGCCCCCTGATGATCTTGCTTGCAATATGTCACGGTGCCTCCGAGGTGCTGTAGACGGCGAGGGCAGCGGGAAGAAAGAGCATTCTACTGAAGGCCAACCGAGCTTTCAGACCTGGCCGATCCTGCGCAGGCCAACTACTAAACCTCACACAGCACGTCGAAGATGGCTACCAACAGAAGATGATCACCGGCGCACCGTTTGTTGATCTATTTGCTGCATGTGAGACTGATCAACATCGCATTTTTATCCACAAGCTGTACCTGACTGGCAACCCAGACCTTAACCAGACCATTTGTAGCCTGCTAGAGAACAGACACTTCTACGTGGAAATAAACGGGCAGAAAAGTAGATGGTGTTCCAAAAAGAACGGCTGACCACAAGGCAGTGTGCTCCCCCCACTATTCAATATTTGCACCAACCATCAGGCACTTCCTGCTGAATGTCAGCGGTTCATCGATATGCTGATGACCTCTATCACCCCACAGCAGAGGTATTTCGAGAACATAGAGAAGATCCTGGAGAGGGCACCGCACAATATGTCAAGATACTACCTGAATAATCATCTCAAACCCAACCCGAGTAAACCCCAAATCTGTGCCTTCCACCTGAGAAACTGGGATGCAGAGCGACACCTCAATGTCACCTGGGGAGACCAGAGCCTCGAGCACCGGAGTCAGCCAGTGTACCTCGGGGGAACACTGGATCATATACTCAGCTACAAAAAGCACACTTTAAATACCAAAGCCAAGGTCAACACACGAAACAACATTCCCATGCAAATTCAAAGTGGGGAGCACATCCATCCACTCTACGCACCACTCCTTAGCAATTTGTTTCTCTGTGGCTGAATATGCATGCTCTACCTGGGGACGCTCAACCCTCAACCCACAGTAAACATGTCGACTCCGGCCTAAATGACACGTTGCAGAATCGTAACAGGGTGCCTGAGAACCACCCCTGTCCCCTGCCTATATGCACTATCTGATATAGTGCCCCTTAACATCAGAAGGAGGGCAGCAGGTGACCACGACTGGCAAATCGTAGAGTGGGACATCCATCATCCAATATATGGCCATCAGCCAGCACACCATCGTCTCTTATCGAGAAAAAGCTTCTTGTGCTCCACAGTACCACTGACCACATCACCAGCATCTGCTAGAACTTCCCTCTAGCAAAAAGAATTGGAAAAACCAAGTGACAAATATGCTGAATGGAGCCAGTGAGGAATCATCCCCAGTGAGGAGTTCGCATCTGGCTCCAATTCCAAATGGCTCACATGGCAGTCTAAACAGACTGAGAGTGGGATGCAACTCTCTCATAAAACCATGGGGCTTCTGGGTACCCGGCTGTGAAAGGGGGTCTGCCTTCCCTGGGGACCACTGGGAAAATGGCTTTCTCTTTCCTTCCTGCCTTCGCACCTCCGTCATCGCACTCGGAGTTGGATTGAGTGTGGTCGGTCTCCTTTCCCTAAACTCTTTTGCCCCCTAGTTCCATTCATTCCCCCTTGCCCCCCACCTCGTTTCCTCCACAAGGGGTTCCATGGATGTCGTCTGCTCTTGTTTCGGTGCGTCTCTCCCTTTCTTTTTTCCCTCTTTCCTTTTTTCACCTCTTTTCCTCCTCATGTTCTCCTTCAATTCCACCCCCTCCCCCCCTTCCTCTGATCCCTCCCCCCATTATGTTATGGTGTCTCTTTATCTCGTGTGGGGTGGTTTGAGCATGGATGGTAGTCAGTAATGTAGTTCTGCTTTACCCCCCTCCTGTTGAGCATTGTTATGGAAAGTGAACCAGGTCTGACCTCGAGGGCTGCAGTGTGGTCTCGCCGGGAGGCCAACAAAGTTGTTTTGCTTCTTTCTGGGCTCGGGGTTGGGCACCAGGTTGTTGGTGTTTGTTGTAAGAAGTGAGAATTCGGAGCTGTATGGTCCCCCGCCCCCAAAAATGAGCGTGTTGTGGGGTATGCATGCAGGGAGGTCGGGGGGAGGAGGCGGTCACTTGGAGTGTTGCCCCCTCCCCCAATCTGGAGATAAATGGGATTCAGTCGCCGCCCCACGGGATTTCTGAGGGACAAGTACATTTGGTGCGTGTAGGTCCCCTCACTTTTGTCCCTTATTTTCTCCTACCTATAAAAAAATCCGACGGCCCCGCTCGTAGTCCCCATGTGTGGGGCAGTGAGTTCAATTTTCTCCCCATCTATGGACCCAGGAGTATTGAGGCCGGGCCTCAGTCCACAAAGTTTTTGTATCACCCCCCCACCCCCTCTTGTTGTAGTCTGGCCCTTGTGCAGGGCTCCAGTTTTGTTAAAAAAAAAAACTACCTCGCTTGGTATACAGGTCGTGGGTTTGATCCCCACCCTAATGCTGTATATTTGGAGTTTGCCTGTTCTCCTCCATGGTCTCGTGGATTTTTCTCCAGGTCTTCCAGTTTTTCCCTCCACATTTACAATCAACATTCATGTACAGTATATATTATTGGCTGCAATAAATTTCTATGCGATAAGCCACTTCGTTGAGCTATCAATTGAGGCTCACGATTGTATCTTTTTAAAGGAGTCTAGCACATGCCCATGGAGTTCCTGAAGGTGACTTTATAAACGACTTGAGTCCACACGTAATGAGATCTCCAATGGACGAAACCCATTACTTATTTACTCTGCTGCCCGCACTGTCCAAAAACAGTGGGGAAATGTAGTTTTGCCCCTTTTACAATGACCATGTCAATTTTCTACACTCGGGCTTTTCCACCAGTTACATCGGCCTTAATTTATAACAAAACAAGAATGAACATTCACAATCACGGCAAAATCTCTGACACAATATCTGTAGGAACCACTATCTCATCAGTACAACCGGTGTCAGTTTGTATGTATGTATGTGCAGTGATTGTCCCACACGATCCCTGGGACACGGAGCAATAGGATTGGCCAGATCATCCAAAACGGAAAAAAGCTAGAGGGTTGGGTGAGTGCTGGGTGGGACGGTTAGGCCAGGTCAGGGTAAGAGAAGATGATTGGTAGAGATGGAGTGTGACGAGGGCCGGAGCCAGGACAAGGTTAAAAGAGGGAGGGGGACCGAGAGTTCGAGGCGTTGAGGGAGAGAGTGAGAATGAAGGTGTGGACCCATGCCATAAAATAAAGACCTTACCTTGGTGACAAAGAAAAGGGCCAGAGTCTTCTTTCATATGAATGCATAATGTTCAATTTATTCCGTACCGTACGTAGCCAACCGTGCTAATCGGAGATGCTGCTGCAGTGGTGCCTCGGATGACACCTCCTCCTCCTCCTTGCGATCTTCTTTTCCGCTCAGGAGAGGTGCAACTGTTTTATTAACATGCCTAGTGGGTGTCGGGTCGAATTGAGAGTATTCATGATGCTATGTTTCACAGAAGTCGGTAAACTTCCTTGAGGTGAAACAGGAAATTCTGCCACTGATAATTCACACGGTTAGCTAAGTACGGTCCCAAAGAAGTTGAATGTGCATATGTAGAGGTAGTTCGCACTCGTTGATGAAATGACTACACCTTGAGTATATCTTGAAATGAGATGTCCCAGGTAGGGTCGAGTCAGGTAAACTTAGTAAAATTATTGTTGATGAAGACGAGCTCGATGTTTCATTGGATACGTCTTGCATGTTGGCCCAGGTGCACTATGGGTACTACCTCAAATGGGCATTGCCCCGGTGGAATTGGATGCAGTGTCCCTGGCTGTCGTCTACTCGGTATTCATGGGTAGCATATTAAAAGCCACGAAGCTCCACTCTATGTATAATAATCAACCCAAGGCAGACTAGAACACAGCAAATCACGTAACTATTTTCAACTTCAGTTTTTTTCTTTATTAGGTGAGGCCCACTGAGCTATGTAGCTATTTCTTAGAAGCGACCTGGCCTCAAATGATATCTCAACGAAGTGGCTCATGTGGAAATGTATTGCAGCCAAATACTCTAAACACATGATGATTCTAAATGTGGAGGGGAAGACCCGGAGAAAAATCCACGCGACCACGGGGAGAACATGCAAACTCCAAATATGCATTCATCAGGGTCATGACCAAACCCACGACCTATTGTATACCAGGCGAGGTATTTAACATCTTGCCACCGTAGTGCCCCTATATAAAGTGCAGCCATGCAATGTAAAATCATAAACGCTGATCGTAATTTATGAACACACTCAAAGCTGTAATACCCAGATAAACCCGTAAAAAAGGCATGCGTAAAAAAAAGGAAGCTCAAACACCTAACACAGGGGCGAGGAAAACATTTATGCGATGTTGGTCTAAATGTCCATTGCAAACGTGTTTTTCACGCACGAGCTGATGTCTGTGCAAGTGTGTTATCATCCAATATCGGTAATTTCTGGCTACATGGGTGATTTTTGTCTGCCAATCTCACTTCTAAATAACAAGCGTGTGCCGATGCCACCATACTCAACGATTCCAATGCAGGCGCTCACCTAATGGGTTTTGAGGAAGAGCGTGGTCTTGAAGTCAAATGGGTTATCAGGGGATCGCTCAGGCCCCGCACATTTCTCCACGTGCTGCACAGTAGTTTAATGATTCGATTTCATTGTAAGATAGTGAATATAGAAGAGGCCTTGATAAAAAAAAATACGTGTTATCTAAAGCACACGTAAAGATATAATCGTTACATTTAGAGTACATTCAGTAGCCACACTGAGATCACGTGAAAAAAGTAACAAAATACCAATGAGAAGAAGAGTCAGGCAGGCAAGGAGATGGACTTTCGCCAAGATTATCATGGGGCTTCTACACAAACGACCAATGTGTTTGTCAGGAGAAGCAAACTATGGATCATCTCCTGAGATGCTCTGCAGCACCATAATGCACTCCTCAAGATTTGGCAATGTCAACACCAGAAGCGGTGGCCTGTGCAGAATACTGGGAAAATACTGTGTAGGTTGGACAGGAGGACACGACGAAAAAAAAGACCCAAGATTATTCGGTAAACTCACTTGCGGTGAAATAGGAACCTCTTGTCACTGATGATTAGTAGGGTTGGCAACATACTGTGCGAAATAAGTTAATCTTACATGAATACAGGTAATCCATGATAGTTGATTAAATATGTCAGCGCAACATATGCACTTCAACGGTTTGATGCTGAGTGTGAAGCGGCTGGAATGAGGCTCAGCACCCCCAAATCTGAGGTCATGCTTCACACCTGGGAGACGGTGAATTGCTCTCTCCAGGTGAGGGGGATACAGCTGCCCTTAGTGGAGTAGTTTAAGTACCCCGGGGTCTCTTTTGCGAGCGATGGTAAGTGGCAGCGGAAGATTGGCTGGAGAATTGGTACGGCATCACCAGTGTTGCGGACATTGTACGGTTCCATGGTAGTGAAACAGGAGCTGAGTTCTCGAACAAAGCTCTCGATTTACAGGTCGATCTACATTACCACCCTCAACTATGGTCTTGAGCTTTGGGTAATGACCGAAAGGATGAGATCGCAGGTACAAAGGGGTCAAAATAAGGTTTCTCCGCAAGGTTGCCGGGCTCACTCTCGTGATCGGGTGAGGAGCTCGGTAATCCGGGAGAGCCTCAGAGTTGAGCTGCTGCTCCTCTAGATCGAGAGGTAGTTGAGGTGGTTCAGGCACCTGGTAAGGATGCCCCTGATAGAAGTCTTGACCACCCTACTCAACATGCTGCCGCCGCAATCCTCACCAGGACAAGCGGATTGAGAAAGGAATGAAAGGACGAATACAGGGTCAGCCAATAATAAGTGGCCTACGTTCCAAAGTGAAAGAGGGGTATCCAACAAAACAGTTGTTTTAACTACTCATCTTAACCGTTCATGCACTTATCGAGATCCGACAAGAGCCTGATTATAATCAACTGTTTTCTTAGACACTCACCTCGTTTAATCCAGTGCTGCAGCTAAGATTTTAAAAGGATACAGTGCGATAGATAAGAGATTACTTAGATGGTGAGAGTGAGTAGCCTCGTAGACATTTAGTGATACTGTATATTCTAGCCTTTACCAAGTGATAGGTGTTTTCGTTTAGCGTTTCTGAGACCCGTTCATAAGTGGATTTTTCGTACTTTGGAACGGTACTATTCATACATATGTAAGGGATGTCAGGGGTAGGATTGGAGATAGACAGTGGGTTAAGGGGCATGTAGAAGATTCCAGCCAAAAGGAGGGAGACAGTGGGGGTGGAACAGGGGCCATGGGGAGGAGCAGACGAGGAGATACAGTGAGGGAAACAAGTATTTGATCCCCTGCTGATTTTGTACGTTTGCCCACTGACAAAGAAATGATCAGTCTATAATATTAATGGTAGGTTTATTTGAACAGTGAGAGATAAAATAACAACAAGAAAATCCAGAAAAACGCATGTCAAAAATGTTATAAATTGATTTCCATTTTAATTAGGGAAATAAGTATTTGACCCCCTCTCAATCAGAATGATTTCTGGCTCCCAGGTATCTTTTATACAGGTAATGAGCTGAGATTAGGAGCACACTCTTAAAAGGAGTGCTCCTAATCTCAGCTTGTTACCTATATAAAAGACACCTGTCCACAAAAGCAATCAATCAATCAGATTCCAAACTCTCCACCATGGCCAAGACCAAAGAGCTCTCCAAGGATGTCAGGGACAAGATTGTAGACCTACACAAGGCTGGAATGGGCTACAAGACCATTGCCAAGCAGCTTGGTGAGAAGGTGACAACAGTTGGTGCGATCATTTGCAAATGGAAGAAACACAAAAGAACTGTCAATCTCCCTCGGCCTGGGGCTCCATTCAAGATCTCATCTCGTGGAGTTGCAATGATCATGAGAACGGTGAGGAATCAGCCCAGAACTACACGGGAGGAACTTGTCAATGATCTCAAGGCAGCTGGGACCATAGTCACCAAGAAAACAATTGGTAACACACTACGCCGTGAAGGACTGAAATCCTGCAGCACCCGCAATGTCCCCCTGCTCAAGAAAGCACATATGCATGCCCGTCTGAAGTTTGCCAATGAACATCTGAATGATTCAGAGGACAACTGGGTGAAAGTGTTGTGGTCAGATGAGACCAGTGTTTGGAGGAGGAGGAATGCTGCCTATGACCCCAAGAACACCATCCCCACCATCAAACACGGAGGTGGAAACATTATGCTTTGGGGGTGTTTTTCTGCTAAGGGGACAGGACAAAGTCACCGCATCAAAGGGACGATGGACGGGGCCATGTACCGTCAAATCTTGGGTGAGATCCTCCTTCCCTCAGCCAGGGCATTGAAAATGGGTCGTGGATGGGTATTCCAGCATGACAATGACCCAAAACACACGGCCAAGGCAACAAAGGAGTGGCTCAAGAAGAAGCACATTAAGGTCCTGGAGTGGCTTAGCCAGTCTCCAGACCTTAATCCCATAGAAAATCTGTGGAAGGAGCTGAAGGTTCGAGTTGCCAAACGTCAGCCTCGAAACCTTAATGACTTGGAGAAGATCTGCAAAGAGGGGTGGGACAAAATCCCTCCTGAGATGTGTGCAAACCTGGTGGCCAACTACAAGAAACGTCTGATCTCTGTGATTGCCAACAAGGGTTTTACCACCTAGTACTAAGTCCTGTTTTGCAGAGGGGTCAAATACTTATTTCCTTCATTAAAATACAGGAGCGACCGGCTGCTGAACCGGTGGCTGGGTAGCTGACATCGCGCTGGCATTTTCAGCGGAGTTGGCGGTTCCCGCAGGTGAGTCAGGGTTTCCTTCATTCTGACTTCGCACGTGGGCCAAACTTCTCGTTTCCATTTTCAACCACTTCTGACTCCAGTTGTAGTGTTTATAAACACGAATAAACGTCTCATGAAGCACACTCTGTTTATTGTAATTCTTCTCTTACACAGTCCTTAACACACGGAGGGGTATACGGTCCCCTCACTTGATACTCTGAGGAGGTACAGCCTCTGGACTCAGCGTAACCTACACACATGTCCCCTTGATACCTAAGGAGGTACAGCCTCCTATCTTGGCGGGACTTACACGTCTACCGCTATCCCAGAGTCCTCTGGCTGGGACCTAGGGGAGGCTATCTGACCCACCGCTGGCCTGGTGGGTCCTGACCACTGGGTACGCCGAGCCTTAGCCCTCAGAAGGGCTGGAAGGCTGGGTCCAGGGTCCTAGCTATTCTTCAGCCCGGGCTTCGGTCTTCGTGCAAGGAGAGAACTCTCCGTGCTCTGCGTGGTCACCCTTCTTATACTCGTTTGTGGCCAGGTGTAACCAATCCCACATTCCCACGTGGAACTGTCTGATTGGTTCTTACCAAACTGTGGCTACGATCCACTTCACCTCGTCTGACCCGAACCGTTATGTACACAGAGGTAACGCTGCACTGCCCCTTTTGATACCTGGTGGCAATGCAGGTTACCAAACCAGTGCGTAGTTAACACCTCTACACTGGCGAGGAACGGATCGGGAGAGGGCTGTGGGCAAGTGTGGGCCGGAGGCGAATAAAGGACGGACCAAACCCCACCCCAGCCTCGTGTCGGCTTTAATCCACACATACCATACAGGTAAGGCCCACTGAGTTTTATAAATCTTTTTCAGAAGGGACCTGCTTGCAAATGATAGCCCAAGTAAGTGGCTAAGGGGCCGTCCATAAATGACGTCATGCACCTGGGGGGGGGTGGGGGGTCAGACATTTGTGACGATGTGTTGAGAAATGTGACGTCACATCAAAATGCGCAACTTTAAATAAATATAGACAACACGTTCTACTTAATTAAATAGACTTTCTAAGAAATGGTTTCTCCTACAACATCAGAGTGCAGCGCCACATTAAATACGCACTACAATTAGAGGCCGACCGAAGCTGAATTTCTGGTTTCGGGTTCGGCCCAAACCAGACCGAAAGTACATTTTTTTACTTTCGGACGTATCCGAAGCCGAAAGTTTAACTACACTATGTCCATTACCGAACACAAGATTTATTAAATATGTCATGATGCAATGCTACTTAAATTAAAAATAAATCTAGAACTAACCATTCAGAGCCTGCAGTAAGAGTCGCTAAATATAAAATCTTTAGGCGTTACTTACTTAGTAATTATATCCCAAAAAACGAATGTTGTAGTTAAGAAACAACAGTTGTTCCGCATTCTCGCCCAGCAGGTTGCTACGCCTTGCTTTGATCAGATTCGACTTTAGTGAAGTAATCCCACACCGCATGTTTCGACAATCATCACGGTGATTAACTGCTCCGTATATTAACTTTCATTTTCTACTTCACTCAGATTCGTAATTTCGTTGTCACTAATTCGCTACGGAACTATTAACTAACTGAATAGCAATATGGTCAGACTTCGGATCTCGGTATCAACACGTATGTAGAACGCAACACATAAAAGCCAAGGCGGGCAGGCGGCTGAGAACAGACAACAGAGGCACTTTGTTGTTGTCCCGCCAAAGAGACTCCACCCACGGATACAGATGCAGGCTGCCGTCTGTTGACATTAGCAGACCATCGTTGCGGCTGTAATCTTGCTCCCAAGCTGCTGCTGCTGACGTGTGTGTGTTTGCAGCCTATCACATAGGATTGCCTCGCGCCGACTGACCGGCCGATAGGCGGATGGACGTAGCACTACAGTTATATTCTAAGAATAGATTTCGGTTGATGACCGAAAGTCAATATCAGTTTCGGCCGAAACCGAAAGTAAACCGAAAGTAAAAAATTTACTTTCGGCCGAAACCGAAACTATGCCGAAAGTGGCCATTTGCCAAATTTTGGTGCCGAAACCGAAGCCGAATTTCGGTCGGCCTCTAACTACGATGACAATAATTTAAAACGATTTGAAGCATGTGTTTTTTTGGGGGGGGGGAGGCAGAGCTTTGTGACGTCATATTTGAGGGGGGGTCTGACGTTTTGTGATGCCATGTGATGATGGGGGGGGGGAGGTCAAAAATCGTCCGAAATTGCGTGACGCCATTTATGGACGGCCCCTAATGTAGCCGGTGTGAGCTTATCTGTGATGAATCGCACGCATAATTGTGCATTCTGCTCTGTGTTCCTGAATTGCGGTGGAGAGTAAGGTGAGATTTTTAAAAGTATAAGTGAAGACAATGATGATTATAGATATTAGAGATAAGACCAAGCCTCACGTTTCACAGCTGGCCACGGCCCAGCAGTATTTAGAGTGGGTAGGGAATGTCCGGCCCGCGGGCCGTATCATTTTGCAGTTCCAGCCATCACATTAGGGGTGAGTTAATTAAATGTTTGACCAAATATAACAGGCTAATCTGTAAGTTGATAATTTTGTATGGCCCGCGAATGATGTTATAAATGTCCAAATGACCCTTAACAGAAAAAAGGTTCCCCACCCCAGGATGATTCCGAGTACAGGGCACACCCACAATTTAGATTTGGATGGACTCCCATACCTGTCAAGCCCTTTTCTGTGCCTACTTTATTACAAACCAATTCAGAACTTATTGGTCACCCCGTGCCCTTATAAATCTCAACATTCATCCTACACAGTCCCATCCCAAGGGGAAAACACAAACGAATAGACAAAAAAATGTTTGCCTGTATTGAAACGGCTGCACGCCGCATGGACATGAAAACTAAATTTCCCTGTACAGGAATACGGGTAAACCGTATGGGTTGATAGTTATGGACTCCGTGGTGCTTACATTAGCTCCAATAAAATATCAAATATCACTTGAATTAATATTCACTGAATGTTAATTAATCGACTGACAGGAACTCGGTAATGTTAATTGACTGTTGATTGAGTTATACGTGGTGATGAAGATATGCACAATTAAGACGTTGATATTCACGTTGAGTTCAATATATAAAATACTTATCATAATTTTATCTAGAATATTAACACTGGTGCTCAATCCCATCAACAGAGGGACTGAGCGTTGTGTGACGTGGATGGTGATGTGGAGTTTGTTACGATGGTGTCGCGAGTGGTAATAAGTTGTTATTTTATCAATCAAACTCGAATAAATAGATATAACGAAGTTATTCAGATGTTTTTTTTTTTGTAACAGTTGATTACATTCAGTGTTGCTTTGTTACGTTGTGCTGTTCATTCATAGTGCACAAATGGCGAGACTTACGGCCTAAACATTGAGCTAATGGGGCAAGTAGAATATGCGTTTTGGCAGAGGCTACATTCTTGATTCGAATATAAGAAAGAAGAATACTATGTCCATTGTCAATGAAATCTGATTTCTCAAATTTACATATTATGAATATAATTTGACATACAAATAATTGCTTTATGTACTATATAATTACGTATTGTTTCATCTAAGTACTGTTGTATTATCAGGGTCTAGGGAATTTAGGAGGCACTACAGATGTTTTATGTTCCATGTTAAAATATTTCCTGTTAAATGTGTAGTGGGTAAGAAACCAGGGGAGATACCAGTTGAGGCAACACGATATTTATTAACTCTCTCTTTCTACAGGGTCCCTAACACAAAGGGGTAGCGGCCCCTTCACCTGATACCTGGGGAGGTATGGCCTCCGGGCTACACGGGCCCTAACACTGGGACCCCGTTAATTCCCCGTTCTCCGGCTGGGGGCCCTAGGGGAGGCTCTGCTGAACCGACCGTGCCAGGGTCTTGGGGTCCTAACCACTGGCCTCACTGAGCTCCGGCCCTTAGGAGGACGGCGGAGCTTGGGGTCCAGGGTCCGAACTTCAGCCCAGGTCTTCAGTCTTCAGAGTGGAGGTCACTGACTCTATCGTTCAGAGGTCCGACTTATATACAGGTCCGGGGCTTGCTCCGCCCCGGCCCTGCCTTCCTTCCAGAACCTTCCACCAGGTCCTGGAAGGGTGACGTCATCCCCCAATCCCCCCTCCCGGGGTTTGTGGATTGTGTCCCAGGATCCGTTATCCCAGAAATCACCGTTGGCCCCTTTGGCCATAATCCTTTAACATAGGCGTAGTCACTCTTCCGCCCCCTGTTGACCCAATAGTGATGCTATCCGCTGACAACATGGGGAGTGCGGAATAACACCTCTACAAATGTGTGTAAAATATGTTAAACGTTCTTAGACACGATTTGCATGTTATGTCACACTTGGCAGGTGCAAATATATGCAGCTGCGTGAGTTTTACAGCTGCATTTATGTTATTCGGACGAAGCCAGTGAGAGGTCATTAAGTCGGTGCCAAAGACGCGGTAATTTGTACTCGTGTTACTCGGAAATGTTGCCTCTTCTTTGTCAACTATTGTGCTTGCAACGCGGCTGATGCAGCAACAGTAGCGTTGCTAGACAACCAAGAGATATATTGACACTGATAGATAGAGCTATATGGAGATCGATAACAGACACTTATATCGACAGAGACACAGATGCAGTTGAAGATTACTAAGAGATACGGAGACATAGAGGCAGGGATACAGAGAAATGTATGTAGATACAGAAACAGAGAAATAGGCAAATACAGAGAGATATAGATACAGATAAACACACTCCATCACATAATTAGCATACGCCACCGCTGACTTAACGTTATACATTAGCATGTTCAATCTTGATTTGAAGCTTTCGCGAAAGTATTGGTTCTTTTGGTGACTTCACCGAAAGAACCAATACTCTTTGGTTATTTCGGTGAAGTTACGTAGGTATAAAATAAATAAATCACGACGCTTCGGGGCTACACCCATTTTAAACCTTTTAAAACAGTCTGCCTCAGCAGCAGGCCATGCTTTCCCACCTGATGACGAACGGTTGTGTTGCACCCGAAACGTCGTGACTTAATTTATTTTATACCCACGTGACTTTACCGAAAGAACCAAAGAGTATGGATTTCTGCAGTCACCAAAGCTTCAAATCAAGATTGAACCTCCTCTACGGGGAGGGTTTCCACGCAACTGTTAGAGCTTCTAACAGACTGCGAGACAAGAAGGCTCACCTGATCGAGTCGCTAACCTTTCTCAAGAGGTGCCGCGATAACAAGGTAATACCAATCGCATTTACACTCACATCTGCTGCTGTAACTTCCCCTAACGCTAAACGGATCTTGTTTAAAGCTAGCCTATTGCTAATCTCAGAGAGAATAAGATTGCTCCGATTTGAACTTGATAATTTAGACAAGACTCTCTTACACTCACACTTAAATCAGCATGTAACGGTAAGATAGGAGGAGAGCGGCCTCCTCGATGAGGGAGTGCAACCCAACGCGTGCAATCCAAAGGACATGTGAGCATGAGAGTGCAATCCAAAGGCATGAGAGTGCGATGCGAAGGACATGTGAGCATGAGAGATCTAAGAGAGAGGCAGAAATCTTGTTCAAAGCCAGCCTATCGCTAGTCTCAGAGAGAATAAGATTGCTCCGATTTGAACTTGATCATTTAGACAAGACTCTATTACACTCACAATTAAAATTCACAGATAAGATGTCCACTTCTGATTGGGACCATGTAGATAACATGACAGTTTCTTCTCCTACTTCAATGTCAACCAATGTAAAGTTAACTTGATCGAAAAAAATAAATCTCCTGTCAAAAAGAAGCCAGAGCCACATGTTAACAGTTAGATGTTAACAAGATTGTCATCAATCATAGTGACATGTTAACAAGATTGTCATCAATCAGAGTAACATGTTAACAAGATTGTCATCAATCAGAGTAACATGTTAACAAGATTGTCATCAATCAGAGTAACATGTTAACAAGATTGTCATCAATCATAGTAACATGTTAACAAGATTGTCATCAATCAGAGTAACATGTTAACAAGATTGTCATCAATCAGAGTAACATGTTAACAAGATTGTCATCAATCATAGTAACATGTTAACAAGATTGTCATCAATCACAGTAACATGTTAACAAGATTGTCATCAATCAGAGTAACATGCTGAAAAGATTGTCATCAATCAGAGTAACATGTTAACAAGATTGTCATCAATCAGCGTAACATGTTAACAAGATTGTCATCAATCATAGTAACATGTTAACAAGATTGTCATCAATCATAGTAACATGCTAACAAGATTGTCATCAATCAGAGTAACATGTTAACAAGATTGTCATCAATCATAGGAACATCTCAATTTCCGACAGCCTAAAATCGGTGCTAGCCAAAGGGTTGAATTTCGCAGTCACCCCTAATCACATCCAAGTGGATGATATAATTGCCCAGGTCGACGTAGCCCTCAAAAGTTTGGGACACATTCCGGCAGACGATGCTAGATCTGAAATCGCTGCTATCCTCAAAAACGCTAAGAAACCCATTAGCAACATGAGAAAGGACAAGCGTTTTGAACTCTCTAAATTTAAAAAAAACAGAGATGACATAGTCATCCTCTCAGCCGACAAGGGCAATGCCACTGTCATCATGGATAAAACCACTTACAATAACAAAATTCAGGACCTCCTTAATGTTGGCAGCTATACCAAAATCAACAGAGATCCCACCAACCGCCTAGCTACAAAAACCAACAATATCATCACTAAATCGACTTCTCTAATCGATTAGACCAAGCAGAGCTCCCTAACCCTTCGGCTGCTAGACCACCCAGATTATATGGCCTTCCAAAAATCCACAAAGTAGGTACCCCGCTCCGTCCTATCATCTCCACCATGAACTCACCCACCTACAAACTGGCCCGATTTATTTCTGAGACCCTGCTTCCTTTCACGGACAAGTCCACCTCAGCTGTACTTAACTCAGCTCACCGGGTATCGTCAATTAAAACATCTCACTGTCCCAAGGTAATTTGCTGGTTAGTTTTGATGTAGTTTCTTTGTTTACCAAAGTTCCTGTGCCCGAAACCATTGCAATAATGGAAGATTTGGTCCAACAAGGATTGAATGCTGATGTACTGTACCAGCCCTGGTGAGACACTGCCTCACCAATACATACTTCACCTGGGGTGGAACATTTTACAAACAAACTGAAGGCACCCCAATGGGTTCTCCCTTATCTCCGGTTGTGTCCAACATTTTCACGGAAGAATTTGAGACGGACGCCATTCAGGCATCTACTCTACGCCCGTCCTTGTGGAAGAGGCATGTGGATGACACGGTTGTCATCTGGCCACATGACCGACCGGCTCTCAAAGAATTCCTCAACCACATCATTTCCATACACCCAGCAATCAAATTCACCATGGAGGTAGAAAAGGATGGCATGCTACCTTTCTTGGATGTGTTAATCAAAAAGTGACCAGATGGCTCAATGAGCCATTCTATCTACAGGAAACTAACCCATACTGATGCCTACCTAAAACCTGATTCCCACCACCATCCATCCCAAAATAATTCCCTCATCAAAACGCTACACCATAGAGCTCAATATATCTCCGACCATGAACACCTAACCAGTGAACTCAAACACGTACACCAAGCTCTCAAGGCGAATGGATATTAATGCTACACAATCCGCAAAGCCATCATCCCGACCGTGAGGAAGGAGCCATCTGAAGATCCAATCAAAACCATCACCTTGCCTGACATAGCAGGGATAACCAAAAAGATTTCCAAAATCTTGAACAAACACAAGATCCAGGTCCGATTTAACACAGTGCATAAAATTCGTTATCTGATTCCATCTGTGAAGGACAAGCTTCCTGACATGCAATATCCTGGTGTCTACAAACTAAGTTGTATCTGCGGCAGCAGTTACACTTGGGGAACTAAACGACATGCATAACCTTTCGATCCGTTTGTCTTTGGGGCCGTCCATAAATGACGTCACACGATTTTGGATAATTTTTCACCCCCCCCCCCTCCCCGTCGTCACACGGCGTCACAAAAAGTCAGACCCCTCCTCAAATATGACGTCACAAAGCTCTGCACCCGCCCCCCCCCCCCCCCCCCCAAATAAAACATACTTCAAATCGTAGTGCGTATTTAATTCAGTTTCATTCAGTTCCAACACACGGGGTAACTTCCCCGTAACAGAACAACAACCTAAGGTGGTGACCACACTAGTTACAACGTAACTGCTACTACGGACCGGAACCAACGACGTCGGCCCGGGTCCACGTGCTGGAGACTCGTTGAACGGAGAACGCAGACGAAGGGTTTCTTCCAGGATGAACAACAACAACAACCCTGGTCCCTCTCGGGACCCGGCTTATATTCTCTGTGGCGTGGCCGGCTCCGCCCTTGGCCACGTCCACCTTCCAGAATCCTCTCGATGGATCTGGGTCCCAATCACGTGACCCCCCTAGCCCCTTCTTGGGGCCCCTTTGTGAACTTAACTGGTCACGTGTCCTTCCCGGTCAACCAGAGTGCCATGGCCTCACACAACCTCATCCTTTGGCCGGCACCCACACACCCTGTCCTATAGGGTTGGCACTGCACTTGAAGTGTGGTGCCATCTCGCGCTATTATTCAGCGCACACTGGGCCCCTCTAGGGCCGGTACTACACCCACATCATTGTGTTATCCGGCGGTGTCGCTAAACCGCACGCCGTGCCCCTTTCGGGCCCGTACTCACTCCATTTGTACAATAGTAAACGCGCATGAGTGTGTTATTAGATGATAGACACGTACAGAGATACGTAGATATTCCTACAAATATATGTCTCTCGATAAGAGACAAACATCGACACAGAGACGAAGATGCAGTTGTAGATATAGAGACACAGAGGCAAGGGAACAGAGAAATAGATATAGATTCAGAAAAATAGACAGATACAGAGAGACTGATTAAGAGAAACAGAAACATTCATACAGATACATGAATTATTTAATGGCATCGCCTAATCAGTATTACTCCATGGCATAATCGGCATAGGCCACTGCCAGATGAGCATATTGTAACTCTCATTAGCATGTTACATCACACTTTCCAGCTGCAGGTAAATGCAGCTTCATTTATGTTATGCACAGGAAGCCGGTGAGACAGAGAAGCAGAACTCCCCTGAGGAACAACCTCCACGGACACGTGCCCCAGCTTGTCGGGCGCACCCGACACACCGCCCTTGGGTAGTGGAGATGAAGGGATATCGTCTGGTGGACAAATGGTTAAAGTCGCGACGAATGCACAAACCAGCGCTTGCGACCGAACTGGATGCGTACACTTTGCGGACTCTTAGCCTCTATAATTTCCACGGGGCCCCACCAAGGTTTATAAAATTTGGGGGACGTACCCACCAGAACTTGGGGGCAGTGAAGCCAAGCCATATCACCTGGTGACCATTTGGTCCCAGATTCCTGGAGACCAACCAACCGTTCGTTCTCAGCTTGCCACAAGGCCGAATTCCCTCGAGAAGCTTCCCTAGCCTCTGACAAGCGCTTGAGGGTAAGGCGTACGGGGTTAGGCATTTTCCTATTTCCCAGCTCCGGGTTCAATTGAACCTCAATAGGTGGATTCTGTTCCCTCCCATACATAAGGACGGCGAGAAGCCGGTGGAAGCGTGAGGAGTTAATCTATACGCCGCAAGAACACCCGGAACGTGCAGGTCCCAGTCAGACTGGTCCTCATTGACCCGGTGGCACAGCATACATGTCAGAGTACTGTGCAGATGTTCCACCATGCCGTCAGTCTGTGGATGATAGGGCGAGGTCCAAACCTTTTTGGTGCCCAACAAGCCGCATACCTCTTTGAGCAATTTTGAAGAACATTTTTTGCCCTGGTCCGTGAGAAGATGTTCCTGGGCTCCCTTATCCAAAACTTAACCGTGGAGGAACGCGTCAGTAATCGTCGCAGCCGATTGGTCTGGCACCGGCCAGATCATCGGCCACCGAGAAAGGTATTCGACACCCACCAATAAATGTTTATTTCCCCGCGGGGTGGTGGGAAATGGACCGAGCATGTCCAGCGCAACGAGCTCATTCACACGGGTCACGCTGAACGATTTGAGAGAGGGGACATGCCATTTTGGGCGGATGTTTTTGACGAGCGCATTCTGTGCATCCCTTCAAAACATTCTGGACATCTCCTGCCATGCCGGGCTAGAAAAAGTTAAGGCGGAGAGTAGACAAGGTCTTTTGGACACCCAGATGCGTCACTCGTTCATGCGTTGCCCATATCAATTTGCCCCGCAAGACAGTGGGAACAACGACATTGTATTTCTGCAATTCCCCGTCCCATCTCATTAATAGACCCCCTCTAAGGATCACTGTTGACAAAGCTCGTCGGCCCCGCCATCCTCGGAGTCCTTAACACGGCGTCTTGTTCTAATTAAGGAGGCATCTTCCACCTGGAGTCGCCCCCCATTCAGCGTTGGTTAGACCGAGTGTGTGATCCCACATGTCAGCAGCGCCTGTGTGTGCAACGTCTGCTGCAGCCACAACCACGCGACGTGGTGCTGTTTCAGCGGGTCTGCATTGTCCCGCACCCGAAATGCACGCACACTGATCACTGGGTGGCAGTCGTGACAGTGTGTCGGCGTTTACATGGCGAACACCTTTCCTATAGGATACCACAAACGAGTAGTCCTGAAGGACTTCTAGCCATCGGGAGAGCTGGCCGGACGGCTGTTCGACTCGCAGCACATAAATGGAGAGCTGCGTGATCCGAGCGGACCTAAAACTGCCTTCCATATAGGTACGGACGGTATTGCTGGACAAAGTGAACTACAGCCAGCAGATTTCGATTTAAAGCTTTCGTGACTGCAATGATTCATCTTCTTTGGTTCTTTCGGTAAAGTCACGTAGAATGAGAATAAAATAATAAATTGATAAAATAAAACAACACAATAATATTCTCACGACGTTTCGGCCACAACACAAGCGGCCTTCATCAGGTGAAGGGGCGAGACTGTCTGGTAGGACAGCGCTGGAGTGAAAGAGCCACGTTCAGATCACGGCCTTTAAGCTGTGTGAGAGGAACAAAGCGCCTTGACAAAGGAATTAGCATATCATTTAGCATTGAAATGGCTGAATGATTAGCTTGTGACTGGTCACAGAAATAGCTATGTTAAAAGTTAAAGCATACACATCCGCAGAGGCACCCATTGTTAAAGGAATTAGCATAGAATTTAGCATTGAAATAGCTAAGTTAAGGCATACACATCCGCAGAGGCACCCCTTGACAATGGAATTAGCATAGAATTTAGCATTGAAATAGCTGAGTGATTAGCTTGTAACTGCTACAGAAATAGCTACGTTAAAGTCAGAGCATACACATTCACCGAGGCACTTAGTACAAATCAAACAGGAGAATTTAGCATTGAAATAACTAGGCGAATTTAGCATTGAAATAACTGAGTGATTAGCTAGTGACTGGTCACAGAAATGACTACACATCTGAGCTATTCACAGTACTATATAGTGAACCAATAAAACTAAAATATAAATTACCTTCATGTTATCAATAAACTCTATATTCTCCAATCAGCTAAGCTACCAACAATAAGTCGTTATATATCACAATGCTATATGGCGAAAAAATGGGTGGATTCTTACCCTCAAATTTCAGCACCACGGATAGCTACGGGCCCCGTTCAGACGGACGAGTTCGTCCATGGTCGGAACAGAGGAGGGGGAGAGAGACAGCTGCAAGGCCCTAGTATACTCCATGTTGTAAAACTATACCATTAACCGTGGTGTGAGAGGCATTAAGAGGCAATGCTGGCGAAAGAGCTGCGGTCTGAAGGTCATCGTAAAAATACAATTAATTAAGAACAGAAATGATTTAAAACATCTTTCCAGTGGTTACTAAGCCTGAATCCATCTTCTCGGTTGAAATTGTCTCTGTGCTTGTATATGTGAATGGCCTCATGAACGAATCTCTCATGGTAGCCGGTTGGTTTACAAAGAACCTCCGTCTTGGAGAAGTCAATGTCATGTGAGCCCACTGAATTATAACAGTGATCTGCCACGGCAGAGGAGTTCGTCCTACCGTGTTTCAAGTCTGCTTTATGTTCGCGGATGCGGTCCGAGATATGTCTTTTGGTTTCTCCAATGTAGCTACTACCACAGAGGCACTTTAGTTTGTAAACGCCCGGGTACTGTATGTCTAGAACAGCATCTTTTACAGATGGAACTAAATCACGGATTTTATGTACTGTGTTGAATCGGACCTGAATAAACACAAGATCCAGGTCCGATTCAACACAGTACATAAAATCCGTGATTTAGTTCCATCTGTAAAAGATGCTGTTCCAGACATACAGTACCCGGGCGTTTACAAACTAAAGTGCTTCTGTGGTAGTAGCTACATTGGAGAAACCAAAAGACATATCTCGGACCGCTTCCGCGAACATAAAGCAGACTTGAAACAATGTAGGACGAACTCCTCTGCCGTGGCAGATCACTGTTATAATTCAGTGGGCTCACATGACATTGACTTCTCCAAGACGGAGGTTCTTTGCAAACCAACCGGCTACCATGAGAGATTTGTTCATGAGGCCATTCACATATACAAGCACAGAGACAATTTCAACCGAGAAGATGGATTCAGGCTTAGTAACCACTGGAAAGATGTTTTAAATCATTTCTGTTCTTAATTAATTGTATTTTTACGATGACCTTCAGACCGCAGCTCTTTCGCCAGCATTCCTCTTAATACCTCTCACACCACGGTTAATGGTATAGTTTTACAACATGGAGTATACTAGGGCCTCGCAGCTGTCTCTCTCCCCCTCCTCTGTTCCGACCATGGACGAACTCGTCCGTCTGAACGGGGCCCGTAGCTATCCGTGGTGCTGAAATTTGAGGGTAAGAATCCACCCATTTTTTCGCCATATAGCATTGTGATATATAACGACTTATTGTTGGTAGCTTAGCTGATTGGAGAATATAGAGTTTATTGATAACATGAAGGTAATTTATATTTGTTTTTATTGGTTCACTATATAGTACTGTGAATAGCTCAGATGTGTAGTCATTTCTGTGACCAGTCACTAGCTAATCACTCAGTTATTTCAATGCTAAATTCGCCTAGTTATTTCAATGCTAAATTCTCCTGTTTGATTTGTACTAAGTGCCTCGGTGAATGTGTATGCTCTGACTTTAACGTAGCTATTTCTGTAGCAGTTACAAGCTAATCACTCAGCTATTTCAATGCTAAATTCTATGCTAATTCCATTGTCAAGGGGTGCCTCTGCGGATGTGTATGCCTTAACTTAGCTATTTCAATGCTAAATTCTATGCTAATTCCTTTAACAATGGGTGCCTCTGCGGATGTGTATGCTTTAACTTTTAACATAGCTATTTCTGTGACCAGTCACAAGCTAATCATTCAGCCATTTCAATGCTAAATAATATGCTAATTCCTTTGTCAAGGCGCTTTGTTCCTCTCACACAGCTTAAAGGCCGTGATCTGAACGTGGCTCTTTCACTCCAGCGCTGTCCTACCAGACAGTCTCGCCCCTTCACCTGATGAAGGCCGCTTGTGTTGTGGCCAAAACGTCGTGAGAATATTATTGTGTTATTTTATTTTATCAATTTATTATTTTATTCTCATTCTACGTGACTTTACCGAAAGAACCAAAGAAGATATAGCCAGCAGCTCACAGCGCATCACACAGTAGCGCTGCTCCGCCAGGGACAGTACTCTACTCCCATATGCAACCACACGCTCCACTACATTTCCAACCTGGGATAAGACGGCGCCAATGCCAGTGTTACTGGCGTCGGTGTCCAGGATTAAGGGCAAGGAAAAATCGGGGTAGCGAAGTGGAGGCGCGTTGACCAGGCCGTCACGTAAGCGGCAAATGCAGCCTCCTCCTCCGCCCTCCATCGAAATTTCTGTCCCTTAGCAGTGAGGATGTGGAGTGGTTTTGTGATCATAGCGAACCCTGGGACAAAGCGTCGATAATAAGAGGCGAACCCAACAAAACCGACTTGGGGGTTGGCCTTGTGCGTACGCACGCAGTTTTATCCCGGATTCACTGACAATGTGCCCCAGGCATCGGACCGATCTTTGCAGCAAGTGCAATTTCTGTAGTTTAAACTTTAGCTTTGCAAAACGCATTTTGAGAAAAAACGGTCTGCAACCTCCGCAGGTGTTCCTCAAACGTATGTCCTAAAACAATGACGTCGTCGAGGTAAATTAGACACGCGTCCCATTTGAGTCCCGCCAACACCAACTCCATTAACCTCTGGAAAGTGGCAGGGGCTGAGTCCCATCGGGAGCCGGTTAAACTCGAACAACCCTTGGGGTGTATAGAACGTGGTCTTAGGTCTAGAGCTGTTGTCCAAAGGCAACTGCCAGAATCCAGACAGTAAATCAAGGGTGGAAAAGAAACGCACCCCTGACAAAGCATCTAACGAGTCATCCATTTGTGGGAGCGGGTACGCATCACCCACGGAGACTTTGTTGAGCTTGCGAAAGTCGACGCAAAACCCCAGACTCCCGCCCTGCTTTTTAACAAGCACAATGGGCGCCCCCCCATGGGGAAATGATGTCAGCAGGCAATATCTCGTCGACTGCGTGACGCACGTGGTCTTTCTCCTTGGGACTCAATCTGTATGGGTTTTGGCGAATGGCAGCGGCGTTCCTCGTTTCGATCTGGTGATGTGACAGCGGCGTGCAACCAATATCGTATTTAGATTGACTAAAAACGTTGTAAAATGCATTCAAAAGTGCACGCAACTCGAGCCTCTGTGCCGCGGATAAATCCGGGCTTTCGGAGCAGAGTGCATCAATCCATGACTCGTCACATTCCTCACCCTGCCCCGCAGCCGCTGCAACTCCCCCAGTCCCACCGTTTCCCCCCTCGCGACACGCGGCTGACGAGTGAGCCAAAACAGTACCCTCTTGTATGACAGACATTAACGAACCGACATTCAAAACCCGGATAAATAGCTCATGATCGTTTGCCACCAAAGTCTGCGCATACAATAAAGTTCTACCAAGAGCAGCCTTGTTGAAGGGGACCAACAACATCCCTTCCGTGGTCGTTTCCCGGCCGAGTTGTTTTTTCAAACGCAAGGGAACGAGCATCGGTGCACCGGGGGGAATTTTGACAGTTTGTTTGGCCAGCGCCAGGACTGATGCGTTAGCCGTGCGGAATTGAGTTGGCGATGACAGAAACGTCATTCGGCGGCCCGATGGCAACTCAATGCAGCCTTGATCCACAAGGATCTTTAGCAGCATTTTCCATAGAAAATCGGTCCCTAACAGGCAGGGTACGGCTAGGGACCGTTGAAACAAGTACAGGACCCGTTAACCGAATGTCCCCTATGCAGACTGTAGCTAAAAGCTGGCCAATAATCCCTAAGGACTGTCCGTTCGCGGCAAAACATGGTATGTTAACGGGCAGAATGGTGCGCGATTTTGGTGGCAAATAATTAAAAATCATTACTGAAATGATGATCGCGGATGCACCGGTATCAACAAGGACCCGCACCCCCACACCCTCGACGGTCCCGATAACAGCGGACGATCCCGCGGCCGCGGCGAAAAGACAGCACCCCAAGGCCGACAATTGAGCGAGACGCCACGGCCAACCATCGCCCGCAATAACCCGACCGACACGCAAAGCACTCCGACAAGAACGCACGACCCGTGACTCCGCGTAAGGTGACTGCGAGGGCTGTGTGTGTGGCGTGCTGCGACTCGCTTGAGGATCCAGCGGAGAGAAGGATGGTCGACCGTAGGATGGCGGCGACGTGAAGGGTCTCCCTCGTCAAGCGCGGCAGCCCATCGAGATGTGTCCCGGCAGGACGCACCTGAAGCAGACGACCGGATCGTCCCTCTGGCGAGGGAAGGGCCCCTTCGGTTGGTTCCGGCCGCCTCGACGACTCGTGTCCGCCTTCCTCCCCTTTGCACCGGGAAGGGAAGCGCAGACTCGAAGGTTGTCTCCATCCTCGGGTGCTCCATCGTCCTCGGAGGGTCCGGTGCACGCGGCCACGTTGGCGCATCACTGGGTGTTGAAGTGCGCCTCCAGGCACCGCGCGACTTTGAGTGAAGACAGGTCGTCCTCCTCCGTGGCTGGCATCACAACTTGAAGTTCTTGAGCCAGCTGTAACATTCTTTCGTGGACCAGCGAGTCTCTCCCCACTTGGTCCATTCCGGGGAATGCCGATTTCGCCAGCGCCAGAAGCGCGCTGCGGAAGGCGAGGGGCGTCTCGGCTTTCCCCCGACTGCGCATGGCAAACTTCTGGCTGTCACCTGATGAAGCTAGTTGTAATTACTGGCGAAACGTCGTACTCAGATTGTAAATATTGTGGCTTGGCTCTCCAACACAACCGGTGTGCTGTACTAGTGATGATTTGGCATGTTCTGTTTACGTGACAACCCTTACGAGTTGGCTCTGTCCGATGATTGCGGGTTTTAACGACACATTTATATATTTACGCAATCTAACCCCAAAAAAACCTCTATTATGCATCAAAGGGGTGCAGTCTGCAAGTTAAGGTTAAGAACCACTGACCTACACTATACTACTATATATTACTAGACTCTACACACTTCCCTCTACACTGCTATACACTCTATACTACTATACATGACACTACCATACACTACACACTACCCTAAACACTACACTACTACATACTCCTCTAGACTATACACTACTATACACCCAGCTCACTTGGTTTCTCTAATCAAGGACATCTCACTGTCTCCGGATGATTTGCTTGTCAGTTTCGATGTAGTCTCTCTGTTCACCAATGTACCTGTACTTGACACCATTGCAATCAATGAAGACTTGGTCCAACAAGGACTGATTCCAGATGTACCAACTTTGGTAAGACACTGTCTTACCAACACATACTTCACCTGGAGTGGTACATTCTACAAACAAAATGAGGTACCCCAATGGGTTCTCCCTTATCGCCAGTGGTAGCGAATGTTTTCATGGAGAAATTTGAGACAGATGCCATCCAGACATCCATCCTACGTCCTTCCTTGTGGAAGAGATACGTAGATGACACGCTCGTCATCTGGCCACATGGCCTGTCAGCACTGAACCAATTTCTCAACCACATCAATTCCATACACCCGTCTATCAAATTCACCATGGAAGTGGAAAAGAATGGCAAGCTACCACTCCTGGATGTTTTAATCGAGAAGAGACCTGATGGCTCGTTGGGACATTCGGTCTGCAGGAAAGCCACCCACACGGATTCATATCTAAATCCTGATTCCCACCACCATCCAGCCCAGAAGAACTCCCTCATCAAAACACTACACCATAGGGCCCGCTGCATCTCCGACCAGCGCCACCTAGCCAGTGAACTGGAGCACGTACGCCAAGCCCTCAAGATGAATGGATATTCAAACCACATAATCCACAAAGCTGTATCCCCAACCATGGAGAGAGAACCATCTGAGGACCAAATCAAAACCATCACTTTGCCATACATAGCAGGTGTTACCAAAAATATTTCCAAAATCTTGAACAAACACAAGATTCAGGTTCGATTCAACACAGTACATACAATTCGTGATATGATCCCATCTGTAAAGCATGTGATTCCTGATATGCAATACCCGGGTGTCTACAAACTGAGTTGCCAGTTTAACACGTAGGCTATTATGAATAATAATAATAAATAATAATATTTATTATTCATAATTAACGTTGTTGGGTTAGATCGCCTTATTTATAAATGTCTCCACCACCCGACACGGCCAATCAGTAAAAAATGTGTCATGTTAACAAAAGACAAATAGTTCACTACTTTAGCCCACTGGTGTGTTGAAGAGTGAATCCACAACTTTTACAATTTTTGAGTACGACGTCTCGCTGGTAAAGACGAATTACCTAAATTATTAACAGAAGGTGTATATTGGATTGTTTATGTAGTAAATGCTATATTGGACAGACAGGACGTAAGATCAGCGTAAGACTAAAAGAACACCAAATAAATATTAAATGATCTCAAACACAACTGTCGGCAGTGGCAGATCATGCTTGTCAACAAGGACACTCAATTGATTTTGATAACGTTGAAGTGTTGTGTAAAACTAATGATTACTGGCAGAGACTAATTAGAGAATCCATTGAAATAGAGAGAAATAGAAATAACTTTAATCGCTCTAACAGCTACAGGCTTAGTGCGGCCTGGAAGCGTATTATTAAATACATATTACAATTCCTTATAGGGGAGACGTAGCACAAACATCCCAGAGACGTTACACGAACATCCCAGAGACGTTACACAAACATCCCATTGACGTTACACAAACATCCCAGAGACGTTACACAAACATCCCAGAGACGTTACACAAACATCCCAGAGACGTTACACAAACATCCCGGAGACGTTGCACAAACATCCTAGAGACGTTACACAAACATCCCAGAGATGTTACACAAACATCCCAAAGACGTTACACAAACATCCCAGAGACGTTACACAAACACCCCAGAGACGTAGCACAAACATCCCAAAGACGTTACACAAACATCCTAGAGACGTTACACAAACATCCCAGAGACGTTACACAAACATCCCAGAGACGTTACACAAACATCCCAGAGACGTTACACAAACATCCTACAGACGTTACACAAACATCCCAGAGATGTTGCATAATCATCCCAGAGACGTTACACGAACATCCTAGAGACGTTACACAAACATCCTACAGACGTTACACAAACATCCCAGAGACGTTACACAAACATCTTACAGACGTTACACAAACATCCCATTGACGTTACGCAAACATCCCAGAGACGTTACACAAACATCCCATTGACGTTACACAAACATCCCAGAGACGTTACACAAACATCCCATTGACGTTACACAAACATCCCATTGACGTTACACAAACATCCCAGAGACGTTACACAAACATCCCAGAGACGTTACACAAACATCCCAGAGACGTTACACAAACATCCCAGAGACGTTACACAAACATCCTAGAGACGTTACACAAACATCCCATTGACGTTACACAAACATCCTACAGACGTTACACAAACATCCCGGAGACGTTACACAAACATCCCAGAGACGTTACACAAACATCCCAGAGACGTTACACAAACATCCCATTGACGTTACACAAACATCCTAGAGACGTTACACAAACATCCCATTGACGTTACACAAACATCCTACAGACGTTACACAAACATCCTAGAGACGTTACACAAACATCCCAGAGACGTTACACAAACATCCCAGAGACGTTACACAAACATCCCATTGACGTTACACAAACATCCTACAGACGTTACACAAACATCCCGGAGACGTTACACAAACATCCTACAGACGTTACACAAACATCCTAGAGACGTTACACAAACATCCTACAGATGTTACACAAACATCCCAGAGACGTTACACAAACATACTACAGACGTTACACAAACATCCTAGAGACGTTACACAAACATCCCAGAGACGTTACACAAACATCCCAGAGACGTTACACAAATATCCCAGAGACGTTACACAAACATCCCAGAGATGTTACACAAACATCCCATTGACGTTACACAAACATCCCAGAGACGTTACACAAACATCCCATTGACGTTACACAAACATCCCAGAGACGTTACACAAACATCCCAGAGACGTTACACAAACATCCCATTGACGTTACACAAACATCCCATTGACGTTACACAAACATCCTACAGACGTTACACAAACATCCTAGAGACGTTACACAAACATCCCAGAGACGTTACACAAACATCCCAGAGACGTTACACAAACATCCTACAGACGTTACACAAACATCCCATTGACGTTACACAAACATCCTACAGACGTTACACAAACATCCCGGAGACGTTACACAAACATCCTACAGACGTTACACAAACATCCTAGAGACGTTACACAAACATCCTACAGACGTTACACAAACATCCCAGAGACGTTACACAAACATCCTACAGACGTTACACAAACATCCTAGAGACGTTACACAAACATCCCAGAGACGTTACACAAACATCCCAGAGACGTTACACAAACATCCCAGAGACGTTACACAAACATCCCATTGACGTTACACAAACATCCCAGAGACGTTACACAAACATCCCATTGACGTTACACAAACATCCCAGAGACGTTACACAAACATCCCAGAGACGTTACACAAACATCCCATTGACGTTACACAAACATCCTACAGACGTTACACAAACATCCTAGAGACGTTACACAAACATCCCAGAGACGTTACACAAACATCCCAGAGACGTTACACAAACATCCTACAGACGTTACACAAACATCCCATTGACGTTACACAAACATCCTACAGACGTTACACAAACATCCCGGAGACGTTACACAAACATCCTAGAGACGTTACACAAACATCCCAGAGACGTTACACAAACATCCCAGAGACGTTACACAAACATCCCAGAGACGTTACACAAACATCCCAGAGACGTTACACAAACATCCTACAGACGTTACACAAACATCCCGGAGACGTTACACAAACATCCTACAGACGTTACACAAACATCCTAGAGACGTTACACAAACATCCTACAGATGTTACACAAACATCCCAGAGACGTTACACAAACATACTACAGACGTTACACAAACATCCTAGAGACGTTACACAAACATCCCAGAGACGTTACACAAACATCCCAGAGACGTTACACAAATATCCCAGAGACGTTACACAAACATCCCAGAGATGTTACACAAACATCCCATTGACGTTACACAAACATCCCAGAGACGTTACACAAACATCCCAGAGACGTTACACAAACATCCCAGAGACGTTACACAAACATCCCATTGACGTTACACAAACATCCCATTGACGTTACACAAACATCCTACAGACGTTACACAAACATCCTAGAGACGTTACACAAACATCCTAGAGACGTTACACAAACATCCCAGAGACGTTACACAAACATCCTACAGACGTTACACAAACATCCCATTGACGTTACACAAACATCCTACAGACGTTACACAAACATCCCAGAGACGTTACACAAACATCCCAGAGACGTTACACAAACATCCCAGAGACGTTACACAAACATCCCATTGACGTTACACAAACATCCCAGAGACGTTACACAAACATCCCATTGACGTTACACAAACATCCCATTGACGTTACACAAACATCCCAGAGACGTTACACAAACATCCCAGAGACGTTACACAAACATCCCATTGACGTTACACAAACATCCCATTGACGTTACACAAACATCCTACAGACGTTACACAAACATCCTAGAGACGTTACACAAACATCCCAGAGACGTTACACAAACATCCCAGAGACGTTACACAAACATCCCATTGACATTACACAAACATCCTACAGACGTTACACAAACATCCCGGAGACGTTACACAAACATCCTAGAGACGTTACACAAACATCCTAGAGACGTTACACAAACATCCCAGAGACGTTACACAAACATCCCAGAGACGTTACACAAACATCCCAGAGACGTTACACAAACATCCCAGAGACGTTACACAAACATCCCAGAGACGTTACACAAACATCCCAGAGACGTTACACAAACATCCCATTGACGTTACACAAACATCCCAGAGACGTTACACAAACATCCCAGAGACGTTACACAAACATCCCATTGACGTTACACAAACATCCTACAGACGTTACACAAACATCCTAGAGACGTTACACAAGCATCCCAGAGACGTTACACAAACATCCTAGAGACGTTACACAAACATCCCATTGACGTTACACAAACATCCCAGAGACGTTACACAAACATCCCAGAGACGTTACACAAACATCCCATTGACGTTACACAAACATCCTACAGACGTTACACAAACATCCTAGAGACGTTACACAAGCATCCCAGAGACGTTACACAAACATCCTAGAGACGTTACACAAACATCCCATAGACGTTACACAAACATCCCAGAGACGTTACACAAACATCCCAGAGATGTTACACAAACATCCTAGAGACGTTACACAAACATCCCATAGACGTTACACAAACATCCCAGAGACGTTACACAAACATCCCAGAGATGTTGCACAATCATCCCAGAGATGTTGCACAATCATCCCAGAGACGTTACACAAACATCCCAGAGATGTTAAACATACATCCCGGAGACGTTACACAAACATCCCAGAGATGGGGCATGGCCTCGACATTAGCAATGGGTGCTGTGTCTCGCAGAGAAGAGGGGCGAGGTGATGTTAGGTGCTGAGTTCGGCATGGACCGACAGAGTATCGCTGAAAGTGATTGCGATAAGTCGTATTGCACTAAGCTATCAGTTGTGTAAGAGGTGTACCAATACAATTCACAAGTTTTGAGAGTGAGTGCCAGCTCCCACGAGCAGCTGCGATCGGCAGGCTCCGTGAACCTGTCCCCGTGACTGGCACATCGCCAACGAGCTGCACCAGCAGAAGCCACGGGTATACAAAAGTCAACGCAAAGAGTTGAGCTCTGCAAGCGGCAAGCTCCGGGGGTGGGTGGGACTCTGCAATAGACCAAGGATGGCGAGGCTTGCTGGGTAGCGATGTGTCCCCCGAACACGAGTTCGGCGCTGACAGACGAAGTATCGCTCAAGTTATTCTTACACGGAGTGCCAGCTCCCACCCGGCATTAGCACGCTCAAGGAGAGAGAGAGATAGAGTGGCGAGCAACGACAAGCAATCAACCGGGAGAAAGGGCGGAAAGCGCCAAGCATCGACCCAGCCAGCATCGCAGAGCACCAGCTGCACGTGCAATCGGGCATCGCCAAAGAGCACGGAGCCGGACAGAGCGCGCAGCAGCGCCACCAGCGCCACCAGGCAAGGGTGTCAGCTGCCAGCGGACGAGCATTGTGCGCGACTCGGCTCATCCAGCAGGGGAAAGAGCCTGACCAGCCGCCCGTGAGAGAGAGGAGAGCGCCGGCGAGAGCGCCGTGGGTCCGACCCACACGCACACCAGCGTCACCAAGCCAGGGTGCCAGCTGCCAGCGGACGAGCTGCGGGCGCTATCTGACGACGGGATCATCGCGCGCCGACGGCGAGCCTCGTGCCGCCGACTCTTCCAGCCAGCTGTGGAGAGAAACTGTGGCCACGCCCACCCTCACACCCTCACCGCTCCGCAGGGAACAAACACATCTTTGATACAAGGGATGCCCAACCTCGGCGTCTGCTTAACGCAAAGAATTGAACAAGTGGCAAAGAAGACACACACACACAACATGCAACACGCATATCGGGATAAATAAGATTGTTCCAAAAAGTTATCTTTGTGTTTCAAGAAGGGTTGCCATTCCAAGGTGGTGCGTTAAATATCAACTCATCGTGAAGAACATTGCTGCCCGTCAAGTCACATGAATACGACTGTAGAAGTATTTTAGTCATTCGTTTTTGTTAATTGCATAATCTTGCCAATGAATTAATTGAAGACAACTCTTGCTTTAGGAACATGTTTCTTTATTGCCATTCGTATGAATATCGACGCATGAATATTAAGGACTTTTTTTCCAATCGCCGTATATGCTCGCGTTACTCTGAGGAATTAATCAAATTGTTCTGTTACCCAGTTGAACAACGTAATCATTGAGGGTTGTAGGTACGGATCAATGAGGAGGACATCTCCAGGAGTACTGTGTTGACAATTCCAAGCACAAGAGTTCGCATATTAGAGTGTTATGTTTTTGTTTAGAAATTAAAGTTGCTTAACACAGAAGTGTCTGAATGGTGCCTTCCTAAGTTCATGCTTAATAATCTTAATTATTAGAACGGTATCCTGCGGTGAGATTTGAATTTGGAGACCTGACATAAACACACAAAGACATAATCAGTAAATGTTAATGCGAGAATAATTGTATTATGCTGATTGATATTACAACCCTAGACAACGAAGCCAAGCTTAAATTAGCATACTTACATAACACTTGCACAACTTCATATAATTCATTGTATTATCCCGATTGATAATAAATCCCTAGACAACGAGTTTGAACTTAATTATCATAATGGCCTGCATTAGCATAATCGCATAGACTTGCATAACCCAATACAATTACACCTCCATAATTTGCATAATGTATGCACATAATTACATAAATTAACATAATTTCGGATAATTACACATTGTTACAATTACATTTAATTTTTATCGTTTGAATTACATTTTTAAGACCCAGCAAATACAACAACTACACCAACCGAGATCACTACCCCGATCCCTATCACTACCCCAACCCCTATCACTACCCCAACCCCTATCACTACCCCAACCCCATATCACTACCCCAACCCCAATCACTACCCAAACCCCTATCACTACACCAACCCCGATCACTACCCCAACCCCATATCACTACCCCAACCCCGATCACTACACCAATCCCAATCGCCACCCCAACCCCTATCACTACACAAACCCCTATCACTACCCCAACCCCATATCACTACCCCAACCCCAATCACTACCCAAACCCCTATCACTACACCAACCCCAATCACTACCCCAACCCCATATCACTACCCCAACCCCGATCACTACACCAATCCCAATCACCAAACCAACCCCTATCACTACCCCAACCCCTATCACTACCCCAACCCCATATCACTACCCCAACCCCATATCACCACCCCAACCCCTATCACTACCCCAATCCCTATCACTACACCAACCCCTATTACTACCCCAACCCCTATCACTACACCAAGACCTACCCCTATCAATCACTACCCCAACCCCTATCACTACACCAACCCCTATCACTACACCAACCCCAATCACTACACCAACTCCTATCACTACACCAACCCCTATCACTACATCAAGACCTACCCCTATCAATCATTACCTCAATCCCTATCACTACCCGAACCCCTATTAACACTCCAACCCCTATCACTACCCTAACTCCATATCACTACCCCAACCCCGCTCACTACACCAACCCCAATCACCACCCCAACCCCTATCACTACACCAACCCCTATCACTACCCCAACCCCTATCACTACCCCAACCCCTATCACTACACCCACCCCTATCGCTACCCCTATCACTCCCCGAACCCCTATCACTCCCCGAACCCCTATCACTACCCCTATCCCTAACCCAACCCCTATCACTACCCCAGAACAGACCGTAGTGCAACTTGAAACGACGCAATTGCCCAGATCCACAAATACGAAGGAGACATCACAGCGATGATGATTATGATGATGCTACACCACCACTGCGCTACTGTTCCTGCTATCTGGGCTAGACCACTTGAATGTTAAAAGTTGTTGGCTCTGCATGTACATCGCGAACTTCAGCACAATACCCCAAGATCAATATCTCCGGATTTGTGGATGATCTCGATTTTGTTCCCGACACTTGGGGGACTACGACATCTCGCTCACGGATTTCCAAACACTCCAGGACGAGTCCTGGTCAAATCTCGACAGGTGGCAAGGGGCCGTCCATAAATGACGTCACGCACCTAGGGTGGGGGGGGGGGTCAGACATTTGTGACGATGTATGACGAGGGGGGGGGGAGGGTCGAGAAATGTGACGTCACATCAAAATGCGCAACTTTAAATAAATATAGACAACACGTTCTAAATAATTAAATAGACTTTTTAATAAATGTTTTCTCCTACAACATCAGAGTGCAGCGCCACATTAAATACGCACTACAATGACGATTTGAGGGGGGGGGGGGGGTCTGACTTTTTGTGACGTCGTGTGACGATGGGGGGGGGGATTTGATTAAACAAAGTAAGTTGTTACTCTTTGGCTCCTTCGGTAAAGTCACGTAGAATGAGAATAAAATAATAAATTGATAAAATAAAATAATAATAGGGACGAGACTGTCTGGAGGACAGCGCTGTCCTACCAGACAGTCTCGTCCCTTCACCTGACGAAGGCCGCTTGTGTTGTGGCCGAAACGTCGTGAGAATATTATTGTGTTATTTAATTTTATCAATTTATTATTTTTATTCTCATTCTACGTGGTGACTTTACCGAAAGAACCAAAGAAGATGAATCCTTGCAGTCACGAAAGCTTTAAATCGAAATTTAAGTTGTTACTCTTTGGTTCTTTCGGTAAAAGACACGTAGGTATAAAAGAAATTAAATCACAACGTTTCGGGCGCAATACAAGCGTCCGCCAGCAGGTGGGGACAACCACAGCGAGAAACGAATTTCTGAAGTCGGCAAGAGGCCTGCACATCGATGAGGGAGGAGCCAAGGGTGGAGAGTTGTGGGGGCGGGGCGTGCGTCAGAGGGGGGTGGAAAGCTGCGTGCTCGAAATGCGCGGCAAATTTCAAATCTGGAATCACGGGGGAGGGGTCAAAAATCGCGTGACGTCATTTATGGACGGCCCCCCCAACCGCGTGACCACAGCCACCTCGTGTTCCGTGCCCGCTGACACCGCTTGAAGTGTATACGCTGGGTGGTGGTGGGGGTGGGTGTCGTGTTGTGTTTACGTACGTTGCGAAAGAAGTTCAACGTACATACATTCATTGAGGTCGGAGACGGCGCAATGGGATGCTGATGAGATGCAACCCAGCAGTGGACCTCTCCGCTCGCGCCTCTGCGGCTCTGAGTCGAGGCCCGCGTGATTACTTCACTGACAGCCACCCGACACCCACCCCCACCCACCCCACCCAGCCACCCCACCCCTCCCTCACACCCACCCCCACCCACCCCACCCAGCCACCCCCACCCCTTCCTCCCACCCACCCCACCCCACCCATCCACCCCACCACACCCACCCACCCCCTCCCTCACACCCACCCCCACCCACCCCACCCAGCCACCCCCACCCCTCCCTCACACCTACCCCCACCCACCCCACCCAGCCACCCCCACCCCTCCCTCACACCCACCCCCACCCACCACACCCAGCCACCCTCACCCACCCCACCCAGCCACCCCCACCCACCCCACCCAGCCACCCCCACCCCTCCCTCCCACCCACCCCCACCCACCCCACCCAGCCACCCTCACCCACCCCACCCAGCCACCCCCACCCCTCCCTCCCACCCCAACTCACCCCACCCCACCCAGCCACCCCCACCCCTCCCTCCCACCCACCCAGCCACCCCCACCCCTCCCTCCCACCCCAACTCACCCCACCCCACCCAGCCACCCCCATCCCTCCCTCCCACCCCCACCCAGCCACCCCCACCCCTCCCTCCTCCGGTTATTCCCTCCACGTTTAGAATCAACGTCACGCATTCATATTATTTGGCTGCTGCTGGACATTTCCATGTGGTGGCGATGATGATGATGATGATACGCCACTTCCATTGAGTTATCATCTGTGGCCAGATCGTTTTTGAAAAAAGAGCTAAACAGCTCAGTGGGAATCTTGATTTGAAGCTTTCGTGACTGCAGGAATCCATACTCCTTGGTTACGGGTCTCTGTACATCCCCGTGTGTCTCTATGGTTCTCTTTGTATCTCTGTGTGTCTATGGATCTCTTTGTATCTGTTCGGGTCTGTACGCGTGTCCGTATGGACCATAGCTTTGGTTGCATGGCCACACTCACACGACTATCCGTCGCTCGTCTTTAATGCATATCTGTGTCACTATGAGTCTCTTAGTACCTCTCTGGGTCTCTATGGGTCTCTTTGGCTTTACTACACGGCCTACAGTTTGTGTTGCATGGCCACAGACACACTCTTGTGGCTCTGTCATTAATGTATATCTGTGTCCCTGTGAGTCTCTTGGTATCTCTATGGGTCTCTGTGTATATCTACAGGTGGCTATGGGTCTTTATGGCTCGACTTACACGGCCTATAGTTTGGGCTGCGTCGCCACAGTAACACTCCTGTGTGCCTGTGTGTTTAATTTTGAATTCATGAAAGAGATCGACCGGGTGGTAATGATGTTCTAACGATGCGGTTGATGGTCCCACCATCGAGGAGGAGGAGGAGGGGGAAGAGGAGAGGGAGGTGGATGAAACCTGTGTTCTTGCCACACTGCTCGCATGATATCTTCATTCCGCACCTGGATGGTGAGATTCTAGGATGGTGACAGCAGCAGTAGAAGGGATGAGATCGGGACTCGAGTAGTCGATGGCGAGGTGGTGATGTTTGTTGATGTCTTGGGTTGATGACGATGATGGCGGTTGACGTTGGGAAGGAGACGCATACATTCCCTTGCGGTTTGTGCGATGCCTCTGGTCGTCACGGTGGCTAGGAGATGTTAACTATCTCGCTCGGTACACAGGAGGTCGTGGGTTCGATCCCCATCCCGACACCTGCTGTACATTTGTAGTTTGTGTGTGTGTCTCTCTCTCTCCCCATGGTCGCGTGGATTTTTCTCCGGGTCCTCCGGTTTTTTCCCACCACATTCAGAACCAACGCCGCCACGCGTTTAAGTTTTTGGCTGCCGCTGTTACTGTGCACTTGATGGTGAGCCACTTCGTTGAGCTACATAAGGCCCCACTGAGCGAGGACCAATACCTCTGCCGTTGCCGATCATTGTTTTAACGCTGTGGGCTCACACGAAATCGACTTTTCTAAAAACGGAGGTACTCTGCAAACCCACCGGCTCTTATCAGAGATTTGTTCATGAAGCCATCCAGACATATAAACACAGACACAACTTCAACCAAAGAAGATGGGTACAAACTGAGCAATCATTGGAAGGACGTTATTAACCAGGTAAAGTCTTAACTGACTGTGATGTTTCCATCCTACCTGCCTATGTCAGCTGTTATTTCCGACTCTCTTTGTGTCTCTCTCTCCACGTGCATCTCTCTCCGATCTCTACTCCAGTAACCATGGTGCTGCCGCGGGGTCCACTTTCTGCCCCCCCCCACCCCTCTCTCTCGCTCTTGTCTTGATAAATTGCCGCAGACATTGAAAAATGTGTCTGCCGGATGCTTACAGCTTCTTGATGCCATCTCAGAAAAATGCAGATATGTATCCAGTTAGGCAGCTGAAACTAAACTGAACTGGTGGCCATAAGGCCTTTGTATTTATACTACTATTTTTATTACTGAAAGTTCTATAATGTTCTAGAAGTTATTCCAAGTTTACTCAGCAATGAATGTATCTGGAATGTTCTGGAAATAGGTAAATTAAAAAATATCAATGTCCTGGTTACAAAAGCAAAGTTTGTGGGGAATAATAGCCATTTTCTGTACTTTTGAGGCATAAGCAATTAGGAAATAACACTTACTACCCAGGAAAGAAAATCAATAAAAACGTTACACTGTTAATAAGACACTTTTGCGCATTGGGATCTTAGGATGTAATGCGCATTTTGCATTTGAGTTATTATTATTTTAAATACAGGGTGGGGAGGGTTGTGAAAGAGCGTCTTATTTTGCAAACTAAAACTATGTTAGAAAACTATGCTTTAGTGTTTCCAGGTAAGGCCCCTCACACTGAGCTACATAGCTCTTTTACAGAAGCGGCCTGGCCATCACAAATGACAGCTCACACGAAATGGATTTTATGTATGTACGTATGTATGTATATTGAACTTCTTCCGTGCTGTACATAACTGAGCGCGTGGTAATGTTTTATTCTAAATGTTGTGGGGGGAAAAAAACACCGGCGGATGCGCGTTATGCAAGGAGGGATTGCATCACTCCGCACAGGCGGATTCACGAATCCGTGCTTGTAACGATGGCCAGCACTCTGCCAAAAATGCAGAAATCGATGTTCAGTTGAGCGAGAATTCAGTTTGACGGCATCGGCTGCTTGTGTTCTTTTGTCAGCAGCATCCGAGCTCCAGATAAAACACCACTCGGGCAATATACCTTGTCACGAATCATAATCTGTATTCATACTCTTTGGTTCTTTCGGTAAAGTCACGTAGGTATAAAATAAAATAAATCACGACGTTTTGGGCGCAACACAAGCGTCCGTCATCAGGTGGGAAAGCCTTGGTGTGCTGCTGAGACAGACTGTTTTAAAAGGTTTGAAATGGGTGTAGCCCAAGGGTCATAAAGAAGTGGCCGGGGCTAGTGATGTTAATGTGAGAAACCAGCATGTAACTGTAAGATTGGAGGAGAGCGGCCTCCTCGATGAGGGAGTGCAACCCAACGCGTGCAATCCAAAGGACATGTGAGCATGAGAGTGCAAAGGCATGAGAGTGCGATGCGAAGGACATGTGAGCATGAGAGATCTAAGAGAGAGGCAGAGATCTTGTTCAAAGCCAGCCTATCGCTAGTCTCAGAGAGAATAAGATTGCTCCGATTTGAACTTGGAATCATTTAGACAAGACTCTCTTACAATCACACTTAAAATTAACAGAGTAAATGTCCACTTCTGATTGGGACCATGTAGATAACACGACAGTAGTCTCTTCTGCTACTTCAATGTCAACCAAATGTAAAGTTAACTTGATCGCTAAATTAAACCTCTTGTCAAAAAGAAGCCAGAGCCACACGTTATCATCACTAAATCGACTTCTGTAATCGATCAGACCAAGCAGAGCTCCCTAAAACCTTTGGCTGCTAGACCACCCAGATTTTATGGCCTTCCAAAAATCCGCAAAATAGGTACCCCGCTCCGTCCTATCGTCTCCACGATTAACTCACCCACCTACAAACTGGCCCGATTTCTGTCTGAGACCCTGCTTCCTTTCACGGGCAAGACCACCTCAGCTGTACTTAACTCAGTTCACTTGGTTTCTCTAATCGAGGACATATCAATGTCTCCAGATGATTTGCTTGTCAGTTTCGATGTAGTCTCTCTGTTCACCAATGTACCTGTACTTGACACCATTGCAATCATTGAAGACTTGGTCCAACAAGGACTGAATCCAGATGTACCAACTTTGGTAAGGCACTGTCTTACGAACACATACTTCACCTGGAATGGTACATTCCAAAAACAAAATGAAGGTACCCCAATGGGTTCTCTCTTATCGCCAGTGGTAGCGAATGTTTTCATGGAGAAATTTGAGACAGATGCCATCCAGACATCCACCCTACGTCCTTCCTTGTGGAAGAGATACAGTGAGGGAAAAAAAGTATTTGAACCCCTGCTGATTTTGAATGTTTGCCCACTGACAAAGAAATGATCAGTCTATAATTTTAATGGTAGGTTTATTTGAACAGTGAGAGACAGAATAACAACAAGAAAATCTAGAAAAACGCATGTCAAAAATGTTATAAATTGATTTGCATTTTAATGAGGGAAAAACCCTTGTTGGCAATCACAGAGGTCAGACGTTTCTTGTAGTTGGCCACCAGGTTTGCACACATCTCAGGAGGGATTTTGTCCCACTCCTCTTTGCAGATCTTCTCCAAGTCATTAAGGTTTCGAGGTTGATGTTTGGCAACTCGAACCTTCAGCTCCCTCCAAAGATTTTCTATGGGATTAAAGTCTGGAGACTGGCTAGGCCACTCCAGGACCTTAATGTGCTTCTTCTTGAGCCACTCCTTTGTTGCCTTGGCCGTGTGTATTGGGTCATTGTCATGCTGGAATATCCATCCACGACCCATTTTCAATGCCCTGGCTGAGGGAAGGAGGCTCTCACCCAAGATTTGACGGTACATGGCCCCGTCCATCGTCCCTTTGATGCGGTGAAGTTGTCCTGTCTCCTTAGCAGAAAAACTCCCCCAAAGCATAATGTTTCCACCTCCGTGTTTGACGGTGGGGATGGTGTTCTTGGGGTCATAGGCAGCATTCCTCCTCAAAACACGGCGAGTTGAGTTGATGCCAAAGAGCTCCATTTTGGTCTCATCTGACCACAACACTTTCACCCAGTTGTCCTCTGAATCATTCAGATGTTCATTGGCAAACTTCAGATGGCATGTATATGTGTTTTCTTGAGCAGGGGGACCTTGCAGGCGCTGCAGGATTTCAGTCCTTCACAGTGTAGTGTGTTACCAATTGTTTTCTTGGTGACTATGGTCCCAGCTGCCTTGAGATCATTGACAAGATCCTCCCGTGTAGTTCTGGGCTGATTCCTCACCGTTCTCATGATCATTGCAACTCCACGAGGTGAGATCTTGCATAGAGCCCCAGGCCGAGGGAGATTGACAGTTCTTTTGTGTTTCTTCCATTTGCGAATAATCGCACCAACTGTTGTCACCTTCTCACCAAGCTGCTTGGCAATGGTCTTGTAGCCCATTCCAGCCTTGTGTAGGTCTACAATTTTGTCCCTGACATCCTTGGAGAGCTCTTTGGTCTTGGCTATGGTGGGGAGTTTGGAATCTGATTGATTGATTGCTTGTGTGGACAAGTGTCTTTTATACAGGTAACAAGCTGAGATTGGGAGCACTCCCTTTAAGAGTGTGCTCCTAATCTCAGCTCGTTACCTGTACAAAATACACCTGGGAGCCATAAATCTTTCTGATTGAGAGGGGGTCAAATACTTATTTCCCTCATTAAAATGCAAATAAATTTATAACATTTTTGACATGCCTTTTTCTGGATTTTCTTGTTGTTATTCTGTCTCTCACTGTTCAAATAAACCTACCATTAAAATTATAGACTGATCATTTCTTTGTCAGTGGGCAAACGTTAAAAATCACCAGGGGATCAAATACTTTTTTTCCCTCACTGTACGTAGATGACACGTTCGTCATCTGGCCACATGGCCTGCCAGCATTGAACCAATTTCTCAACCACATCCATTCCATACACCCGTCTATCATATCCACCATGGAAGTGGAAAAGGATTGAGAAAAGACCTGATAGCTCGTTGGGACATTCGGTCTACAGGAAAGCCACCCACACGGATGCCTATCGAAAGCCTGACTCCCACCACCATCCAGCCCAGAAGAATTCCCTAATCAAAACACACCATAGGGCCTATACCATAGGGCCCATTGCATCTCCGACCAGCACCACCTAGCCAGTGAGTTGGAGCACGTACACCAAGCCCTCAGGATGAACGGATACTCGGACCGTACAATCCGCAAAGCTGTCTCCCCAGCCATGCGGAGACAACCTTCTGAGGATCCTACCAAAACCATCACTTTACCGTACATAGCAGGGGTTACTAAAAATATTTCCAAAATCTTAAACAAACACAAGATCCAGGTTAGTTTCAACACAGTACTCAAAATCCGTGATTTGATCCCATCTGTAAAGAATGTGATTCCTGACAATGCAATACCCTGGTGTTTACAAACTGAGTTGTGGTGGCGGCAGCAGTTACATTGGGGAAACGAAACGACATGTCTCGGACCGCGTTCGTGAACACAAGGCAGATCTGAAACACGGTAGGACCAATACCTCTGCCATTGCTGATCATTGTTTTAACGCTGTGGGCTCACACGAAATTGATTTTTCCAAGACGGAGGTACTCTGCAAACCTACTGGCTACCTTCAAAGATTCGTTCATGAAGCCATCTACATATATACACGCAGACACAACTTCAACCGAGAGGATGGGTACAAACGGAGCAATCATTGGAAGGACGTTATTAACCAGGTAAAGTCTTAACTGACTGTGATGTTTCCATCCTACCTGCCTATGTTAGCTGTTATTTCCGACTCTCTTTGTGTCTCTCTCTATGCCTCTCTCTTAGATGTCTCATGCTCAGATGTCCTTTGGATTGCACTCTCATGCTCACAGGCCCTTTGGATTGCACCCGTTGGGTTGCACTCTCTCGTCCAGGAGGCATCTCTCTATCTTACAGTTACATGCTGATTTCTCACATTAACATCACTAGCCCCGGCCACTTCTTTATGACCTTTGGGCTACACCCATTTCAAACCTTTTAAAACAGTCTGCATCAGCAGCAGACCATGCTTTCCCACCTGATGACGGATGCTTGTGTTGCGTCGGACACCTCGTGATTTATTTTATTTTATACCTACGTGACTTTACCGAAAAAACCCAAGAGTATGGATTCCTGCAGTCACGAAAGCTTCAAATCAAGATATCATCTGTATTATCATGGAACTTTTAGTTGCAATTATCAAAGTATGAAAAATAAGAATATGTGTTTACCCTGGCTGGCAATAATACAGCAGGTGTTAAGATGTTCACAACACCAAATGGATACCTCTTGAAAGGAATAAAGTACAGCATTAGCCACACACAGTAAGCGTGGTGAACATGCAAATAAACATGCTCTGTTCATGATAAAGGTTTTTGGGCTAGATCGCGTTATTTATAAATGTGTCGTAACCCTCCACCACCCGACACGACGAATCAGCAAAAAAAGTGTCACGTTGAAAAAAGACAAATATATCATTAGACCTTCTTTGCCAGTACCAAAATGTAATAACAGGGTTTTTCCCCTTTTTTCTGGCAACAAAACTGAAACCTTTTTACAAGAATTCATGTCTGCATTAACCACAATACCTGCAGTCAAAATGCAAACAAAAAAACATGCTATGATAATATATTGTGGTTAATACAGACATGAATCCTCTTAAAAAGGTTTCAGTTTTGTTGCCAGAATAAAGGGGAAAAAACCCCTATTATTACATTTTGGTTCTGGCAAAGGAGGTCTACTGATGTAGATGCTCACCCCGAGCCCTCATTACTTTGATAGTGCATTGTCTTTGAGGGGTACGCCTTTTGGCGTCATCTGGTCGAGCACCAATTGGGTCGAGGCTCAAAAGAAAGCCGTCCCTTGGTGTGGACCAATCAGTTTCAAGGACAATGCATATATTATCATAGTATGTTTTTTGCTTGCATTTTGGCTGCAGTATTGTGGTTAATGCAGACATGAATCCTCGTAAAAAGGTTTCAGTTTTCTTGTCAGAAAAAAGGGGAAAAAACCCTATTATTATTTTAAAAGACAAATAGTTCACTACTTTAGCCCACCAGCTAAACACACCTGTGGGCTAAAGTAGTGAACTATTTTGTCTTTTGTCAACGTGACACTTTTTTGCTGATTGGCCGTGTCGGGTACACATTTATAAATTTGAATCAGACGCCATCCAGACTTCCACCCTCAGACCTTCCCTGTGTAAGAGATATGTGGATAACACTTTCGTCATTTGGCCACATGGCCTCCCAGCTTTGAACCTTTTCCTACACCACATCAATTCTAGACATCCCGTCATCAAATTCACCATGGAAGTGGAGAAAGATGGCAAGCTACCATTCTTGGATGTTCTGTTTGAGAGGAGACCTGATGGCTCACTGGGGCATTCTGTCTACAGGAAACCCACCCACACAGATTCCTACTTGAAACCTGATTCCCACCACCACCCAGCTCAAAAGAATTCTCTCATCAAAACGTTATACCACAGGGCTAATTGCATTTCGGACCAACACCACCTGACCAGTGAATTAAAACATGTACAGCTAGCCCTTAAAATGAATGGTTACTCTGACCGTACCATCCGCCAAGCTGTTTCTCCCTCCATACAGAAATAACCACTTGATACTTCGGTCAAAACCATCACACTACCATATATAGCAGGCGTTACCAAAAAGATATCCAAAATTCTAAACAAACACAAGATCCTGGTCCGGTTCAATACAGTACACAAAATCCATGACCTGATCCCATCCGTGAAGGATGTCGTTCCTGACTTACAGTACCCCGGGGTTTACAAATTGAGCTGCACTTGTGGTGATTGCTATATCGGGGAGACAAAGCGACATGTCTCTGACCGAATTCGCGAGCACAAATCAGATTTCAAACACGGCAGAACGAATTCTTCTGCCGTAGCTGATCACTGTTACAACGCTGTGGGTGACCACGATATAGTCTTCTCCGATACGAAGGTTCTATGTAAACCCACGGGTTTTTATCAGAGATTTGTCTACGAGGCAATTCAGATTTACAAACACGGACACAATTTCAACCGAGAGGATGGTTTCAAATTAAGCAATCATTGGAAAGATGTTCTAAATCGAACCAAACATTAAATTAATTTTCAATGGTACAGTAATTTTTTTTCAAGTAGTGGTATGCCAAACTTTCACAGATGCTTATTTCTCTCCACTCACTCACTCCACTCACTCACTCCACTCACCCACTCACTCCACTCACTCCACTCAAACCACTCACTCACTCCACTCACCCACTCACTCACTCACTCCAATCACTCCACTCACTCACTCACTCCACTCACTCCAATCACTCACTCCACTCACTCACTCCACTCACCCACTCCACCTACTCACTCCACTCACTCACTCTACTCACACCACTCACTCACTCCACTCACTCCACTCACTCCGCTCAGTCACTCCACTCACCCACTCACTCACTCACTCCACTCACTCCACTCACTCACTCACTCCACTCACCCACTCACTAACTCACTCCACTCACTCCACTCACTCACTCCACTCACTCCACTCAATCCACTCACTCACTCCACTCACCCACTCACTCACTCCACTAACTCCACTCACTCCACTCACTCACTCACTCCACTCACTCACTCCACTCACTCACTCCACTCACTCACTCCACTCCCCCCCGCCCCCCCCCGCTGCTGGTCCGTCATGGTCCCCACCTGCTCCTGGTCCATCATGGCCCATGCACCTCCTACGTACATCATGTTCATTTTTATGCTAATTCCTTTGTCAAAGCGTTTTGCTTCCTCCCACACAGCTTAAAGGACGCGACCTGGGCTTGGCTGTTTTCACTCCAACGCTGTCCTCACGACAGCACGGTCCCTTCACCTGATGAAGGCCACTTGTGTTGTGGCCGAAACGTCGTGATTTTTGTTATTTTATTTTTTACCTACGTGACTTTACCGAAAGAACCAAAGAGTATGAATATAGATTATGATTCGTGACAAGGTATATTTCCCCGAGTGGTATTTTGTCTGGAGCTCGGATGCTGCTGACAAAAGAACACAAGCAGCCGATGCCGTCAAACTGAATTCTCGCTCAACTGAACATCGATTTCTGCATTTTTGGCAGAGTGCTGGCCATCGTTACAAGCACGGATTCGTGAATCCGCCTGTGCGGAGTGATGCAATCCCTCCTTGCATAACGCGCATCCGCCGGTGTTTTTTCCCCCCACAATATTTAGAATAAAACATTACCACGCGCTCAGTTATGTACAGCACGGAAGAAGTTCAATATACATACATACGTACATACATAAAATCCATTTCGTGTGAGCTGTCATTTGTGATGGCCAGGCCGCTTCTGTAAAAGAGCTATGTAGCTCAGTGTGAGGGGCCTTACCTGGAAACACTAAAGCATAGTTTTCTAACATAGTTTTAGTTTGCAAAATAAGATGCTCTTTCACAACCCTCCCCACCCTGTATTTAAAATAATAATAACAAAAATGCAAAATGCGCATTACATCCTAAGATCCCAATGCGCAAAAGTGTCTTATAACAGTGTAACATTTTTTTCTTTTTTTTCTTTCCTGGGTAGTAAGTGTTATTTCCTAATTGCTTATGCCTCAAAAGTACAGAAAATGGCTATTATTCCCCACAAACTTTGCTTTTGTAACCAGGACATTAATAATTTTTAATTTACCTATTTCCAGAACATTCCAGATAGATTCATTGCTGAGAAAACTTGGAATAACTTCTAGAACATTATAGAACTTTCAGTAATAAAAATAGTAGTATAAATACAAGGGCCTTATAGCCACCAGTTCCGTTTAGTTTCAGCTGCCTAAGTGGATACATATCTGCATTTTTCTGAGATGGCATTAAGAAGCTGTAAGCATCCGGCAGACGCATTTTTGTCTGCGGCAATTTATCACGCACTCCACTCACTCTACTCACTCACTCCTCTCACCCACTCACTCACTCACTCCACTCACTCCACTCACTCACTCCACTCACCCACTCACTCACTCACTCCACTCACTCCACTCACCCACTCACTCACTCCACTCACTCCACTCACTCACTCCACTCACCCACTCACTCACTCACTCCACTCACTCCACTCACCCACTCACTCACTCACTCCACTCACTCCACTCACTCACTCCACTCACTCCACTCACTCACTCCACTCACCCACTCACTCACTCCACTCACTCCACTCACTCCACTCACTCACTCCACTCACTCCACTCACTCACTCACTCCACTCACTCACTCCACTCACTCACTCACTCCACTCACTCCACTCACTCACTCCACTCCCCCCCCGCTGCTGGTCCGTCATGGTCCCTACCTGCTCCTGGTCCATCATGGCCCATGCACCTCCTACGTACATCATGCTCATTTTTATGCTAATTCCTTTGTCAAAGCGTTTTGCTTCCTCCCACACAGCTGAGAGGACGCGACCTGGGCTTGGCTGTTTTCACTCCAACGCTGTCCTCACGACAGCACGGTCCCTTCACCTGATGAAGGCCACTTGTGTTGTGGCCGAAACGTCGTGATTTTTGTTATTTTATTTTTTACCTACGTGACTTTTCCGAATAGAACCAAAGAGTATGTTTATGGTTGCTTTACATGATAACATGTCACCTGTCCTGTTCATGTCACACTTTAAAAATCAGCAAAAGGGTTAGATAGATCCAATGTATTATGAAACAACAGGCAACAAACTAGTATGTATATACATGTTGCGGCGTAAATGAAGACTCGGAGGCAGATCTTCGTGTAGGGGCTTGCGCCAGTTGTTTTACTAAGACCTCTCTCGCTTCCGCAGGGGAAGGGTACTGGGGAGGTCCCTAGCACATCCGAAGGCTACCCTAGCCTCGTGCCAATTTCCCCCTACCCTGGGGTCCCATCGCTCCCCCAGGGGAAGGGTACTGGGGAGGTCCCTAGCACACCCACAGGCTACCCTAGCCTGGTGCCAATTTCCCCCTACCCTGGTCCCGACTTTCACCCTTTACGTTCCCGGACTCTCCCGACAACCCTGAACCCGTAACGGGTTCCAGCTTAAATCCATGACATCACCGTCCCACCCCCTGTGCATGACGTCACCATCCGTGACGTCATCGTACCAGAGGGCGAGCGTGACATGACGTCACTAACTCCTACTCTACATATATGTAGCGATGGTAGCATCACTACTGTGTGCACACGCACAAGTGTGACGTCACTATGCGGGGGAGCGTCATGACCACGCGGGTCTACACACACACATGACGTCATCCCGGCTGGAGGCGGGAATGACGTCAGGGCCGGTTCTGGACTCAGGAGGCCACGAGGGTGGTGTGAGTGTGTGGCACTCTCTGTGACCCCGGCTGGACACGTGACTGGACCCCAGTGGGGGCCGGGGACCTAGGGGGCACCTCGGGGGGCACGTGGACAGCAGGGGGGGCTTCGAGAGGGTTCTTGAAGGGAGGCGTGGCCGGGGCGGGGCCCGGGCACGCCGTGGCCCATATAAGCAGCCTCCTCACAAAGTTCGAGGCTGCTGCCCGTATCAAGAACGAAGATGCATCGTGAAGACGCCAAGAAGAGTCAAGCCTCCAGTCAGCGGACCTGGCAGTAGCCACCTGGCTGGGTCACGCTAGAGTATCTGAGAAGTATGTGTTAGCTATAGTAGGTCGGTGGTCACCACCTTATGTACAGTGTTATATTACTTACCGTTCTAATAAATGTTTCCTCCCAAGGAGTTGTGTGTGCACCTAATTCGAATCCACTACATTTGGTCTCAGAAGTGGCTAACGTTAGGTGTTATCCTAGTCAGTATAATATGTGCACGATTACTGCAACTTACCTGGTGGCTTTCACACAACGAGGAGGCGGGAAGATCGTCTTCGGGGCAGCCCCGGGGTTCTGCAGCCTCGGTGAAGGAGGGAGATGGCGCTGCAGGCGGGGCAGCAGGACGCACATCACGTCGCTGCTTCGCCGCCATCGAGAGAGAGAGCGCCGGAGCTGGAGGAGAGAGGACGCCGCCGCTGCTGCTGCGGGTGCCTGGGCGGGAAATTCGCGCGCGCATGGTGCACACGTGACCGCCATCTTGGCGGGCGGTCAGGACACGGTTCCCGCCAAAACGCCGTTCCCGCCATTCTCAACACCTGTGGAGGGAGATCTTGGGCCGTCTTGGTGGCATCCTGTCGCAAGAGGATGCCTTGCTCACCATCCAAGATTCTTCAAGTTCCACCCTGCCAGCCTCCGTTCCTCACAGCCTCTCAGGCGAGTCGTGACACAATGCACCCGGCCTTAAAAACAGACATCACCCATCTTGCGCGCGCCGGGTTGCTTTTGCGTCTTGTTATTTTGCTCGCTGGGCTACAGTACGTGTTTTTCTGGCTGTGTGAGTGTAGAATGAACGCGGCGTCCGTGCTCGTGTATTGCCGTGGTATTTTTGTGTGTGTAATTACGGCGTCGGGATCGTTTATCTTGATGGGGGTGTTAATGATTAATTCGGTTGTGTCGAGTGTCCCGAGGCCCTTTTAATGTCCCATTGGTTGCCGTGTTACTGGGTCGCAGTGTGACATCGGTTTATTTTTGTTGTTGTGATTGCGATGTACCACATTGGTCAACGATGTGTTGATTGTATGGGGCTTTTCTCGGGATCCCGATGTGTACGGACTGTACGTACTGCATAGACTGTCTCTCTGCACGGATACGGGTTGTGAGGTAAATTGTTGTGATCCTTGGTACGGATCGTTAAATTGTGATGGTGACATATGGTGCCAGTGATTTGGATTGTGCTGCTGGCTGTGGCTAATCTGGGCCAAAGATCCTGACCAGAATGCTCCCTGTCATTATTGCGTGTTGACACGAGTGTGGTCCCGTCATGCTGTGGCTGACGGCTTGATCTGCCGGCCCGGAGATCGAGACACTCCGAGGCGCATCTGAGAGAGTGAGCCAGAGGCTCAGGGAGCTTGTGGTGAGTTGCTCTCTCAGCTCGGGTGGTACAGCTAAATGCTGCAATGCGAGGCTTGGAGAGAGGGGTTGGTGTGTCCTCTCAACCCGGTTGGGACAGCTGATTGCTGCAATGCGAGTCCTGGAGAGAGGTGTTCTTGTGTCTTCTCAGCTCGGTCGGTACAGCTATATGCTGTGATGCGAGTCTTGGAGAGAGACTGGGTTATAATTCCCCCGATACGGCTGACACGTGCGCGTCGGAAAGGCGGGGGGTGCTACGGAGTGGCATGAGATGTCTGGGTTGGCCTTCAAGGGAGGGCTTCTAAGTTGTGCGAGCGGGGGAAACCGCACGTGGGGCCGCCATTTTGTGTGAGCGTGGGAAACCGCAGGGGATGCGGTTCGCGCATTGCGGCCGCCATTTTGTTCGTGCATGGGTATTTGTGTGAAACATTTCTGGGCAAGATCAGACATTTTTTTTTGTGTCACGTCGATTTAAATTATTTTTTACGAAAAATGTAGATACTGGGGCAACCCTGAAGTGCGACTTCTTTGCCCAGTACATGGGTCAACCTGGAAGCATGACTTCCTTGACCCGGGATGTTGTACAACATCCAAAGTTGTACCCTTGGGTGCAGCATACTGGCTCGACCTTGAAGCGTGGCTTCCTTGAGTCAGTACATGGGTCGACCCTGAAGTGCGACTTTTCGACCTGGGACGTAGGAAGACGTCCGGTGGGTGTTAGACTTTCGGTCTTCACCCTATTGCCACCTGTGGGGTGGAACGGTAGCAGGGCGGTGTGAGACCCTGCCATCTATGGGGTGGTTGTGTGATTTTGGTTTGATTACCGGTGTTGGTTGTGCATCCAACGTGTCGGATTCTATGTATTTTTGTCTTTCTTTCTTCCGCCAGGCAGAATACGATCATCTCCACTTCCCTGGGCCGGGTGGCTGTCGTGTCCGACGAGCTGAGGCGTGGGCTTGTGGTGCTGTGCCTCAGGAGGTGGTTTCTTCTTGTCACAGGATTCCTGCACCTGCCGCCCTTGGAGTCGCCGGTTGTGCTGACCGGATGTGGACTTGAAGGGGCGAGTGGAGCGCCCGTACGTCACTCCTGCTCATCCTGTTGCCCAACTCCTGGGGAGGGGCCGTGCCCTTTTTGGGCCTTTTTCAAGTTCCCCCAGGACCTCCAGGGAGAGCGTGCTCGCCTCCCCTGGGGGCTCGGCCACGCGAACTCGTTTGAAGACTGGCCGCTGTCCATGACTCTCACACCTTGTTGATTGCCTACACCGTTGTCAAGCAGCCACATTCATATGTCGGTGCGTGCGTACAAATTCACACGGATGGGCTGTGCTGAGGGATAAGTGGGTTGACCAGTTCTTTTGGTGTACATGTGGTTGTTGTTGGTTCCCCTCGTTCCATACGTTCTTCCCTTCCCCCTTCTCGGTGTGTGTATATATGTTTCTCGGGGTAATTATTATCGGTCGCCGGTTGTTTGTTGACGTTGTTGTTGGAGGCACACTGTGTTTTTTTTCTGTATTGTCACAGCTGAGACGGCTGTTTTTTTTTACATGGGGAAGGGTGATGTAGTGATGGTAGCATCACTACTGTGTGCACACGCACAAGTGTGACGTCACTATGCAGGGGAGCATCATGACCACGCGGGTCTACACACACACATGACGTCATCCCGGCTGGAGGCGGGAATGACGTCAGGGCCGGTTCTGGACTCGGGAGGCCACGAGGGTGGTGTGAGGTCGTGAAACTCTCTGTGACCCCGGCTGGACACGTGACTGGACTCCAGTGGGGGCCAGGGGCCTAGGGGGCACCTCGGGGAGCACGTGGACAGCAGGGGGGCTTCGAGAGGGTTCTCGAAGGGAGGCGTGGCTGGGACGGGGCCCGGGCACGCCGAGGCCCATATAAGCAGCCTCCTCACGAGGTTCGAGGCTGCTGCCCGTATCAAGAACGAAGATGCATCGTGAAGACGCCAAGAAGAGTCAAGCCTCCAGTCAGCGGACCTGCCAGTAGCCCACCTGGCTGGGTCACGCTAGAGTATCTGAGAAGTATGTGTTAGCTAGAGTAGGTCGGTGGTCACCACCTTATGTGCAGTGTTATATTACTTACCGTTCTAATAAATCAGCGTTGCCTCCCAAGGAGTCGTGTGTGCACCTAATTCGAATCCACTACATATATATACGTACATAGTTTAGTCATTATTCAGTGTCCACTCGGTGCTTCTTGGCTTGGCTCTTGTATTCATTCAATGGAGCATCTCTTGTCACTGTCCAGCAATAGTCTGCAAGCATTGATGGGCTCCATTGTCGCTCGCCATGCTCGTTGCTCACTGCTCCGTAGTTCGGTGGGAAGAAATCTAGATGATGAGAATGCAAAAAAATGTATCTTTAGCGACATGTTGCAACCAAGGCTTTTGTATGCCTTGAGGTTTTCCACCAACTCCCTGTAGTGCTCTGCCGTGTTGTGTCTGAGAAAATGTGTTGCCACTAACTGGAAGGCTTTCCATGCCGTTTTTTCCTTGAATCTGAGGACCAACAAAGACACCTTCCTTTATCTCAGCTTCACTTAACCTTGGACATCTTCCACGGAGGAACTTGAAAGCTGCTTTTGTTTTGTCCATGGCTCTGACAACGTTCTTCATCAGACCCAGCTTGATGTGAAAGGGTGGTAACAAAATCTTCCTTGATTCAACAAGTGGTGGATGCTGAACACTTTTTCTCCCATCCTCCAATGACTGTCGGAGTGGTCAAGCTATCTTGATGTAGTGGGAATCTCTCGCACGATTATCCCATTCGCAGAGAAAACAGCAGCAGTACTTTGTATATCCAGTCTGCAGATCAAGCAAGAGAGCAACAACCTTCAAATCGACACAAAGCTGCCACTGATGTTGGTCATAGTTTATGCACCTCCAAAGTTGTTTCATATTGTCATAGGTTTCCTTCATATGGACTGCATGATCGACTGTGGAATTGATGGTAAAACATTGCCATTATGCAGCAAAAACAGCTTTAAGACTCATCTTCGATGAATCAATGAACCGTCTCCATTAATCTGGATCATGAACGATGTTGAGGGCTGCCATCACACCATCGATGTTGTTGCAGGCTACAAGATCACCGTCCATGAAGAAGAATGGGACAAGATCCTTTTGATAGTCACAGAACATGGAAACCCGAACATCACCTGCCAGGAGATTCCACTATTGCAGTCTGGAGCCTAACAGCTCTGCCTTAATCTTGGGTAGTTCTAAATCCCTGACAAGGTCTTTCAGTTCACCTTGTGTTAGGAGGTGTGGTTCAGAGGAGGAGGATGGGATAAAATATGGGTCATGTGACCTTGATGGTTTAGGACCAGTAGTTTCATCCTCATCTGACTCAAGTGAGAATGATTCCGGTGCATCAGGAACCGGCAGTCCTTCTCCGTGGGGTACTGGGCGTATAGCTGATGGGATGTTTGGATAATGCACAGTCCACTTTTTCATCTTTGACACACCTTTCCCAACTGGAGGTGCCATGTATAAGTAACAATCGCTGATATGATCTGTTGGCTCCCTCCAAATCATTGGCACTGCAAAAGGCATATATTTCCTTTTCCTGTTCAACCACTGGCAAAGATTTATTGCACAAGTTTTGCAGCATGTGTGTGGGACCCACATCTTGTCCTGATTTCCAATTTTGCAGCCAAAATAAAGGTGATAGGCTTTCTTAACCGTAGTGGTTATACTGTGCTTGTGATGTAAAAGTCACTTTACCACAAACATAGCAGAAGTTATCTGCTTTACTCACACAAGTACGAGGCATCTCTGTTAACTTTGGCTAAACAGAAATGTGTCCCTTTGCAAAATCAAACACTGACAAATAAGAGAGCACGACACTGTATGATTTATAGAGCTGACATAGGGCAATTTGTTCAGCAGAGGGATGTAAGCCAAGTTATGATTGCGTCATCCATGACTTCTACGAATAACACGATGCAATTCATACCATGTATGACACAATACCAGGTTCACATTGTATAATTTATTGTTGTGCTCAAAAAGCAAGTACTGTCTAAACCAAGTCATAGATTTATTCATAGATTCAGTCAAAGATGTATGTATTTCAGTAATTTCTGGTTTAAATTGAGATCCCTTCCATTTATAGGTCACTTATCCTCCGCCCTTCTTAAGTCAAGGGTCGTATATACTAACCCAGTAGCATATCTTGAAAACTAGAGCCAATCAACAATTTTAAGTATCATTTTCATTCTCAGTGACCCAGAATTAGTAAAGTTGGACTACATTTACTTCGGAAGCATGTTGTCTGTCGACCAGTGTAATATATCCATTGTCTATGAAACCGATTGGCCTACATCAGAGACAGCAGCCTTCTTTAGGGCCTCGTCTCGCCACTAGTGTTAGGCAAGAACACGCCAAAAGACGAACAGTACAAAGACAATGCCACACGGACCAGAGCATCCATAGCTCCGGGTGAGCAGCTACATCATGGGATACCTTGTTTTTTTGCGAGTATAAAAATATGAACAATAACAATAGGTTTTTATCCTTTCTGCCAATAAAACAGCAGCTGTGTTAAGATGTTCAAATACCAAATAAAAATACTTTTCAATGAAAAACCACACACGGTGTTTGTGGTTAGCATACAAACAATCTTTATGATATTCTTGGTTCTTTCGGTTAAGTCACGTAGAAGGGAAACAATAAAATAATAAAAATATAAAACAATACAATTCTCACGTTTCGACTGCAACACAAGCAATCATCATCAGGTGTGAAAACCACAACAAGAACATTTGAAAAAAGTGGCGTTTGAACATTTTCAAATGTTCTTGTTGTGGTTTTCACACCTGATGATGATTGCTTGTGTTGCAGTCGAAACGTCGTGAGAATTTTATTGTTTTATATTTTTATTATTTTATTGTTTCCCTTCTACGTGACTTTACCGAAAGAACCAAGAATATGAATCCCTGCAGTCACGAAAGCTTTAAATCTAAATTCTCTATGATGACATACGCATTTTCTTTTAAACCGATTGGCCTATACCAGAGACAGCAGCCTTCTAACACAAGTGTCACCAATTGTGTTAGAACAGAGAATGCCAAAAGGCGGACAGCTCGGGGTGAGCAGCTCTAACCTTTTGTTGCCAGTGCCAAATTATGTAAAATAAGAATATCTTGATTTGAAGCTTTTGTGAAAGCAGGAATCCATACTCTTTGGTTCTTTCGGTAAAGTCACGTAGGTAGAAAATAAAATAAACAAATAAATCACGACGTTTCGGGCGCAAACACTGTTTTAAAACAGTCTGCCTCAGCAGCAGACTATACTTTCCAACCTGATGATGGACGCTTGTGTTGCGCTCGTAACGTCGTGATTTATTTTTTATTTTATTTTATACCTACGTGACTTTATTGAGAGAACCAAAGAGTATAAAATAAGAATAGTTCTTTACCCTTTCTGGCAAAAAAACAGGGGGTGTTAACATGTTCAATCACCAAATATAAACCTTTTGCAATGAAGCAAGTACTACATTAACCACACAAAGTACTTGTGGTGAACACGCAAACAAACATTGGTAGGCCAATCAGTTTCAAAGACAATGCATACATTCTTATTATTATCATCAGAGCATGTACTTTGCATGTTCACCACAAGTCCTGGGTGTGGTTAATGCAGTACTTGAATCCTTGCAAAAGGTAATCTATTTGGTGTTTTGAACGTCTTAGCACAACTCCTATTTTATTGCCAGAAAGGGTAAAAACATGTTCAGAATAATCCATTTATACCGCAGGAGAAATCCGATGAGCTATAAAGCTCTTTGTCACAGATGTCAAGTCGGGGTACGGGGTCAGAACGTTACAACAAATTAAATAAAATAAAACGATAGAAGTGCTAAGTATTGGAAAGGTAAGCAAATCACGAAAATATAAAACTAAACTTTTTTTTATTTAATTTTACCAGCTGAAGTTCACTGACAAATAAGCCACGACGAAGTGGCTTATTATCAAGTAGAAATCTATAGCAGCCAAAATACTCAAAACGCATGAAGTCAACTCTCAATTTGGATGGTAAAACCCGCAGGACTCGGAGAAACATCCCCAAGACCCACGGGAAGAGAGAAACACGCAAACTCCAAAAATACAACGGCAGGCGTCATGGTCGGGATCGAACACACGACGTCCTGCATATCAGGCGAGGAAGTTAACATCTCCTAGCCACCGTGATGATGATGATGAGAGAGAGAGAGAGAGACGCAAACTCCAAATATACAGCAGCAGGAGTCAGGGTCGGGATAGAACCCACGACCTCCTTCATACCAGGCGAGGTAGTTAACATTTCCGAGCCAAGGTGATGATGATGATGATGAGCGAGAGAGAGAGAGACGCAAACTCCTCATATAGAACAGGCGTCAGGGTCGGGATCGAACACACGACGTCCTGCATATCAGGCGAGGAAGTTAACATCTCCTAGCCACCGTGATGATGATGATGAGAGAGAGAGAGAGAGACGCAAACTCCAAATATACAGCAGCAGGAGTCAGGGTCGGGATAGAACCCACGACCTCCTTCATACCAGGCGAGGTAGTTAACATTTCCGAGCCAAGGTGATGATGATGATGATGAGCGAGAGAGAGAGAGAGACGCAAACTCCTCATATAGAACAGGCGTCAGGGTCGGGATCGAACACACGACGTCCTGCATACCAGGCGAGGTAGCTAACATCTCGTAGCCACCGCGGCGAAATGATAACTACCTCGAGGAGGGGGTGGACGGGGGGGTATTATGTCCATGATAAACACGCGGAGTTGGCGTCTGGGCAGACACATCAAATATCACCACCGCGGTGAATATTCATGCAGTGGAGCATGCAGAAGCGATGAATAATCACGAGGTTCCAGAAAGCTGGAGGGAGGGTGGGGGGCAGCCCAAAGCAAACTCCTGTAACCCCAAGCGAGCCGTGAATAGGAATGGGGGAGAGGTTCCTCGGCTCCATCTCCACACGAGACGTCTGGCAGCGAGAGAGAGCGAGCGGGCGAGAGAGCTTCAATATTCACACTCGCGCAGCGCAGGGCCGCCAGGTGATGGGAAGTGAGATGGGGAGGGGAGTAAGGGAGGTATGAGCGGTGGAGGTCTAAAGAGAGAGGGAGATAGATGGGGAGGGAGATGATGGGTGGATGATGGAGAGAAAGAGAGATGGGGAGGGAGGGAGATGATGGGTGGATGATGGAGAGAAAGAGAGATGGGGAGGGAGGGAGATGATGGGTGGATGATGGAGAGAAAGAGAGATGGGGAGGGAGGGAGATGATGGGTGGATGATGGAGAGAAAGAGAGATGGGGAGGGAGGGAGATGATGGGTGGATGATGGAGAGAAAGAGAGATGGGGAGGAAGGGAGATGATGGGTGGATGATGGAGAGAAAGAGAGATGGGGAGGGAGGGAGATGATGGGTGGATGATGGAGAGAAAGAGAGATGGGGAGGGAGGGAGATGATGGGTGGATGATGGAGAGAAAGAGAGATGGGGAGGGAGGGAGATGATGGGTGGATGTTGGAGAGAAAGAGAGATAGGGAGGGAGGGAGATGATGGGTGGATGATGGAGAGAAAGAGAGATGGGGAGGGAGGGAGATGATGGGTGGATGATGGAGAGAAAAAGAGATGGGGAGGGAGGGAGATGATGGGTGGATGATGGAGAGAAAGAGAGATGGGGAGGGAGGGAGATGATGGGTGGATGATGGAGAGAAAGAGAGATGGGGAGAGAGGGAGATGATGGGTGGATGATGGAGAGAAAGAGAGATCGGGAGGGAGGGAGATGATGGGTGGATGATGGAGAGAAAGAGAGATGGGGAGGGAGGGAGATGATGGAGGGATTATGGAGAGAGAGAGAGAGACGGAGGCAAGTACGATAGATAGGGAGGCACATGTGGATGATGGAACAGGAGGAGGGGTTGAATGAATGTAGGGAGAGATGGGTGGAGGATTTATGAAAGTATGGAGGGAGCAGAGAGATGAAGATAGAGGGAGGGAGCGATAATGCACAGGAAGGAAAGAGTTCAACCATCAGCGACAGCAAGCAAATACAACAACACAAAAACACTGCAACAGCAGCAGCAACCACAGTGATCATACACCACTGTGATTCATTTGCGGGGTGGTGGTGGTGATGGCAGTCATGATGATGGTTATGATAATAAAGATGACGATGACGATACATATTTTCCATTCGTAATGATTGTGAAAGTGCAACACATTCCGGGCCACGTGCCAGACCAAGCCTACAACACCTGAGATCCTCAGGCAGCCTCAAATCAAAATGCTGCTACTGCTGCTGCTGCTACCGATAGATTCCCACTGCTGGGAAAAGGCCTCCCCAATTGACTCTCAAGCACTCCTTTCCTCAGCGAGTCTACGGGTCTCTGTTAATCTATGGGTCTCTGTATGAGTCTTTAATCTCTTTGCGAGTCTATAGGGCTTCGTGTGAGTCTATGCATCTCTGTGTGAGTATTTGGATCAATGTGAGAGTCTGTCGGTCTCTTTGTAAGTTTATGATCTCTGTGTGAGTTTCTGGGTGAGTCTCCGGGTCACTATGTTAGTCTATGGGTGAGTCTCTGGGTCTTTGTGTGAGTCTCCTGGTCTCTGTGTGCGTCTATGGGCCTCTGTGTGAGTCTATGGGTCTCTGTGTGAGTCTCTGTGTGAGTCTCCGGGTCTCTGTGTGCGTCTCTGGGTCTCTGTGTGAGTCTCCGGGTCTCTGTGTGAGTCTTAGTGTAAGTGTTTGGGACTTTGTGTAACTCTTTGGATCTCTATTTGCATCTATTGGTCTCTGGATGGGTCTATGGGTCTCTCTGTTAGTCTATGGGCCTCTGTATGAGTCTACGGGTATCTGTGTGAGTCTATGGATTTGTATGTGCGATGGTGGGTCTCTGTGTGAATCTCTTGGTGTCTGCGTGAGTATGTAGGGCTATATGTGAGTGTATATGTCTGTGTGCGGGTCTATGGGATTTTTCTGAGTTTATAGGCCTCAGTGTGAATCTCTGGATCTCTGTGCTAGTCTAAGGTTCTCTGTATGAGTATATAGGTCTCATTGTGAGTCTCTGGGTCTCCGTGCGGGTCTATTGGCCTTTGTATCAGTTGTTAGGTCTTTGTGTGATTTTATGCACATCTGTGTGAGTTGGTGGGTCTCTGCGTGAGTCTATGGATCTCTGTATGAGTCTAAGCATCTCTTTGCGAGTCTATGTGTTGCAGTGTGAGTCTTTGGATCGATGTGTGCGTCTCTGGATCTCCGTGTGAGTTTATGGGACTCTGATTGAGTTTATGGGTCTGTGTTTGAGTCGATGGGTCTCTATGCTAGTTTATGTATCTCTTTGAGAGTCTATGGATCTCTGTGTGACTATCTGGGTCTGGGTGTGAATCTTTGGTTCTCTGTGTGAGTCTATGAGTTTATGTGTGAATCTATTGGTCTCTATGCAGGTCTGTCGGTCTCTGTGTAAGTTTGTGGGTCTCTGTGACTGTCTATGGGTCTATGTGTTAGTTTATTGATCTCTGTGTGAGTCTATGGATCTCTGTGTGAGTCTATTTGTCTTTGTATGAATATCTGGGTCTCGTTGTGAATCTTTGGTTCTCTGTGTGATTCTATGGGTCTATGTGAATCTATGAGTCTATATTTGAGTCTATGGGTCTAATTTTAAGTTGAAGACTCTCTGTCCAGGTCTATGGGTCTTTGTGTGAGTCCATGGGTGACTCTCTGAGTTTATCGGCCTCTGTGCGATTCTCTTGGCTCTATGTGAGCCTCTGGGTGTACGTGTGAGTCTGTGTCTCTCTGTGAGTCTTTGGTTCTTTCTGTGAGTTTATGGGTCTATGTGTAAGTCTATTGGTCTCCATCCGGTTCTGTCCATCTGTGTATATGTTTTTGTGTCTCTATGTGAGTTTATGGATCTCTCTGTAAATCCAAAGTTCTGTGTGAGAGTCTATGGGTCTCTCTGCTGGTATATGGGTCTGTGTGTGAGTCTATGGGTCTCTGTTTGAATCTCTGTGTGGGTCTATGTTTCTCTGGGAGAATCTGTTTCTCTCTGTGCGGGTATATCGGTCTCTGTGTGAGTCTATGGATGTCTTTTTCAGTCTATGGGCCTCTATGCTGATCTATGTTTTTCTGTTTGAGTCTATGGTTCTCCATGCTGGTCAGTCAGTCTCTATATAATTATGTGGGTCTCTGTGCATGGCTATAGGTCCCTGTGTGAGTCTATGTGTTTTTGTGTGAGTCTATTTGCCTTTCTGTGAGTCTGTGGGTATAATTATGAGTCTCGTGGTCTCTTTGCGAGTCTTTGGGTTTCTGTGTGAGCCTCTGTTGTCTCTGTGTGAGTTTATGTGTCTCTGTGTGACTCTCTAGGTCTCTGTGTGTATACATCTGCGTTCCCGCTGCTTTGTGGGTAAGTCTGGGAAGACAAAGTCTAGGAGAGCACACCCTGAGATTAAAGTAATGTGCTGGTGGTGTGTGAAAGGCAGTACGCCGATAGACTGGGGCTCTGGCTGCCTCCTGCAACTGTGGAAGAGTGCCAGTCATTCTGCGTTCTCCCTTTGCCACTGGATTCCACCCTTTCCCAGTGAAGAAGTTCTGTTAGGACTTGTGTACCCTCAATGGCACTCTAAATATACTCTTTGCACAAATATCCACTTCTGCCTCCACGAATCCAGCATCCGGAATAAATGCACGAAAGTCTGGCGGCGTCGGGTGGCGTGGCGATGGGAGCAGGTAGGAACAGACCGGGGGAGCTCCTAGTGAGACCCCTGCAAGCCAGGGGCACATGGCATTTGGTCGCTAGCAGCTGTGACTGAGTTGCAGCTGCTCTCGACAGAACCCTGTGTGACTGAGCAGTTCTATTTATGACCCGCAACTGCTCACCCCGAATGGCGAGGGGCCTAGAAAAGGTGGCCAAAACATTGCCAACTCAAACTTACCTGGATCGGTAACCGCACCTCTTGGGTTATTCCAGTCTGTGGTCGAAGAAACCATGAGAAAATAATCTCCCTCAAACTGGCAATGTGGAATCTAAAAATCGAAGAACTGCCCTAGTTGCAGTGGAACTTAAGCGGTAAAACATTGACATTGCTGCACTTAGCAAAAACAGAATGCTGGATGAAGGCTCCCTGAAGGAGGAAGGCCAAGGTTATACCTTCTTCTGGAAGGGATACCCCCAAGGAGGACAACATCTACATGGTGTGGGATTTGCAATTAAAAAACAGCATCCTACCCAATCGCACAGAGACACCGATTGTCATTAGTGAGAGCCTCATTACGATATTCATCTCGCTGGCAAAGAAGCGCTATGCCACACTTATCAGTGCCTCTGCACCGACTTTACCATCAGAGAGTGAGGTTAAGGGTAGTTTCTACCAAACACTAGATGAGGCCCTCCGCCGCATCCCAAGCAATGATAAGATATGTTGCTGGGTGACTTCAATGCTGGAGTGGGAAGGGACAACCAGGTGTGGAGTGAAGTTATTGGTAGGCATGGCGTTACGCAAGCTAACACAAATGGCATGAGGTTATTGACCCTTTGCGCTGAACATGCCTTGCCCATCACGAACAACCTCTTTTAACTTAAAGACAAATGTAAGACATCCTGGATGCACCTACGTTCAAAAATTAGCACTTAATAGATAACATCATTGTGAGATGTTCCGATATAAAACACGTCTTCCACACCCGTGCAATGAGAGGTGCTGACTGCTGGACAGATCACAGACTCATCACGACCAAATTACAGGTGAGAGTACGCCCACCTATCTGACTGTGCCTGGCTCAGAAATGCTATGGTCCAGAATGAACTTCGATGCTCTCTGGCTGAGAAATTGGAATCCTCTGAGCCTCTCCTAGACTCAGAGGATTCCATTGATGGAAAATGGTCCTCTATCAGCTCAATGCTCTATGAGGCATCAGCCGACTCCATCGACCAATGACAGCTCCAGCAGAAGTGTTGGAAGCAGCACCAAGACCTCTTCATGACTTGTGTCGACCTGTCGAAGGCCTTCGGCGCAGTTAACGGGGAGTTTCTGTGGGACGTTTTCCTGAAGTTTGGCTGCCCCCAAAAAAACGCGTCAATATCCTGCGTCAATTTCACGAGGGCGATGACGGCGGCACGGGTGACCGTAGGCGGCCAGGAGTCCGAGCCCTTCAGGGTGCGCACCGGCATACGCCAAGGGGGTGCCGTCCTTGCTCCGGTACTCTTCAACACCTCCCTCCTATGTGTCTCCATGCTACCGCACGAGGAGATTGAGAAGGATGGTGGTGTCGCAGTGGACTTCAGGCTGGATGGCAACCTTTTTAACATCAGGAGGCTCTGAGCGGTCACGAAAACAACGTCCGAGCCTGCCATCGAGCTGCGGTATGCTGATGACGGCAAAACTCGTGGCCCGCACACCAGAGGCCCTGCGAGCTACCCTTGCAGCTGCTGCAAGTGCGTCTGGCAGATTGGGTCTCTCGGTGAACATCATGAAGACTGAAGTAGTATGCCAGTGGGCATCTACTCACGATACTCATCCACCCTATCCACCCACCTTCACCGTCTTTGAGAAACCACTCGCAATGGATGAATCATTTAAGTACATGGGCAGCTTTCTGTCTGGCGACTGCAGCATTGAAAGGGAAGTACAAAGCAGAGTACAGCAATCCTTTATTGGCAGGCTCAGAAAAAGGGTATTCCAGAACAGGGACCTCAGCCTACATACTAAAACATCTGCTTACCAGGCGGTGGTCATCACAACGCTCCTTGACAGCTGCGAGACGTGGACCTTGTACAGTCGCCACACCAGGGTGCTTGAGGCCTTCCATATTAGGTGTCTTCAATGCATCCCGGGGATAACCTGGCGTGACCGAGTGCCCCAAACTGAGATACTCCGCCAAACCAACTGCATCAGTATGGAGTCTACCATCACCCAGCACCAACTCCGCTGGCTTGGTCACGTCATCAGGATGTCAAAGTAGCGTCTTCCACGTACGGTCCCTGCATGGCCAGCTGCATCTAGGCCAGCGCTCTACCGGGGGACAGAAAAAGCACAAAAAGGAACACAACTGAAGACGGCCGTGAAAAAGTGCAGCCTGAACCCTACCCAGCTGGAGGACACTGCCGCAGAACGCTCCATCTGACGCCAGCTCTGCCAGCGAGGAGTGGCGAAGTTCGAAGAGGACCAAAGTGAGCTAGGTAAAAAGGAAGCGTCTTAAGAGACATGAAGCCAGAAGCAAACCTACACCTAATATCAACGACTTCACCTGATCTGTCTGTAGCAGACCTTTCTGGTCAAGGATTGGACTTTACAGTCGCACGGGATCCCACAAATGGAGGCAGAGGAGGAAGGTCATCATCGGATATGATGGACAACCCCGAAGATCTCTGTGCGGGTATCTATGGGTCTCTGTGTGAGTCTATGGGTTTCGGTATGAGTCTTTGGTTCTCTGTGTGGGTCTATGGGTTCTTGTGTGAATCTATTGGTCTTTATGCGGGACTGTTGGTCTACGTGTAAGTTTATGGTTCTAAGTGTGAGTCTATAGGTCTTTGTGTCAGTCTATGGGGCTCTATGCTGGTCTATGGATCTCTGTGTGAGTCTTTGGGTCTGTGTGTGAGTATTGTCTCTGTGCTGTACTTTGGTTCTCTGTGTGAGTCTATGGGTTTACATGAGTCTTTGGGTCTCTGTGTGAGTCTATGGGTGTGTGTGTGTGTGAGTATTGTCTCTGTGCTGGACTTTTGATCACTGTGTGAGTCTATGGGTCTCTTTGTGAATCTCTGGGTCTTGGTGTAAGTCTATAGGTCTCTATGCGGGTCTGTTGGTCAGTTTGTGGGTCTCTGTGCCTCTCTCTGGGTCTCTTTGTAATCTATGGGTCTCGTTGCAGGTCTATGAGCCTCTGTGTGAGTCTATGAGTTTCTGTGTTAATCTCTGCATCTCTGTGTGGGTCTATGGTTGTCTTTGTGCATATATGGGTCTCTGTGTGGATATATGGGTCTCTGTGTAAGTCTATGGGTCTTGGTGTGAGTCTTTGGTTCGGTGTGGTAGTCTATAGATCTATGTAAGTCTATGGGTCTCTATGTGAGTCTATAGGTCTGTGTGAGTCTATGGATAGTTGATTGGTTTCTTTGTGAGTTTATTGGTCTCTAAACGGGTTTGCCAGTCTTTGTGTGAGTCTTTGGGTCTTTGTGCTGGTCTATGGGTCTTTTTGTGAGTTTATGGATCTTTGTGTTGGTCTATGGGTATTTGTCTGAGCCTATAGATCTCAGTGTGATTCTATGGCTCCCTGTGTGAGTCTATGGGTCTTTGTGTGAGTCTCCTGGTCTCTGTGAGTTGGTAAGTGTGGGTTCATAGGTTTATGTGTGAGCCTCTGGGTCTATGTGCGAGTCTCTCGGTCTCTATGTAAGTAACTGGGTCTCTGTCTGAGTCGATGTATCTATGTAAGATTCTGTGGGTCTCTGTATGAGTCGATGGTTGATCTGTGTGAGTTGGTGGTTCTTTCTGAGTGTATAGGTCTCTTTATGAGTCTTTTGTTCTATGTGTAATTTTCTGGATCTTTTTTTGAGTCGATGAATCTATGTGTGCTTGTCTGGGACCCTGTATGAGTCTATGGGTCTCTTTACAAGTCTGTGGGTTTCTGTGCGGGTTTACTAGCCGTTATGTGAGATGGTGGAACTCTGTGTGATTCTCTGGACCTCTGTGTGAGTTTATGGGTCTCTATGTGAGTCTATAGGTATCTTTTTGTGTCTATGGGTATCTGAATTAGCCTATGGGTATCTTTGCGAGTCTATAGGTCTCTGTGTGAATCTGTGTTTTTGCGTGAATCTATGGGTCTTTGTGTGAGTTTATGTGTCTCTGTGTGAGTCTCTAAGTCTCTGTGCTTCTCTGGATCTTTGTACGGGTCTACGGGTGGCTGTGTAAATCTATGGGCTACTGTGCGGGTCTATAGGCATCTGTGTGTGTCTATGGGAACCTGTGTGAGTGTATGGGTTTTGCTGTGAGTCGTTGGTTCTCTGCGTGAGTCTATGGGTCTCGGTGTAAGTCTATTGGTCTCTATGCGGGTTTCTCGGTCTCTGTGTCAGTTTGTTGGTCTCTGTGCCTGTCTATGAGTCTCTTTGTGAGATTATGGATTTCTGTGTAAATGCATGGGTCTCTTTGCAGGTCTATGAGTCTCTGTGTGGATATATGGGTCTCTGTGTGAATCAGTGGGTCTCTGTGTAAGTCTATAGATTTTGATGTGAGTCTTTGGTTTCTTGTGGTAGTCTATGGGTCTATGTGAGTCTATGGATCTCTGTGGAGTCTTTGGGTTTCTGTGTGAGACTATTGGTCTCTGTGGAGTCTATGGGTTTCTGTGTGAGTCTATTGGTCTCTCTACGGGTTTGTCGGTATTTTTGCGAGTCTCTGGGGCTCTGTGTGAGTTTTTTTTATGAGTCTATAGGTCTATTTGCAAGTCTATAGGATTATATGTGAGTCTATGGGCCTCTGAATTAGTCTTTAGATCTCTGTGTGAGTCTATGGACGTCTGTGTGTATTGGTTGGTCTCTGTGTTAATCTATGGGGATCTGTGATTTGGTGGTTCTGTGTGAGTCTTTGGATCTTTGTATGACTCTATGGGTCTCAGTATGAGTCTATGGGTATATGTGTGAGTTGGTGGTTCTACCTGAGTCCCTGGGACTCTGTGTGAGGCTATTATTCTATGTGTTAGTGTCTTGGTCTTTGTGCGAGTCTGAGGATCTCTGTTTGAGTCTATTGGTATCTTTGTGAGAATATGGGTCTCCGTGTGAGTATGTGGGTCTTTGTGTGAGTGTATGTGTCTGCGGATTTATGGGCCTCTGTGTGAGTTGTTGGGTATCTGTGTGGGTATCTGGGTTTGTGTGTGAGTCTATGCGCTTCTACGTGAGTCATTTGGTTTCTGTGTGAGTCTCTGGGTCTCTGTGTGAATCTCTGGATCTGTGTGAGCATCTACGGGTGTCTGTATAAAGCTTCGGGCCGCTTTGCAGGTCTATGGGTCTCTGTGTGTGTCTATGCATCTCTGTGTGAATATATGGGTTTTGGTGTGAACCTATTGGTCTCGATGCGGGTCTGTCGGTCTCTGTGTAAGTTTTTAATCTCTGTGCCTGTTTATGAGTCTGTGTGAGTTGATGGGTCTCTGTGCCAGTCTACGGGTCGCTATGCTGGTCTATGGATCTATATGTGAGTCTTTGGGTCTATATGAGTCTATGAGTCTCTGTGTGAGTCTATTAGTCTAAGTTTAAGTCTTTAACTCTCTGTCCAGGTCTATGGGTCTCTGTGTGAGTCTATACATCTGTGTATGAGTCTATGTATCTCTGTGATGGACTTTGGATCTCTGCGTGAGTCTATGGGTCTTTTTGTGAATCTATGGATCTCGGTGAAAGTCTACTGGTCTCAATGCGGGTCTGTCGGTCTCTGTGTCAGTTTGTGGGTCTCTGGGCCTGTCTATGGGTCTCTTTGTAAGTTTATGGATCTCTGTGTAAATCTATGGGTCTCTGTGGAGGAGTCTTTATGTGAGTCTAAGGATCTCTATGTGAATCTCTGGATCTATGTGCGGGTCTATGGTTGTTTTTGTGCGTATATGGGTCTCTGGGCAGATATATGAGACTCTGTGTGAGTCACTGGGTATCTATGTAAGTCTATGGGTCTTGGTGTCAGACTTTTGTTCTATGTGGTAATCTGTGGGTCTATGTGAGTCTATGGGTCTCGATGTGAGTATATGGGTCTATGTGAGTCTATGAGTTTCTGCGTGAGTCTATGGGTTCCTGTGTGAGTCTATTGGTCTCTATACGGGATTGGCGGTCTCTGTGTGCGTCTGTGGGTCTCTATATGAGTCTATAGGTCTCAGTGTGAGTCTCGGGGTATCTGTGTAAGTATATGTGTTTCTGTGCGGATTTATTGGCCTCTGTTTGAATTGTTGGTTCTGTCTTTGAGTCTATGGGTCTCGGTATGAGTCTGCGGTTTTCTTTGGGAGTTTATGGGTCTCTGTGTGAGCCTCTGGGTCTCTGTGTGAGTCTATGGGTATATTTATGTATCTATCGGAATCTTTGCGAGTCTATGGGTTTCTGTCCGAGTCCCTCAGTCCCTCTGTGAGTTTATAGGTCTTTATGTGAGTCTATTGGTCTTATTGGGAGGATATGGGTCTCTGTGCGGGTTCATTGGCCTTTCTGTGAGTTAGTGGGTCCCTGTGTAAATCAATGGACCTCTGCGTGAGTTGGTGGTTTTCTAAGTGTTTTTGCGTGATTTATATGCGTATCTCTGTGTATATATGGGTATCTTTATGGGTGTATCGATCTCTTTGCGAGTGTATGGGTTTCTGTGTGAGCCTTTGGGTTTCTGTGTGAGTTTTTGTTTCTCTCTATGGCTCTGTGGGTTGCTGTAATAATGGGTTTCTTTATGGGTGTATTGATCTATTTCTGCGTGAGTTGGTGGTTCTGTCTGAATCTCTGTGTCAGTATATGTGTGTCTGTGCAGTTTAAGGGCCTCTTTTTGAGTTGTTGGGTTTTTATTTGAGTCTATGGGTCTCTGTATGAGTCTATAAGTCTCGTTGCGAGTCTATGGGTATCTTATGTGAATCTATGGGCCTCTGCATGCGTCTCTAGATCTCTGTGTGAGTCTAATGGCGTCTGTGTGTATTTGTACGTCTCTGTTTTAGCCTATGGGGTTCTGTGATTTGGTGGTTCTGTGTGTCTTTGGATTCTTGTATGACTCTCCGTGTTTCTGTGTGAGTATATTGGGTATCTGTGCGAGTCTCTGAGTCTCTGTGTGAGTCTATTTATCTCTCTATGATAATATGAGTCTCTGTATGAGTATATGGGTATATGTGTGAGTTGGTGGTTCTGTCTGAACCTCTGGGTCTTTGTGTGAGTCTTATTCAATGTGCAAGTCTCTGGGTCTTTGTGTGAGTCTATGGATCTCTGTTTGAGTATATTGGTCTATTTGTGAGCCTATTGGTCTTGTGAGTGTGCAGGTCTCTATGTGAGTATATCTGTTTCTTTGTGGATTTCTGGGTATCTGTATGAGTCTATGAGTCTTTTTACAGCTCTATGGGTCTCTGTATGATTTTCTGTGTTTCTGCATAACTGTATATGGACCTGTGTGTTAATCTATAGGTCTCCGTGTGAGTCTATGGGTCTCTGTTTGAGTCTATGGGTCTCTGTGTGAGTTCATGGGTCTCTGTGTAAGCCGCTGGGGTCTCTGGGTAAGTCTCTAGGTTTCTGTGTAGATTGTGGATCTCCATGTGATTCGATTATTCTCTATGTGAGTCTATGTGGGACTCTGTTGGAGTCCATGTTTTTTTTTGCGTGCATCTCTCGGTCTCTCTGTGAGTCTCCTGTTCTATGTGTATGTGTCTGGGTCTCTGCGTGAATGTATGGGTCATACATTCACGCAGAGACCCAGAGTTTCCGTGTGATTCTATAGGTATTCGTGTGAGTCCATGGGTCTCTTTGTGAGGCTTTGGTTCTCTGTGTGTGCTTATGTGTCTCTGTGTGTGTTTCTGGGTCTCCGTGTGAGTCTATGGGTATCATTATGAATCTATGAGTCTTTTTGCGAATCTTTATGAGTCTATGGGTCTTTGTGTGAGTTTTTTTGTCTCTGTGTTAGTCTATGCATCTCTGTTTGAGTCTATGGGTCACTGTATCAATGTATGGGTGTGTGCGTGAGTCTATTGGTCTCAAGGATTGGACTTTACAGTCACATGAAATCTCGCAAATAGAGGCAGAGGAGGAAGGTCATAATCGGATATGATGGACAAACCCGAAGATCTCTGTATCTATGGGCCTCTGCATGAGCTGGTGGTTCTTTGTGTGAGTTTATAGATATTTGGGTGAGCCTCTGGGTCTCTGTGTGAGTCTCCGGGTCTCAGTGTAAGTTTCTGAGTCTCTGTGTGAGTATATGAATCGCTGTGTGAGTTTATGTGTCTGTGTGTGAGTCTATGGGTCTCTGTGTGAGTCTATGGATCTCTGTGCGGGCTTATTGTCCTTTATGTAAGTTTATAGATCCGTGTGATTTTATGCACCTCTGTGTGAGTGAATGGGTGTCTGTGTGAATCTATGGGTATCTGTGTGAGTTAGTGGTTCTATATGAATCTATGGGTCTCAGTGTGAGTCTCTTGTTCTTTGTGTTAGTCTCTCGGTCTATGTTTGGGCCTCTAGATCTCTGTGTGAGTCTATGGGCCTCTGTATGAGCCTATGGGTCTCTTTGCGAGTCTATAGTCCTCCGTGTGAGTCTATGTGTCTTTATTTGAGTCGATGGGTCTCTCTTTGAGTTCATGGGCCTATTTCTGAGTTGGTGGGACTCTACGTGAATCTCTGGGTGTCTGTTTGGGTGTATAGGTCTATGTTTGAGTGTATGGATCTCTGTGTGGGTGTATGGGTATCTGTGTGAATATCTGGGTATCTGTAAGAGTGTATGGCACTCTATGCAGGTCTATGGGGTTTTGTCTGATTCTATCGGTCTCAATGTGAGTTTTTCTGCTTGTGTGAGTGTATGGGACGCTGTAGGGGTCCATGGGTTGCTTTGTGAGTGTCCGAGTATCTATGCAAGTCAAACAGTCTTTTGTGAGTATACGAGCTTCTGTGTTAGGGGTTGGATCTCCGTGTGAGCCTATAGGTCTCTGTTTTAGTATCTGGGTCTCTTAGTGAGTCTATACATTTATATGTGAATCTATGGGTCCCTGTGTGAGTCTATCGGATTCTTGCGAGTCTCTGCATGAGTCTATGTTTCTCTGTGCGTGTTTAAGGGCCTTTGTGTGAGTTAGTGCAACTTTGTGTGAGTCTATGGCCCTCTGTGTGAGTTCGTGGGTCTCTGTGTGAGTTTATGGATCTCCATGTGAATCAATGGGCCTCCGTGGGAGTGTGTGGGTCTCTATGCAGGTCTATGGTTTGCTGTCTGAGTCTGTGTGAGTCCAACCCAAGAGGTCCCATCCCCCACCAATACTACAGAGACGACTATCTCCTTTCAGGAGGGAGAAGTTAATAGACTTTTCAAGAGGCAGAATTCACGCAAAGCAGCCGGGCCGGACTCTGTCTCTCCAGCCACCCTCAGGCACTGCGCTGACCAGCTGTCTCCGGTGTTCACCAACATCTTTAACACCTCCCTGGAGACATGCCATGTACCAGCCTGTCTCAAGTCCTCCACCATCATCCCTGTGCCCAAAAAGCTTAGGCCAACAGGACTAAATGATTACAGACCGGTCGCCCTTACATCTGTGGTAATGAAGTCTTTTGAGCGCCTGGTCCTGGCACACCTCAAAGCCATCACAGACCCTCTCCTGGACCCCCTTCAGTTTGCCTACAGAGCCAACAGGTCTGTGGACGATGCAGTTAACATGGCCCTCCACTTCACCCTACAGCATCTGGACGCCCCAGCATCCTACGCCAGGATCCTGTTTGTGGACTTCAGCTCTGCCTTCAACACCATCATCCCTGCCCTGCTTCAGGACAAGCTCTTCCAGCTGAACGTGCCATACACCACCTGTAAATGGATCACAGACTTCCTGTCTGACAGGAAGCAGTGCGTTAAGCTGGGAACACAAGTCTCTGACTCCAGGACCATCAGCACCGGAACTCCTCAGGGCTGCGTCCTTTCCCCTCTGCTCTTCTCCCTGTATACCAACAGCTGCACCTCCAATAATCTGTCCGTCAAACTATTGAAGTTTGCGGATGACACCACCCTCATTGGGCTGATCTCTGGTGGGGATGAGTCTGAATATAGGTGGGAAGCTGACAATCTGGTGACCTGGTGTAGCCAGAACAACTTAGAGCTAAATGCTCTAAAGACAGTTGAGATGGTTGTGGACTTCAGGAAGAATACAGCACCACTCACCCACATCACCCTGTTAGACTCCCCAGTCAAAATTGTAGAGTCCTTCCGCTTCCTGGGCACTATTCTCTCCCGGGACCTCAAGTGGGAATTGAACATCAGCTCCCTCACCAAGAAAGCTCAACAGAGGATGTACTTTCTATGGCAGCTGAAGAAATTCAGCGATCATTGAATCCATCCTCACCTCCTCCATAACCGTCTGGTACGCTGCTGCCACTGCCAAGGACAAGAGCAGACTGCAGCGTATCATCCACACTGCTGAGAAGGCAATTGCCTGCAATATACCAACCCTCGAGGACCTGCACACGACAAGGTCCATGAGGCGAGCGATGAAGATTATGGCCGATTTCTCCCACCCTGGACACTCTCTGTTTCAGCTACTCCCCTCCGGAAGAAGGCTTCGGTCCATCAGGACCAAAACCTCACGCCATAAAAACAGTTTCTTCCCATCTGCTGCTGGCCTGTTAAACAAGGCCAAGGGCTAACACTGTTTTTAACATTTGATCTACATAATGACACCTTGCTGATATTAACTATGTTACCCTATTTGTATTTTTTATTTTTAAATTATATCTTAAAGCTATTTTATATTCGATATTTATTTAATTTTATATACTTCAGCCCCTTGGTGTTAGACTTTTTATCCTTATTATAGTAAGACTTGTTTAAAACTTATTTAAGATTTTAGATTTCTCTATGTTGAATGTATGCACCATCCTGCCAAAGTAAATTCCGTGTTGGTGTGAACTTACATGGCGAATAAAACCCTTTCTGATTCTGATTCTGATGGGTCTCTGTACGGGTCTATGGGTCCATGTATGAGCCTATGGGTCTCTGTTTTGAGTCTATGGACCTCTGTAAGAGTTGTTGGTTCTTTGTGTGACTCTTTGGGTCTCTGTGTGAGTCTCTGAGTAAGTTTCTGGTCTCTGTATTATATTATGGATTTCTGTGGGGGGCTATGGTCCTTTGTATGAGATCATGGGTCTTTGTGTGAGTGTATGGGTCTCTGTGTGGGTCTTTGGGCATCTGTGTGAGTCCATGACTCTCGGTGCGAGTCTATGGGTCTCTGTGTGAGTCTGCACGTTTCTGTGTGAGTCTGTGGGTCTCTGTGCGGAATTATGTGACTCTGTGTGAGTTGTTGGCCCTCTGTGTAAGTTTATGGGTCTCTGTGAGTCTATGGGCCTCTGTGTGAGCTGGTGGGTCTCCATGTGAGTCCATGACTCTCCGCTTCGCTTTTCCGAAGCTCGTGTCCTCAGCCCGACAGACACGCGCACCAAACACACATTTACACACATGGACGCGTCCGTGCGCAATTTGTGAAATTAACACCGTTTTCCACTCGTGAATACTCAATCGCTGCATATTTAGAACCGGGAAGAGGGGGAGGGGGATTACAATATATATTTGTCTTCTATAAAATGGATATGCCGTGGGCTCTGTGTCCTCGTGGTGACCATGGTTATGCATGCGTGCCGATCGCGCACCGTGTATATATATAGAGAGGCGCATCGTTGGCTGACCAACATCTTTACTTGCGGGGCAGGGGAAAAAAACCCGACGACGCTGCCACGTCCTGAGTCCTCGTCGACGCAGAGGTTGTAGCACTTCGCATCGGTTAGGATGATGAAAGGTGAGGGCCAGCGCTTCCTCCTCCTCCTCCTTTCACCTCCTCCTGCTTTCACCTCCTCCCCTTCTCACCTCCTCCTGTTCCTTCATCTCCTCCTCCTTTCACCTGCTGCTCCTCCTCCTTTCCCTCCCCTAGTTCTTTCACCTCCTCCTCCTGCTGTTGCTCCTTTCACCACCTCCTCCTCTTACCTCCTCCTAACGCTCCTTTCTCCTCCTCCTTACACCACCTCCATCCATCTCCTGACGTCGTCTCACGGCTTCTGTTAACAAAGTTGGGACACTCTGATGAGGGCGTGATGGCCGCGTGCTCGTGAGTTGAGCCATGTTGCTGTTCGTTGATAGAGAGTGGGGAAATAGAGATGATGGTGGTGGTGATGGTGATGATGATGGTGGTGGTGGTGATGATGATGGTGGTGGTAATGATGATGATGGTGGTGGTGATGGTGTTGATGATGGTGGTGTTGGTGGTGATGGGGCAATTGTGGAGAGAGTGGAGAGTTTCCCATACCTGGGCAGTGTGCTCATGACCGGCTCCGGTTTGACAGCAGAGGTCTCACTACCGAATCAGTCGAGCGGAATTATCTTTACATCGGTTGCATAACGCTGTGTGGAGGCTACCTGGTCTGTCGCTTCGCACTAAGCTTCAGGTCTTCTCGGCCACGGTCATTCCCTCCCTTCTCTACGCTTGCGAAACGTGGACCCCCTTAATGGAACATCTTCGCCGGTTAGAAACATTTAGGCTGGCCTGACTACGATCCATCCTGGGTTTAACCAGACTGAATTGTGTGAGGAGCTCACAAATCCTTGAAAGATCTGGGCAAGGTCCCATCGGTGAGCTCCTCTGGCAGGCAAGGCTACGTTGGCGCCACACGGGCTAGAGAAGAGATGGAGTGATGTGGTACAAGAGGACGTGGAGCTGAGTGGACTTGCCGATGACTGGTACCAGCTGTATCAAGATGGGCCTCTGTGGAGGAGGCTCGTGATGGACGCTACTGGGTAGTTGGAGGCAGTCGTTTCTCCAACAACAACGGAGGGCAGAGGAGCGACGCTCACAACAACGAGCGGATCGCCAGGTGTATAAAACACAGCAAATAGGCACAGTAGGGTGCATCGGCCAGTCATCTCAGTCAGTCGACCCATGGCACCTGGGTCTGTCCCGTGACCTCCTACCAGTGGGCGGTCGACGCTTCACGTCGCCTTAACGTGCACATAGCCTAGCACAAGCGCCATGGTGATGTCACCACCACTTAGTGGCGAATGGCGGTTGTTGTAGTTGTTGTGTGTGTGAGTGGGTGAGTGAATGACTGAGTGAGTGTGTGGGTGAGTATGGATGAGGGGGTGAGTGGGTGAGTGATTATGAGTGTGTGGGTGAGTGTATGGACGAGTGGGTGAGTGTGTGGGTGAGTGATTGGGTGGGTGATTGTGTGAGTGAGTGGGTGAGTGTATGGATGAGTGGGTGAGTGAGTGTATGGATGAGTGGGTGAGTGTGTGGATGAGTGTATGGATGAGTGGTTGAGTGAGTGGGTGAGTGTATGGATGAGTAGGTAAGTGAGTGGGTGGGTGAGTGGATGAGTGAGTGGTTGGGTGATTGTGTGAGTGTGTGAGTGAGTGTATGGATGAGGGTGTGTGTGTGTGTGAGTGTGTGTATGAGTGTGTGAGTGGTCGTGTTCTTTCTCCTAGACCACTGTTGTTCACAGCACGAATTGCCGCAAGTGAGACCTGGTCTCTGTGTGTGTGAGTGAGGCCTGGTCTCTGTATGTGTGAGACCTGGTCTCTGTGTGTGTGAGTGAGACCTGGTCTCTGTGTGTGAGTGAGACCTGGTCTCTGTGTGAGTGAGACCTGGTCTCTGAGTGTGTGAGGGAGACCTGGTCTCTGTATGTGTGAGACCTGGTCTCTGTGTGTGTGAGTGAGACCTGATCTCTGTGTGTGTGATTGAGACCTGGTCTCTGTGTATGTGTGTAAGTAAACCTGGTCTCTGTTTGTGTGAGTGAGACCTGGTCTCTGTGTGTGTGAGACCTGGTCGGTGAGTGTGAATGAGACCTGGTCTCTGTATGTGTGAGTGAAACCTGGTCTCTGTGTGTGTGAGTGAGACCTGGTCTGTGTTTGTGAGAGAGACCTGGTCTCTGCGTGTGTGAGTGAGACCTGGTCTCTGTGTGTGTGAGTGAAACCTGGTCTGTGTGTGAGTGAGACCTTGTCTCTGAGTGTGTGAGTGAGACCTGGTCTCTGTGTGTGTGAGTGAGACCTGGTCTCTGTGTGTGTGAGTGAGACCTGGTCTGTGAGTGTGAATGAGACCTGGTCTCTGTGTGTGTGAGTGAGACCTGGTCTCTGTGTGTGTGAGTGAAACCTGGTCTGTGTGTGAGTGAGACCTGGTCTCTGAGTGTGTGAGTGAGACCTGGTCTCTGTGTGTGTGAGTGAGACCTGGTCTCTGTGTGTGTGAGTGAGACCTGGTCTATGTGTGTGTGAGTGAGACCTGGTCTCTGTGTGTGTGAGTGAGACCTGTTCTGTGTGTGTGCGTGAGTGAGACCTGGTCTCTGTGTGTGTGAGTTAGACCTGGTCTCTGTGTGTGTGATTGAGACCTGTTCTCTTTGTGTGTGTGTAAGTGAAACCTGGTCTCTGTGTGTGTGAGTGAGACCTCTTCTCTGTGTGTGTGATTGAGATCTGGTCTCTGTGTATGTGTGTGTAAGTGAAACCTGGTCTTTGTGTGTGTGAGTGAGACCTGGTCTCTGTGTGTGTGAGACCTGGTCTCTGTGTTTGAGTGAGACCTGGTCTCTGCGTGTGTGAGTGAGACCTGGTCTCTGAGTGTGTGAGTGAGACCTGGTCTCTGTGTGTGTGAGTGAGACCTGGTCTCTGTGTGTGTGTGTGTAAGTGAAACCTGGTCTTTGTGTGTGTGAGTGAAACCTGGTCTCTCTGTGTGTGAGTGAGACCTGGTCTCTGTGTGTGTGAGTGAGACCTGGTCTGTGTGTGTGTGTGAGTGAGACCTGGTCTCTGCGTGTGTGTTTGAGACCTGGTCTCTGTGTGTGTGAGACCTGTTCTCTGTGTGTGTGTGTGTGAGTGAGACCTGGTCTGTGAGTGTGAATGAGACCTGGTCTCTGTATATGTGAGTGAGACCTGGTCTCTGTGTGTGTGAGACCTGGTCTCTGTGTGTTTGAGTGAGACCTGGTCTCTGCGTGTGTGAGTGAGACCTGGTCTCTGAGTGTGTGAGTGAGACCTGGTCTCTGTGTGTGTGAGTGAGACCTGGTCTCTGTGTGTGTGTGTGTAAGTGAAACCTGGTCTTTGTGTGTGTGAGTGAAACCTGGTCTCTCTGTGTGTGAGTGAGACCTGGTCTCTGTGTGTGTGAGAGAGACCTGGTCTGTGTGTGTGTGTGAGTGAGACCTGGTCTCTGCGTGTGTGTTTGAGACCTGGTCTCTGTGTGTGTGAGACCTGTTCTCTCTGTGTGTGTGTGAGTGAGTGAGACCTGTTCTGTGAGTGTGAATGAGACCTGGTCTCTGTATATGTGAGTGAGACCTGGTCTCTGTGTGTGTGAATGAGACCTGGTCTCTGTGTGTGTGAATGATACATGATATTTGTGTTTGTGAGTGAGACCTGGTCTCTGTGTGTGTGGGTGAGACCTTGTCTCTGTGTGTGTGAGTGACACCTGGCCTCTGTGTGTGTGAGTGACACCTGGTCTCTGTGTGTGTGAGTGAGACCTGGTCTCTGTGTGTGTGAGTGAGACCTGGTCTCTGTGTGTGTGAGTGAGACCTGGTCTCTGTGTGTGCGAGTGAGACCTAGTCTGTGTGTGTGTGTGAGCGAGACCTGGTCTCTGTGTGTGTGAGTGAAACCTGGTCTATGTGTGAGTGAGACCTGGTCTCTGAGTGTTTGATTGAGACCTGGTCTCTGTGTGTGTGAGTGACACCTGGTCTATGTGTCTGTGAGTGAGACCTTGTCTCTGTGTGTGTGAGTGACACCTGGTCTCTGTGTGTGTGAGTGAGACCTGGTCCCTGTGTGTGTGAGTGAGACCTGGTCTCTGTGTGTGTGAGCGAGACCTGGTCTCTTTGTATGTGAGTGAGACCTGGCCTCTGAGTGTGTGAGTGAGACCTGGTCTCTGAGTGTGAGTGAGACCTGGTCTCTGTGTGTGTGAGTGAGTCCTGGTCTGTGTGTGTGTGTGTGAGTGAATACTGGTCGCTGTGTGTGTGAGTGAGACCTGGTCTCTGTGTGTGAGAGAGACCTGGTCTCTGTGTGTGTGAGTGAGACCTCGTCTCTGAGTGTGTGAGAGAGACCTGGTCTCTGAGTGTGTGAGTGAGACCTGGGATCTGTGTGTGTGGGTGAGACCTGATCTGAGTGTGTGAGTGAGACCTGGTCTCTGTGTGTGTGAGACCTGGTCTCTGTGTGCGTGAGTGAGACCTGGTCTCTGTGTGTTTGAGTGAGACCTGGTCTCTGTGTGTGTGAGTGAGACCTGGTCTCTCTGTGGGTGAGTGAGACCTGTTCTCTGTGTGTGTGAGTGAGACCTGGTCTGTGAGGGAGACCTGGTCTCTGTGTGTGTGAGTGAGACCTGGTCTCTGTGTGTGTGAGTGAGACCTGGTCTGTGAGTGTGAATGAGACCTGGTCTCTGTGTGTGTGTGTGTGATTGAGACCTGGACTCTCTGTATGTGTGTGTAAGTGAAACCTGGTCTTTGTGTGTGTGGGTGAGACCTGGTATGTGTGTGTGTGAGTGAGAACTGATCTCTGTGTGTGTGAGTGAGACCTGGTCTCTGTGTGTGTGATTGAGACCTGTTCTCTTTGTGTGTGTGTAAGTGAGACCTGGTCACTGTGTGTGTGAGTGAGACCTCTTCTCTGTGTGTGTGATTGAGATCTGGTCTCTGTGTACGTGTGTGTAAGTGAAACCTGGTCTTTGTGTGTGTGAGTGAGACCTGGTCTCTGTGTGTGTGAGACCTGGTCTCTGTGTGTTTGAGTGAGACCTGGTCTCTGGGTGTGTGAGTGAGACCTGGTCTCTGAGTGTGTGAGTGAGACCTGGTCTCTGTGTGTGTGAGTGAGACCTGGTCTCTGTGTGTGTGTGTGTAAGTGAAACCTGGTCTTTGTGTGTGTGAGTGAAACCTGGTCTCTCTGTGTGTGAGTGAGACCTGGTCTCTGTGTGTGTGAGTGAGACCTGGTCTGTGTGTGTGTGTGAGTGAGACCTGGTCTCTGCGTGTGTGTTTGAGACCTGGTCTCTGTGTGTGTGAGACCTGTTCTCTGTGTGTGTGTGTGTGAGTGAGTGAGACCTGGTCTGTGAGTGTGAATGAGACCTGGTCTCTGTATATGTGAGTGAGACCTGGTCTCTGTGTGTGTGAATGAGACCTGGTCTCTGTGTGTGTGAATGATACGTGATATTTGTGTTTGTGAGTGAGACCTGGTCTTTGTGTTTGTGGGTGAGACCTTGTCTCTGTGTGTGTGAGTGACACCTGGCCTCTGTGTGTGTGAGTGACACCTGGTCTCTGTGTGTGTGAGTGAGACCTGGTCTCTGTGTGTGTGAGTGAGACCTGGTCTCTGTGTGTGTGAGTGAGACCTGGTCTCTGTGTGTGCGAGTGAGCCCTGGTCTGTGTGTGTGTGTGAGCGAGACCTGGTCTCTGTGTGTGTGAGTGAAACCTGGTCTATGTGTGAGTGAGACCTGGTCTCTGAGTGTTTGATTGAGACCTGGTCTCTGTGTGTGTGAGTGACACCTGGTCTATGTGTCTGTGAGTGAGACCTTGTCTCTGTGTGTGTGAGTGACACCTGGTCTCTGTGTGTGTGAGTGAGACCTGGTCCCTGTGTGTGTGAGTGAGACCTGGTCTCTGTGTGTGTGAGCGAGGCCTGGTCTCTGTGTATGTGAGTGAGACCTGGCCTCTGAGTGTGTGAGTGAGACCTGGTCTCTGAGTGTGTGAGTGAGACCTGGTCTCTGTGTGTGTGAGTGAGTCCTGGTCTGTGTGTGTGTGTGTGTGAGTGAATACTGGTCGCTGTGTGTGTGAGTGAGACCTGGTCTCTGTGTGTGAGAGAGACCTGGTCTCTGTGTGTGTGAGTGAGACCTCGTCTCTGAGTGTGTGAGAGAGACCTGGTCTCTGAGTGTGTGAGTGAGACCTGGGATCTGTGTGTGTGGGTGAGACCTGATCTGAGTGTGTGAGTGAGACCTGGTCTCTGTGTGTGTGAGACCTGGTCTCTGTGTGTTTGAGTGAGACCTGGTCTCTGGGTGTGTGAGTGAGACCTGGTCTCTGAGTGTGTGAGTGAGACCTGGTCTCTGTGTGTGTGAGTGAGACCTGGTCTCTGCGTGTGTGTGTGTAAGTGAAACCTGGTCTTTGTGTGTGTGAGTGAAACCTGGTCTCTCTGTGTGTGAGTGAGACCTGGTCTCTGTGTGTGTGAGTGAGACCTGGTCTGTGTGTGTGTGTGAGTGAGACCTGGTCTCTGCGTGTGTGTTTGAGACCTGGTCTCTGTGTGTGTGAGACCTGTTCTCTGTGTGTGTGTGAGTGAGTGAGACCTGGTCTGTGAGTGTGAATGAGACCTGGTCTCTGTATATGTGAGTGAGACCTGGTCTCTGTGTGTGTGAATGAGACCTGGTCTCTGTGTGTGTGAATGATACGTGATATTTGTGTTTGTGAGTGAGACCTGGTCTTTGTGTGTGTGGGTGAGACCTTGTCTCTGTGTGTGTGAGTGACACCTGGCCTCTGTGTGTGTGAGTGACACCTGGTCTCTGTGTGTGTGAGTGAGACCTGGTCTCTGTGTGTGTGAGTGAGACCTGGTCTCTGTGTGTGTGAGTGAGACCTGATCTCTGTGTGTGCGAGTGAGACCTGGTCTGTGTGTGTGTGTGAGCGAGACCTGGTCTCTGTGTGTGTGAGTGAAACCTGGTCTATGTGTGAGTGAGACCTGGTCTCTGAGTGTTTGATTGAGACCTGGTCTCTGTGTGTGTGAGTGACACCTGGTCTATGTGTCTGTGAGTGAGACCTTGTCTCTGTGTGTGTGAGTGACACCTGGTCTCTGTGTGCGTGAGTGAGACCTGGTCCCTGTGTGTGTGAGTGAGACCTGGTCTCTGTGTGTGTGAGCGAGGCCTGGTCTCTGTGTATGTGAGTGAGACCTGGCCTCTGAGTGTGTGAGTGAGACCTGGTCTCTGAGTGTGTGAGTGAGACCTGGTCTCTGTGTGTGTGAGTGAGTCCTGGTCTGTGTGTGTGTGTGTGAGTGAATACTGGTCGCTGTGTGTGTGAGTGAGACCTGGTCTCTGTGTGTGAGAGAGACCTGGTCTCTGTGTGTGTGAGTGAGACCTCGTCTCTGAGTGTGTGAGAGAGACCTGGTCTCTGAGTGTGTGAGTGAGACCTGGGATCTGTGTGTGTGGGTGAGACCTGATCTGAGTGTGTGAGTGAGACCTGGTCTCTGTGTGTGTGAGACCTGGTCTCTGTGTGTGTGAGTGAGACCTGGTCTGTGTGTGTGTGTGAGTGAAACCTGGTCTCTGTGTGTTTGAGTGAGACCTGGTCTCTGTGTGTGTGAGTGAGACCTGGTCTCTCTGTGGGTGAGTGAGACCTGTTCTCTGTGTGTGTGAGTGAGACCTGGTCTGTGAGTGAGACCTGGTCTCTGTGTGTGTGAGTGAGACCTGGTCTCTGTGTGTGTGAGTGAGACCTGGTCTGTGAGTGTGAATGAGACCTGGTCTCTGTGTGTGTGTGTGATTGAGACCTGGACTCTCTGTATGTGTGTGTAAGTGAAACCTGGTCTTTGTGTGTGTGGGTGAGACCTAGTATGTGTGTGTGTGAGTGAGAACTGATCTCTGTGTGTGTGAGTGAGACCTGGTCTCTGTGTGTGTGAGTGAGACCTGATCTCTGTGTGTGTGAGTGAGACCTGGTCTCTGTGTGTGTGAGTGAGACCTGGTCTCTGTGTGTGCGAGTGAGACCTGGTCTGTGTGTGTGTGTGAGCGAGACCTGGTCTCTGTGTGTGTGAGTGAAACCTGGTCTATGTGTGAGTGAGACCTGGTCTCTGAGTGTTTGATTGAGACCTGGTCTCTGTGTGTGTGAGTGACACCTGGTCTATGTGTCTGTGAGTGAGACCTTGTCTCTGTGTGTGTGAGTGACACATGGTCTCTGTGTGTGTGAGTGAGACCTGGTCCCTGTGTGTGTGAGTGAGACCTGGTCTCTGTGTGTGTGAGCGAGACCTGGTCTCTTTGTATGTGAGTGAGACCTGGCCTCTGAGTGTGTGAGTGAGACCTGGTCTCTGAGTGTGTGAGTGAGACCTGGTCTCTGTGTGTGTGAGTGAGTCCTGGTCTGTGTGTGTGTGAGTGAATACTGGTCGCTGTGTGTGTGAGTGAGACCTGGTCTCTGTGTGTGAGAGAGACCTGGTCTCTGTGTGTGTGAGTGAGACCTCGTCTCTGAGTGTGTGAGAGAGACCTGGTCTCTGAGTGTGTGAGTGAGACCTGGGATCTGTGTGTGTGGGTGAGACCTGATCTGAGTGTGTGAGTGAGACCTGGTCTCTGTGTGTGTGAGTGAAACCTGGTCTCTGTGTGTTTGAGTGAGACCTGGTCTCTGTGTGTGTGAGTGAGACCTGGTCTCTCTGTGGGTGAGTGAGACCTGGTCTGTGAGTGAGACCTGGTCTCTGTGTGTGTGAGTGAGACCTGGTCTCTGTGTGTGTGAGTGAGACCTGGTCTGTGAGTGTGAATGAGACCTGGTCTCTGTGTGTGTGTGTGTGTGATTGAGACCTGGACTCTCTGTATGTGTGTGTAAGTGAAACCTGGTCTTTGTGTGTGTGGGTAAGACCTGGTATGTGTGTGTGTGAGTGAGAACTGATCTCTGTGTGTGTGAGTGAGACCTGGGATCTGTGTGTGTGGGTGAGACCTGCTCTGAGTGTGTGAGTGAGACCTGGTCTCTCTGTGTGTGAATGAGACCTGGTCTCTGTGTGTGTGAGTGAGACCTGGTCTGTGTGTGTGTGAGTGAAACCTGGTCTCTGTGTGTTTGAGTGAGACCTGGTCTCTGTGTGTGTGAGTGAGACCTGGTCTCTCTGTGGGTGAGTGAGACCTGTTCTCTGTGTGTGTGAGTGAGACCTGGTCTGGGAGTGAGACCTGGTCTCTGTGTGTGTGAGTGAGAACTGGTCTCTGTGTGTGTGAGTGAGACCTGGTCTCTGTGTGTGTGAGTGAGACCTGATCTCTGTGTGCGTGAGTGAGACCTGGTCTCTGTGTGTGTGAGTTAAACCTGGTCTCTGTGTGTGAGTGAGATCTGATCTCTGTGTGTGTGAGTGAGACCTGATCTCTGTGTGTGTGATTGAGACCTGGTCTCTGTGTCTGTGTGTAAGTGAAACCTGGTCTCTGTGTGTGTGAGTGAGACCTCATCTCTGTGTGTGTGATTGAGACCTGGTCTCTGTGTATGTGTGTGTAAGTGAAACCTGTTCTTTGTGTGTGTGAGTGAGACCTGGTCTCTGTGTGTGTGAGTGAGACCTGGTCTCCGTGTGTGTGAGTGAGACCTGGTCTCTGCGTGTGTGAGTGAGACCTGGTCTCTGTGTGTGTGAGACCTGGTCTCTGTGTGTGTGAGTGAGACGTGATATTTGTGTTTGTGTGTAAGACCTGGTCTCTGTGTGTGAGAGAGACCTGGTCTCTGAGTGTGTAAGTGAGACCTGGTCTCTGTGTGTGTGAGTGAAACCTGGTCTCTATGTGTGTGAGTGAGACCTGATCTCTGTGTGTGTGATTGAGACCTGGTCTCTGTGTGTGTGTGTGTGTGTAAGTGGAACCTGGTCTCTGTGTGTGTGAGTAAGACCTGATCTCTGTGTGTGTGATTAAGACCTGGTCTCTGTGTACGTGTGTGTAAGTGAAACCTGGTCTATGTGTGTGTGAGTGAGACCTGGCCTCTGCGTGTGTGAGACATGGTCTGTGTGTGTGTATGAGTGAGAAAGACCTGCTCTGTGAGTGTGAATGAGACCTGGTCTCTGTATATGTGATTGAGACCTGGTCTCTGTGAGTGTGAATGAGACCTGGTCTCTGTGTGTGTCAGTGAGACTTGATATTTGTGTTTGTGAGTAAGACCTGGTCTCTGTGTGTGAGTGAGACCTGGTCTCTCTGTGGGTGAGTGAGACCTGTTCTCTGTGTGTGTGAGTGAGACCTGGTCTGGGAGTGAGACCTGGTCTCTGTGTGTGTGAGTGAGAACTGGTCTCTGTGTGTGTGAGTGAGACCTGGTCTCTGTGTGTGTGAGTGAGACCTGATCTCTGTGTGCGTGAGTGAGACCTGGTCTCTGTGTGTGTGAGTTAAACCTGGTCTCTGTGTGTGAGTGAGATCTGATCTCTGTGTGTGTGAGTGAGACCTGATCTCTGTGTGTGTGATTGAGACCTGGTCTCTGTGTCTGTGTGTAAGTGAAACCTGGTCTCTGTGTGTGTGAGTGAGACCTCATCTCTGTGTGTGTGATTGAGACCTGGTCTCTGTGTATGTGTGTGTAAGTGAAACCTGTTCTTTGTGTGTGTGAGTGAGACCTGGTCTCTGTGTGTGTGAGTGAGACCTGGTCTCCGTGTGTGTGAGTGAGACCTGGTCTCTGCGTGTGTGAGTGAGACCTGGTCTCTGTGTGTGTGAGACCTGGTCTCTGTGTGTGTGAGTGAGACGTGATATTTGTGTTTGTGTGTAAGACCTGGTCTCTGTGTGTGTGTGTGTGTAAGTGGAACCTGGTCTCTGTGTGTGTGAGTAAGACCTGATCTCTGTGTGTGTGATTAAGACCTGGTCTCTGTGTACGTGTGTGTAAGTGAAACCTGGTCTATGTGTGTGTGAGTGAGACCTGGCCTCTGCGTGTGTGAGACATGGTCTCTGTGTGTGTGTATGAGTGAGAAAGACCTGCTCTGTGAGTGTGAATGAGACCTGGTCTCTGTATATGTGATTGAGACCTGGTCTCTGTGAGTGTGAATGAGACCTGGTCTCTGTGTGTGTCAGTGAGACTTGATATTTGTGTTTGTGAGTAAGACCTGGTCTCTGTGTGTGAGAGAGACCTGGTCTCTGTGTGTGTGAGTGAGACCTCGTCTCTGTATGTGAGTGAGACCTGGTCTCTGTGTGTGTGAGTGAGACCTGGTCTCTCTGTGTGTGAGTGCGACCTGGTCTGTGAGTGAGACCTGGTTTCTGTGTGTGTGAGTGAGACCTGGTCTCTGTGTGTGAGTGAGATCTGATCTCTGTGTGTGTGAGTGAGACCTGATCTCTGTGTGTGTGATTGAGACCTGGTCTCTGTGTGTGTGTGTAAGTGAAACCTGGTCTCTGTGTGTGTGAGTGAGACCTCATCTCTGTGTGTGTGATTGAGACCTGGTCTCTGTGTATGTGTGTGTAAGTGAAACCTGTTCTTTGTGTGTGTGAGTGAGACCTGGTCTCTGTGTGTGTGAGTGAGACCTGGTCTCCGTGTGTGTGAGTGAGACCTGGTCTCTGCGTGTGTGAGTGAGACCTGGTCTCTGTGTGTGTGAGACCTGGTCTCTGTGTGTGTGAGTGAGACGTGATATTTGTGTTTGTGTGTAAGACCTGGTCTCTGTGTGTGAGAGAGACCTGGTCTCTGAGTGTGTAAGTGAGACCTGGTCTCTGTGTGTGTGAGTGAAACCTGGTGTCTATGTGTGTGAGTGAGACCTGATCTCTGTGTGTGTGATTGAGACCTGGTCTCTGTGTGTGTGTGTAAGTGGAACCTGGTCTCTGTGTGTGTGAGTAAGACCTGATCTCTGTGTGTGTGATTGAGACCTGGTCTCTGTGTACGTGTGTGTAAGTGAAACCTGGTCTATGTGTGTGTGAGTGAGACCTGGTCTCTGCGTGTGTGAGACCTGGTCTCTGTGTGTGTGTATGAGTGAGAAAGACCTGGTCTGTGAGTGTGAATGAGACCTGGTCTCTGTATATGTGATTGAGACCTGGTCTCTGTGAGTGTGAATGAGACCTGGTCTCTGTGTGTGTGAGTGAGACTTGATATTTGTGTTTGTGAGTAAGACCTGGTCTCTGTGTGTGAGAGAGACCTGGTCTCTGTGTGTGTGAGTGAGACCTCGTCTCTGTGTGTGTGAGTGAGACCTGGTTTCTGTGTGTGTGAGTGAGACCTGGTCTCTGTGTGTGTGAGTGAGACCTGATATTTGTGTGTGTGAGTGAGACCTGGTCTCTGAGTGTGTGAGTGAGACCTGGTCTCTGAGTGTGTGATTGAGACCTGGTCTCTGTGTGTGTGAGTGAGACCTGATCTCTGTGTGTGTGAGTGAGACCTGGTCTCTGTGTGTGTAAGCGAGACCTGGTCTCTGAGTGTGTGATTGACACCTGGTCTCTGTGTGTGTGTGAGTTAGACCTGGTCTCTTTGTGTGTGAGTGAGACCTGGTCTATGTGTGTGTGAGTGAGTCCTGGTCTGTGTGTGTGTGTGAGTGAAACCTGGACTCTGTGTGTGTGAGTGAGACCTGGTCTCTGTGTGTGAAAGAGACCTGGTCTCTGTGTGTGTGAGTGAGACCTCGTCTCTGAGTGTGTGAGTGAGACCTGGTCTGTGTGTTTGGGCGAGACCTGGTCTGTGTGTGTGTGAGTGAGACCTGGTCTCTGTGTGTGTCAGTGAGACCTCGTCTCTGTGTGTGTGAGTGAGACCTGGTCTCTCTGTGTGTGAGTGCGACCTGGTCTGTGAGTGAGACCTGGTCTCTGTGTGTGTGAGTGAGTCCTGGTCTGTGTGTGTGTGTGTGAGTGAATACTGGTCTCTGTGTGTGTGAGTGAGACCTGGTCTCTGTGTGTGAGAGAGACCTGGTCTCTGTGTGTGTGAGTGAGACCTCAGCTCTGAGTGTGTGAGTGAGACCTGGGATCTGTGTGTGTGGGTGAGACCTGCTCTGAGTGTGTGAGTGAGACCTGGTCTCTGTGTGTGTGAGACCTGGTCTCTGTGTGTGTGAGTGAGACCTGGTCTGTGTGTGTGTGTGAGTGAAACCTGGTCTCTGTGTGTTTGAGTGAGACCTGGTCTCTGTGTGTGTGAGTGAGACCTGGTCTCTCTGTGGGTGAGTGAGACCTGTTCTCTGTGTGTGTGAGTGAGACCTGGTTTGTGAGTGAGACCTGGTCTCTGTGTGTGTGAGTGAGACCTGGTCTGTGAGTGTGAATGAGACCTGGTCTCTGTGTGTGTGTGTGAGTGAGACCTGGTATGTGTGTGTGAGTGGGACCTGATCTCTGTGTGTGTGAGTGAGACCTCATCTCTGTGTGTGTGATTGAGACCTGGTCTCTGTGTATGTGTGTGTAAGTGAAACCTGTTCTGTGTGTGTGTGAGTGAGACCTGGTCTCTGTGTGTGTGAATGAGACCTGGTCTCTGTGTGTGTGAGTGAGACCTGGTCTCTGCGTGTGTGAGTGAGACCTGGTCTCTGTGTGTGTGAGTGAGACCTGGTCTCTGCGTGTGTGAGTGAGACCTGGTCTCTGTGTGTGAGAGAGACCTGGTCTCTGTGTGTGTGAGTGAGACCTGATGTCTGTGTGTGTGAGTGAGACCTGGTATCTGTGTGTGTGAGTGACACCTGGTCTCTATGTGTGTGAGTGAGGCCTGATCTCTGTGTGTGTGATTGAGACCTGGTCTCTCTGTGTGTGTGTGTGTGTAAGTGAAACCTGGTCTCTGTGTGTGTCAGTAAGACCTGATCTCAGTGTGTGTGATTGAGACCTGATCTCTTTGTACGTGTGTGTAAGTGAAACCTGGTCTATGTGTGTGTGTGAGTGAGACCTGGTCTCTGCGTGTGTGAGACCTGGTCTCTGTGTGTGTATGCGTGAGAAAGACCTGGTCTGTGAGTGTGAACGAGACCTGGTCTCTGTATATGTGATTGAGACCTGGTCTCTGTGAGTGTGAATGAGACCTGGTCTCTGTGTGTGTGAGTGAGACTTGATATTTGTGTTTGTGAGTAAGACCTGGTCTCTGTGTGTGAGAGAGACCTCGTCTCTGTGTGTGTGAGTGAGACCTCGTCTCTGTGTGTGAGTGAGACCTCGTCTCTGTGTGTGAGTGAGACCTGGTCTCTGAGTGTGTAAGTGAGACCTGGTCTCTGTGTGTGTGGGTGCGACCTGCTCTCTGTGTGTGAGTGAGTCCTGGTCTGTGTGTGTGTGAGTGAGACCTCGTCTTTGTGTGTGTGAGTGAGACCTGATATTTGTGTGTGAGTGAGACCTGGTCTCTGTGTGTGTCAGTGAGACCTCGTTTCTGTGTGGGTGAGTGAAACCTGTTCTCTGGGTGTGTGAGTGAGACCTGGTCTGGGAGTGAGACCTGGTCTCTGTGTGTGTGAGTGAGGCCTGGTCTGTGAGTGTGAATGAGACCTGGTCTGTGTGTGTGTGTGTGAGTGAGACCTGGTCTCTGTGTGTGTGAGTGAGACCTGGTCTCTGCGTGTGTGAGTGAGACCTGGTCTCTGTGTGTGTGAGACCTGTTCTCTGTGTGTGTGTGTGAGTGAGTGAGACCTGGTCTGTGAGTGTGAATGAGACCTGGTCTCTGTATATGTGAGTGAGACCTGGTCTCTGTGTGTGTGAATGAGACCTGGTCTCTGTGTGTGTGAATGATACGTGATATTTGTCTTTGTGAGTGAGACCTGGTCTCTGTGTGTGTGGGTGAGACCTTGTCTCTGTGTGTGTGAGTGACACCTGGCCTCTGTGTGTGTGAGTGACACCTGGTCTCTGTGTGTGTAAGTGAGACCTGGTCTCTGTGTGTGTGAGTGAGACCTGGTCTCTGTGTGTGTGAGTGAGACCTGGTCTCTGTGTGTGCGAGTGAGACCTGGTCTGTGTGTGTGTGTGAGCGTGATCTGGTCTCTGTGTGTGTGAGTGAAACCTGGTGTATTTGTGAGTGAGACCTGGTCTCTGAGTGTTTGATTGAGACCTGTTCTCTGTGTGTGTGAGTGACACCTGGTCTATGTGTCTGTGAGTGAGACCTTGTCTCTGTGTGTGTGAGTGACACCTGGTCTCTGTGTGTGTGAGTGAGACCTGGTCCCTGTGTGTGTGAGTGAGACCTGGTCTCTGTGTGTGTGAGCGAGACCTGGTCTCTTTGTATGTGAGTGAGACCTGGCCTCTGAGTGTGTGAGTGAGACCTGGCCTCTGTGTGGGTGAGTGAGTCCTGGTCTGTGTGTGTGTGTGAGTGAATACTGGTCGCTGTGTGTGTGAGTGAGACCTGGTCTCTGTGTGTGAGAGAGACCTGGTCTCTGTGTGTGTGAGTGAGACCTCGTCTCTGAGTGTGTGAGAGAGACCTGGTCTCTGAGTGTGTGAGTGAAACCTGGGATCTGTGTGTGTGGGTGAGACCTGATCTGAGTGTGTGAGTGAGACCTGGTCTCTGTATGTGTGAGACCTGGTCTCTGTGTGTGTGAGTGAGACCTGGTCTGTGTGTGTGTGTGAGTGAAATCTGGTCTCTGTGTGTTTGAGTGAGACCTGGTCTCTGTGTGTGTGAGTGAGACCTGGTCTCTCTGTGGGTGAGTGAGACCTGTTCTCTGTGTGTGTGAGTGAGACCTGGTCTGTGAGTGAGACCTGGTCTCTGTGTGTGTGAGTGAGACCTGGTCTCTGTGTGTGTGAGTGAGACCTGGTCTGTGAGTGTGACTGAGACCTGGTCTCTGTGTGTGTGTGTGATTGAGACCTGGACTCTCTGTATGTGTGTGTAAGTGAAACCTGGTCTTTGTGTGTGTGGGTGAGACCTGGTATGTGTGTGTGTGAGTGAGAACTGATCTCTGTGTGTGTGAGTGAGACCTGGTCTCTGTGTGTGTGAGGGAGACCTGATCTCTGTGTGCGTGAGTGAGACCTGGTCTCTGTGTGTGTGAGTTAGACCTCGTCTCTGTGTGTGAGTGAGATCTGATCTCTGTGTGTGTGAGTGAGACCTGATCTCTGTGTGTGTGATTGAGACCTGGTCTCTGTGTGTGTGTGTAAGTGAAACCTGGTCTCTGTGTGTGTGAGACCTCATCTCTGTGTGTGTGATTGAGACCTGGTCTCTGTGTGTGAGTGAGACCTGATCTCTGTGTGTTTGATTGAGACCTGGTCTCTGTGTATGTGTGTGTAAGTGAAACCTGGTCTTTGTGTGTGTGAGTGAAACCTGGTCTCTCTGTGTGTGAGTGAGACCTGGTCTCTGTGTGTGTGAGTGAGACCAGGTCTGTGTGTGTGTGTGAGTGAGACCTGGTCTCTGCGTGTGTGTATGAGACCTGGTCTCTGTTTGTGTGAGACCTGTTCTCTGTGTGTGTGTGAGTGAGTGAGACCTGGTCTGTGAGTGTGAATGAGACCTGGTCTCTGTATATGTGAGTGACACCTGGCCTCTGTGTGTGTGAGTGACACCTGGTCTCTGTGTGTGTGTGAGTGAGACCTGGTCTCTGTGTGTGTGAGTGAGACCTGGTCTCTGTGTGTGTGAGTGAGACCTGGTCTCTGTGTGTGCGAGTGAGACCTGGTCTGTGTGTGTGTGTGAGCGAGACCTGGTCTCTGTGTGTGTGAGTGAAACCTGGTGTATGTGTGAGTGAGACCTGGTCTCTGAGTGTTTGATTGAGACCTGTTCTCTGTGTGTGTGAGTGACACCTGGTCTATGTGTCTGTGAGTGAGACCTTGTCTCTGTGTGTGTGAGTGACACCTGGTCACTGTGTGTGTGAGTGCAACCTGGTCCCTGTGTGTATGAGTGAGACCTGGTCTCTGTGTGTGTGAGCGAGACCTGGTCTCTTTGTATGTGAGTGAGACCTGGCCTCTGAGTGTGTGAGTGAGACCTGGTCTCTGAGTGTGTGAGTGAGACCTGGTCTCTGTGTGTGTGAGTGAGTCCTGGTCTGTGTGTGTGTGTGTGTGAGTGAATACTGGTCGCTGTGTGTGTGAGTGAGACCTGGTCTCTGTGTGTGAGAGAGACCTGGTCTCTGTGTGTGTGAGTGAGACCTCGTCTCTGAGTGTGTGAGAGAGACCTGGTCTCTGAGTGTGTGAGTGAGACCTGGGATCTGTGTGTGTGGGTGAGACCTGATCTGAGTGTGTGAGTGAGACCTGGTCTCTGTGTGTGTGAGACCTGGTCTCTGTGTGTGTGAGTGAGACCTGGTCTGTGTGTGTGTGAGTGAAATCTGGTCTCTGTGTGTTTGAGTGAGACCTGGTCTCTGTGTGTGTGAGTGAGACCTGGTCTCTCTGTGGGTGAGTGAGACCTGTTCTCTGTGTGTGTGAGTGAGACCTGGTCTGGGAGTGAGACCTGGTCTCTGTGTGTGTGAGTGAGACCTGGTCTCTGTGTGTGTGAGTGAGACCTGGTCTGGGAGTGTGACTGAGACCTGGTCTCTGTGTGTGTGTGTGATTGAGACCTGGACTCTCTGTATGTGTGTGAGTGAGACTTGATCTCTGTGTGTGTGAGTGAGACCTGGTCTCTGTGTGTGTGAGTGAGACCTGATCTCTGTGTGCGTGAGTGAGACCTGGTCTCTGTGTGTGTGAGTTATACCTGGTCTCTGTGTGTGAGTGAGATCTGATCTCTGTGGGTGTGAGTGAGACCTGATCTCTGTGTGTGTGATTGAGACCTGGTCTCTGTGTGTGTGTGTAAGTGAAACCTGGTCTCTGTGTGTGTGAGTGAGACCTCATCTCTGTGTGTGTGATTGAGACCTGGTCTCTGTGTGTGTGTGTGTGTAAGTGAAACCTGGTCTCTGTGTGTGAGTGAGACCTAATCTCTGTGTGTGTGATTGAGACCTGGTCTCTGTGTATGTGTGTGTAAGTGAAACCTGGTCTTTGTGTGTGTGAGTGAGACCTGGTCTCTCTGTGTGTGAGTCCTGGCCTGTGTGTGTTAGTGAAACCTGGTCTCTCTGTGTGTGAGTGAGACCTGGTCTCTGTGTGTGTGAGTGAGACCTGGTCTGTGTGTGTGTGTGAGTGAGACCTGGTCTCTGCGTGTGTGTATGAGACCTGGTCTCTGTGTGCGTGAGACCTGTTCTCTGTGTGTGTGAGTGAGTGAGACCTGGTCTGTGAGTGTGAATGAGACCTGGTTTCTGTATATGTGAGTGAAACCTGGTCTCTGTGTGTGTGAATGAGACCAGGTCTCTGTGTGTGCGAGTGAGACCTGGTCTGTGTGTGTGTGTGAGCGAGACCTGGTCTCTGTGTGTGTGGGTGAGACCTTGTCTCTGTGTGTGTGAGTGACACCTGGCCTCTGTGTGTGTGAGTGACACCTGGTCTCTGTGTGTGTGAGTGAGACCTTGTCTCTGTGTGTGTGAGTGAGACCTGGTCTCTGTGTGTGTGAGTGAGACCTGGTCTCTGTGTGTGATAGTGAGACCTGGTCTGTGTGTGTGTGTGAGCGAGACCTGGTCTCTGTGTGTGTGAGTGAAACTTGGTCTATGTGTGAGTGAGACCTGGTCTCTGAGTGTTTGATTGAGACCTGGTCTCTGTGTGTGTGAGTGACACCTGGTCTCTGTGTCTGTGAGTGAGACCTTGTCTCTGTGTGTGTGAGTGACACCTGGTCTCTGTGTGTGTGAGTGAGACCTGGTCCCTGTGTGTGTGAGTGAGACCTGGTCTCTGTGTGTGTGAGCGAGACCTGGTCTCTGTGTATGTGAGTGAGACCTGGCCTCTGAGTGTGTGAGTGAGACCTGGCCTCTGAGTGTGTGAGTGAGACCTGGGATCTGTGTGTGTGGGTGAGACCTGCTCTGAGTGTGTGAGTGAGACCTGGTCTCTGTGTGTGTGAGACCTGGTCTCTGTGTGTGTGAGTGAGACCTGGTCTGTGTGTGTGTGTGAGTGAAACCTGGTCTCTGTGTGTTTGAGTGAGACCTGGTCTCTGTGTGTGTGAGTGAGACCTGGTCTCTCTGTGGGTGAGTGAGACCTGTTCTCTCTGTGTGTGAGTGAGACCTGGTCTGTGAGTGAGACCTGGTCTCTGTGTGTGTGAGTGAGACCTGGTCTCTGTGGGTGTGAGTGAGACCTGGTCTCTGTGTGTGTGAATGAGACCTGGTCTCTGTGTGTGTGTGATTGAGACCTGGACTCTCTGTATGTGTGTGTAAGTGAAACCTGGTCTTTGTGTGTGTGAGTGGACCTGGTATGTGTGTGTGCGAGTGAGACCTGATCTCTGTGTGTGTGAGTGAGACCTGGTCTCTGTGTGTGTGAGTGAGACCTGATCTCTGTGTGCGTGAGTGAGACCTCGTCTCTGTGTGTGTGAGTTAGACCTGGTCTCTGTGTGTGAGTGAGATCTGATCTCTGTGTGTGTGAGTGAGACCTTATCTCTGTGTGTGTGATTGAGACCTGGTCTCTGTGTGTGTGTGTAAGTGAAACCTGGTCTCTGTGTGTGTGAGTGAGACCTCATCTCTGTGTGTGTGATTGAGACCTGGTCTCTGTGTATGTGTGTGTAAGTGAAACCTGTTCTTTGTGTGTGTGTGTGAGACCTGGTCTCTATGTGTGTGAGTGAGACCTGGTCTCCGTGTGTGTGAGTGAGACCTAGTCTCTGCGTGTGTGAGTGAGACCGGGTCTCTGTGTGTGAGACCTGGTCTCTGTGTGTGTGTGTGAGTGAGACCTGGTCTCTGTGTGTGTGAATGAGACCTGGTCTCTGTGTGTGTGAGTGAGACGTGATATTTGTGTTTGTGTTTAAGACCTGGTCTCTGTGTGTGAGAGAGACCTGGTCTCTGAGTGTGTAAGTGAGACCTGGTCTCTGTGTGTGTGAGTGACACCTGGTCTCTATGTGTGTGAATGAGACCTGGTCTCTGTGTGTGTGATTGAGACCTGGTCTCTGTGTGTGTGTGTGTAAGTGAAACCTGGTCTATGTGTGTGTGAGTGAGACCTGATCTCTGTGTGTGTGATTGAGACCTGGTCTCTGTGTACGTGTGTGTAAGTGAAACCTGGTCTATGTGTGTGTGAGTGAGACCTGGTCTCTGCGTGTGTGAGACCTGGTCTCTGTGTGTGTGTATGAGTGAGAATGACCTGGTCTGCGAGTGTGAATGAGACCTGGTCTCTGTATATGTGATTGAGACCTGGTCTCTGTGAGTGTGAATGAGACCTGGTCTCTGTGTGTGTGAGTGAGACTTGATATTTGTGTTTGTGAGTAAGACCTGGTCTCTGTGTGTGAGAGAGACCTGGTCTCTGTGTGTGTGAGTGAGACCTCGTCTGTGTGTGTGTGTGAGTGAGACCTCGTCTCTGTGTGTGAGTGAGACCTGGTCTCTGTGTGTGTGGGTGCGACCTGCTCTCTGTGTGTGTGTCAGTGAGACCTCGTCTCTGTGTGGGTGAGTGAAACCTGTTCTCTGTGTGTGTGAGTGAGGCCTGGTCTGTGATTGTGAATGAGACCTGGTCTCTGTGTGTGTGTGTGAGTGAGACCTGGTCTCTGTGTGTGTGAGTGAGACCTGGTCTCTGTGTGTGTGAGTGAGACCTGGTCTCCGTGTGTGTGAGTGAGACCTGATCTCTGCGTGTGTGTGTGAGTGTGACCTCGTCTCTGTGTGTGTGAATGAGACCTGGTCTCTGTGTGTGTGAGTGAGACGTGATATTTGTGTTTGTGTGTAAGACCTGGTCTCTGTGTGTGTGTAAGTGAAACCTGGTCTCTGTGTGTGTGAGTGAGACCTGATCTCTGTGTGTGTGATTGAGACCTGGTCTCTGTGTACGTGTGTGTAAGTGAAACCTGGTCTATGTGTGTGTGAGTGAGACCTGGTCTCTGCGTGTGTGAGACCTGGTCTCTGTGTGTGTGTATGAGTGAGAAAGACCTGGTCTGTGAGTGTGAATGAGACCTGGTCTCTGTATATGTGATTGAGACCTGGTCTCTGTGAGTGTGAATGAGACCTGGTCTCTGTGTGTGTGAGTGAGACTTGATATTTGTGTTTGTTAGTAAGACCTGGTCTCTGTGTGTGAGAGAGACCTGGTCTGTGTGTGTGTGAGTGAGACCTCGTCTCTGTGTGTGTGAGTGAGACCTGGTCTCTGTGTGTGTGAGTGAGACCTGATCTCTGTGTGTGTGAGCGAGACCTGGTCTCTGTGTGTATGAGTGAAACCTGGTCTGTGTGTGAGTGAGACCTGATCTCTGAGTGTGTGAGTGAGACCTGGTCTCTGTGTGTGAAAGAGACCTGGTCTTTGTGTGTGTGAGTGAGACCTCGTCTCTGAGTGTGTGAGTGAGACCTGGTCTGTGTGTGTGTGGGTGAGACCTGTTCTGTGTGTGTGTGTTTGAGTGAGACCTGGTCTCTGTGTGTGTCAGTGAGACCTCGTCTCTGTGTGTGTGAGTGAGACCTCGTCTCTGAGTGTGTGAGTGAGACCTGGTCTCTGTGTGTGTGAGTGAGTCCTGGTCTGTGTGTGTGTGAGTGAGACCTCGTCTCTGTGTGTGTGTGAGTGAGACCTGGTCTCTGTGTGTGTGAGTGAGACCTGGTCTCTCTGTGTGTGAGTGCGACCTGGTCTGTGAGTGAGACCTGGTCTCTGAGTGTGTGATTGAGTGTGACCTCGTCTCTGTGTGTGTTAGTGAGACCTGGTCTCTGTGTGTGAGAGAGACCTGATGTCTGTGTGTGTGAGTGAGACCTGGTCTCTATGTGTGTGAGTGAGACCTGATCTCTGTGTGTGTGAGTGAGACCTGGTCTCTGCGTGTGTGAGACCTGGTCTCTGTGTGTGTGTATGAGACCTGGTTTCTGTATATGTGATTGAGACCTGGTCTCTGTGTGTGTGAGACTTGATATTTGTGTTTGTGAGTAAGACCTGGTCTCTGTGTGTGAGAGAGACCTGGTCTCTGTGTGTGTGAGTGAGACCTGGTCTCTGAGTGTGTGAGTGAGACCTGGTCTCTGTGTGTGTGAGTGAGACCTGATATTTGTGTGTGTGAGTGAGACCTGGTCTCTGTGTTTGTGAGCGAGACCTGGTCTCTGTGTGTGTGAGTGAGACCTGGTCTGTGTGTGAGTGAGACCTGGTCTCTGAGTGTGTAAGTGAGACCTGATGTCTGTGTGTGTGAGTTAGACCTGGTCTCTGTGTGTGTGAGTGAGACCTGGTCTCTGTGTGTGTGAGCGAGACCTGGTCTATGTGTGTGTAAGTGAGTCCTGGTCTGTGTGTGTGTGTGTGTGAGTGAAACCTGGACTCTGTGTGTGTGAGTGAGACCTGGTCTCTGTGTGTGAAATATACCTGGTCTCTGTGTGTGTGTGAGTGAGACCTCGTCTCTGAATGTGTGAGTGAGACCTGGTCTGTGTGTGTGTGGGTGAGACCTGGTCTGTGTGTGTGTGTGTGAGTGAGACCTGGTCTCTGTGTGTGTCAGTGAGACCTCGTCTCTGTGTGTGTGAGTGAGACCTGGTCTCTCTGTGTGTGAGTGCGACCTGGTCTGTGAGTGAGACCTGGTCTGTGAGTGTGAATGAGACCTGGTCTCTGTGTGTGTGTGTGTGTGAGTTAGACCTGGTCTCTGTGTGTGAATGAGACCTGGTCTCTGCGTGTTTGAGTGAGACCTGGTCTCTGTGTGTGTGAGTGAGACCTGATCTCTGTGTGTGTGAGTGAGACCTGGTCTCTGAGTGTGTAAGTGAGACCTGGTCTCTGTGTGTGTGAGTTAGACCTGGTCTCTGTGTGTGTGAGTGAGACCTGGTCTGTGAGTGAGACCTGGTCTCTGTGTGTGTGAGTGAGACCTGGTCTCTGTGTGTGTGATTGAGACCTGATCTCTGTGTGTGTGAGTGAGACCTGATCTCTGTGTGTGTGAGCGAGACCTGGTCTCTGTGTGTATGAGTGAAACCTGGTCTGTGTGTGAGTGAGACCTGATCTCTGAGTGTGTGAGTGAGACCTGGTCTCTGTGTGTGAAAGAGACCTGGTCTGTGAGTTAGACCTGGTCTCTGTGTGTGTGAGTGAGACCTGGTCTGTGTGTGTGTGGGTGAGACCTGGTCTGTGTGTGTGTGTGTGTTTGAGTGAGACCTGGTCTCTGTGTGTGTCAGTGAGACCTCGTCTCTGTGTGTGTGAGTGAGACCTGGTCTCTCTGTGTGTGAGTGCGACCTGGTCTGTGAGTTAGACCTGGTCTCTGTGTGTGTGAGTGAGTCCTGGTCTGTGTGTGTGTGAGTGAGACCTCGTCTCTGTGTGTGTGAGTGAGACCTGGTCTCTCTGTGTGTGAGTGCGACCTGGTCTGTGAGTGAGACCTGGTCTCTGAGTGTGTGATTGAGACCTGGTCTCTGTGTGTGTGAGTGAGACCTGATCTCTGTGTGTGTGAGTGAGACCTGGTCTCCGTGTGTGTGAGTGAGACCTGGTCTCTGCGTGCGTGAGTGAGACCTCGTATCTGTGTGTGTGAGACCTGGTCTCTGTGTGTGAGAGAGACCTGGTCTCTGAGTGTGCAAGTGAGACCTGATGTCTGTGTGTGTGAGTGAGACCTGGTCTCTATGTGTGTGAGTGAGACCTGATCTCTGTGTGTGTGAGTGAGACCTGGTCTCTGCGTGTGTGAGACCTGGTCTCTGTGTGTGTGTATGAGACCTGGTTTCTGTATATGTGATTGAGGCCTGGTCTCTGTGAGTGTGAATGAGACCTAGTCTCTGTGTGTGTGAGACTTGATATTTGTGTTTGTGAGTAAGACCTGGTCTCTGTGTGTGAGAGAGACCTGGTCTCTGTGTGTGTGAGTGAGACCTCGTCTCTGTGTGTGTGAGTGAGACCTGGTCTCTGAGTGTGTGAGTGAGACCTGGTCTCTGTGTGTGTGAGTGAGACCTGATATTTGTGTGTGTGAGTGAGACCTGGTCTCTGTGTTTGTGAGCGAGACCTGGTCTGTGTGTGTGTGAGTGAGACCTGGTCTGTGTGTGAGTGAGACCTGGTCTCTGAGTGTGTAAGTGAGACCTGATGTCTGTGTGTGTGAGTTAGACCTGGTCTCTGTGTGTGTGAGTGAGACCTGGTCTCTGTGTGTGTGAGCGAGACCTGGTCTATGTGTGTGTAAGTGAGTCCTGGTCTATGTGTGTGTGTGTGAGTGAAACCTGGACTCTGTGTGTGTGAGTGAGACCTGGTCTCTGTGTGTGAAATATACCTGGTCTCTGTGTGTGTGTGAGTGAGACCTCGTCTCTGAATGTGTGAGTGAGACCTGGTCTCTGTGTGTGTGGGTGAGACCTGGTCTGTGTGTGTGTGTGAGTGAGACCTGGTCTCTGTGTGTGTCAGTGAGACCTCGTCTCTGTGTGTGTGAGTGAGACCTGGTCTCTCTGTGTGTGAGTGCGACCTGGTCTGTGAGTGAGACCTGGTCTGTGAGTGTGAATGAGACCTGGTCTCTGTGTGTGTGTGTGTGTGAGTTAGACCTGGTCTCTGTGTGTGAATGAGACCTGGTCTCTGCGTGTTTGAGTGAGACCTGGTCTCTGTGTGTGTGAGTGAGACCTGGTCTCTGAGTGTGTAAGTGAGACCTGGTCTCTGTGTGTGTGAGTTAGACCTGGTCTCTGTGTGTGTGAGTGAGACCTGGTCTGTGAGTGAGACCTGGTCTCTGTGTGTGTGAGTGAGACCTGGTCTCTGTGTGTGTGATTGAGACCTGATCTCTGTGTGTGTGAGTGAGACCTGATCTCTGTGTGTGTGAGCGAGACCTGGTCTCTGTGTGTATGAGTGAAACCTGGTCTGTGTGTGAGTGAGACCTGATCTCTGAGTGTGTGAGTGAGACCTGGTCTCTGTGTGTGAAAGAGACCTGGTCTTTGTGTGTGTGAGTGAGACCTCGTCTCTGAGTGTGTGAGTGAGACCTGGTCTGTGTGTGTGTGGGTGAGACCTGGTCTGTGTGTGTGTGTTTGAGTGAGACCTGGTCTCTGTGTGTGTCAGTGAGACCTCGTCTCTGTGTGTGTGAGTGAGACCTGGTCTCTCTGTGTGTGAGTGCGACCTGGTCTGTGAGTTAGACCTGGTCTCTGTGTGTGTGAGTGAGTCCTGGTCTGTGTGTGTGTGAGTGAGACCTCGTCTCTGTGTGTGTGTGAGTGAGACCTGGTCTCTGTGTGTGTGAGTGAGACCTGGTCTCTCTGTGTGTGAGTGCGACCTGGTCTGTGAGTGAGACCTGGTCTCTGAGTGTGTGATTGAGACCTGGTCTCTGTGTGTGTGAGTGAGACCTGATCTCTGTGTGTGTGAGTGAGACCTGGTCTCCGTGTGTGTGAGTGAGACCTGATCTCTGTGTGTGTGAGTGAGACCTGGTCTCTGCGTGTGTGAGACCTGGTCTCTGTGTGTGTGTATGAGACCTGGTTTCTGTATATGTGATTGAGACCTGGTCTCTGTGAGTGTGAATGAGACCTAGTCTCTGTGTGTGTGAGACTTGATATTTGTGTTTGTGAGTAAGACCTGGTGTCTGTGTGTGAGAGAGACCTGGTCTGTGTGTGTGTGAGTGAGACCTCGTCTCTGTGTGTGTGAGTGAGACCTGGTCTCTGAGTGTGTGAGTGAGACCTGGTCTCTGTGTGTGTGAGTGAGACCTGATATTTGTGTGTGTGAGTGAGACCTGGTCTCTGTGTTTGTGAGCGAGACCTGGTCTCTGTGTGTGTGAGTGAGACCTGGTCTGTGTGTGAGTGAGACCTGGTCTCTGAGTGTGTAAGTGAGACCTGATGTCTGTGTGTGTGAGTTAGACCTGGTCTCTGTGTGTGTGAGTGAGACCTGGTCTCTGTGTGTGTGAGCGAGACCTGGTCTATGTGTGTGTAAGTGAGTCCTGGTCTGTGTGTGTGTGTGTGAGTGAGTGAAACCTGGACTCTGTGTGTGTGAGTGAGACCTGGTCTCTGTGTGTGAAATATACCTGGTCTCTGTGTGTGTGTGAGTGAGACCTCGTCTCTGAATGTGTGAGTGAGACCTGGTCTGTGTGTGTGTGGGTGAGACCAGGTCTTTGTGTGTGTGTGAGTGAGACCTGGTCTCTGTGTGTGTCAGTGAGGCCTCGTCTCTGTGTGTGTGAGTGAGACCTGGTCTCTCTGTGTGTGAGTGCGACCTGGTCTGTGAGTGAGACCTGGTCTGTGAGTGTGAATGAGACCTGGTCTCTGTGTGTGTGTGTGTGAGTTAGACCTGGTCTCTGTGTGTGAATGAGACCTGGTCTCTGCGTGTTTGAGTGAGACCTGGTCTCTGTGTGTGTGAGTGAGACCTGATCTCTGTGTGTGTGAGTGAGACCTGGTCTCTGAGTGTGTAAGTGAGACCTGGTCTCTGTGTGTGTGAGTTAGACCTGGTCTCTGTGTGTGTGAGTGAGACCTGGTCTGTGAGTGAGACCTGGTCTCTGTGTGTGTGAGTGAGACCTGGTCTCTGTGTGTGTGATTGAGACCTGATCTCTGTGTGTATGAGTGAGACCTGATCTCTGTGTGTGTGAGCGAGACCTGGTCTCTGTGTGTATGAGTGAAACCTGGTCTGTGTGTGAGTGAGACCTGATCTCTGAGTGTGTGAGTGAGACCTGGTCTCTGTGTGTGAAAGAGACCTGGTCTTTGTGTGTGTGAGTGAGACCTCGTCTCTGAGTGTGTGAGTGAGACCTGGTCTGTGTGTGTGTGGGTGAGACCTGGTCTGTGTGTGTGTGTGTTTGAGTGAGACCTGGTCTCTGTGTTTGTGAGCGAGACCTGGTCTCTGTGTGTGTGAGTGAGACCTGGTCTGTGTGTGAGTGAGACCTGGTCTCTGAGTGTGTAAGTGAGACCTGATGTCTGTGTGTGTGAGTTAGACCTGGTCTCTGTGTGTGTGAGTGAGACCTGGTCTCTGTGTGTGTGAGCGAGACCTGGTCTATGTGTGTGTAAGTGAGTCCTGGTCTGTGTGTGTGTGTGTGAGTGAAACCTGGACTCTGTGTGTGTGAGTGAGACCTGGTCTCTGTGTGTGAAAGATACCTGGTCTCTGTGTGTGTGTGAGTGAGACCTCGTCTCTGAATGTGTGAGTGAGACCTGGTCTGTGTGTGTGTGGGTGAGACCTGGTCTGTGTGTGTTTGTGAGTGAGACCTGGTCTCTGTGTGTGTCAGTGAGACCTCGTCTCTGTGTGTGTGAGTGAGACCTGGTCTCTCTGTGTGTGAGTGCGACCTGGTCTGTGAGTGAGACCTGGTCTGTGAGTGTGAATGAGACCTGGTCTCTGTGTGTGTGTGTGTGAGTTAGACCTGGTCTCTGTGTGTGAATGAGACCTGGTCTCTGCGTGTTTGAGTGAGACCTGGTCTCTGTGTGTGTGAGTGAGACCTGATCTCTGTGTGTGTGAGTGAGACCTGGTCTCTGAGTGTGTAAGTGAGACCTGGTCTCTGTGTGTGTGAGTTAGACCTGGTCTCTGTGTGTGTGAGTGAGACCTGGTCTCTGTGTGTGTGAGCGAGACCTGGTCTCTGTGTGTATGAGTGAAACCTGGTCTGTGTGTGAGTGAGACCTGATCTCTGAGTGTGTGAGTGAGACCTGGTCTCTGTGTGTGTGAGTGAGACCTGGTCTCTGTGTGTGTGAGTGAGACCTCGTCTCTGTGTGTGTGAGTGAGACCTGGTCTCTGTGTGTGTGAGTGAGACCTTGTCTCTGTGTGTGTGAGTGACGCCTGGCCTCTGTGTGTGAGTGACACTTCATCTGTGTGTGTGAGTGAGACCTTGTCTCTGTGTGTGTGAGTGAGACCTTGTCTCTGTGTGTGTGAGTGAGACCTGGTCTCTGTGTGTGTGAGTGAGACCTGGTCTCTGTGTGTGTGTGAGTGAGACCTGGTCTCTGTGTGTGTGAGTGAAACCTGGTCTATGTGTGAGTGAGACCTGGTCTCTGAGTGTGTGAGTGAGACCTGGTCTCTGAGTGTGTGATTGAGACCTGGTCTATGTGTGTGAGTGAGACCTTGTCTCTGTGTCTGTGAGTGACACCTTGTCTCTGTGTGTGTGGGTGAGACCAGGTCTGTGTGTGTGTGTGAGTGAGACCTGGTCTCTGTGTGTGTCAGTGAGACCTCGTCTCTGTGTGTGTGAGTGAGACCTGGTCTCTCTGTGTGTGAGTGCGACCTGGTCTGTGAGTGAGACCTGGTCTGTGAGTGTGAATGAGACCTGGTCTCTGTGTGTGTGTGTGTGTGAGTTAGACCTGGTCTCTGTGTGTGAATGAGACCTGGTCTCTGCGTGTTTGAGTGAGACCTGGTCTCTGTGTGTGTGAGTGAGACCTGATCTCTGTGTGTGTGAGTGAGACCTGGTCTCTGAGTGTGTAAGTGAGACCTGGTCTCTGTGTGTGTGAGTTAGACCTGGTCTCTGTGTGTGTGAGTGAGACCTGGTCTGTGAGTGAGACCTGGTCTCTGTGTGTGTGAGTGAGACCTGGTCTCTGTGTGTGTGATTAAGACCTGATCTCTGTGTGTATGAGTGAGACCTGATCTCTGTGTGTGTGAGCGAGACCTGGTCTCTGTGTGTATGAGTGAAACCTGGTCTGTGTGTGAGTGAGACCTGATCTCTGAGTGTGTGAGTGAGACCTGGTCTCTGTGTGTGAAAGAGACCTGGTCTTTGTGTGTGTGAGTGAGACCTCGTCTCTGAGTGTGTGAGTGAGACCTGGTCTGTGTGTGTGTGGGTGAGACCTGGTCTGTGTGTGAGTGTGTTTGAGTGAGACCTGGTCTCTGTGTTTGTGAGCGAGACCTGGTCTCTGTGTGTGTGAGTGAGACCTGGTCTGTGTGTGAGTGAGACCTGGTCTCTGAGTGTGTAAGTGAGACCTGATGTCTGTGTGTGTGAGTTAGACCTGGTCTCTGTGTGTGTGAGTGAGACCTGGTCTCTGTGTGTGTGAGCGAGACCTGGTCTATGTGTGTGTAAGTGAGTCCTGGTCTGTGTGTGTGTGTGTGAGTGAAACCTGGACTCTGTGTGTGTGAGTGAGACCTGGTCTCTGTGTGTGAAAGATACCTGGTCTCTGTGTGTGTGTGAGTGAGACCTCGTCTCTGAATGTGTGAGTGAGACCTGGTCTGTGTGTGTGTGGGTGAGACCTGGTCTGTGTGTGTGTGTGAGTGAGACCTGGTCTCTGTGTGTGTCAGTGAGACCTCGTCTCTGTGTGTGTGAGTGAGACCTGGTCTCTCTGTGTGTGAGTGCGACCTGGTCTGTGAGTGAGACCTGGTCTGTGAGTGTGAATGAGACCTGGTCTCTGTGTGTGTGTGTGTGTGAGTTAGACCTGGTCTCTGTGTGTGAATGAGACCTGGTCTCTGCGTGTTTGAGTGAGACCTGGTCTCTGTGTGTGTGAGTGAGACCTGATCTCTGTGTGTGTGAGTGAGACCTGGTCTCTGAGTGTGTAAGTGAGACCTGGTCTCTGTGTGTGTGAGTTAGACCTGGTCTCTGTGTGTGTGAGTGAGACCTGGTCTCTGTGTGTGTGAGCGAGACCTGGTCTCTGTGTGTATGAGTGAAACCTGGTCTGTGTGTGAGTGAGACCTGATCTCTGAGTGTGTGAGTGAGACCTGGTCTCTGTGTGTGTGAGTGAGACCTGGTCTCTGTGTGTGTGAGTGAGACCTCGTCTCTGTGTGTGTGAGTGAGACCTGGTCTCTGTGTGTGTGAGTGAGACCTTGTCTCTGTGTGTGTGAGTGACGCCTGGCCTCTGTGTGTGAGTGACACTTCATCTGTGTGTGTGAGTGAGACCTTGTCTCTGTGTGTGTGAGTGAGACCTTGTCTCTGTGTGTGTGAGTGAGACCTGGTCTCTGTGTGTGTGAGTGAGACCTGGTCTCTGTGTGTGTGTGAGTGAGACCTGGTCTCTGTGTGTGTGAGTGAAACCTGGTCTATGTGTGAGTGAGACCTGGTCTCTGAGTGTGTGATTGAGACCTGGTCTATGTGTGTGAGTGAGACCTTGTCTCTGTGTCTGTGAGTGACACCTTGTCTCTGTGTGTGTGAGTGACACTGGGTCTCTGTGTGTGTGAGTGAGACCTTGTCTCTGTGTGTGTGAGTGAGACCTGGTCTCTGTGTGTGTGAGTGAGACCTGGTCTCTGTGTGTGTGTGAGTGAGACCTGGTCTCTGTGTGTGTGAGTGAAACCTGGTCTATGTGTGAGTGAGACCTGGTCTCTGAGTGTGTGATTGAGACCTGGTCTATGTGTGTGAGTGAGACCTTGTCTCTGTGTCTGTGAGTGACACCTTGTCTCTGTGTGTGTGAGTGACACTGGGTCTCTGTGTGTGTGAGTGAGACCTTGTCTCTGTGTGTGAGTGAGACCTTGTCTCTGTGTGTGTGAGTGAGACCTGGTCTATGTGTGTGTGAGTTAGACCTGGTCTAGGTGTGTGTGAGTGAGTCCTGGTCTGTGTGTGTGTGAGTGAAACCTGGCCTCTGTGTGTGTAAGTGAGACCTGGTCTGTGAGTGTGAATGAGACCTGGTCTGTGTGTGTGTGAGTGAGACCTGGTCTCTGTGTGTGTGTGTGTGAGACCTGGTCTGTGTGTGTGTGTGAGTGAGACCTGCTCTCTGTGTGTGTAAGTGAGACCTGGTCTCTGTGTGTGAGTGAGACCTGGTCTCTGTGTGTGTGAGTGAGACCTGGTCTCTGTGTTTGAGTGAGACCTGGTCTCTGTGTGTGTGAGTGAGACCTTGTCTCTGTGTGTGTAAGTGAGACCTGGTCTCTGTGTGTGAGTGAGACCTGGTCTCTGTGTGTGTGAGTGAGACCTTCTCTCTGTGTGTGTGAGTGACACCTGGCCTCTGTGTGTGAGTGACACTTCGTCTGTGTGTGTGAGTGAGACCTTGTCTCTGTGTGTGTGAGTGAGACCTGGTCTCTGTGTGTGTGAGCGAAACCTGGTCTCTGTGTGTGTGAGTGAAACCTGGTCTATGTGTGAGTGAGACCTGGTCTCTGAGTGTGTGAGTGAGACCTGGTCTCTGAGTGTGTGATTGAGACCTGGTCTATGTGTGTGAGTGAGACCTTGTCTCTGTGTGTGTGAGTGACACCTGGTCTCTGTGTGTGTGAGTGAGACCTGGTCTCTGTGTGTGTGAGTGAGACCTGGTCTCTGTGTGTGTGTGTGAGCGAGGCCTGGTCTCTGTGTGTGTGAGTGAGACCTGGTCTATGTGTGTGTGAGTTAGACCTGGTCTAGGTGTGTGTGAGTGAGTCCTGGTCTGTGTGTGTGTGAGTGAAACCTGGTCTCTGTGTGTGTAAGTGAGACCTGGTCTGTGAGTGTGAATGAGACCTGGTCTGTGTGTGTGTGTGTGTGAGTGAGACCTGGTCTCTGTGTGTGTGTTTGTGAGACCTGGTCTGTGTGTGTGTGTGTGTGAGTGAGACCTGATCTCTGTTTGTGTAAGTGAGACCGGGTCTCTGTGTGTGAGTGAGACCTGGTCTCTGTGTGTGTGAGTGAGACCTCGTCTCTGTGTGTGTGAATGAGACCTGGTCTGTGTGTGTGTGGGTGAGACCTGGTCTGTGTGTGTGTGTGAGTGAGACCTGGTCTCTGCGTGTTTGAGTGAGATCTGGTCTCTGTGTGTGTGAAACCTGGTCTCTGTGTGTGTGTGAGTGAGTGAGTGAGACCTGGTGTGTGAGTGTGAATGAGACCTTGTCTCTGTATATGTGATGAGACCTGGTCTCTGTGTGTGTGAATGACACCTGGTCTCTTGTGTGTGTGAGTGAGACCTGGTCTCTGTGTGTGTGAGCGAGACCTGGTCTCTGTGTGTATGAGTGAAACCTGGTCTGTGTGTGAGTGAGACCTGATCTCTGAGTGTGTGAGTGAGACCTGGTCTCTGTGTGTGTGAGTGAGACCTGGTCTCTGTGTGTGTGAATGAGACCTTGTATCTGTGTGTGTGAGTGACACCTGGCCTCTGTGTGTGAGTGACACTTCGTCTGTGTGTGTGAGTGAGACCTTGTCTCTGTGTGTGTGAGTGAGACCTTGTCTCTGTGTGTGTGAGTGAGACCTGGTCTCTGTGTGTGTGAGTGAGACCTGGTCTCTGTGTGTGTGTGAGCGAGACCTGGTCTCTGTGTGTGTGAAACCTGGTCTATGTGTGAGTGAGACCTGGTCTCTGAGTGTGTGAGTGAGACCTGGTCTCTGAGTGTGTGATTGAGACCTGGTCTATGTGTGTGTGAGTGAGACCTGGTCTCTGTGTGTGAGTGAGACCTGGTCTCTGTGTGTGTGTGAGTGACACCTGGTCTCTGTGTGTGTGAGTGAGACCTGGTCTCTGTGTGTGTGAGTGAGACATGGTCTCTGCGTGTTTGAGTGAGATCTGGTCTCTGTGTGTGTGAAACCTGGTCTCTGTGTGTGTGTGAGTGAGTGAGACCTGGTGTGTGAGTGTGAATGAGACCTTGTCTCTGTATATGTGAGTGAGACCTGGTCTCTGTGTGTGTGAATGAGACCTGGTCTCTTGTGTGTGTGAGTGAGACCTGGTCTCTGTGTGTGTGAGCGAGACCTGGTCTCTGTGTGTATGAGTGAAACCTGGTCTGTGTGTGAGTGAGACCTGATCTCTGAGTGTGTGAGTGAGACCTGGTCTCTGTGTGTGTGAGTGAGACCTGGTCTCTGTGTGTGTGAGTGAGACCTCGTCTCTGTGTGTGTGAGTGAGACCTGGTCTCTGTGTGTGTGAGTGAGACCTTGTCTCTGTGTGTGTGAGTGACACCTGGCCTCTGTGTGTGAGTGACACTTCATCTGTGTGTGTGAGTGAGACCTTGTCTCTGTGTGTGTGAGTGAGACCTTGTCTCTGTGTGTGTGAGTGAGACCTGGTCTCTGTGTGTGTGAGTGAGACCTGGTCTCTGTGTGTGTGTGAGTGAGACCTGGTCTCTGTGTGTGTGAGTGAAACCTGGTCTATGTGTGAGTGAGACCTGGTCTCTGAGTGTGTGAGTGAGACCTGGTCTCTGAGTGTGTGATTGAGACCTGGTCTATGTGTGTGAGTGAGACCTTGTCTCTGTGTCTGTGAGTGACACCTTGTCTCTGTGTGTGTGAGTGACACCTGGTCTCTGTGTGTGTGAGTGAGACCTGGTCTCTGTGTGTGTGAGTGAGACCTGGTCTCTGTGTGTGTGTGTGAGCGAGACCTGGTCTCTGTGTGTGTGAGTGAGACCTGGTCTATGTGTGTGTGAGTTAGACCTGGTCTAGGTGTGTGTGAGTGAGTCCTGGTCTGTGTGTGTGTGATTGAAACCTGGTCTCTGTGTGTGTAAGTGAGACCTGGTCTGTGAGTGTGAATGAGACCTGGTCTGTGTGTGTGTGTGAGTGAGACCTGGTCTCTGTGTGTGTGTGTGTGAGACCTGCTCTCTGTGTGTGTAAGTGAGACCTGGTCTCTGTGTGTGAGTGAGACCTGGTCTCTGTGTGTGTGAGTGAGACCTCGTCTCTGTGTGTGTGAGTGAGACCTGGTCTGTGTGTGTGTGGGTGAGACCTGGTCTGTGTGTGTGTTTGTGAGTGAGACCTGGTCTCTGCGTGTTTGAGTGAGATCTGGTCTCTGTGTGTGTGAAACCTGGTCTCTGTGTGTGTGTGAGTGAGTGAGACCTGGTGTGTGAGTGTGAATGAGACCTTGTCTCTGTATATGTGAGTGAGACCTGGTCTCTGTGTGTGTGAATGAGACCTGGTCTCTTGTGTGTGTGAGTGAGACCTGGTCTCTGTGTGTGTGAGCGAGACCTGGTCTCTGTGTGTATGAGTGAAACCTGGTCTGTGTGTGAGTGAGACCTGATCTCTGAGTGTGTGAGTGAGACCTGGTCTCTGTGTGTGTGAGTGAGACCTGGTCTCTGTGTGTGTGAATGAGACCTTGTATCTGTGTGTGTGAGTGACACCTGGCCTCTCTGTGTGAGTGACACTTCGTCTGTGTGTGTGAGTGAGACCTTGTCTCTGTGTGTGAGTGAGACCTTGTCTCTGTGTGTGTGAGTGAGACCTGGTCTCTGTGTGTGTGAGTGAGACCTGGTCTCTGTGTGTGTGTGAGGGAGACCTGGTCTCTGTGTGTGTGAGTGAAACCTGGTCTATGTGTGAGTGAGACCTGGTCTCTGAGTGTGTGAGTGAGACCTGGTCTCTGAGTGTGTGATTGAGACCTGGTCTATGTGTGTGTGAGTGAGACCTGGTCTCTGTGTGTGTGAGTGAGACCTGGTCTCTGTGTGTGTGTGAGTGACACCTGGTCTCTATGTGTGTGAGTGAGACCTGGTCTCTGTATGTGTGAGTGAGACCTGGTCTCTGCGTGTTTGAGTGAGATCTGGTCTCTATGTGTGTGAAACCTGGTCTCTGTGTGTGTGTGAGTGAGTGAGACCTGGTTTGTGAGTGTGAATGAGACCTTGTCTCTGTATATGTGAGTGAGACCTGGTCTCTGTGTGTGTGAATGAGACCTGGTCTCTTGTGTGTGTGAGTAAGACCTGGTCTCTGTGTGTGTGAGCGAGACCTGGTCTCTGTGTGTATGAGTGAAACCTGGTCTGTGTGTGAGTGAGACCTGATCTCTGAGTGTGTGAGTGAGACCTGGTCTCTGTGCGTGTGAGTGACACCTGGCCTCTGTGTGTGAGTGACACTTCGTCTGTGTGTGTGAGTGAGACCTTGTCTCTGTGTATGTGAGTGAGACCTTGTCTCTGTGTGTGTGAGTGAGACCTGGTCTTTGTGTGTGTGAGTGAGACCTGGTCTGTGTGCGTGTGTGTGAGCGAGACCTGGTCTCTGTGTGTGTGAGTGAAACCTGGTCTATGTGTGAGTGAGACCTGGTCTCTGAGTGTGTGAGTGAGACCTGGTCTCTGAGTGTGTGATTGAGACCTGGTCTATGTGTGTGTGAGTGAGACCTGGTCTCTCTGTGTGTGAGTGAGACCTGGTCTGTGAGTGAGATCTGGTCTCTGTGTGTGTGAGTGAGACCTGGTCTCTGTGTGTGTGAGTGAGACCTGGTCTCTGTTTGTGTGTGAGACCTGTTCTCTGTGTGTGTGTGTGAGTGAGACCTGGTCTCTGTGTGTGTGTGAGACCTGGTCTGTGTGTGTGTGAGTGAGACCTGATCTCTGTGTGCGTGAGTGAGACCTGGTCTCTGTGTGTGTGAGTTAGGCCTGGTCTCTGTGTGTGTGAGTGAGATCTGATCTCTGTGTGTGTGATTGAGACCTTGTCTGTGTGTGTGTGTGTAAGTGAAACCTGGTCTCTGTGTGTGTGAGACCTCATCTTTGTGTGTGTGATTGAGACCTGGTCTCGGTGTATGTGTGTGTGAGTGAGACCTGGTCTCTGTGTGTGAATGAGACCTGGTCTCTGTGTGTGTGCGTGAGACCTGCTCTCTGTGTGTGAGTGAGACCTGGTCTCTGTGTGTGTGAGTGAGACCTGGTCTCTGTGTGTGTGAGTGAGACCTGGTCTCTGTGTGTGTGAGCGAGACCTGGTCTCTGTGTGTATGAGTGAAACCTGGTCTGTGTGTGAGTGAGACCTGATCTCTGAGTGTGTGAGTGAGACCTGGTCTCTGTGTGTGTGAGTGAGACCTGGTCTCTGTGTGTGTTAGTGAGACCTCGTCTCTGAGTGTGTGAGTAGAGACCTGGTCTCTGTGTGTGTGGGTGAGACCTGGTCTGTGTGTGTGTGAGTGAGACCTGGTCTCTGTGTGTGTGAGTGAGATCTGGTCTCTGTTTGTGATAGAGACCTGGTCTCTGTGTGTTTGAGTGAGACCTCGTCTCTGAATGTGTGAGTGAGACCTGGTCTCTGTGTGTGAGTGAGACCTGGTCTCTGTGTGTGTGAGTGAGACCTGGTCTCTGTGTGTGTGAGCGAGACCTGGTCTCTGTGTGTGTGAGTGAGACCTGGTCTGTGTGTGATTGAGACCTGATCTCTGAGTGTGTGAGTGAGACCTGGTCTCTGTGTGTGTGAGTGAGACCTGGTCTCTGTGTGTGTTAGTGAGACCTCGTCTCTGAGTGTGTGAGTGAGACCTGGTCTGTGTGTGTGTGTGAGTGAGACCTGGTCTCTGTGTGTGTGAGTGAGACCTGGTCTCTGTGTGTGAGAGAGACCTGGTCTCTGTGTGTTTGAGTGAGACCTCGTCTCTGAATGTGTGAGTGAGACGTGGTCTCTGTGTGTGTGGGTGAGACCTGGTCTGTGTGTGGGTGAGTGAGACCTGGTCTCTGTGTGTGTCAGTGAGACCTCGTCTCTGTGTGGTGTGAGTGAGACCTGGTGTCTCTGTGTGTGAGTGCGACCTGGTCTGTGAGTGAGACCTGGTCTCTGTTTGTGTGTGAGACCTGTTCTCTGTGTGTGTGTGTGTGAGTGAGACCTGGTCTGTGTGTGTGTGAGTGAGACCTGATCTCTGTGTGTGTGAGTGAGACCTGATCTCTGTGTTCGTGAGTGAGACCTGGTCTCTGTGTGTGTGAGTTAGACCTGGTCTCTGTGTGTGTGAGTGAGATCTGATCTCTGTGTGTGTGATTGAGACCTTGTCTGTGTGTGTGTGTGTAAGTGAAACCTGGTCTCTGTGTGTGTGAGACCTCATCTTTGTGTGTGTGATTGAGACCTGGTCTCGGTGTATGTGTGTGTGAGTGAGACCTGGTCTCTGTGTGTGTGAGTGAGACCTGGTCTCTGTGTGTATGAGTTAGACCTGGTCTTTGTGTGTGTGAGTGAAACCTGGTCTCTGTGTGTGTGAGTGAGACCTGGTCTGTGTGTGTGTGAGTGAGACCTGGTCTCTGCGTGTGTGAGTGAGACCTGGTCTCTGTGTGTGTGAGTGAGACCTGGTCTCTGTGTGTGTGAGTGAGACCTGGTCTCTGTGTGTGAGAGAGACCTGGTCTCTGTGTGTTTGAGTGAGACCTCGTCTCTGAATGTGTGAGTGAGACGTGGTCTCTGTGTGTGTGGGTGAGACCTGGTCTGTGTGTGGGTGAGTGAGACCTGGTCTCTGTGTGTGTCAGTGAGACCTCGTCTCTGTGTGGTGTGAGTGAGACCTGGTGTCTCTGTGTGTGAGTGCGACCTGGTCTGTGAGTGAGACCTGGTCTCTGTTTGTGTGTGAGACCTGTTCTCTGTGTGTGTGTGTGTGAGTGAGACCTGGTCTGTGTGTGTGTGAGTGAGACCTGATCTCTGTGTGTGTGAGTGAGACCTGATCTCTGTGTTCGTGAGTGAGACCTGGTCTCTGTGTGTGTGAGTTAGACCTGGTCTCTGTGTGTGTGAGTGAGATCTGATCTCTGTGTGTGTGATTGAGACCTTGTCTGTGTGTGTGTGTGTAAGTGAAACCTGGTCTCTGTGTGTGTGAGACCTCATCTTTGTGTGTGTGATTGAGACCTGGTCTCGGTGTATGTGTGTGTGAGTGAGACCTGGTCTCTGTGTGTGTGAGTGAGACCTGGTCTCTGTGTGTATGAGTTAGACCTGGTCTTTGTGTGTGTGAGTGAAACCTGGTCTCTGTGTGTGTGAGTGAGACCTGGTCTGTGTGTGTGTGAGTGAGACCTGGTCTCTGCGTGTGTGAGTGAGACCTGGTCTCTGTGTGTGTGAGTGAGACCTGGTCTCTGTGTGTGTGAGTGAGACCTGGTCTCTGTGTGTGTTAGTGAGACCTCGTCTCTGAGTGTGTGAGTGAGACCTGGTCTCTGTGTGTGTGGGTGAGACCTGGTCTGTGTGTGTGTGTGTGAGTGAGACCTGGTCTCTGTGTGTGTCAGTGAGACCTCGTCTCTGTGTGTGTGAGTGAGACCTGGTTTCTCTGTGTGTGAGTGCGACCTGGTCTGTGAGTGAGACCTGGTCTCTCTGTGTGTGAGTGAGCCCTGGTCTCAATGTGTGTGAGTGAGACCTGATACTTGTGTGTGTGAGTGAGACCTGGTCTCTCTGTGGGTGAGTGAAACCTGTTCTCTGGGTGTGTGAGTGAGACCTGGTCTGGGAGTGAGACCTGGTCTCTGTGTGTGTGAGTGAGACCTGGTCTGTGAGTGTGAATGAGACCTGGTCTCTGTGTGTGTGTGTGAGTGAGACCTGGTCTCTGTGTGTGAGTGAGACCTGGTCTCTGTGTGTGTGAGTGACACCTGGTCTCTATGTATGTGAGTGAGACCTGATCTCTGTGTGTGTGATTGAGACCTGGTCTCTGTGTATGTGTGTGTAAGTGAAACCTGGTCTTTGTGTGTGTGAGTGAGACCTGGTCTCTGAGTGTGTAAGTGAGACCTGGTCTCTGTGTGTGTGAGTTAGACCTGGTCTCTGTGTGTGAGTGAGACCTGGTCTATGTGTGTGTGAGTTAGACCTGGTCTATGTGTGTGTGAGTGAGTCCTGGTCTGTGTGTGTGTGTGAGTGAAACCTGGTCTCTGTGTGTGTGAGTGAGACCTGGTCTCTGTGTGTGAGAGAGACCTGGTCTCTGTGTGTGTTAGTGAGACCTCGTCTCTGTGTGTGTGAGTGAAACCTGGTCTCTGTGTGTGTGAGTGAGACCTGGTCTCTGTGTGTGTGAGTGAGACCTTGTCTCTGTGTGTGTGAGTGAGACCTGGTCTCTGTGTGTGTGAGTGAGACCTGGTCTCTGTGTGTGTGTGAGCCAGACCTGGTCTCTGTGTGTGTGAGTGAAACCTGGTCTATGTGTGAGTGAGGCCTGGTTTCTGAGTGTGTGAGTGAGACCTGGTCTCTGAGTGTGTGATTGAGACCTGGTCTATGTGTGTGTGAGTGAGACCTTGTCTCTGTGTCTGTGAGTGACACCTTGTCTCTGTGTGTGTGAGTGACACCTGGTGTCTGTGTGTGTGAGTGAGACCTGGTCTCTGTGTGTGTTAGTGAGACCTGGTCTCTGTGTGTGTGTGAGCGAGACCTGGTCTCTGTGTGTATGAGTGAGACCTGGTCTGTGTGTGAGTGAGACCTGGACTCTGAGTGTGTAAGTGAAACCTGGTCTCTGTGTTTGTGAGTGAGACCTGGTCTCTGTGTGTGTGAGTGAGACCTGGTCTATGTGTGTGTGAGTGAGTCCTGGTCTGTGTGTGTGTGTGAGTGAAACCTGGTCTCTGTGTGTGTGTGTGTGAGTGAGACCTTGTCTCTGTGTGTGAGAGAGATCTGGTCTCTGTGTGTTTGAGTGAGACCTCGTCTCTGAATGTGTGAGTGAGACCTGGTCTCTGTTTGTGTGGGTGAGACCTGGTCTGTGTGTGTGGGTGAGTGAGACCTGGTCTCTGTGTGTGTCAGTGAGACCTCGTCTCTGTGTGGTGTGAGTGAGACCTGGTCTCTCTGTGTGTGAGTGCGACCTGGTCTGTGAGTGAGACCTGGTCTCTGTATGTGTGAGTGAGACCTGGTCTCTGTGTGTGTGAGTGAGACCTGGTCTCTGTTTGTGTGTGAGACCTGTTCTCTGTGTGTGTGTGTGAGTGAGACCTGGTCTCTGTATGTGTGTGTGTGAGACCTGGTCTCTGTGTGTGTGAGTGAGACCTGATCTCTGTGTGCGTGAGTGAGACCTGGTCTCTGTGTGTATGAGTTAGACCTGGTCTTTGTGTGTGTGAGTGAAACCTGGTCTCTGTGTGTGTGAGTGAGACCTGGTCTCTGTGTGTGTGTGAGTGAGACCTGGTCTCTGTGTGTGTGAGTGAGACCTGGTCTCTGTGTGTATGAGTTAGACCTGGTCTTTGTGTGTGTGAGTGAAACCTGGTCTCTGTGTGTGTGAGTGAGACCTGGTCTCTGTGTGTGTGTGTGTGAGTGAGACCTGGTCTCTGTGTGTGTGAGTGAGACCTGGTCTCTGTGTGTATGAGTTAGACCTGGTCTTTGTGTGTGTGAGTGAAACCTGGTCTCTGTGTGTGTGAGTGAGACCTGGTCTCTGTGTGTGTGTGTGAGTGTGATCTCGTCTTTGTGTGTGTTAGTGAGACCTGGTCTCTGTGTGTGAATGAGACCTGGTCTCTGTGTGTGGGCGTGAGACGTGATATTTGTGTGTGTGAGTGAGACCTGGTCTCTCTGTGGGTGAGTGAAACCTGTTCTCTGGGTGTGTGAGTGAGACCTGGTCTCTGTGTATGTGGGTGAGATCTGCTCTCTGTGTGTGAGTGAGACCTGGTCTCTGTGTGTGTGAGTGAGACCTGGTCTCTGTGTGTGTGAGTGAGACCTGGTCTCTGTGTGTGTGAGCGAGACCTGGTCTCTGTGTGTATGAGTGAATCCTGGTCTGTGTGTGAGTGAGACCTGATCTCTGAGTGTGTGAGTGAGACCTCGTCTCTGAGTGTGTGAGTGAGACCTGGTCTCTGTGTGTGTGGGTGAGACCTGGTCTGTGTGTGTGTGTGAGTGAGACCTGGTCTCTGTGTGTGTGAGTGAGACCTGGTCTCTGTGTGTGAGAGAGACCTGGTCTCTGTGTGTTTGAGTGAGACCTCGTCTCTGAATGTGTGAGTGAGACCTGGTCTCTCTGTGTGTGAGTGCGACCTGGTCTGTGAGTGAGACCTGGTCTCTGTGTGTGTGAGTGAGACCTGGTCTCTGTGTGGGTGAGAGACCTGTTCTCTGTGTGTGTGTGAGTGAGACCTGGTCTGTGTGTGTGTGAGTGAGACCTGATCTCTGTGTGTGTGAGTGAGACCTGGTCTCTATGTGTGTGAGTGAGACCTGGTCTCTGTGTGTGTGAGTGAGACCTGATCTCTGTGTGCGTGAGTGAGACCTGGTCTCTGTGTGTGTGAGTTAGACCTGGTCCCTGTGTGTGTGAGTGAGATCTGATCTCTGTGTGTGTGATTGAGACCTGGTCTCTGTGTGTGTGTGTAAGTGAAACCTGGTCTCTGTGTGTGTGAGACCTCATCTTTGTGTGTGTGATTGAGACCTGGTCTCGGTGTATGTGTGTGTGAGTGAGACCTGGTCTCTGTGTGTGTGAGACCTGGTCTCTGTGTGTGTGTGTGAGTGTGGCCTCGTCTTTGTGTGTGTTAGTGAGACCTGGTCTCTGTGTGTGAATGAGACCTGGTCTCTGTGTGTGTGCGTGAGACGTGATATTTGTGTGTGTGAGTGAGACCTGGTCTCTGTGTGTGTGAGTTAGACCTGGTATCTGTGTGTGTGAGTGAGATCTGATCTCTGTGTGTGTGAGTGAGACCTGGTCTCTGTATGTGTGTGTGTGAGACCTGGTCTCTGTGTGTGTGAGTGAGACCTGATCTCTGTGTGCGTGAGTGAGACCTGGTCTCTGTGTGTATGAGTTAGACCTGGTCTTTGTGTGTGTGAGTGAAACCTGGTCTCTGTGTGTGTGAGTGAGACCTGGTCTCTGTGTGTGTGTGTGTGAGTGAGACCTGGTCTCTGTGTGTGTGAGTGAGACCTGGTCTCTGTGTGTATGAGTTAGACCTGGTCTTTGTGTGTGTGAGTGAAACCTGGTCTCTGTGTGTGTGAGTGAGACCTGGTCTCTGTGTGTGTGTGTGTGAGTGAGACCTGGTCTCTGTGTGTGTGAGTGAGACCTGGTCTCTGTGTGTATGAGTTAGACCTGGTCTTTGTGTGTGTGAGTGAAACCTGGTCTCTGTGTGTGTGAGTGAGACCTGGTCTCTGTGTGTGTGTGTGAGTGTGATCTCGTCTTTGTGTGTGTTAGTGAGACCTGGTCTCTGTGTGTGAATGAGACCTGGTCTCTGTGTGTGGGCGTGAGACGTGATATTTGTGTGTGTGAGTGAGACCTGGTCTCTCTGTGGGTGAGTGAAACCTGTTCTCTGGGTGTGTGAGTGAGACCTGGTCTCTGTGTATGTGGGTGAGATCTGCTCTCTGTGTGTGAGTGAGACCTGGTCTCTGTGTGTGTGAGTGAGACCTGGTCTCTGTGTGTGTGAGTGAGACCTGGTCTCTGTGTGTGTGAGCGAGACCTGGTCTCTGTGTGTATGAGTGAATCCTGGTCTGTGTGTGAGTGAGACCTGATCTCTGAGTGTGTGAGTGAGACCTCGTCTCTGAGTGTGTGAGTGAGACCTGGTCTCTGTGTGTGTGGGTGAGACCTGGTCTGTGTGTGTGTGTGAGTGAGACCTGGTCTCTGTGTGTGTGAGTGAGACCTGGTCTCTGTGTGTGAGAGAGACCTGGTCTCTGTGTGTTTGAGTGAGACCTCGTCTCTGAATGTGTGAGTGAGACCTGGTCTCTCTGTGTGTGAGTGCGACCTGGTCTGTGAGTGAGACCTGGTCTCTGTGTGTGTGAGTGAGACCTGGTCTCTGTGTGGGTGAGAGACCTGTTCTCTGTGTGTGTGTGAGTGAGACCTGGTCTGTGTGTGTGTGAGTGAGACCTGATCTCTGTGTGTGTGAGTGAGACCTGGTCTCTATGTGTGTGAGTGAGACCTGGTCTCTGTGTGTGTGAGTGAGACCTGATCTCTGTGTGCGTGAGTGAGACCTGGTCTCTGTGTGTGTGAGTTAGACCTGGTCCCTGTGTGTGTGAGTGAGATCTGATCTCTGTGTGTGTGATTGAGACCTGGTCTCTGTGTGTGTGTGTAAGTGAAACCTGGTCTCTGTGTGTGTGAGACCTCATCTTTGTGTGTGTGATTGAGACCTGGTCTCGGTGTATGTGTGTGTGAGTGAGACCTGGTCTCTGTGTGTGTGAGACCTGGTCTCTGTGTGTGTGTGTGAGTGTGGCCTCGTCTTTGTGTGTGTTAGTGAGACCTGGTCTCTGTGTGTGAATGAGACCTGGTCTCTGTGTGTGTGCGTGAGACGTGATATTTGTGTGTGTGAGTGAGACCTGGTCTCTGTGTGTGTGAGTTAGACCTGGTATCTGTGTGTGTGAGTGAGATCTGATCTCTGTGTGTGTGAGTGAGACCTGGTCTCTGTATGTGTGTGTGTGAGACCTGGTCTCTGTGTGTGTGAGTGAGACCTGATCTCTGTGTGCGTGAGTGAGACCTGGTCTCTGTGTGTATGAGTTAGACCTGGTCTTTGTGTGTGTGAGTGAAACCTGGTCTCTGTGTGTGTGAGTGAGACCTGGTCTCTGTGTGTGTGTGTGTGAGTGAGACCTGGTCTCTGTGTGTGTGAGTGAGACCTGGTCTCTGTGTGTATGAGTTAGACCTGGTCTTTGTGTGTGTGAGTGAAACCTGGTCTCTGTGTGTGTGAGTGAGACCTGGTCTCTGTGTGTGTGTGTGTGAGTGAGACCTGGTCTCTGTGTGTGTGAGTGAGACCTGGTCTCTGTGTGTATGAGTTAGACCTGGTCTTTGTGTGTGTGAGTGAAACCTGGTCTCTGTGTGTGTGAGTGAGACCTGGTCTCTGTGTGTGTGTGTGAGTGTGATCTCGTCTTTGTGTGTGTTAGTGAGACCTGGTCTCTGTGTGTGAATGAGACCTGGTCTCTGTGTGTGGGCGTGAGACGTGATATTTGTGTGTGTGAGTGAGACCTGGTCTCTCTGTGGGTGAGTGAAACCTGTTCTCTGGGTGTGTGAGTGAGACCTGGTCTCTGTGTATGTGGGTGAGATCTGCTCTCTGTGTGTGAGTGAGACCTGGTCTCTGTGTGTGTGAGTGAGACCTGGTCTCTGTGTGTGTGAGTGAGACCTGGTCTCTGTGTGTGTGAGCGAGACCTGGTCTCTGTGTGTATGAGTGAATCCTGGTCTGTGTGTGAGTGAGACCTGATCTCTGAGTGTGTGAGTGAGACCTCGTCTCTGAGTGTGTGAGTGAGACCTGGTCTCTGTGTGTGTGGGTGAGACCTGGTCTGTGTGTGTGTGTGAGTGAGACCTGGTCTCTGTGTGTGTGAGTGAGACCTGGTCTCTGTGTGTGAGAGAGACCTGGTCTCTGTGTGTTTGAGTGAGACCTCGTCTCTGAATGTGTGAGTGAGACCTGGTCTCTGTTTGTGTGGGTGAGACCTGGTCTGTGTGTGTGGGTGAGTGAGACCTGGTCTCTGTGTGTGTCAGTGAGACCTCGTCTCTGTGTGGTGTGAGTGAGACCTGGTCTCTCTGTGTGTGAGTGCGACCTGGTCTGTGAGTGAGACCTGGTCTCTGTATGTGTGAGTGAGACCTGGTCTCTGTGTGTGTGAGTGAGACCTGGTCTCTGTTTGTGTGTGAGACCTGTTCTCTGTGTGTGTGTGTGAGTGAGACCTGGTCTCTGTATGTGTGTGTGTGAGACCTGGTCTCTGTGTGTGTGAGTGAGACCTGATCTCTGTGTGCGTGAGTGAGACCTGGTCTCTGTGTGTATGAGTTAGACCTGGTCTTTGTGTGTGTGAGTGAAACCTGGTCTCTGTGTGTGTGAGTGAGACCTGGTCTCTGTGTGTGTGTGAGTGAGACCTGGTCTCTGTGTGTGTGAGTGAGACCTGGTCTCTGTGTGTATGAGTTAGACCTGGTCTTTGTGTGTGTGAGTGAAACCTGGTCTCTGTGTGTGTGAGTGAGACCTGGTCTCTGTGTGTGTGTGTGTGAGTGAGACCTGGTCTCTGTGTGTGTGAGTGAGACCTGGTCTCTGTGTGTATGAGTTAGACCTGGTCTTTGTGTGTGTGAGTGAAACCTGGTCTCTGTGTGTGTGAGTGAGACCTGGTCTCTGTGTGTGTGTGTGAGTGTGATCTCGTCTTTGTGTGTGTTAGTGAGACCTGGTCTCTGTGTGTGAATGAGACCTGGTCTCTGTGTGTGGGCGTGAGACGTGATATTTGTGTGTGTGAGTGAGACCTGGTCTCTCTGTGGGTGAGTGAAACCTGTTCTCTGGGTGTGTGAGTGAGACCTGGTCTCTGTGTATGTGGGTGAGATCTGCTCTCTGTGTGTGAGTGAGACCTGGTCTCTGTGTGTGTGAGTGAGACCTGGTCTCTGTGTGTGTGAGTGAGACCTGGTCTCTGTGTGTGTGAGCGAGACCTGGTCTCTGTGTGTATGAGTGAATCCTGGTCTGTGTGTGAGTGAGACCTGATCTCTGAGTGTGTGAGTGAGACCTCGTCTCTGAGTGTGTGAGTGAGACCTGGTCTCTGTGTGTGTGGGTGAGACCTGGTCTGTGTGTGTGTGTGAGTGAGACCTGGTCTCTGTGTGTGTGAGTGAGACCTGGTCTCTGTGTGTGAGAGAGACCTGGTCTCTGTGTGTTTGAGTGAGACCTCGTCTCTGAATGTGTGAGTGAGACCTGGTCTCTCTGTGTGTGAGTGCGACCTGGTCTGTGAGTGAGACCTGGTCTCTGTGTGTGTGAGTGAGACCTGGTCTCTGTGTGGGTGAGAGACCTGTTCTCTGTGTGTGTGTGAGTGAGACCTGGTCTGTGTGTGTGTGAGTGAGACCTGATCTCTGTGTGCGTGAGTGAGACCTGGTCTCTGTGTGTGTGAGTTAGACCTGGTCCCTGTGTGTGTGAGTGAGATCTGATCTCTGTGTGTGTGATTGAGACCTGGTCTCTGTGTGTGTGTGTAAGTGAAACCTGGTCTCTGTGTGTGTGAGACCTCATCTTTGTGTGTGTGATTGAGACCTGGTCTCGGTGTATGTGTGTGTGAGTGAGACCTGGTCTCTGTGTGTGTGAGACCTGGTCTCTGTGTGTGTGTGTGAGTGTGGCCTCGTCTTTGTGTGTGTTAGTGAGACCTGGTCTCTGTGTGTGAATGAGACCTGGTCTCTGTGTGTGTGCGTGAGACGTGATATTTGTGTGTGTGAGTGAGACCTGGTCTCTGTGTGTGTGAGTTAGACCTGGTATCTGTGTGTGTGAGTGAGATCTGATCTCTGTGTGTGTGAGTGAGACCTGGTCTCTGTATGTGTGTGTGTGAGACCTGGTCTCTGTGTGTGTGAGTGAGACCTGATCTCTGTGTGCGTGAGTGAGACCTGGTCTCTGTGTGTATGAGTTAGACCTGGTCTTTGTGTGTGTGAGTGAAACCTGGTCTCTGTGTGTGTGAGTGAGACCTGGTCTCTGTGTGTGTGTGTGTGAGTGAGACCTGGTCTCTGTGTGTGTGAGTGAGACCTGGTCTCTGTGTGTATGAGTTAGACCTGGTCTTTGTGTGTGTGAGTGAAACCTGGTCTCTGTGTGTGTGAGTGAGACCTGGTCTCTGTGTGTGTGTGTGTGAGTGAGACCTGGTCTCTGTGTGTGTGAGTGAGACCTGGTCTCTGTGTGTATGAGTTAGACCTGGTCTTTGTGTGTGTGAGTGAAACCTGGTCTCTGTGTGTGTGAGTGAGACCTGGTCTCTGTGTGTGTGTGTGAGTGTGATCTCGTCTTTGTGTGTGTTAGTGAGACCTGGTCTCTGTGTGTGAATGAGACCTGGTCTCTGTGTGTGGGCGTGAGACGTGATATTTGTGTGTGTGAGTGAGACCTGGTCTCTCTGTGGGTGAGTGAAACCTGTTCTCTGGGTGTGTGAGTGAGACCTGGTCTCTGTGTATGTGGGTGAGATCTGCTCTCTGTGTGTGAGTGAGACCTGGTCTCTGTGTGTGTGAGTGAGACCTGGTCTCTGTGTGTGTGAGTGAGACCTGGTCTCTGTGTGTGTGAGCGAGACCTGGTCTCTGTGTGTATGAGTGAATCCTGGTCTGTGTGTGAGTGAGACCTGATCTCTGAGTGTGTGAGTGAGACCTCGTCTCTGAGTGTGTGAGTGAGACCTGGTCTCTGTGTGTGTGGGTGAGACCTGGTCTGTGTGTGTGTGTGAGTGAGACCTGGTCTCTGTGTGTGTGAGTGAGACCTGGTCTCTGTGTGTGAGAGAGACCTGGTCTCTGTGTGTTTGAGTGAGACCTCGTCTCTGAATGTGTGAGTGAGACCTGGTCTCTCTGTGTGTGAGTGCGACCTGGTCTGTGAGTGAGACCTGGTCTCTGTGTGTGTGAGTGAGACCTGGTCTCTGTGTGGGTGAGAGACCTGTTCTCTGTGTGTGTGTGAGTGAGACCTGGTCTGTGTGTGTGTGAGTGAGACCTGATCTCTGTGTGTGTGAGTGAGACCTGGTCTCTATGTGTGTGAGTGAGACCTGGTCTCTGTGTGTGTGAGTGAGACCTGATCTCTGTGTGCGTGAGTGAGACCTGGTCTCTGTGTGTGTGAGTTAGACCTGGTCCCTGTGTGTGTGAGTGAGATCTGATCTCTGTGTGTGTGATTGAGACCTGGTCTCTGTGTGTGTGTGTAAGTGAAACCTGGTCTCTGTGTGTGTGAGACCTCATCTTTGTGTGTGTGATTGAGACCTGGTCTCGGTGTATGTGTGTGTGAGTGAGACCTGGTCTCTGTGTGTGTGAGACCTGGTCTCTGTGTGTGTGTGTGAGTGTGGCCTCGTCTTTGTGTGTGTTAGTGAGACCTGGTCTCTGTGTGTGAATGAGACCTGGTCTCTGTGTGTGTGCGTGAGACGTGATATTTGTGTGTGTGAGTGAGACCTGGTCTCTGTGTGTGTTAGTGAGACCTAGTCTCTGAGTGTGTGAGTGAGACCTGGTCTCTGTGTGTGTGGGTGAGACCTGGTCTGTGTGTGTGTGTGTGTGAGTGAGACCTGGTCTCTGTGTGTGTCAGTGAGACCTCGTCTCTGTGTGTGTGAGTGAGACCTGGTCTCTATGTGTGTGAGTGAGCCCTGATACTTGTGTGTGTGAGTGAGACCTGGTCTCTCTGTGGGTGAGTGAAACCTGTTCTCTGGGTGTGTGAGTGAGACCTGGTCTGGGAGTGAGACCTGGTCTCTGTGTGTGTGAGTGAGACCTGGTCTGTGAGTGTGAATAAGACCTGGTCTGTGTGTGTGTGTGAGTGACACCTGGTCTCTATGTGTGTGAGTGAGACCTGATCTCTGTGTGTGTGATTGAGACCTGGTCTCTGTGTATGTGTGTGTAAGTGAAACCTGGTCTTTGTGTGTGTGAGTGAGACCTGGTCTCTGAGTGTGTAAGTGAGACCTGGTCTCTGTGTGTGAGTGAGACCTGGTCTCTGTGTGTGTGAGACCTGGTCTGTGTGTGTGTGTGAGTGTAACCTCGTCTTTGTGTGTGTTAGTGAGACCTGGTCTCTGTGTGTGAATGAGACCTGGTCTCTGTGTGTGTGCGTGAGACGTGATATTTGTGTGTGTGAGTGAGACCTGTTCTCTCTGTGGGTGAGTGAAACCTGTTCTCTCTGTGTGTGAGTGAGACCTGGTCTCTGTGTGTGTGAGTGAGACCTGGTCTCTGTGTGTGTGAGTGAGACCTGGTCTCTGTGTGTGTTAGTGAGACCTCGTCTCTGAGTGTGTGAGTGAGACCTGGTCTCTGTGTGTGTGGGTGAGACCTGGTCTGTGTGTGTGTGTGTGAGTGAGACCTGGTCTCTGTGTGTGTGAGTGAGACCTGATACTTGTGTGTGTGAGTGAGACCTGGTCTCTCTGTGGGTGAGTGAAACCTGTTCTCTGGGTGTGTGAGTGAGACCTGGTCTGGGAGTGAGACCTGGTCTCTGTGTGTGTGAGTGAGACCTGGTCTGTGAGTGTGAATGAGACCTGGTCTGTGTGTGTGTGTGAGTGACACCTGGTCTCTATGTGTGTGAGTGAGACCTGATCTCTGTGTGTGTGATTGAGACCTGGTCTCTGTGTATGTGTGTGTAAGTGAAACCTGGTCTTTGTGTGTGTGTGAGTGAGACCTGGTCTCTGAGTGTGTAAGTGAGACCTGGTCTCTGTGTGTGTGAGTTAGACCTGGTCTCTGTATGTGAGTGAGACCTGGTCTATGTGTGTGTGAGTTAGACCTGGTCTATGTGTGTGTGAGTGAGTCCTGGTCTGTGTGTGTGTGTGTGAGTGAAACCTGGTCTCTGTGTGTGTGAGTGAGACCTGGTCTCTGTGTGTGAGAGAGACCTGGTCTCTGTGTGTGTTAGTGAGACCTCGTCTCTGAGTGTGTGAGTGAGACCTGGTCTCTGTGGGTGAGACCTGGTCTGTGTGTGTGTGTGTGAGTGAGACCTGGTCTCTGTGTGTGTCAGTGAGACCTCGTCTCTGTGTGTGTGAGTGAGACCTGGTCTCTATGTGTGTGAGTGAGACCTGGTCTCTGTGTGTGTGAGCGAGACCTGGTCTCTGTGTGTATGAGTGAAACCTGGTCTGTGTGTGAGTGAGACCTGATCTCTGAGTGTGTGAGTGAGACCTCGTCTCTGAGTGTGTGAGTGAGACCTGGTCTCTGTGTGTGTGGGTGAGACCTGGTCTGTGTGTGTGTGTGAGTGAGACCTGGTCTCTGTGTGTGTGAGTGAGACCTGGTCTCTGTGTGTGAGAGAGACCTGGTCTCTGTGTGTTTGAGTGAGACCTCGTCTCTGAATGTGTGAGTGAGACCTGGTCTCTCTGTGTGTGAGTGCGACCTGGTCTGTGAGTGAGACCTGGTCTCTGTGTGTGTGAGTGAGACCTGGTCTTTGTGTGGGTGAGAGACCTGTTCTCTGTGTGTGTGTGAGTGAGACCTGGTCTGTGTGTGTGTGAGTGAGACCTGATCTCTGTGTGTGTGAGTGAGACCTGGTCTCTATGTGTGTGAGTGAGACCTGGTCTCTGTGTGTGTGAGTGAGACCTGATCTCTGTGTGCGTGAATGAGACCTGGTCTCTGTGTGTGTGAGTTAGACCTGGTCCCTGTGTGTGTGAGTGAGATCTGATCTCTGTGTGTGTGATTGAGACCTGGTCTCTGTGTGTGTGTGTAAGTGAAACCTGGTCTCTGTGTGTGTGAGACCTCATCTTTGTGTGTGTGATTGAGACCTGGTCTCGGTGTATGTGTGTGTGAGTGAGACCTGGTCTCTGTGTGTGTGAGACCTGGTCTCTGTGTGTGTGTGTGAGTGTGGCCTCGTCTTTGTGTGTGTTAGTGAGACCTGGTCTCTGTGTGTGAATGAGACCTGGTCTCTGTGTGTGTGCGTGAGACGTGATATTTGTGTGTGTGAGTGAGACCTGGTCTCTGTGTGTGTTAGTGAGACCTAGTCTCTGAGTGTGTGAGTGAGACCTGGTCTCTGTGTGTGTGGGTGAGACCTGGTCTGTGTGTGTGTGAGTGAGACCTGGTCTCTGTGTGTGTGAGTGAGACCTCGTCTCTGTATGTGTGAGTGAGACCTGGTCTCTATGTGTGTGAGTGAGCCCTGATACTTGTGTGTGTGAGTGAGACCTGGTCTCTCTGTGGGTGAGTGAAACCTGTTCTCTGGGTGTGTGAGTGAGACCTGGTCTGGGAGTGAGACCTGGTCTCTGTGTGTGTGAGTGAGACCTGGTCTGTGAGTGTGAATGAGACCTGGTCTGTGTGTGTGTGTGAGTGACACCTGGTCTCTATGTGTGTGAGTGAGACCTGATCTCTGTGTGTGTGATTGAGACCTGGTCTCTGTGTATGTGTGTGTAAGTGAAACCTGGTCTTTGTGTGTGTGTGAGTGAGACCTGGTCTCTGAGTGTGTAAGTGAGACCTGGTCTCTGTGTGTGTGAGTTAGACCTGGTCTCTGTGTGTGAGTGAGACCTGGTCTATGTGTGTGTGAGTTAGACCTGGTCTATGTGTGTGTGAGTGAGTCCTGGTCTGTGTGTGTGTGTGAGTGAAACCTGGTCTCTGTGTGTGTGAGTGAGACCTGGTCTCTGTGTGTGAGAGAGACCTGGTCTCTGTGTGTGTTAGTGAGACCTCGTCTCTGAGTGTGTGAGTGAGACCTGGTCTGTGTGTGTGTGTGAGTGAGACCTTGTCTCTGTGTCTGTGAGTGACACCTTGTCTCTGTGTGTGTGAGTGACACCTGGTCTCTGTGTGTGTGAGTGAGATCTGGTCTCTGTGTGTGTGAGTGAGACCTGGTCTCTGTGTGTGTGTGATCGAGACCTGGTCTCTGTGTGTATGAGTGAAACCTGGTCTGTGTGTGAGTGAGACCTGGTCTCTGTGTATGTGTGTGTAAGTGAAACCTGGTCTTTGTGTGTGTGTGAGTGAGACCTGGTCTCTGAGTGTGTAAGTGAGACCTGGTCTCTGTGTGTGTGAGTTAGACCTGGTCTCTGTGTGTGAGTGAGACCTGGTCTATGTGTGTGTGAGTTAGACCTGGTCTATGTGTGTGTGAGTGAGTCCTGGTCTGTGTGTGTGTGTGAGTGAAACCTGGTCTCTGTGTGTGTGAGTGAGACCTGGTCTCTGTGTGTGAGAGAGACCTGGTCTCTGTGTGTGTTAGTGAGACCTCGTCTCTGAGTGTGTGAGTGAGACCTGGTCTGTGTGTGTGTGTGAGTGAGACCTGGTCTCTGTGTGTGTGAGTGAGAAATGTCTCTGTGTGTGTGAGTGACACCTGGCCTCTGTGTGTGAGTGACACTTCGTCTGTGTGTGTGAGTGAGACCTTGTCTCTGAGTGTGTGATTGAGACATGGTCTATGTGTGTGTGAGTGAGACCTTGTCTCTGTGTCTGTGAGTGACACCTTGTCTCTGTGTGTGTGAGTGACACCTGGTCTCTGTGTGTGTGAGTGAGACCTGGTCTCTGTGTGTGTGAGTGAGACCTGGTCTCTGTGTGTGTGTGATCGAGACCTGGTCTCTGTGTGTATGAGTGAGACCTGGTCTGTGTGTGAGTGAGACCTGGAATCTGAGTGTGTAAGTGAGACCTGGTCTCTGTGTGTGTGAGTGAGCCCTGGTCTATGTGTGTGTGAATGAGTCCTGGTCTGTGTGTGTGTGTGAGTGAAACCTGGTCTCTGTGTGTGTGAGTGAGACCTGGTCTCTGTGTGTTTGAGTGAGACCTCGTCTCTGAATGTGTGAGTGAGACCTGGTCTCTGTGTGTGTGAGTGAGAAATGTCTCTGTGTGTGTGAGTGACACCTGGCCTCTGTGTGTGAGTGACACTTCGTCTGTGTGTGTGAGTGAGACCTTGTCTCTGAGTGTGTGATTGAGACATGGTCTATGTGTGTGTGAGTGAGACCTTGTCTCTGTGTCTGTGAGTGACACCTTGTCTCTGTGTGTGTGAGTGACACCTGGTCTCTGTGTGTGTGAGTGAGACCTGGTCTCTGTGTGTGTGAGTGAGACCTGGTCTCTGTGTGTGTGTGATCGAGACCTGGTCTCTGTGTGTATGAGTGAGACCTGGTCTGTGTGTGAGTGAGACCTGGAATCTGAGTGTGTAAGTGAGACCTGGTCTCTGTGTGTGTGAGTGAGCCCTGGTCTATGTGTGTGTGAATGAGTCCTGGTCTGTGTGTGTGTGTGAGTGAAACCTGGTCTCTGTGTGTGTGAGTGAGACCTGGTCTCTGTGTGTTTGAGTGAGACCTCGTCTCTGAATGTGTGAGTGAGACCTGGTCTCTGTGTGTGTGGGTGAGACCTGGTCTCTGTGTGTGGGTGAGTGAGACCTGGTCTCTGTGTGTGTCAGTGAGACCTCGTCTCTGTGTGGTGTGAGTGAGACCTGGTCTCTCTGTGTGTGAGTGCGACCTGGTCTGTGAGTGAGACCTGGTCGCTGTGTGTGTGAGTGAGACCTGGTCTCTGTGTGTGTGTGTGAGTGAGTGAGACCTGGTCTCTGTGTGTGTGTGTGTGTGAGCCCTGGTCTCTGTGTGTGTGAGTGAGTGAGACCTGGTCTGTGTGTGTGTGAGTGAGACCTGATCTCTGTGTGTGAGTGAGACCTGATCTCTGTGTGCATGAGTGAGACCTGGTCTCTGTGTGTGTGAGTTAGACCTGGTCTCTGTGTGTGTGAGTGAGATCTGATCTCTGTGTGTGTGATTGAGACCTTGTCTGTGTGTGTGTGTGTGTAAGTGAAACCTGGTCTCTGTGTGTGTGAGACCTCATCTTTGTGTGTGTGATTGAGACCTGGTCTCGGTGTATGTGTGTGTAAGTGAGACCTAGTCTTTGTGTGTGTAAGTGAAACCTGGTCTCTGTGTGTGTGAGACCTCATCTTTGTGTGTGTGATTGAGACCTGGTCTCGGTGTATGTGTGTGTGAGTGAGACCTGGTCTCTGTGTGTGTGAGACCTGGTCTCTGTGTGTGTGTGTGAGTGTGGCCTCGTCTTTGTGTGTGTTAGTGAGACCTGGTCTCTGTGTGTGAATGAGACCTGGTCTCTGTGTGTGTGCGTGAGACGTGATATTTGTGTGTGTGAGTGAGACCTGGTCTCTGTGTGTGTTAGTGAGACCTAGTCTCTGAGTGTGTGAGTGAGACCTGGTCTCTGTGTGTGTGGGTGAGACCTGGTCTGTGTGTGTGTGTGAGTGAGACCTGGTCTCTGTGTGTGTCAGTGAGACCTCGTCTCTGTGTGTGTGAGTGAGACCTGGTCTCTATGTGTGTGAGTGAGCCCTGATACTTGTGTGTGTGAGTGAGACCTGGTCTCTCTGTGGGTGAGTGAAACCTGTTCTCTGGGTGTGTGAGTGAGACCTGGTCTGGGAGTGAGACCTGGTCTCTGTGTGTGTGAGTGAGACCTGGTCTGTGAGTGTGAATAAGACCTGGTCTGTGTGTGTGTGTGAGTGACACCTGGTCTCTATGTGTGTGAGTGAGACCTGATCTCTGTGTGTGTGATTGAGACCTGGTCTCTGTGTATGTGTGTGTAAGTGAAACCTGGTCTTTGTGTGTGTGAGTGAGACCTGGTCTCTGAGTGTGTAAGTGAGACCTGGTCTCTGTGTGTGAGTGAGACCTGGTCTCTGTGTGTGTGAGACCTGGTCTGTGTGTGTGTGTGAGTGTAACCTCGTCTTTGTGTGTGTTAGTGAGACCTGGTCTCTGTGTGTGAATGAGACCTGGTCTCTGTGTGTGTGCGTGAGACGTGATATTTGTGTGTGTGAGTGAGACCTGTTCTCTCTGTGGGTGAGTGAAACCTGTTCTCTCTGTGTGTGAGTGAGACCTGGTCTCTGTGTGTGTGAGTGAGACCTGGTCTCTGTGTGTGTGAGTGAGACCTGGTCTCTGTGTGTGTTAGTGAGACCTCGTCTCTGAGTGTGTGAGTGAGACCTGGTCTCTGTGTGTGTGGGTGAGACCTGGTCTGTGTGTGTGTGTGTGAGTGAGACCTGGTCTCTGTGTGTGTGAGTGAGACCTGATACTTGTGTGTGTGAGTGAGACCTGGTCTCTCTGTGGGTGAGTGAAACCTGTTCTCTGGGTGTGTGAGTGAGACCTGGTCTGGGAGTGAGACCTGGTCTCTGTGTGTGTGAGTGAGACCTGGTCTGTGAGTGTGAATGAGACCTGGTCTGTGTGTGTGTGTGAGTGACACCTGGTCTCTATGTGTGTGAGTGAGACCTGATCTCTGTGTGTGTGATTGAGACCTGGTCTCTGTGTATGTGTGTGTAAGTGAAACCTGGTCTTTGTGTGTGTGTGAGTGAGACCTGGTCTCTGAGTGTGTAAGTGAGACCTGGTCTCTGTGTGTGTGAGTTAGACCTGGTCTCTGTATGTGAGTGAGACCTGGTCTATGTGTGTGTGAGTTAGACCTGGTCTATGTGTGTGTGAGTGAGTCCTGGTCTGTGTGTGTGTGTGTGAGTGAAACCTGGTCTCTGTGTGTGTGAGTGAGACCTGGTCTCTGTGTGTGAGAGAGACCTGGTCTCTGTGTGTGTTAGTGAGACCTCGTCTCTGAGTGTGTGAGTGAGACCTGGTCTCTGTGGGTGAGACCTGGTCTGTGTGTGTGTGTGTGAGTGAGACCTGGTCTCTGTGTGTGTCAGTGAGACCTCGTCTCTGTGTGTGTGAGTGAGACCTGGTCTCTATGTGTGTGAGTGAGACCTGGTCTCTGTGTGTGTGAGCGAGACCTGGTCTCTGTGTGTATGAGTGAAACCTGGTCTGTGTGTGAGTGAGACCTGATCTCTGAGTGTGTGAGTGAGACCTCGTCTCTGAGTGTGTGAGTGAGACCTGGTCTCTGTGTGTGTGGGTGAGACCTGGTCTGTGTGTGTGTGTGAGTGAGACCTGGTCTCTGTGTGTGTGAGTGAGACCTGGTCTCTGTGTGTGAGAGAGACCTGGTCTCTGTGTGTTTGAGTGAGACCTCGTCTCTGAATGTGTGAGTGAGACCTGGTCTCTCTGTGTGTGAGTGCGACCTGGTCTGTGAGTGAGACCTGGTCTCTGTGTGTGTGAGTGAGACCTGGTCTTTGTGTGGGTGAGAGACCTGTTCTCTGTGTGTGTGTGAGTGAGACCTGGTCTGTGTGTGTGTGAGTGAGACCTGATCTCTGTGTGTGTGAGTGAGACCTGGTCTCTATGTGTGTGAGTGAGACCTGGTCTCTGTGTGTGTGAGTGAGACCTGATCTCTGTGTGCGTGAATGAGACCTGGTCTCTGTGTGTGTGAGTTAGACCTGGTCCCTGTGTGTGTGAGTGAGATCTGATCTCTGTGTGTGTGATTGAGACCTGGTCTCTGTGTGTGTGTGTAAGTGAAACCTGGTCTCTGTGTGTGTGAGACCTCATCTTTGTGTGTGTGATTGAGACCTGGTCTCGGTGTATGTGTGTGTGAGTGAGACCTGGTCTCTGTGTGTGTGAGACCTGGTCTCTGTGTGTGTGTGTGAGTGTGGCCTCGTCTTTGTGTGTGTTAGTGAGACCTGGTCTCTGTGTGTGAATGAGACCTGGTCTCTGTGTGTGTGCGTGAGACGTGATATTTGTGTGTGTGAGTGAGACCTGGTCTCTGTGTGTGTTAGTGAGACCTAGTCTCTGAGTGTGTGAGTGAGACCTGGTCTCTGTGTGTGTGGGTGAGACCTGGTCTGTGTGTGTGTGAGTGAGACCTGGTCTCTGTGTGTGTGAGTGAGACCTCGTCTCTGTATGTGTGAGTGAGACCTGGTCTCTATGTGTGTGAGTGAGCCCTGATACTTGTGTGTGTGAGTGAGACCTGGTCTCTCTGTGGGTGAGTGAAACCTGTTCTCTGGGTGTGTGAGTGAGACCTGGTCTGGGAGTGAGACCTGGTCTCTGTGTGTGTGAGTGAGACCTGGTCTGTGAGTGTGAATGAGACCTGGTCTGTGTGTGTGTGTGAGTGACACCTGGTCTCTATGTGTGTGAGTGAGACCTGATCTCTGTGTGTGTAATTGAGACCTGGTCTCTGTGTATGTGTGTGTAAGTGAAACCTGGTCTTTGTGTGTGTGTGAGTGAGACCTGGTCTCTGAGTGTGTAAGTGAGACCTGGTCTCTGTGTGTGTGAGTTAGACCTGGTCTCTGTGTGTGAGTGAGACCTGGTCTATGTGTGTGTGAGTTAGACCTGGTCTATGTGTGTGTGAGTGAGTCCTGGTCTGTGTGTGTGTGTGAGTGAAACCTGGTCTCTGTGTGTGTGAGTGAGACCTGGTCTCTGTGTGTGAGAGAGACCTGGTCTCTGTGTGTGTTAGTGAGACCTCGTCTCTGAGTGTGTGAGTGAGACCTGGTCTGTGTGTGTGTGTGAGTGAGACCTTGTCTCTGTGTCTGTGAGTGACACCTTGTCTCTGTGTGTGTGAGTGACACCTGGTCTCTGTGTGTGTGAGTGAGATCTGGTCTCTGTGTGTGTGAGTGAGACCTGGTCTCTGTGTGTGTGTGATCGAGACCTGGTCTCTGTGTGTATGAGTGAAACCTGGTCTGTGTGTGAGTGAGACCTGGTCTCTGTGTATGTGTGTGTAAGTGAAACCTGGTCTTTGTGTGTGTGTGAGTGAGACCTGGTCTCTGAGTGTGTAAGTGAGACCTGGTCTCTGTGTGTGTGAGTTAGACCTGGTCTCTGTGTGTGAGTGAGACCTGGTCTATGTGTGTGTGAGTTAGACCTGGTCTATGTGTGTGTGAGTGAGTCCTGGTCTGTGTGTGTGTGTGAGTGAAACCTGGTCTCTGTGTGTGTGAGTGAGACCTGGTCTCTGTGTGTGAGAGAGACCTGGTCTCTGTGTGTGTTAGTGAGACCTCGTCTCTGAGTGTGTGAGTGAGACCTGGTCTGTGTGTGTGTGTGAGTGAGACCTGGTCTCTGTGTGTGTGAGTGAGAAATGTCTCTGTGTGTGTGAGTGACACCTGGCCTCTGTGTGTGAGTGACACTTCGTCTGTGTGTGTGAGTGAGACCTTGTCTCTGAGTGTGTGATTGAGACATGGTCTATGTGTGTGTGAGTGAGACCTTGTCTCTGTGTCTGTGAGTGACACCTTGTCTCTGTGTGTGTGAGTGACACCTGGTCTCTGTGTGTGTGAGTGAGACCTGGTCTCTGTGTGTGTGAGTGAGACCTGGTCTCTGTGTGTGTGTGATCGAGACCTGGTCTCTGTGTGTATGAGTGAGACCTGGTCTGTGTGTGAGTGAGACCTGGAATCTGAGTGTGTAAGTGAGACCTGGTCTCTGTGTGTGTGAGTGAGCCCTGGTCTATGTGTGTGTGAATGAGTCCTGGTCTGTGTGTGTGTGTGAGTGAAACCTGGTCTCTGTGTGTGTGAGTGAGACCTGGTCTCTGTGTGTTTGAGTGAGACCTCGTCTCTGAATGTGTGAGTGAGACCTGGTCTCTGTGTGTGTGAGTGAGAAATGTCTCTGTGTGTGTGAGTGACACCTGGCCTCTGTGTGTGAGTGACACTTCGTCTGTGTGTGTGAGTGAGACCTTGTCTCTGAGTGTGTGATTGAGACATGGTCTATGTGTGTGTGAGTGAGACCTTGTCTCTGTGTCTGTGAGTGACACCTTGTCTCTGTGTGTGTGAGTGACACCTGGTCTCTGTGTGTGTGAGTGAGACCTGGTCTCTGTGTGTGTGAGTGAGACCTGGTCTCTGTGTGTGTGTGATCGAGACCTGGTCTCTGTGTGTATGAGTGAGACCTGGTCTGTGTGTGAGTGAGACCTGGAATCTGAGTGTGTAAGTGAGACCTGGTCTCTGTGTGTGTGAGTGAGCCCTGGTCTATGTGTGTGTGAATGAGTCCTGGTCTGTGTGTGTGTGTGAGTGAAACCTGGTCTCTGTGTGTGTGAGTGAGACCTGGTCTCTGTGTGTTTGAGTGAGACCTCGTCTCTGAATGTGTGAGTGAGACCTGGTCTCTGTGTGTGTGGGTGAGACCTGGTCTCTGTGTGTGGGTGAGTGAGACCTGGTCTCTGTGTGTGTCAGTGAGACCTCGTCTCTGTGTGGTGTGAGTGAGACCTGGTCTCTCTGTGTGTGAGTGCGACCTGGTCTGTGAGTGAGACCTGGTCGCTGTGTGTGTGAGTGAGACCTGGTCTCTGTGTGTGTGTGTGAGTGAGTGAGACCTGGTCTCTGTGTGTGTGTGTGTGTGAGCCCTGGTCTCTGTGTGTGTGAGTGAGTGAGACCTGGTCTGTGTGTGTGTGAGTGAGACCTGATCTCTGTGTGTGAGTGAGACCTGATCTCTGTGTGCATGAGTGAGACCTGGTCTCTGTGTGTGTGAGTTAGACCTGGTCTCTGTGTGTGTGAGTGAGATCTGATCTCTGTGTGTGTGATTGAGACCTTGTCTGTGTGTGTGTGTGTGTAAGTGAAACCTGGTCTCTGTGTGTGTGAGACCTCATCTTTGTGTGTGTGATTGAGACCTGGTCTCGGTGTATGTGTGTGTAAGTGAGACCTAGTCTTTGTGTGTGTAAGTGAAACCTGGTCTCTGTGTGTGTGAGACCTCATCTTTGTGTGTGTGATTGAGACCTGGTCTCGGTGTATGTGTGTGTGAGTGAGACCTGGTCTCTGTGTGTGTGAGACCTGGTCTCTGTGTGTGTGTGTGAGTGTGGCCTCGTCTTTGTGTGTGTTAGTGAGACCTGGTCTCTGTGTGTGAATGAGACCTGGTCTCTGTGTGTGTGCGTGAGACGTGATATTTGTGTGTGTGAGTGAGACCTGGTCTCTGTGTGTGTTAGTGAGACCTAGTCTCTGAGTGTGTGAGTGAGACCTGGTCTCTGTGTGTGTGGGTGAGACCTGGTCTGTGTGTGTGTGTGTGTGAGTGAGACCTGGTCTCTGTGTGTGTCAGTGAGACCTCGTCTCTGTGTGTGTGAGTGAGACCTGGTCTCTATGTGTGTGAGTGAGCCCTGATACTTGTGTGTGGGAGTGAGACCTGGTCTCTCTGTGGGTGAGTGAAACCTGTTCTCTGGGTGTGTGAGTGAGACCTGGTCTGGGAGTGAGACCTGGTCTCTGTGTGTGTGAGTGAGACCTGGTCTGTGAGTGTGAATAAGACCTGGTCTGTGTGTGTGTGTGAGTGACACCTGGTCTCTATGTGTGTGAGTGAGACCTGATCTCTGTGTGTGTGATTGAGACCTGGTCTCTGTGTATGTGTGTGTAAGTGAAACCTGGTCTTTGTGTGTGTGAGTGAGACCTGGTCTCTGAGTGTGTAAGTGAGACCTGGTCTCTGTGTGTGAGTGAGACCTGGTCTCTGTGTGTGTGAGACCTGGTCTGTGTGTGTGTGTGAGTGTAACCTCGTCTTTGTGTGTGTTAGTGAGACCTGGTCTCTGTGTGTGAATGAGACCTGGTCTCTGTGTGTGTGCGTGAGACGTGATATTTGTGTGTGTGAGTGAGACCTGTTCTCTCTGTGGGTGAGTGAAACCTGTTCTCTCTGTGTGTGAGTGAGACCTGGTCTGTGTGTGTGTGAGTGAGACCTGGTCTCTGTGTGTGTGAGTGAGACCTGGTCTCTGTGTGTGTTAGTGAGACCTCGTCTCTGAGTGTGTGAGTGAGACCTGGTCTCTGTGTGTGTGGGTGAGACCTGGTCTGTGTGTGTGTGTGTGAGTGAGACCTGGTCTCTGTGTGTGTGAGTGAGACCTGATACTTGTGTGTGTGAGTGAGACCTGGTCTCTCTGTGGGTGAGTGAAACCTGTTCTCTGGGTGTGTGAGTGAGACCTGGTCTGGGAGTGAGACCTGGTCTCTGTGTGTGTGAGTGAGACCTGGTCTGTGAGTGTGAATGAGACCTGGTCTGTGTGTGTGTGTGAGTGACACCTGGTCTCTATGTGTGTGAGTGAGACCTGATCTCTGTGTGTGTGATTGAGACCTGGTCTCTGTGTATGTGTGTGTAAGTGAAACCTGGTCTTTGTGTGTGTGTGAGTGAGACCTGGTCTCTGAGTGTGTAAGTGAGACCTGGTCTCTGTGTGTGTGAGTTAGACCTGGTCTCTGTGTGTGAGTGAGACCTGGTCTATGTGTGTGTGAGTTAGACCTGGTCTATGTGTGTGTGAGTGAGTCCTGGTCTGTGTGTGTGTGTGTGTGAGTGAAACCTGGTCTCTGTGTGTGTGAGTGAGACCTGGTCTCTGTGTGTGAGAGAGACCTGGTCTCTGTGTGTGTTAGTGAGACCTCGTCTCTGAGTGTGTGAGTGAGACCTGGTCTCTGTGGGTGAGACCTGGTCTGTGTGTGTGTGTGAGTGAGACCTGGTCTCTGTGTGTGTCAGTGAGACCTCGTCTCTGTGTGTGTGAGTGAGACCTGGTCTCTATGTGTGTGAGTGAGACCTGGTCTCTGTGTGTGTGAGCGAGACCTGGTCTCTGTGTGTATGAGTGAAACCTGGTCTGTGTGTGAGTGAGACCTGATCTCTGAGTGTGTGAGTGAGACCTCGTCTCTGAGTGTGTGAGTGAGACCTGGTCTCTGTGTGTGTGGGTGAGACCTGGTCTGTGTGTGTGTGTGAGTGAGACCTGGTCTCTGTGTGTGTGAGTGAGACCTGGTCTCTGTGTGTGAGAGAGACCTGGTCTCTGTGTGTTTGATTGAGACCTCGTCTCTGAATGTGTGAGTGAGACCTGGTCTCTCTGTGTGTGAGTGCGACCTGGTCTGTGAGTGAGACCTGGTCTCTGTGTGTGTGAGTGAGACCTGGTCTCTGTGTGGGTGAGAGACCTGTTCTCTGTGTGTGTGTGAGTGAGACCTGGTCTGTGTGTGTGTGAGTGAGACCTGATCTCTGTGTGTGTGAGTGAGACCTGGTCTCTATGTGTGTGAGTGAGACCTGGTCTCTGTGTGTGTGAGTGAGACCTGATCTCTGTGTGCGTGAATGAGACCTGGTCTCTGTGTGTGTGAGTTAGACCTGGTCCCTGTGTGTGTGAGTGAGATCTGATCTCTGTGTGTGTGATTGAGACCTGGTCTCTGTGTGTGTGTGTAAGTGAAACCTGGTCTCTGTGTGTGTGAGACCTCATCTTTGTGTGTGTGATTGAGACCTGGTCTCGGTGTATGTGTGTGTGAGTGAGACCTGGTCTCTGTGTGTGTGAGACCTGGTCTCTGTGTGTGTGTGTGAGTGTGGCCTCGTCTTTGTGTGTGTTAGTGAGACCTGGTCTCTGTGTGTGAATGAGACCTGGTCTCTGTGTGTGTGCGTGAGACGTGATATTTGTGTGTGTGAGTGAGACCTGGTCTCTGTGTGTGTTAGTGAGACCTAGTCTCTGAGTGTGTGAGTGAGACCTGGTCTCTGTGTGTGTGGGTGAGACCTGGTCTGTGTGTGTGTGAGTGAGACCTGGTCTCTGTGTGTGTGAGTGAGACCTCGTCTCTGTATGTGTGAGTGAGACCTGGTCTCTATGTGTGTGAGTGAGCCCTGATACTTGTGTGTGTGAGTGAGACCTGGTCTCTCTGTGGGTGAGTGAAACCTGTTCTCTGGGTGTGTGAGTGAGACCTGGTCTGGGAGTGAGACCTGGTCTCTGTGTGTGTGAGTGAGACCTGGTCTGTGAGTGTGAATGAGACCTGGTCTGTGTGTGTGTGTGAGTGACACCTGGTCTCTATGTGTGTGAGTGAGACCTGATCTCTGTGTGTGTGATTGAGACCTGGTCTCTGTGTATGTGTGTGTAAGTGAAACCTGGTCTTTGTGTGTGTGTGAGTGAGACCTGGTCTCTGAGTGTGTAAGTGAGACCTGGTCTCTGTGTGTGTGAGTTAGACCTGGTCTCTGTGTGTGAGTGAGACCTGGTCTATGTGTGTGTGAGTTAGACCTGGTCTATGTGTGTGTGAGTGAGTCCTGGTCTGTGTGTGTGTGTGAGTGAAACCTGGTCTCTGTGTGTGTGAGTGAGACCTGGTCTCTGTGTGTGAGAGAGACCTGGTCTCTGTGTGTGTTAGTGAGACCTCGTCTCTGAGTGTGTGAGTGAGACCTGGTCTGTGTGTGTGTGTGAGTGAGACCTTGTCTCTGTGTCTGTGAGTGACACCTTGTCTCTGTGTGTGTGAGTGACACCTGGTCTCTGTGTGTGTGAGTGAGATCTGGTCTCTGTGTGTGTGAGTGAGACCTGGTCTCTGTGTGTGTGTGATCGAGACCTGGTCTCTGTGTGTATGAGTGAAACCTGGTCTGTGTGTGAGTGAGACCTGGTCTCTGTGTATGTGTGTGTAAGTGAAACCTGGTCTTTGTGTGTGTGTGAGTGAGACCTGGTCTCTGAGTGTGTAAGTGAGACCTGGTCTCTGTGTGTGTGAGTTAGACCTGGTCTCTGTGTGTGAGTGAGACCTGGTCTATGTGTGTGTGAGTTAGACCTGGTCTATGTGTGTGTGAGTGAGTCCTGGTCTGTGTGTGTGTGTGAGTGAAACCTGGTCTCTGTGTGTGTGAGTGAGACCTGGTCTCTGTGTGTGAGAGAGACCTGGTCTCTGTGTGTGTTAGTGAGACCTCGTCTCTGAGTGTGTGAGTGAGACCTGGTCTGTGTGTGTGTGTGAGTGAGACCTGGTCTCTGTGTGTGTGAGTGATAAATGTCTCTGTGTGTGTGAGTGACACCTGGCCTCTGTGTGTGAGTGACACTTCGTCTGTGTGTGTGAGTGAGACCTTGTCTCTGAGTGTGTGATTGAGACATGGTCTATGTGTGTGTGAGTGAGACCTTGTCTCTGTGTCTGTGAGTGACACCTTGTCTCTGTGTGTGTGAGTGACACCTGGTCTCTGTGTGTGTGAGTGAGACCTGGTCTCTGTGTGTGTGAGTGAGACCTGGTCTCTGTGTGTGTGTGATCGAGACCTGGTCTCTGTGTGTATGAGTGAGACCTGGTCTGTGTGTGAGTGAGACCTGGAATCTGAGTGTGTAAGTGAGACCTGGTCTCTGTGTGTGTGAGTGAGCCCTGGTCTATGTGTGTGTGAATGAGTCCTGGTCTGTGTGTGTGTGTGAGTGAAACCTGGTCTCTGTGTGTGTGAGTGAGACCTGGTCTCTGTGTGTTTGAGTGAGACCTCGTCTCTGAATGTGTGAGTGAGACCTGGTCTCTGTGTGTGTGGGTGAGACCTGGTCTCTGTGTGTGGGTGAGTGAGACCTGGTCTCTGTGTGTGTCAGTGAGACCTCGTCTCTGTGTGGTGTGAGTGAGACCTGGTCTCTCTGTGTGTGAGTGCGACCTGGTCTGTGAGTGAGACCTGGTCGCTGTGTGTGTGAGTGAGACCTGGTCTCTGTGTGTGTGTGTGAGTGAGTGAGACCTGGTCTCTGTGTGTGTGTGTGTGAGCCCTGGTCTCTGTGTGTGTGAGTGAGTGAGACCTGGTCTGTGTGTGTGTGAGTGAGACCTGATCTCTGTGTGTGAGTGAGACCTGATCTCTGTGTGCATGAGTGAGACCTGGTCTCTGTGTGTGTGAGTTAGACCTGGTCTCTGTGTGTGTGAGTGAGATCTGATCTCTGTGTGTGTGATTGAGACCTTGTCTGTGTGTGTGTGTGTGTAAGTGAAACCTGGTCTCTGTGTGTGTGAGACCTCATCTTTGTGTGTGTGATTGAGACCTGGTCTCGGTGTATGTGTGTGTAAGTGAGACCTAGTCTTTGTGTGTGTGAGTGAGACCTGGTCTCTGTTTGTGTGAGTGAGACCTGGTCTCTGTGTGTGTGCGTTAGACCTGGTCTTTGTGTGTGTGAGTGAAACCTGGTCTCTGTGTGTGTGAGTGAGACCTGGTCTGTGTGTGTGTGAGTGAGAACTGGTCTCTGCGTGTGTGAGTGAGACCTGGTCTCTGTGTGTGTGAGTGAGACCTGGTCTGTGTGTCTGTGAGTGAGACCTGGTCTGTGTGTGTGTGAGTGAGACCTGATCTCTGTGTGTGTGAGTGAGACCTGGTCTCTGTGTGTGTGAGTGAGACCTGATCTCTGTGTGCGTGAGTGAGACCTGGTCTCTGTGTGTGTGAGTTAGACCTGGTCTCTGTGTGTGTGAGTGAGATCTGATCTCTGTGTGTGTGATTGAGACCTTGTCTGTGTGTGTGTGTGTGTAAGTGAAACCTGGTCTCTGTGTGTGTGAGACCTCATCTCTGTGTGTGAGAGAGACCTGGTCTCTGTTTGTGTGAGTGAGACCTGGTCTCTGTTTGTGTGAGTGAGACCTGGTCTCTGTGTGTGTGTGACCTGGTCTGTGTGTGTGTGAGTGTGACCTCGTATTTGTGTCTGTTAGTGAGACCTGGTCTCTGTGTGTGAATGAGACCTGGTCTCTGTGTGTGTGCAAGAGACGTGATATTTGTGTTTGGGAGTGAGACCTGGTCTATGTGTGTGTGGGTGAGATCTGCTCTCTGTGTGTGAGTGAGACCTGGTCTCTGTGTGTGTGAGTGATACCTGGTCTCTATGTGTGTGAGTGAGACCTGATCTCTGTGTGTGTGAGTGAGACCTGATCTCTGTGTGTGAGTGAGACCTGGTCTATGTGTGTGTGAGTGAGATCTGGTCTCTGTGTGTGTGAATGTGACCTGGTCTATGTGTGTGTCAGTGAGACCTGGTCTCCGTGTGTGTGATTGAGACCTGGTCTCTGTGTGTGTGAGTGAGACCCGGTCTCTGTGTGTGTGAGTGATACCTGGTCTGTTTGTGTGTGTGTGTGAGACCTGGTCTCTGTGTGTGTGTGAGTGAGACCTGGTCTCTGTGTGTGAGAGAGACCTGTTCTGTGTGTGTGTGAGTGAGACCTGGTCTCTCTGTGCGTGAATGTGACCTGGTCTCTGTGTGTGTGAGTGAGACCTGGTCTCTGTGTGTGTGAGTGAGACCCGGTCTCTGTGTGTGTGAGTGAGTCCTGGTGTCTGTGTGCGTGAATGAGGCCTGGTCTCTGTGTGTGTGATTGAGACCTGGTCTCTGTGTGTCTGAGTGAGACCTGGTCTCTGTGTGTGTGAGTTAGACCTGATCTCTGTGTGTGTGATTGAGACCTGGTCTCTGTGTGTGTGTAAGTGAAACCTGGTCTCTGTGTGTGATTGAGACCTCATCTCTGTGTGTGTGTGATTGAGACCTGGTCTCTGTGTATGTGTGTGTAAGTGAAACCTGGTCTTTGTGTGTGTGAGTGAGACCTGGTCTTTGTGTATGTGAGTGAGGCCTGGTCTCTGTGTGTGTGAGACCTGGTCTCTGTGTGTGTGTTTGAGTGTGACCTCGTCTCTGTGTGTGTGAGTGCGACCTGGTCTGTGAGTGAGACCTGGTCTCTATGTGAGTGAGTGAGACCTGATCTCTGTGTGTTAGTGAGACCTGGTCTCTCTGTGTGTGAATGATACCTGGTCTGTGTGTGTGTGAGAGACCTGGTCTCTGTGTGTGTGAGTGAAACCTGGTCTCTCTGTGTGTGTGAGTGAAACCTAGTCTCTCTGTGTGTGAGTGCGACCTTGTCTGTGAGTGAGACCTGGTCTCTGTGTGTGTGAGTGAGACCTGGTCTCTGTGTGTGTGAGTGAGACCTGGTCTCTGTGTGTGTGAGAGAGACCTGTTCTGTGTGTGTGTGAGTGAGTGAGACCTGGTCTCTCCGTGTGTGAATGTGACCTGGTCTCTGTGTGTGTGAGTGAGACCTGGTCTCTGTGTGTGTGAGTGAGACCTGGTCTATGTGTGTGTGAGTGAGACCTGGTCTCTGTGTGTGAGTGAGGCCTGGTCTCCGTGTGTGTGATTGAGACCTGGTCTCTGTGTGTGTGAGTGAGACCCGGTCTCTGTGTGTGTGAGTGAGTCCTGGTGTCTGTGTGTGTGAGTGAGACCTGGTCTCTGTGTGTCTGAGTGAGACCTGGTCTCTGTGTGTGTGAGTTAGACCTGGTTTCTGTGTGTGTGAGTGAGACCTGATCTCTGTGTGTGTGATTGAGACTTGGTCTCTGTGTGTGTAAGTGAAACCTGGTCTCTGTGTGTGTGATTGAGACCTCATCTCTGTGTGTGTGATTGAGACCTGGTCTCTGTGTATGTGTGTGTAAGTGAAACCTGGTCTTTGTGTGTGTGAGTGAGACCTGGTCTTTGTGTGTGTGAGTGAGACCTGGTCTCTGTGTGTGTGAGACCTGGTCTCTGTGTGTGTGTTTGAGTGTGACCTCGTCTCTGTGTGTGTGAGTGCGACCTGGTCTGTGAGTGAGACCTGGTCTCTATGTGAGTGAGTGAGACCTGATCTCTGTGTGTGAGTGAGAACTGGTCTCTCTGTGTATGAGTGCGACCTGGTCTGAGAGTGAGACCTGGTCTCTGTGTGAGTGAGTGAGACCTGGTCTCTGTGTGTGTGAGTGAGACCTGGTCTCTGTGTGTGGGAGTGAGACCTGGTCTCTGTGTGTGTTAGTGAGACCTCGTCTCTGAGTGTGTGAGTGAGACCTGGTCTCTGTGTGTGTGGGTGAGACCTGCTCTCTGTGTGTGAGTGAGACCTGGTCTCTGTGTGTGTGAGTGACACCTGGTCTCTGTGTGTGTAAGTGAGACCTGGTCTTTGTGTGTGTGAGTGAGACCTGGTCTCTGTGTGTGAGACCTGGTCTCTGTGTGTGTGAGTGAGACCTGGTCTCTGTGTGTGTTAGTGAGACCTCGTCTCTGAGTGTGTGAGTGAGACCTGGTCTCTGTGTGTGTGGGTGAGACCTGCTCTCTGTGTGTGAGTGAGACCTGGTCTCTGTGTGTGTGAGTGACACCTGGTCTCTGTGTGTGTAAGTGAGACCTGGTCTTTGTGAGTGTGAATGAGATCTGGTCTCTGTTTGTGTGAGTGAAACCTGGTCTCTGTGTTTGTGAGTGAGACCTGGTCTCCGTGTGTGTGATTGAGACCTGGTCTCTGTGTGTGTGAGAGACCTGGTCTCTGTGTGTGTGAGTGAAACCTGGTCGCTGTGTGTGTGAGTGAGACCTGATCTCTGTGTGCGTGAGTGAGACCTGATCTCTGTGTGTGTGATTGAGACCTGGTCTGTGTGTGTGCGTGTGAAGAAACCTGGTCTCTGTGTGTATGACCGAGACCTCATCTCTGTGTTTGTGATTGAGACCTGGTCTCTGTGTATGTGTGTGTAAGTGAAACCTGGTCTTTGTGTGTGTGAGTGAGACCTGGTCTCTGTGTGAGTGAGACCTGGTATCTGTGTGTGTGAGTGAAACCTGGTCTCTGTGTGTGTCAGTGAGACCTGGTCTCTGTGTGGGTGAGTGAGACCTGGTCTCTATGTGTGTGAGTGAGACCTGGTCTCTGTGTGTGTGAGTGAGACCTGGTCTCTTTGTGTGTGAGTGAGACCTGGTCTCTGTGTGTGTGAGTGAGACCTGGTCTCTGTTTATGTGAGTGAGACATGGTCTCTGTGTGTGTGTGAGTGAGACCTGGTCTCTCTGTGTGTGAGTGCGACCTGGTCTGTGAGTGAGACCTGGTCTCTGTGTGTGTGAGTGAGACCTGGTGTCTGTGTGTGTGAGTGAGACCTGGTCTGTGAGTGAGACCTGGTCTCTGTGTGTGTGTGAATGAGACCTGGTCTCTGTGTGTGTGATTCAGACCTGGTCTCTGTGTGTGTAAGTGAAACCTGGTCTCTGCATGTGTGAGTGAGACCTGGTCTCTGTGTGTGTGAGTGAGACCTGGTCTCTGCGTGTGTGAGTGAGACCTGGTCTCTGTGTGTGTGATACCTGGTCTCTGTGTGTGTGTTTGAGTGTGACCTCGTCTCTGTATGTGTTAGTGAGACCTGGTCTCTGTGTGTGTGAATGAGACCTGGTCTCTGTGTGTGTGAGTGAGACGTGATATTTGTGTTTGTGAGTGAGACCTGGTCTCTGTGTGTGTGAGTGAGACCTGACCTCTGTGTGTGTGATTGAGACCTGGTCTGTGTGTGTGTGTGTGAAAGTGAAACCTGGTCTCTGTGTGTGTGAGTGAGACCTGATCTCTGTGTGTGTGATTGAGACCTGGTCTCTGTGTATATGTGTGTAAGTGAGACCTGGTCTTTGTGTGTGTGAGTGAGACCTGGTCTCTGTGTGTGAGACCTGGTCTCTTTGTATCTGTGTGTAAGTGAGACCTGGTCTTTGTGAGTGTGAATGAGATCTGGTCTCTGTGTGTGTGAGTGAAACGTGGTCTCTGTGTGTGTGAGTGAGACCTGGTCTCTGTGTGTGTGAGTGAGACCTGGTTTGTGTGTGTGTGTGAGTGAGAACTGGTCTCTGTGTGTGTGAGTGAGACCTGGTCTCTGTGTGGTTGAGTGAGTCCTGGTTTGTGTGTGTGTGTGAGTGAGAACTGGTCTCTGTGTGTGTGAGTGAGACCTGGTCTCTGTGTGTGTGAGTGAAACCTTGTCTCTCTGTGTGTGTGAGTGAAACCTGGTCTCTCTGTGTGTGAGTGCGACCTGGTCTGTGAGTGAGACCTGGTCTCTGTGTGTGTGAGTGAGACCTGGTCTTTGTGTGTGTGACTGAGACCTGGTCTCTGTGTGTGTGAGTGAGACCTGATATTTGTGTGTGTGAATGAGACCTGGTCTCTGTGTGTGTGAGTTAGACCTGGTCTCTGTGTGTGTGAGTGAGATCTGATCTCTGTGTGTGTGATTGAGACCTGGTCTGTGTGTGTGTGTAAGTGAAACCTGGTCTCTGTGTGTATGAGTGAGACCTCATCTCTGTGTTTGTGATTGAGACCTGGTCTCTGTGTATGTGTGTGTAAGTGAAACCTGGTCTCTGTGTGTGTGAGTGAGACCTGGTCTCTGTGTGTGTGAGTGAGACCTGGTCTGTGTGTGTGTGAGTGAGACCTGGTCTCTGCGTGTGTGAGTGAGACCTTGTCTCTGTGTGTGTGAGACCTGGTCTCTGTGTGTGTGTGTGAGTGTGACCTTGTCTCTGTGTGTGTTAGTGAGACCTGGTCTCTGTGTGTGAATGAGACCTGGTCTTTGTGTGTGTGCGTGAGACGTGATATTTGTGTTTGGGAGTGAGACCTGGTCTATGTGTGTGTGGGTGAGATCTGCTCTCTGTGTGTGAGTGAGAACCTGGTCTCTGTGTGTGTGAGTGACACCTGGTCTCTGTGTGTGTGAGACCTGGTCTCTGTGAGTGTAAGTGAGACCTGGTCTTTGTGTGTGAGTGAGACCTGGTCTCTGTGTGTGTGAGTGAGACCTGGTCTCTGTGTGTGTGAGTGAGACCTCGTCTCTGTGTGTGAAAGAGACCTGTTCTGTGTGTGTGTGAGTGAGACCTGGTCTCTCTGTGTGTGAATGTGACCTGGTCTATGTGTGTGTGCGCGAGACCTGGTCTCTGTGTGTGTCAGTGAGATCCTGGTCTCCGTGTGTGTGATTGAGACCTGGTCTCTGTGTGTGTGAGTGAGACACGGTCTCTGTGTGTGTGAGTGAGACCTGGTGTCTGTGTGTGTGAGTGAGACCTGGTCTCTGTGTGTGTGAGTGAGACCTGGTCTCTGTGTGTGTGTGTAAGTGAAACCTGGTCTCTGTGTGTGTGAGTGAGACCTCATCTCTGTGTGTGTGATTGAGACCTGGTCGCTGTGTATGTGTGTGTAAGTGAAACCTGTTCTGTGTGTGTGTGAGTGAGACCTGGTCTCTCTCTGTGTGAATGTGACCTGGTCTCTGTGTGTGTGAGTGAGGCCTGGTCTCCGTGTGTGTGATTGAGACCTGGTCTCTGTGTGTGTGAGTTAGACCCGGTCTTTGTGTGTGTGAGTGAGACCTGGTGTCTGTGTGTGTGAGTGAGACCTGGTCTCTGTGTGTCTGAGTGAGACCTGGTCTCTGTGTGTGTGAGTTAGACCTGGTCTCTGTGTGTGTGAGTGAGCCCTGATCTCTGTGTGTGTGATTGAGACCTGGTCTCTGTGTGTGTGTGTAAGTGAAACCTGGTCTCTGTGTGTGTGAGTGAGACCTCATCTCTGTGTATGTGATTGAGACCTGGTCTCTGTGTATGTGTGTGTAAGTGAAACCTGGTCTTTGTGTGTGTGAGACCTGCTCTGTGAGTGTGAATGAGACCTGGTCTCTGTGTGTGTGAGTGAGACCTGGTCTCTGTGTGTGTGTGAGTGAGACCTGGTCTCTGCGTGTGTGTGTGAGACCTGGTCTCTGCGTGTGTGTGTGAGTGTGACCTCGTCTCTGTGTGTGTTAGTGAGACCTGGTCTGTGAGTGAGACCTGGTCTCTGTGTGTGTGAATGAGACCTGGTCTCTGTGTGTGTGAGTGGGACCTGGTCTGTGAGTGAGACCTGGTCTCTGTGTGTGTGAATGAGACCTGGTCTCTGTGTGTGTGAGTGAGACCTGATATTTGTGTGTGTGAGTGAGACCTGGTCTGTGAGTGAGACCTGGTCTCTGCATGTGTGAGTGAGACCTGGTCTCTGTGTGTGTGAGTGACACCTGGTATCTGTGTGTGTGAGTGAGATCTGATCTCTGTGTGTGTGATTGAGACCTGGTCTGTGTGTGTGTGCAAGTAAAAAACCTGGTCTCTGTGTTTGTGAGTGTGACCTCATCTCTGTGTGTGAGATTGAGACCTGGTCTCTGTGTATGTGTGTGTAAGTGAAACCTGGTCTTTGTGTGTGTGAGAGAGACCTGGTCTCTGTGTGTGAGACCTGCTCTGTGAGTATGAATGAGACCTGGTCTCTGTGTGTGTTAGTGAGACCTGGTCTGTGTGTGTGTGAGTGAGACCTGGTCTCTGCGTGTGTGAGTGAGACCTGGTCTCTGTGTGTGTGAGACCTGGTCTGTGTGTGTGTGTGTGAGTGTGACTTCGTCTCTCTGTGTGTTAGTGAGACCTGGTCTCTGTGTGTGAATGAGACCTGGTCTCTGTGTGTGTGCGTGAGACGTGATATTTTTGTTTGTGAGTGAGACCTGGTCTCTGTGTATGTTGGTGAGATCTGCTCTCTGTGTGTGAGTGAGACCTGGTCTCTGTGTGTGTGCGTGAGACGTGATATTTTTGTTTGTGAGTGAGACCTGGTCTCTGTGTATGTTGGTGAGATCTGCTCTCTGTGTGTGAGTGAGACCTGGTCTCTGTGTGTGTGAGTGACACCTGGTCTCTATGTGTGTGAGTGAGACCTGATCTCTGTGTGTGTGAGTGAGACCTGGTCTCTGTTTGTGTGTGAGACCTGTTCTCTGTGTGTGTGTGTGAGTGAGACCTGGTCTCTGTGTGTGTGTGTGTGAGACCTGGTCTGTGTGTGTGTGAGTGAGACCTGGTCTCTGTGTGTGAGTGAAAACTGGTCTCTGTGTGTGAGAGAGACCTGGTCTCTGTTTGTGTGAGTGAGACCTGGTCTCTGTTTGTGTGAGTGAGACCTGGTCTCTGTGTGTGTCAGTGAGACCTGGTCTCCGTGTGCGTGATTGAGACCTGGTCTCTGTGTGTGTGAGTGAGACACGGTCTCTGTGTGTGTGAGTGAGATCTGGTGTCTGTGTGTGTGAGTGAGACCTGGTCTCTGTGTGTGTGAGTGAGACCTGGTCTCTGTGTGTGTGTGTAAGTGAAACCTGGTCTCTGTGTGTGTGAGTGAGACCTCATCTCTGTGCGTGTGATTGAGACCTGGTCGCTGTGTATGTGTGTGTAAGTGAAACCTGGTCTTTGTGTGTGTGAGTGAGACCTGGTCTCTGTGTGTGTGAGTGAAACCTGGTCTCTGTGTGTGTGAGTGAGACCTGGTCTCTGTGTGTCTGAGTGAGACCTGGTCTCTATGTGTGTGAGTGAGACCTGGTCTCTATGTGTGTGAGTGAGACCTGATCTCTGTGTGTGTGATTGAGACCTGGTCTCTGTGTATGTGTGTAAGTGAAACCTGGTCTTTGTGTGTGTGAGTGAGACCTGGTCTCTGTGTGTGTGAGACCTGGTCTGTGAGTGTGAATGAGACCTGGTCTCTGTGTGTGAGTGAAACCTGGTCTCTGTGTGTGTGAGTGAGACCTGCTCTCTGTGTGTGAGTGAGACCTGGTCTCTGTGTGCGTGAGTGAAACCTGGTCTCTGTGTGTGTGAGACCTGGTCTGTGAGTGTAAATGAGACCTGGTCTCTGTGTGTGAGTGAAACCTGGTCTCTGTGTTTGTGAGTGAGACCTGGTCTCTGTGTGTGAGAGAGACCTGGTCTCTGTGTGTGTGAGTGAGACCTGGTCTCTGTGTGTGTGAGTGAGACCTGGTCTCCATTTGTGTGAGTGAGACCTGCTCTCTGTGTGTGTGTGACACCTGGTCTCTGTGTGTGTGAGTGAGACCTGGTCTCTGTTTGTGTGAGTGAGACATGGTCTCCATTTGTGTGAGTGAGACCTGCTCTCTGTGTGTTTGTGACACCTGGTCTCTGTGTGTGTGAGTGAGACCTGGTCTCTGTGTGTGTGAGTGAGACCTGGTCTCTGTGTGTGTGAGTGAGACCTGGTCTCTGTGTGTGTGAGTGAGACCTGGTCTCCGTGTGTGTGATTGTTACCTGATCTCTGTGTGTGTGAGTGACACCTGAAATTTGTGTGTGTGAGTGAGACATGGTCTCTGTGTGTGAGGGAGACCTGGTCTGTGTGTGTGTGTGAGACCTGGTCTCTGTGTGTGTGTGAGTGAGACCTGGTCTCTTTTGTGTGAGTGAAACCTGGGCTCTGTGTGTGAGAGAGACCTGGTCTCTGTTTGTGTGTGTGAGACCTGGTCTCTGTTTGTGTGAGTGAGACCTGGTCTTTGTGTGAGTGTGACATCTAGTCTCTGTGTGTGTGAGTGAGACCTGGTCTCTGTGTGTGTGAGTGAGACCTGGTCTCTGTGTGTGTGAGTGAGACCTGGTCTCTGTGTGTGTGAGTGAGACCTGGTCTCTGTGTGTGAGTGAGACCTGTTCTGTGTGTGTGTGAGTGAGACCTGGTCTCTCTGTGTGTGAATGTGACCTGGTCTATGTGTGTGTGAGTGAGACCTGGTCTCTGTGTGTGTCAGTGAGACCTGGTCTCCGTGTGTGTGATTGAGACCTGGTCTCTGTGTGTGTGAGTGAGACACGGTCTCTGTGTGTGTGAGAGTGAGACCTGGTGTCTGTGTGTGTGAGTGAGACCTGGTGTCTGTGTGTGTGAGTGAGACCTGGTCTCTGTGTGTGTGAGTGAGACCTGGTCTCTGTGTGTATGTGTGTAAGTGAAACCTGTTCTGTGTGTGTGTGGGTGAGACCTGGTCTCTGTGTGTGTGAGTGAGTCCTGGTTTGTGTGTGTGTGTGAGTGAGACCTGGTCTCTGTGTGTGTGAGTGAGACCTGGTCTCTGTGTGTGTGAGTGAGACCTGGTCTCTGTGTGTGTGATTGCGACCTGGTCGCTGTGTGTGTGTTTAAGTGAAACCTGTTCTGTGTGTGTGTGGGTGAGACCTGGTCTCTCTGTGTGTGAATGTGACCTGGTGTCTGTGTGTGTGAGTGAGACCTGGTCTCTGTGTGTCTGAGTGAGACCTGGTCTCTGTGTGTGTGAGTTAGACCTGGTCTCTGTGTGTGTGAGTGAGACCTGATCTCTGAGTGTGTGATTGAGACCTGGTCTCTGTGTGTGTGTGTAAGTGAAACCTGGTCTCTGTGTGTGTGAGTGAGACCTCATCTCTGTGTATGTGATTGAGACCTTGTCTCTGTGTATGTGTGTGTAAGTGAAACCTGGTCTTTGTGTGTGTGAGACCTGCTCTGTGAGTGTGAATGAGACCTGGTCTCTGTGTGTGTGAGTGAGACCTGGTCTCTGTGTGTGTGAATGAGACCTGGTCTTTGTGTGTGTGAGTGAGACCTGGTCTCTGTGTGTGAGCCCTGGTCTCTGTGTATGTGTGTGTAAGTGAGACCTGGTCTTTGTGAGTGTGAATGAGATCTGGTCTCTGTGTGTGTGAGTGAAACCTGGTCTCTGTGTGTGTGAGTGAGACCTGGTCTCTGTGTGTGTGAGTGAGACCTGGTCTCTTTGTGTGTGAGTGAGACCTGGTCTCTGAGTGTGTGAGTGAGTCCTGGTTTGTGTGTGTGTGTGAGTGAGACCTGGTCTCTGTGTGTGTGAGTGAGACCTGGTCTCTGTGTGGGTGAGTGAGCCCTGGTCTCTGTGTGTGTGAGTGAGACCTGGTCTCTGTGTTTTAGTGAGACCTGGTCTCTCTGTGTGAATGAGACCTGCTCTCTGTGTGTGTGAGACCTGGTCTCTGTGTGTGTGAGTGAGACCTGATCTGTGTGTGTGTGAGTGAGACCTGATATTTGTGTGTGTGAGTGAGACCTGGTCTCTCTGTGGGTGAGTGAGACCTGGTCTCTGTGTGTGTGAGTGAGACCTGGTCTGTGAGTGAGACCTGGTCTCTGTGTGTGTGAATGAGACCTGGTCTCTGCATGTGTGAGTGAGACCTGGTCTCTGTGTGTGTGAGTGAGACCTGATCTCTGTGTGCGTGAGTGAGACCTCGTCTCTGTGTGTGTGAGTTAGACCTGGTATCTGTGTGTGTGAGTGAGATCTGATCTCTGTGTGTGTGATTGAGACCTGCTCTGTGTGCGTGTGTAAGTGAAACCTGGTCTTTGTGTGTGTGAGACCTGCTCTGTGAGTGTGAATGAGACCTGGTCTCTGTGTGTGTGAGTGAGACCTGGTCTCTGTGTGTGTGTGTGAGTTTGACCTCGTCTCTGTGTGTGTTAGTGAGACCTGGTCTCTCTGTGTGTGAATGAGACCTGGTCTCTGTGTGTGTGAGTTAGACGTGATATTTGTATTTCTGAGTGAGACCTGGTCTCTGTGTGTGTGATTGAGACCTGGTCTCTGTGTGTGTGTGTGTAAGTGAAACCTGGTCTCTGTGTGTGTGAGTGAGACCTGATCTCTGTGTGTGTGATTGAGACCTGGTCTCTGTGTATGTGTGTGTAAGTGAGACCTGGTCTTTGTGTGTGTGAATGAGACCTGGTCTCTGTGTGTGAGCCCTGGTTTCTGTGTATGTGTGTGTAAGTGAGACCTGGTCTTTGTGAGTGTGAATGAGATCTGGTCTCTGTGTGTGTGAGTGAAACCTGGTCTCTGTGTGTGTGAGTGAGACCTGGTCTCTGTGTGTGTGAGTGAGACCTGGTCTCTTTGTGTGTGAGTGAGACCTGGTCTCTGAGTGTGTGAGTGAGTCCTGGTTTATGTGTGTGTGTGAGTGAGACCTGGTCTCTGTGTGTGTGAGTGAGACCTGGTCTCTGTGTGGGTGAGTGAGACCTGGTCTCTGTGTGTGTGAGTGAGACCTGGTCTCTGTGTTTTAGTGAGACCTGGTCTCTCTGTGTGAATGAGACCTGGTCTCTGTGTGTGTGAAACCTGGTCTCTGTGTGTGTGAGTGAGACCTGGTCTCTGTGTGTGTGAGTGAGACCTGATATTTGTGTGTGTGAGTGAGACCTGGTCTCTCTGTGGGTGAGTGAGACCTGGTCTCTGTGTGTGTGAGTGAGACCTGGTCTGTGAGTGAGACCTGGTCTCTGTGTGTGTGAGTGAGACCTGGTCTCTGTGTGTGTGAGTGAGACCTGATCTCTGTGTCCGTGAGTGAGACCAGGTCTCTGTGTGTGTGAGTTAGACCTGGTATCTGTGTGTGTGAGTGAGATCTGATCTCTGTGTGTGTGATTGAGACCTGCTCTGTGTGCGTGTGTAAGTGAAACCTGGTCTTTGTGTGTGTGAGACCTGCTCTGTGAGTGTGAATGAGACCTGGTCTCTGTGTGTGTGAGTGAGACCTGGTCTCTGTGTGTGTGAATGAGACCTGGTCTTTGTGTGTGTGAGTGAGACCTGGTCTCTGTGTGTGAGCCCTGGTCTCTGTGTATGTGTGTGTAAGTGAGACCTGGTCTTTGTGAGTGTGAATGAGATCTGGTCTCTGTGTGTGTGAGTGAAACCTGGCCTCTGTGTGTGTGAGTGAGACCTGGTCTCTGTGTGTGTGAGTGAGACCTGGTCTCTTTGTGTGTGAGTGAGACCTGGTCTCTGAGTGTGTGAGTGAGTCCTGGTTTGTGTGTGTGTGTGAGTGAGACCTGGTCTCTGTGTGTGTGAGTGAGACCTGGTCTCTGTGTGGGTGAGTGAGCCCTGGTCTCTGTGTGTGTGAGTGAGACCTGGTCTCTGTGTTTTAGTGAGACCTGGTCTCTCTGTGTGAATGAGACCTGCTCTCTGTGTGTGTGAGACCTGGTCTCTGTGTGTGTGAGTGAGACCTGATCTGTGTGTGTGTGAGTGAGACCTGATATTTGTGTGTGTGAGTGAGACCTGGTCTCTCTGTGGGTGAGTGAGACCTGGTCTCTGTGTGTGTGAGTGAGACCTGGTCTGTGAGTGAGACCTGGTCTCTGTGTGTGTGAATGAGACCTGGTCTCTGCATGTGTGAGTGAGACCTGGTCTCTGTGTGTGTGAGTGAGACCTGATCTCTGTGTGCGTGAGTGAGACCTCGTCTCTGTGTGTGTGAGTTAGACCTGGTATCTGTGTGTGTGAGTGAGATCTGATCTCTGTGTGTGTGATTGAGACCTGCTCTGTGTGCGTGTGTAAGTGAAACCTGGTCTTTGTGTGTGTGAGACCTGCTCTGTGAGTGTGAATGAGACCTGGTCTCTGTGTGTGTGAGTGAGACCTGGTCTCTGTGTGTGTGTGTGAGTTTGACCTCGTCTCTGTGTGTGTTAGTGAGACCTGGTCTCTCTGTGTGTGAATGAGACCTGGTCTCTGTGTGTGTGAGTTAGACGTGATATTTGTATTTCTGAGTGAGACCTGGTCTCTGTGTGTGTGATTGAGACCTGGTCTCTGTGTGTGTGTGTGTAAGTGAAACCTGGTCTCTGTGTGTGTGAGTGAGACCTGATCTCTGTGTGTGTGATTGAGACCTGGTCTCTGTGTATGTGTGTGTAAGTGAGACCTGGTCTTTGTGTGTGTGAATGAGACCTGGTCTCTGTGTGTGAGCCCTGGTTTCTGTGTATGTGTGTGTAAGTGAGACCTGGTCTTTGTGAGTGTGAATGAGATCTGGTCTCTGTGTGTGTGAGTGAAACCTGGTCTCTGTGTGTGTGAGTGAGACCTGGTCTCTGTGTGTGTGAGTGAGACCTGGTCTCTTTGTGTGTGAGTGAGACCTGGTCTCTGAGTGTGTGAGTGAGTCCTGGTTTATGTGTGTGTGTGAGTGAGACCTGGTCTCTGTGTGTGTGAGTGAGACCTGGTCTCTGTGTGTGTGAGTGAGACCTGGTCTCTGTGTTTTAGTGAGACCTGGTCTCTCTGTGTGAATGAGACCTGGTCTCTGTGTGTGTGAAACCTGGTCTCTGTGTGTGTGAGTGAGACCTGGTCTCTGTGTGTGTGAGTGAGACCTGATATTTGTGTGTGTGAGTGAGACCTGGTCTCTCTGTGGGTGAGTGAGACCTGGTCTCTGTGTGTGTGAGTGAGACCTGGTCTGTGAGTGAGACCTGGTCTCTGTGTGTGTGAGTGAGACCTGGTCTCTGTGTGTGTGAGTGAGACCTGATCTCTGTGTCCGTGAGTGAGACCAGGTCTCTGTGTGTGTGAGTTAGACCTGGTATCTGTGTGTGTGAGTGAGATCTGATCTCTGTGTGTGTGATTGAGACCTGCTCTGTGTGCGTGTGTAAGTGAAACCTGGTCTTTGTGTGTGTGAGACGTGCTCTGTGAGTGTGAATGAGACCTGGTCTCTGTGTGTGTGAGTGAGACCTGGTCTCTGTGTGTGTGTGTGAGTTTGACCTCGTCTCTGTGTGTGTTAGTGAGACCTGGTCTCTGTGTGTGTGAATGAGACCTGGTCTCTGTGTGTGTGAGTTAGACGTGATATTTGTATTTCTGAGTGAGACCTGGTCTCTGTGTGTGTGATTGAGACCTGGTCTGTGTGTGTGTGTGTGTAAGTGAAAACTGGTCTCTGTGTGTGTGAGTGAGACCTGATCTCTGTGTGTGTGATTGAGACCTGGTCTCTGTGTATGTGTGTGTAAGTGAGACCTGGTCTTTGTGTGTGTGAGTGAGACCTGGTCTCTGTGTGTGAGCCCTGGTCTCTGTGTATGTGTGTGTAAGTGAGACCTGGTCTTTGTGAGTGTGAATGAGATCTGGTCTCTGTGTGTGTGAGTGAAACCTGGTCTCTGTGTGTGTGAGTGAGACCTGGTCTCTGTGTGTGTGAGTGAGACCTGGTCTCTGTGTGTGTGAGTGACACCTGGTCTCTTTGTGTGTGAGTGAGACCTGGTCTCTGTGTGTGTGAGTGAGACGTGATATTTGTGTTTCTGAGTGAGACCTGGTCTCTGTGTGTGTGATTGAGACCTGGTCTCTGTGTGTGTGTGTGTAAGTGAAACCTGGTCTCTGTGTGTGTTATTGAGACCTGGTCTCTGTGTGTGTGAATGAGACCTGGTCTCTGTGTGTGTGAGTTAGACGTGATATTTGTATTTCTGAGTGAGACCTGGTCTCTGTGAGTGTGAATGAGACCTGGTCTCTGTGTGTGTGAGTGAGACCTGGTCTCTGTGTGTGTGAATGAGACCTGGTATCTGTGTGTGTGAGTGAGACGTGATATTTGTATTTCTGAGTGAGACCTGGTCTCTGTGTGTGTGATTGAGACCTGGTCTGTGTGTGTGTGTGTGTAAGTGAAACCTGGTCTCTGTGTGTGTGAGTGAGACCTGATCTCTGTGTGTGTGATTGAGACCTGGTCTCTGTGTATGTGTGTGTAAGTGAGACCTGGTCTTTGTGTGTGTGAGTGAGACCTGGTCTCTGTGTGTGAGCCCTGGTCTCTGTGTATGTGTGTGTAAGTGAGACCTGGTCTTTGTGAGTGTGAATGAGATCTGGTCTCTGTGTGTGTGAGTGAAACCTGGTCTCTGTGTGTGTGAGTGAGACCTGGTCTCTGTGTGTGTGAGTGAGACCTGGTCTCTGTGTGTGTGAGTGACACCTGGTCTCTTTGTGTGTGAGTGAGACCTGGTCTCTGTGTGTGTGAGTGAGACGTGATATTTGTGTTTCTGAGTGAGACCTGGTCTCTGTGTGTGTGATTGAGACCTGGTCTCTGTGTGTGTGTGTGTAAGTGAAACCTGGTCTCTGTGTGTGTTATTGAGACCTGGTCTCTGTGTGTGTGAATGAGACCTGGTCTCTGTGTGTGTGAGTTAGACGTGATATTTGTATTTCTGAGTGAGACCTGGTCTCTGTGAGTGTGAATGAGACCTGGTCTCTGTGTGTGTGAGTGAGACCTGGTCTCTGTGTGTGTGAATGAGACCTGGTATCTGTGTGTGTGAGTGAGACGTGATATTTGTATTTCTGAGTGAGACCTGGTCTCTGTGTGTGTGATTGAGACCTGGTCTGTGTGTGTGTGTGTGTAAGTGAAACCTGGTCTCTGTGTGTGTGAGTGAGACCTGATCTCTGTGTGTGTGATTGAGACCTGGTCTCTGTGTATGTGTGTGTAAGTGAGACCTGGTCTTTGTGTGTGTGAGTGAGACCTGGTCTCTGTGTGTGAGCCCTGGTCTCTGTGTATGTGTGTGTAAGTGAGACCTTCTCTTTGTGAGTGTGAATGAGATCTGGTCTCTGTGTGTGTGAGTGAAACCTGGTCTCTGTGTGTGTGAGTGAGACCTGGTCTCTGTGTGTGTGAGTGAGACCTGGTCTCTTTGTGTGTGAGTGAGACCTGGTCTCTGAGTGTGTGAGTGAGTCCTGGTTTGTGTGTGTGTGTGAGTGAGACCTGGTCTCTGTGTGTGTGAGTGAGACCTGGTCTCTGTGTGGGTGAGTGAGACCTGGTCTCTGTGTGTGTGAGTGAGACCTGGTCTCTGTGTTTCAGTGAGACCTGGTCTCTCTGTGTGAATGAGACCTGGTCTCTGTGTGTGTGAGACCTGGTCTCTGTGTGTGTGAGTGAGACCTGGTCTCTGTGTGTGTGAATGAGACCTGGTCTCTGCAAGTGTGAGTGAGACCTGGTCTCTGTGTGTGTGAGTGAGACCTGGTCTCTGTGTGTGTGAGTTAGACCTGGTATCTGTGTGTGTGAGTGAGATCTGATCTCTGTGTGTGTGATTGAGACCTGCTCTGTGTGCGTGTGTAAGTGAAACCTGGTCTTTGTGTGTGTGAGACCTGCTCTGTGAGTGTGAATGAGACCTGGTCTCTGTGTGTGTGAGTGAGACCTGGTCTCTGTGTGTGTGAATGAGACCTGGTCTCTGTGTGTGTGAGTGAGACGTGATATTTGTATTTCTGAGTGAGACCTGGTCTCTGTGTGTGTGATTGAGACCTGGTCTCTGTGTGTGTGTGTGTGTAAGTGAAACCTGGTCTCTGTGTGTGTGTGAGTGAGACCTGATCTCTGTGTGTGTGATTGAGACCTGGTCTCTGTGTATGTGTGTGTAAGTGAGACCTGGTCTTTGTGTTTGTGAATGAGACCTGGTCTCTGTGTGTGAGCCCTGGTTTCTGTGTATGTGTGTGTAAGTGAGACCTGGTCTTTGTGAGTGTGAATGAGATCTGGTCTCTGTGTGTGTGAGTGAAACCTGGTCTCTGTGTGTGTGAGTGAGACCTGGTCTCTGTGTGTGTGAGTGAGACCTGGTCTCTTTGTGTGTGAGTGAGACCTGGTCTCTGAGTGTGTGAGTGAGTCCTGGTTTATGTGTGTGTGTGAGTGAGACCTGGTCTCTGTGTGTGTGAGTGAGACCTGGTCTCTGTGTGGGTGAGTGAGACCTGGTCTCTGTGTGTGTGAGTGAGACCTGGTCTCTGTGTTTTAGTGAGACCTGGTCTCTCTGTGTGAATGAGACCTGGTCTCTGTGTGTGTGAAACCTGGTCTCTGTGTGTGTGAGTGAGACCTGGTCTCTGTGTGTGTGAGTGAGACCTGGTCTCTGTGTGTGTGAGTGAGACCTGATATTTGTGTGTGTGTGTGAGTGAGACCTGGTCTATCTGTGGGTGAGTTAGACCTGGTCTCTGTGTGTGTGAGTGAGACCTGGTCTGTGACTGAGACCTGGTCTGTGAGTGAGACCTGGTCTCTGTGTGCGTGAGTGAGACCTGGTCTCTGCATGTGTCAGTGAGACCTGGTCTCTGTGTGTGTGAGTGAGACCTGATCTCTGTGTGCGTGAGTGAGACCTGGTCTCTGTGTGTGTGAGTTAGACCTGGTATCTGTGTGTGTGAGTGAGATCTGATCTCTGTGTGTGTGATTGAGACCTGCTCTGTGTGCGTGTGTAAGTGAAACCTGGTCTTTGTGTGTGTGAGACCTGCTCTGTGAGTGTGAATGAGACCTGGTCTCTGTGTGTGTGAGTGAGACCTGATCTCTGTGTGTGTGTGTGAGTTTGACCTCGTCTCTGTGTGTGTTCGTGAGACCTGGTCTCTGTGTGTGTGAATGAGACCTGGTCTCTGTGTGTGTGAGTTAGACGTGATATTTGTATTTCTGAGTGAGACCTGGTCTCTGTGTGTGTGATTGAGACCTGGTCTCTGTGTATGTGTGTGTAAGTGAGACCTGGTCTTTGTGTGTGTGAGTGAGACCTGGTCTCTGTGTGTGAGCCCTGGTCTCTGTGTATGTGTGTGTAAGTGAGACCTGGTCTTTGTGAGTGTGAATGAGATCTGGTCTCTGTGTGTGTGTGAGTGAAACCTGGTCTCTGTGTGCGTGAGTGAGACCCGGTCTCTGTGTGTGTGAGTGAGACCTGGTCTCTGTTTGTGTGAGTGAGACCTGGTCTCTTTGTGTGTGAGTGAGACCTGGTCTCTGAGTGTGTGAGTGAGTCCTGGTTTGTGTGTGTGTGTGTGTGTGAGTGAGACCTGGTCTCTGTGTGTGTGAGTGAGACCTGGTCTCTGTGTGGGTGAGTGAGACCTGGTCTCTGTGTGTGTGAGTGAGACCTGATCTCTGTGTGCGTGAGTGAGACCTGGTCTCTGTGTGTGTGAGTTAGACCTGGTATCTGTGTGTGTGAGTGAGATCTGATCTCTGTGTGTGTGATTGAGACCTGCTCTGTGTGCGTGTGTAAGTGAAACCTGGTCGTTGTGTGTGTGAGACCTGCTCTGTGAGTGTGAATTAGACCTGGTCTCTGTGTGTGTGTGTGAGTTTGACCTCGTCTCTGTGTGTGTTAGTGAGACCTGGTCTCTGTGTGTGTGAATGAGACCTGGTCTGTGTGTGTGTGTGTGTGTAAGTGAAAACTGGTCTCTGTGTGTGTGAGTGAGACCTGATCTCTGTGTGTGTGATTGAGACCTGGTCTCTGTGTATGTGTGTGTAAGTGAGACCTGGTCTTTGTGTGTGTGGGTGAGACCTGGTCTCTGTGTGTGAGCCCTGGTCTCTGTGTATGTGTGTGTAAGTGAGACCTGGTCTTTATGAGTGTGAATGAGATCTGGTCTCTGTGTGTGTGAGTGAAACCTGGTCTCTGTGTGTGTGAGTGAGACCTGGTCTCTTTGTGTGTGAGTGAGACCTGGTCTCTGAGTGTGTGAGTGAGTCCTGGTTTCTGTGTGTGTGTGAGTGAGACCTGGTCTCTGTGTGTGTGAGTGAGACCTGGTCTCTGTGTGGGTGAGTGAGACCTGGTCTCTGTGTGTGTGAGTGAAACCTGGTCTCTGTGTGTGTGAGTGAGACCTGGTCTCTTTGTGTGTGAGTGAGACCTGGTCTCTGAGTGTGTGAGTGAGTCCTGGTTTGTGTGTGTGTGTGAGTGAGACCTGGTCTCTGTGTGTGTGAGTGAGACCTGGTCTCTGTGTGGATGAGTGAGACCTGGTCTCTGTGTGTGTGAGTGAGACCTGGTCTCTGTGTTTTAGTGAGACCTGGTCTCTCTGTGTGAATGAGACCTGGTCTCTGTGTGTGTGAGAGACCTGGTCTCTGTGTGTGTGAGTGAAACCTGGTCTCTGTGTGTGTGGGTGAGACCTGGTCTCTGTGTGTGTGAGTGAGACCTGGTCTCTGTGCGTGTGAGTGAGACCTGGTCTCTCTGTGTGTGAGTGCGACCTGGTCTGTGAGTGAGGCCTGGTCTCTGTGTGTGTGAGTGAGACCTGGTCTCTGTGTGTGTGAGAGAGACCTGATATTTGTGTGTGTGAGTGAGACCTGGTCTCTCTGTGGGTGAGTGAGACCTGGTCTCTGTGTGTGTGAGTGAGACCTGGTCTGTGAGTGAGACCTGGTCTCTGTGTGTGTGAATGAGACCTGGTCTCTGCATGTGTGAGTGAGACCTGGTCTCTGTGTGTGAGAGTGAGACTTGATCTGTGTGTGTGTGAGTGAGACCTGGTCTCTGTGTGTGTGAGTGAGACCTGATCTCTGTGTGTGTGATTGAGACCTGGTCTCTGTGTATGTGAGTGAGACCTGGTCTCTGTGTTTTAGTGAGACCTGGTCTCTCTGTGTGAATGAGACCTGGTCTCTGTGTGTGTGAGAGACCTGGTCTCTGTGTGTGTGAGTGAAACCTGGTCTCTGTGTGTGTGGGTGAGACCTGGTCTCTGTGTGTGAGAGTGAGACCTGATCTCTGTGTGTGTGAGTGAGACCTGGTCTCTGTGTGTGTGAGTGAGACCTGGTCTCTGAGTGTGTGAGTCCTGGTTTGTGTGTGTGTGTGAGTGAGACCTGGTCTCTGTGTGTGTGAGTGAGACCTGGTCTCTGTGTGTGTGAGTGAGACCTGGTCTCTGTGTTTTAGTGAGACCTGGTCTCTCTGTGTGAATGAGACCTGGTCTCTGTGTGTGTGAGAGACCTGGTCTCTCTGTGTGTGAGTGAAACCTGGTCTCTGTGTGTGTGGGTGAGACCTGCTCTGTGTGTGTGTGTGAGTGAGACCTGGTCTCTGTGCGTGTGAGTGAGACCTGGTCTCTCTGTGTGTGAGTGCGACCTGGTCTGTGAGTGAGGCCTGGTCTCTGTGTGTGTGAGTGAGACCTGGTCTCTGTGTGTGTGAGAGAGACCTGATATTTGTGTGTGTGAGTGAGACCTGTCTCTCTGTGGGTGAGTGAGACCTGGTCTCTGTGTGTGTGAGTGAGACCTGGTCTGTGAGTGAGACCTGGTCTCTGTGTGTGTGAATGACACCTGGTCTCTGCATGTGTGAGTGAGACCTGGTCTCTGTGTGTGAGAGTGAGACCTGATCTCTGTGTGTGTGAGTGAGACCTGGTCTCTGTGTGTGTGAGTGAGACCTGATCTCTGTGTGCGTGAGTGAGACCTGGTCTCTGTGTGTGTGAGTTAGACCTGGTCTCTGTGTGTGAGAGTGAGACCTGATCTCTGTGTGTGTGAGTGAGACCTGGTCTCTGTGTGTGTGAGTGAGACCTGGTCTCTGAGTGTGTGAGTCCTGGTTTGTGTGTGTGTGTGAGTGAGACCTGGTCTCTGTGTGTGTGAGTGAGACCTGGTCTCTGTGTGTGTGAGTGAGAGCTGGTCTCTGTGTTTTAGTGAGACCTGGTCTCTCTGTGTGAATGAGACCTGGTCTCTGTGTGTGTGAGAGACCTGGTCTCTCTGTGTGTGAGTGAAACCTGGTCTCTGTGTGTGTGGGTGAGACCTGGTCTCTGTGTGTGTGAGTGAGACCTGGTCTCTGTGCGTGTGAGTGAGACCTGGTCTCTCTGTGTGTGAGTGCGACCTGGTCTGTGAGTGAGGCCTGGTCTCTGTGTGTGTGAGTGAGACCTGGTCTCTGTGTGTGTGAGAGAGACCTGATATTTGTGTGTGTGAGTGAGACCTGGTCTCTCTGTGGGTGAGTGAGACCTGGTCTCTGTGTGTGTGAGTGAGACCTGGTCTGTGAGTGAGACCTGGTCTCTGTGTGTGTGAATGAGACCTGGTCTCTGCATGTGTGAGTGAGACCTGGTCTCTGTGTGTGAGAGTGAGACCTGATCTCTGTGTGTGTGAGTGAGACCTGGTCTCTGAGTGTGTGAGTGAGTCCTGGTTTGTGTGTGTGTGTGAGTGAGACCTGGTCTCTGTGTGTGTGAGTGAGACCTGGTCTCTGTGTGGGTGAGTGAGACCTGGTCTCTGTGTGTGTGAGTGAAACCTGGTCTCTGTGTGTATGAGTGAGACCTGGTCTCTTTGTGTGTGAGTGAGACCTGGTCTCTGAGTGTGTGAGTGAGTCCTGGTTTGTGTGTGTGTGTGAGTGAGACCTGGTCTCTGTGTGTGTGAGTGAGACCTGGTCTCTGTGTGGGTGAGTGAGACCTGGTCTCTGTGTGTGTGAGTGAGACCTGGTCTCTGTGTTTTAGTGAGACCTGGTCTCTCTGTGTGAATGAGACCTGGTCTCTGTGTGTGTGAGAGACCTGGTCTCTGTGTGTGTGAGTGATACCTGGTCTCTGAGTGTGTGAGTCCTGGTTTGTGTGTGTGTGTGAGTGAGACCTGGTCTCTGTGTGTGTGAGTGAGACCTGGTCTCTGTGTGTGTGAGAGAGACCTGATATTTGTGTGTGTGAGTGAGACCTGGTCTCTCTGTGGGTGAGTGAGACCTGGTCTCTGTGTGTGTGAGTGAGACCTGGTCTGTGAGTGAGACCTGGTCTCTGTGTGTGTGAATGAGACCTGGTCTCTGCATGTGTGAGTGAGACCTGGTCTCTGTGTGTGAGAGTGAGACCTGATCTGTGTGTGTGTGAGTGAGACCTGGTCTCTGTGTGTGTGAGTGAGACCTGATCTCTGTGTGTCTGATTGAGACCTGGTCTCTGTGTATGTGAGTGAGACCTGGTCTCTGTGTTTTAGTGAGACCTGGTCTCTCTGTGTGAATGAGACCTGGTCTCTGTGTGTGTGAGAGACCTGGTCTCTGTGTGTGTGAGTGAAACCTGGTCTCTGTGTGTGTGGGTGAGACCTGGTCTCTGTGTGTGAGAGTGAGACCTGATCTCTGTGTGTGTGAGTGAGACCTGGTCTGTGTGTGTGTGAGTGATACCTGGTCTCTGAGTGTGTGAGTCCTGGTTTGTGTGTGTGTGTGAGTGAGACCTGGTCTCTGTGTGTGTGAGTGAGACCTGGTCTCTGTGTGTGTGAGTGAGACCTGGTCTCTGTGTTTTAGTGAGACCTGGTCTCTCTGTGTGAATGAGACCTGGTCTCTGTGTGTGTGAGAGACCTGGTCTCTCTGTGTGTGAGTGAAACCTGGTCTCTGTGTGTGTGGGTGAGACCTGGTCTCTGTGTGTGTGAGTGAGACCTGGTCTCTGTGCGTGTGAGTGAGACCTGGTCTCTCTGTGTGTGAGTGCGACCTGGTCTGTGAGTGAGGCCTGGTCTCTGTGTGTGTGAGTGAGACCTGGTCTCTGTGTGTGTGAGAGAGACCTGATATTTGTGTGTGTGAGTGAGACCTGGTCTCTCTGTGGGTGAGTGAGACCTGGTCTCTGTGTGTGTGAGTGAGACCTGGTCTGTGAGTGAGACGTGGTCTCTGTGTGTGTGAATGAGACCTGGTCTCTGCATGTGTGAGTGAGACCTGGTCTCTGTGTGTGAGAGTGAGACCTGATCTCTGTGTGTGTGAGTGAGACCTGGTCTCTGTGTGTGTGAGTGAGACCTGATCTCTGTGTGCGTGAGTGAGACCTGGTCTCTGTGTGTGTGAGTTAGACCTGGTCTCTGTGTGTGTGAGTGAGATCTGATCTCTGTGTGTGTGATTGAGACCTGGTCTGTGTGTGTGTGTGTAAGTGAAACCTGGTCTCTGTGTGTGTGAGTGAGACCTCATCTCTGTGTGTGTGATTGAGACCTGGTCTCTGTGTATGTGTGTGTAAGTGAAACCTGGTCTTTGTGTGTGTGAGCGAGACCTGGTCTCTGTGTGTGTGAGACCTGCTCTGTGAGTATGAATGAGACCAGGTCTCTGTGTGTGTGAGTGAGACCTGGTCTCTGTGTGTGTTAGTGAGACCTGGTCTGTGTGTGTGTGAGTGAGACCTGGTCTCTGCATGTGTGTGTGAGACCTGGTCTCTGTGTGTGTGTGAGTGTGACCTCGTCTCTGTGTGTGTTAGTGAGACCTGGTCTCTGTGTGTGAATGAGACCTGGTCTCTGTGTATGTGCGTGAGACGTGATATTTGTGTTTGGGAGTGAGACTTGGTCTCTGTGTATGTGTGTGTAAGTGAAACCTGGTCTTTGTGTGTGAGTGAGACCTGGTCTCTGTGTGTGTGAGTGAGACCTGATCTCTGTGTGTGTGTGTAAGTGAAACCTGGTCTCTGTGTGTGTGAGTGAGACCTCATCTCTGTGTGTGTGATTGAGACCTGGTCGCTGTGCATGTGTGTGTAAGTGAAACCTGGTCTTTGTGTGTGTGAGTGAGACCTGGTCTCTGTGTGTGTGAGTGAAATCTGGTCTCTGTGTGTGTGAGTGAGACCTGGTCTCTGTGTGTGTGAGTGAGACCTGGTCTCTGTGTGTGTGAGTGAGACCTGGTCTCTATGTGTGTGAGTGAGACCTGATCTCTGTGTGTGTGATTGAGACCTGGTCTCTGTGTATGTGTGTAAGTGAAACCTGGTCTTTGTGTGTGTGAGTGAGACCTGGTGTCTGTGTGTGTGAGACCTGGTCTGTGAGTGTGAATGAGACCTGGTCTCTGTGTATGTGCGTGAGACGTGATATTTGTGTTTGGGAGTGAGACTTGGTCTCTGTGTATGTGTGTGTAAGTGAAACCTGGTCTCTGTGTGTGTGAGTGAGACTTCATCTCTGTGTGTGTGATTGAGACCTGGTCGCTGTGCATGTGTGTGTAAGTGAAACCTGGTCTTTGTGTGTGTGAGTGAGACCTGGTCTCTGTGTGTGTGAGTGAAATCTGGTCTCTGTGTGTGTGAGTGAGACCTGATCTCTGTGTGCGTGAGTGAGACCTGGTCTCTGTGAGTGTAAGTTAGACCTGGTCTCTGTGTGTGTGAGTGAGATCTGATCTCTGTGTGTGTGATTGAGACCTGGTCTCTGTGTATGTGAGTGAGACCTGGTCTCTGTGTGTGTGAGTGAGACCTGGTCTCTTTGTGTGTGAGTGAGACCTGGTCTCTGAGTGTGTGAGTGAGTCCTGGTTTGTGTGTGTGTGTGAGTGAGACCTGGTCTCTGTGTGTGTGAGTGAGACCTGGTCTCTGTGTGGGTGAGTGAGACCTGGTCTCTGTGTGTGTGAGTGAGACCTGGTCTCTGTGTTTTAGTGAGACCTGGTCTCTCTGTGTGAATGAGACCTGGTCTCTGTGTGTGTGAGAGACCTGGTCTCTGTGTGTGTGAGTGAAACCTGGTCTCTGTGTGTGTGGGTGAGACCTGGTCTCTGTGTGTGTGAGTGAGACCTGGTCTCTGTGCGTGTGAGTGAGACCTGGTCTCTCTGTGTGTGAGTGCGACCTGGTCTGTGAGTGAGGCCTGGTCTCTGTTGGTGTGAGTGAGACCTGGTCTCTGTGTGTGTGAGAGAGACCTGATATTTGTGTGTGTGAGTGAGACCTGGTCTCTCTGTGGGTGAGTGAGACCTGGTCTCTGTGTGTGTGAGTGAGACCTGGTCTGTGAGTGAGACCTGGTCTCTGTGTGTGTGAATGAGACCTGGTCTCTGCATGTGTGAGTGAGACCTGGTCTCTGTGTGTGAGAGTGAGACCTGATCTGTGTGTGTGTGAGTGAGACCTGGTCTCTGTGTGTGTGAGTGAGACCTGATCTCTGTGTGTGTGATTGAGACCTGGTCTCTGTTTATGTGAGTGAGACCTGGTCTCTGTGTTTTAGTGAGACCTGGTCTCTCTGTGTGAATGAGACCTGGTCTCTGTGTGTGTGAGAGACCTGGTCTCTGTGTGTGTGAGTGAAACCTGGTCTCTGTGTGTGTGGGTGAGACCTGGTCTCTGTGTGTGAGAGTGAGACCTGATCTCTGTGTGTGTGAGTGAGACCTGGTCTCTGTGTGTGTGAGTGAGACCTGGTCTCTGAGTGTGTGAGTCCTGGTTTGTGTGTGTGTGTGAGTGAGACCTGGTCTCTGTGTGTGTGAGTGAGACCTGGTCTCTGTGTGTGTGAGTGAGACCTGTTCTCTGTGTTTTAGTGAGACCTGGTCTCTCTGTGTGAATGAGACCTGGTCTCTGTGTGTGTGAGAGACCTGGTCTCTCTGTGTTTGAGTGAAACCTGGTCTCTGTGTGTGTGGGTGAGACCTGGTCTCTGTGTGTGTGAGTGAGACCTGGTCTCTGTGCGTGTGAGTGAGACCTGGTCTCTCTGTGTGTGAGTGCGACCTGGTCTGTGAGTGAGGCCTGGTCTCTGTGTGTGTGAGTGAGACCTGGTCTCTGTGTGTGTGAGAGAGACCTGATATTTGTGTGTGTGAGTGAGACCTGGTCTCTCTGTGGGTGAGTGAGACCTGGTCTCTGTGTTTGTGAGTGAGACCTGGTCTGTGAGTGAGACCTGGTCTCTGTGTGTGTGAATGAGACCTGGTCTCTGCATGTGTGAGTGAGACCTGGTCTCTGTGTGTGAGAGTGAGACCTGATCTCTGTGTGTGTGAGTGAGACCTGGTCTCTGTGTGTGTGAGTGAGACCTGATCTCTGTGTGCGTGAGTGAGACCTGGTCTCTGTGTGTGTGAGTTAGACCTGGTCTCTGTGTGTGTGAGTGAGATCTGATCTCTGTGTGTGTGATTGAGACCTGGTCTGTGTGTGTGTGTGTGTAAGTGAAACCTGGTCTCTGTGTGTGTGAGTGAGACCTCATCTCTGTGTGTGTGATTGAGACCTGGTCTCTGTGTATGTGTGTGTAAGTGAAACCTGGTCTTTGTGTGTGTGAGCGAGACCTGGTCTCTGTGTGTGTGAGACCTGCTCTGTGAGTATGAATGAGACCAGGTCTCTGTGTGTGTGAGTGAGACCTGGTCTCTGTGTGTTAGTGAGACCTGGTCTGTGTGTGTGTGAGTGAGACCTGGTCTCTGCATGTGTGTGTGAGACCTGGTCTCTGTGTGTGTGTGAGTGTGACCTCGTCTCTGTGTGTGTTAGTGAGACCTGGTCTCTGTGTGTGAATGAGACCTGGTCTCTGTGTATGTGCGTGAGACGTGATATTTGTGTTTGGGAGTGAGACTTGGTCTCTGTGTATGTGTGTGTAAGTGAAACCTGGTCTTTGTGTGTGTGAGTGAGACCTGGTCTCTGTGTGTGTGAGTGAGACCTGATCTCTGTGTGTGTGTGTAAGTGAAACCTGGTCTCTGTGTGTGTGAGTGAGACCTCATCTCTGTGTGTGTGATTGAGACCTGGTCGCTGTGCATGTGTGTGTAAGTGAAACCTGGTCTTTGTGTGTGTGAGTGAGACCTGGTCTCTGTGTGTGTGAGTGAAATCTGGTCTCTGTGTGTGTGAGTGAGACCTGGTCTCTGTGTGTGTGAGTGAGACCTGGTCTCTGTGTGTGTGAGTGAGACCTGGTCTCTATGTGTGTGAGTGAGACCTGATCTCTGTGTGTGTGATTGAGACCTGGTCTCTGTGTATGTGTGTAAGTGAAACCTGGTCTTTGTGTGTGTGAGTGAGACCTGGTGTCTGTGTGTGTGAGACCTGGTCTGTGAGTGTGAATGAGACCTGGTCTCTGTGTATGTGCGTGAGATGTGATATTTGTGTTTGGGAGTGAGACTTGGTCTCTGTGTATGTGTGTGTAAGTGAAACCTGGTCTTTGTGTGTGTGAGTGAGACCTGGTCTCTGTGTGTGTGAGTGAGACCTGATCTCTGTGTGTGTTTAAGTGAAACCTGGTCTCTGTGTGTGTGAGTGAGACTTCATCTCTGTGTGTGTGATTGAGACCTGGTCGCTGTGCATGTGTGTGTAAGTGAAACCTGGTCTTTGTGTGTGTGAGTGAGACCTGGTCTCTGTGTGTGTGAGTGAAATCTGGTCTCTGTGTGTGTGAGTGAGACCTGATCTCTGTGTGCGTGAGTGAGACCTGGTCTCTGTGAGTGTAAGTTAGACCTGGTCTCTGTGTGTGTGAGTGAGATCTGATCTCTGTGTGTGTGATTGAGACCTGGTCTCTGTGTATGTGAGTGAGACCTGGTCTCTGTGTGTGTGTGTGAGTGAGACCTGGTCTCTTTGTGTGTGAGTGAGACCTGGTTTGTGTGTGTGTGTGAGTGAGACCTGGTCTCTGTGTGTGTGAGTGAGACCTGGTCTCTGTGTGGGTGAGTGAGACCTGGTCTCTGTGTGTGTGAGTGAGACCTGGTCTCTGTGTTTTAGTGAGACCTGGTCTCTCTGTGTGAATGAGACCTGTTCTCTGTGTGTGTGAGAGACCTGGTCTCTGTGTGTGTGAGTGAAACCTGGTCTCTGTGTGTGTGGGTGAGACCTGGTCTCTGTGTGTGTGAGTGAGACCTGGTTTCTGTGCGTGTGAGTGAGACCTGGTCTCTCTGTGTGTGAGTGCGACCTGGTCTGTGAGTCAGGCCTGGTCTCTGTGTGTGTGAGTGAGACCTGGTCTCTGTGTGTGTGAGAGAGACCTGATATTTGTGTGTGTGAGTGAGACCTGGTCTCTCTGTGGGTGAGTGAGACCTGGTCTCTGTGTGTGTGAGTGAGACCTGGTCTGTGAGTGAGACCTGGTCTCTGTGTGTGTGAATGAGACCTGGTCTCTGCAGGTGTGAGTGAGACCTGGTCTCTGTGTGTGAGAGTGAGACCTGATCTGTGTGTGTGTGAGTGAGACCTGGTCTCTGTGTGTGTGAGTGAGACCTGATCTCTGTGTGTGTGGTTGAGACCTGGTCTCTGTTTATGTGAGTGAGACCTGGTCTCTGTGTTTTAGTGAGACCTGGTCTCTCTGTGTGAATGAGACCTGGTCTCTGTGTGTGTGAGAGACCTGGTCTCTGTGTGTGTGAGTGAAACCTGGTCTCTGTGTGTGTGGGTGAGACCTGGTCTCTGTGTGTGAGAGTGAGATCTGATCTCTGTGTGTGTGATTGAGACCTGGTCTCTGTGTATGTGAGTGAGACCTGGTCTCTGTGTGTGTGAGTGAGACCTGGTCTCTTTGTGTGTGAGTGAGACCTGGTCTCTGAGTGTGTGAGTGAGTCCTGGTTTGTGTGTGTGTGTGAGTGAGACCTGGTCTCTGTGTGTGTGAGTGAGACCTGGTCTCTGTGTGGGTGAGTGAGACCTGGTCTCTGTGTGTGAGTGAGACCTGGTCTCTGTGTTTTAGTGAGACCTGGTCTCTCTGTGTGAATGAGACCTGGTCTCTGTGTGTGTGAGAGACCTGGTCTCTGTGTGTGTGAGTGAAACCTGGTCTCTGTGTGTGTGGGTGAGACCTGGTCTCTGTGTGTGTGAGTGAGACCTGGTCTCTGTGCGTGTGAGTGAGACCTGGTCTCTCTGTGTGTGAGTGCGACCTGGTCTGTGAGTGAGGCCTGGTCTCTGTTGGTGTGAGTGAGACCTGGTCTCTGTGTGTGTGAGAGAGACCTGATATTTGTGTGTGTGAGTGAGACCTGGTCTCTCTGTGGGTGAGTGAGACCTGGTCTCTGTGTGTGTGAGTGAGACCTGGTCTGTGAGTGAGACCTGGTCTCTGTGTGTGTGAATGAGACCTGGTCTCTGCATGTGTGAGTGAGACCTGGTCTCTGTGTGTGAGAGTGAGACCTGATCTGTGTGTGTGTGAGTGAGACCTGGTCTCTGTGTGTGTGAGTGAGACCTGATCTCTGTGTGTGTGATTGAGACCTGGTCTCTGTTTATGTGAGTGAGACCTGGTCTCTGTGTTTTAGTGAGACCTGGTCTCTCTGTGTGAATGAGACCTGGTCTCTGTGTGTGTGAGAGACCTGGTCTCTGTGTGTGTGAGTGAAACCTGGTCTCTGTGTGTGTGGGTGAGACCTGGTCTCTGTGTGTGAGAGTGAGACCTGATCTCTGTGTGTGTGAGTGAGACCTGGTCTCTGTGTGTGTGAGTGAGACCTGGTCTCTGAGTGTGTGAGTCCTGGTTTGTGTGTGTGTGTGAGTGAGACCTGGTCTCTGTGTGTGTGAGTGAGACCTGGTCTCTGTGTGTGTGAGTGAGACCTGGTCTCTGTGTTTTAGTGAGACCTGGTCTCTCTGTGTGAATGAGACCTGGTCTCTGTGTGTGTGAGAGACCTGGTCTCTCTGTGTTTGAGTGAAACCTGGTCTCTGTGTGTGTGGGTGAGACCTGGTCTCTGTGTGTGTGAGTGAGACCTGGTCTCTGTGCGTGTGAGTGAGACCTGGTCTCTCTGTGTGTGAGTGCGACCTGGTCTGTGAGTGAGGCCTGGTCTCTGTGTGTGTGAGTGAGACCTGGTCTCTGTGTGTGTGAGAGAGACCTGATATTTGTGTGTGTGAGTGAGACCTGGTCTCTCTGTGGGTGAGTGAGACCTGGTCTCTGTGTTTGTGAGTGAGACCTGGTCTGTGAGTGAGACCTGGTCTCTGTGTGTGTGAATGAGACCTGGTCTCTGCATGTGTGAGTGAGACCTGGTCTCTGTGTGTGAGAGTGAGACCTGATCTCTGTGTGTGTGAGTGAGACCTGGTCTCTGTGTGTGTGAGTGAGACCTGATCTCTGTGTGCGTGAGTGAGACCTGGTCTCTGTGTGTGTGAGTTAGACCTGGTCTCTGTGTGTGTGAGTGAGATCTGATCTCTGTGTGTGTGATTGAGACCTGGTCTGTGTGTGTGTGTGTGTAAGTGAAACCTGGTCTCTGTGTGTGTGAGTGAGACCTCATCTCTGTGTGTGTGATTGAGACCTGGTCTCTGTGTATGTGTGTGTAAGTGAAACCTGGTCTTTGTGTGTGTGAGCGAGACCTGGTCTCTGTGTGTGTGAGACCTGCTCTGTGAGTATGAATGAGACCAGGTCTCTGTGTGTGTGAGTGAGACCTGGTCTCTGCATGTGTGTGTGAGACCTGGTCTCTGTGTGTGTGTGAGTGTGACCTCGTCTCTGTGTGTGTTAGTGAGACCTGGTCTCTGTGTGTGAATGAGACCTGGTCTCTGTGTATGTGCGTGAGACGTGATATTTGTGTTTGGGAGTGAGACTTGGTCTCTGTGTATGTGTGTGTAAGTGAAACCTGGTCTTTGTGTGTGTGAGTGAGACCTGGTCTCTGTGTGTGTGAGTGAGACCTGATCTATGTGTGTGTGTGTAAGTGAAACCTGGTCTCTGTGTGTGTGAGTGAGACCTCATCTCTGTGTGTGTGATTGAGACCTGGTCGCTGTGCATGTGTGTGTAAGTGAAACCTGGTCTTTGTGTGTGTGAGTGAGACCTGGTCTCTGTGTGTGTGAGTGAAATCTGGTCTCTGTGTGTGTGAGTGAGACCTGGTCTCTGTGTGTGTGAGTGAGACCTGGTCTCTGTGTGTGTGAGTGAGACCTGGTCTCTATGTGTGTGAGTGAGACCTGATCTCTGTGTGTGTGATTGAGACCTGGTCTCTGTGTATGTGTGTAAGTGAAACCTGGTCTTTGTGTGTGTGAGTGAGACCTGGTGTCTGTGTGTGTGAGACCTGGTCTGTGAGTGTGAATGAGACCTGGTCTCTGTGTATGTGCGTGAGATGTGATATTTGTGTTTGGGAGTGAGACTTGGTCTCTGTGTATGTGTGTGTAAGTGAAACCTGGTCTTTGTGTGTGTGAGTGAGACCTGGTCTCTGTGTGTGTGAGTGAGACCTGATCTCTGTGTGTGTTTAAGTGAAACCTGGTCTCTGTGTGTGTGAGTGAGACTTCATCTCTGTGTGTGTGATTGAGACCTGGTCGCTGTGCATGTGTGTGTAAGTGAAACCTGGTCTTTGTGTGTGTGAGTGAGACCTGGTCTCTGTGTGTGTGAGTGAAATCTGGTCTCTGTGTGTGTGAGTGAGACCTGATCTCTGTGTGCGTGAGTGAGACCTGGTCTCTGTGAGTGTAAGTTAGACCTGGTCTCTGTGTGTGTGAGTGAGATCTGATCTCTGTGTGTGTGATTGAGACCTGGTCTCTGTGTATGTGAGTGAGACCTGGTCTCTGTGTGTGTGTGTGAGTGAGACCTGGTCTCTTTGTGTGTGAGTGAGACCTGGTCTCTGAGTGTGTGAGTGAGTCCTGGTTTGTGTGTGTGTGTGAGTGAGACCTGGTCTCTGTGTGTGTGAGTGAGACCTGGTCTCTGTGTTTTAGTGAGACCTGGTCTCTCTGTGTGAATGAGACCTGGTCTCTGTGTGTGTGAGAGACCTGGTCTCTGTGTGTGTGAGTGAAACCTGGTCTCTGTGTGTGTGGGTGAGACCTGGTCTCTGTGTGTGTGAGTGAGACCTGGTTTCTGTGCGTGTGAGTGAGACCTGGTCTCTCTGTGTGTGAGTGCGACCTGGTCTGTGAGTCAGGCCTGGTCTCTGTGTGTGTGAGTGAGACCTGGTCTCTGTGTGTGTGAGAGAGACCTGATATTTGTGTGTGTGAGTGAGACCTGGTCTCTCTGTGGGTGAGTGAGACCTGGTCTCTGTGTGTGTGAGTGAGACCTGGTCTGTGAGTGAGACCTGGTCTCTGTGTGTGTGAATGAGACCTGGTCTCTGCATGTGTGAGTGAGACCTGGTCTCTGTGTGTGAGAGTGAGACCTGATCTGTGTGTGTGTGAGTGAGACCTGGTCTCTGTGTGTGTGAGTGAGACCTGATCTCTGTGTGTGTGATTGAGACCTGGTCTCTGTTTATGTGAGTGAGACCTGGTCTCTGTGTTTTAGTGAGACCTGGTCTCTCTGTGTGAATAAGACCTGGTCTCTGTGTGTGTGAGAGACCTGGTCTCTGTGTGTGTGAGTGAAACCTGGTCTCTGTGTGTGTGGGTGAGACCTGGTCTCTGTGTGTGAGAGTGAGACCTGATCTCTGTGTGTGTGAGCGAGCCCTGGTCTCTGTGTGTGTGAGTGAGACCTGGTCTCTGAGTGTGTGAGTCCTGGTTTGTGTGTGTGTGTGTGAGTGAGACCTGGTCTCTGTGTGTGTGAGTGAGACCTGGTCTCTGTGTGTGTGAGTGAGACCTGGTCTCTGTGTTTTAGTGAGACCTGGTCTCTCTGTGTGAATGAGACCTGGTCTCTGTGTGTGTGAGAGACCTGGTCTCTCTGTGTTTGAGTGAAACCTGGTCTCTGTGTGTGTGGGTGAGACCTGGTCTCTGTGTGTGTGAGTGAGACCTGGTCTCTGTGCGTGTGAGTGAGACCTGGTCTCTCTGTGTGTGAGTGCGACCTGGTCTGTGAGTGAGGCCTGGTCTCTGTGTGTGTGAGTGAGACCTGGTCTCTGTGTGTGTGAGAGAGACCTGATATTTGTGTGTGTGAGTGAGACCTGGTCTCTCTGTGGGTGAGTGAGACCTGGTCTCTGTGTGTGTGAGTGAGACCTGGTCTGTGAGTGAGACCTGGTCTCTGTATGTGTGAATGAAACCTGGTCTCTGCATGTGTGAGTGAGACCTGGTCTCTGTGTGTGAGAGTGAGACCTGATCTCTGTGTGTGTGAGTGAGACCTGGTCTCTGTGTGTGTGAGTGAGACCTGATCTCTGTGTGCGTGAGTGAGACCTGGTCTCTGTGTGTGTGAGTTAGACCTGGTCTCTGTGTGTGTGAGTGAGATCTGATCTCTGTGTGTGTGATTGAGACCTGGTCTGTGTGTGTGTGTGTAAGTGAAACCTGGTCTCTGTGTGTGTGAGTGAGACCTCATCTCTGTGTGTGTGATTGAGACCTGGTCTCTGTGTATGTGTGTGTAAGTGAAACCTGGTCTTTGTGTGTGTGAGCGAGACCTGGTCTCTGTGTGTGTGAGACCTGCTCTGTGAGTATGAATGAGACCAGGTTTCTGCATGTGTGAGTGAGACCTGGTCTCTGTGTGAGTGAGACCTGGTCTCTGTGTGTGTGTGTGAGTGTGACCTCGTCTCTGTGTGTGAATGAGACCTGGTCTCTGTGTATGTGCGTGAGACGTGATATTTGTGTTTGGGAGTGAGACTTGGTCTCTGTGTATGTGTGTGTAAGTGAAACCTGGTCTTTGTGTGTGTGAGTGAGACCTGGTCTCTGTGTGTGTGAGTGAGACCTGATCTCTGTGTGTGTGTGTAAGTGAAACCTGGTCTCTGTGTGTGTGAGTGAGACCTCATCTCTGTGTGTGTGATTGAGACCTGGTCGCTGTGCATGTGTGTGTAAGTGAAACCTGGTCTTTGTGTGTGTGAGTGAGACCTGGTCTCTGTGTGTGTGAGTGAAATCTGGTCTCTGTGTGTGTGAGTGAGACCTGGTCTCTGTGTGTGTGAGTGAGACCTGGTCTCTGTGTGTGTGAGTGAGACCTGGTCTCTATGTGTGTGAGTGAGACCTGATCTCTGTGTGTGTGATTGAGACCTGGTCTCTGTGTATGTGTGTAAGTGAAACCTGGTCTTTGTGTGTGTGAGTGAGACCTGGTGTCTGTGTGTGTGAGACCTGGTCTGTGAGTGTGAATGAGACCTGGTCTCTGTGTATGTGCGTGAGACGTGATATTTGTGTTTGGGAGTGAGACTTGGTCTCTGTGTATGTGTGTGTAAGTGAAACCTGGTCTTTGTGTGTGTGAGTGAGACCTGGTCTCTGTGTGTGTGAGTGAGACCTGATCTCTGTGTGTGTGTGTAAGTGAAACCTGGTCTCTGTGTGTGTGAGTGAGACTTCATCTCTGTGTGTGTGATTGAGACCTGGTCGCTGTGCATGTGTGTGTAAGTGAAACCTGGTCTTTGTGTGTGTGAGTGAGACCTGGTCTCTGTGTGTGTGAGTGAAATCTGGTCTCTGTGTGTGTGAGTGAGACCTGATCTCTGTGTGCGTGAGTGAGACCTGGTCTCTGTGAGTGTGAGTAAGACCTGGTCTCTGTGTGTGTGAGTGAGATCTGATCTCTGTGTGTGTGATTGAGACCTGGTCTCTGTGTATGTGAGTGAGACCTGGTCTCTGTGTTTTAGTGAGACCTGGTCTCTCTGTGTGAATGAGACCTGGTCTCTGTGTGTGTGAGAGACCTGGTCTCTGTGTGTGTGAGTGAAACCTGGTCTCTGTGTGTGTGGGTGAGACCTGGTCTCTGTGTGTGAGAGTGAGACCTGATCTCTGTGTGTGTGAGTGAGAGCTGGTCTCTGTGTGTGTGAGTGAGACCTGGTCTCTGAGTGTGTGAGTGAGTCCTGGTTTGTGTGTGTGTGTGAGTGAGACCTGGTCTCTGTGTGTGTGAGTGAGACCTGGTCTCTGTGTGTGTGAGTGAGACCTGGTCTCTGTGTTTTAGTGAGACCTGGTCTCTCTGTGTGAATGAGACCTGGTCTCTGTGTGTGTGAGAGACCTGGTCTCTCTGTGTGTGAGTGAAACCTGGTCTCTGTGTGTGTGGGTGAGACCTGGTCTCTGTGTGTGTGAGTGAGACCTGGTCTCTGTGCGTGTGAGTGAGACCTGGTCTCTCTGTGTGTGAGTGCGACCTGGTCTGTGAGTGAGGCCTGTTCTCTGTGTGTGTGAGTGAGACCTGGTCTCTGTGTGTGTGAGAGAGACCTGATATTTGTGTGTGTGAGTGAGACCTGGTCTCTCTGTGGGTGAGTGAGACCTGGTCTCTGTGTGTGTGAGTGAGACCTGGTCTGTGAGTGAGACCTGGTCTCTGTGTGTGTGAATGAGACCTGGTCTCTGCATGTGTGAGTGAGACCTGGTCTCTGTGTGTGAGAGTGAGACCTGATCTCTGTGTGTGTGAGTGAGACCTGGTCTCTGTGTGTGTGAGTGAGACCTGATCTCTGTGTGCGTGAGTGAGACCTGGTCTCTGTGTGTGTGAGTTAGTCCTGGTCTCTGTGTGTGTGAGTGAGATCTGATCTCTGTGTGTGTGATTGAGACCTGGTCTGTGTGTGGGTGTGTAAGTGAAACCTGGTCTCTGTGTGTGTGAGTGAGACCTCATCTCTGTGTGTGTGATTGAGACCTGGTCTCTGTGTATGTGTGTGTAAGTGAAACCTGGTCTTTGTGTGTGTGAGCGAGACCTGGTCTCTGTGTGTGTGAGACCTGCTCTGTGAGTATGAATAAGACCAGGTCTCTGTGTGTGTGAGTGAGACCTGGTCTCTGTGTGTGTTAGTGAGACCTGGTCTGTGTGTGTGTGAGTGAGACCTGGTCTCTGCATGTGTGAGTGAGACCTGGTCTCTGTGTGAGTGAGACCTGGTCTCTGTGTGTGTGTGAGTGTGACCTCGTCTCTGTGTGTGTGCGTGAGACGTGATATTTGTGTTTGGGAGTGAGACTTGGTCTCTGTGTATGTGTGTGTAAGTGAAACCTGGTCTTTGTGTGTGTGAGTGAGACCTGGTCTCTGTGTGTGTGAGTGAGACCTGATCTCTGTGTGTGTGTGTAAGTGAAACCTGGTCTCTGTGTGTGTGAGTGAGACCTCATCTCTGTGTGTGTGATTGAGACCTGGTCGCTGTGCATGTGTGTGTAAGTGAAACCTGGTCTTTGTGTGTGTGAGTGAGACCTGGTCTCTGTGTGTGTGAGTGAAATCTGGTCTCTGTGTGTGTGAGTGAGACCTGGTCTCTATGTGTGTGAGTGAGACCTGATCTCTGTGTGTGTGATTGAGACCTGGTCTCTGTGTATGTGTGTAAGTGAAACCTGGTCTTTGTGTGTGTGAGTGAGACCTGGTGTCTGTGTGTGTGAGACCTGGTCTGTGAGTGTGAATGAGACCTGGTCTCTGTGTATGTGCGTGAGACGTGATATTTGTGTTTGGGAGTGAGACTTGGTCTCTGTGTATGTGTGTGTAAGTGAAACCTGGTCTTTGTGTGTGTGAGTGAGACCTGGTCTCTGTGTGTGTGAGTGAGACCTGATCTCTGTGTGTGTGTGTAAGTGAAACCTGGTCTCTGTGTGTGTGAGTGAGACTTCATCTCTGTGTGTGTGATTGAGACCTGGTCGCTGTGCATGTGTGTGTAAGTGAAACCTGGTCTTTGTGTGTGTGAGTGAGACCTGGTCTCTGTGTGTGTGAGTGAAATCTGGTCTCTGTGTGTGTGAGTGAGACCTGATCTCTGTGTGCGTGAGTGAGACCTGGTCTCTGTGAGTGTGAGTAAGACCTGGTCTCTGTGTGTGTGAGTGAGATCTGATCTCTGTGTGTGTGATTGAGACCTGGTCTCTGTGTATGTGAGTGAGACCTGGTCTCTGTGTTTTAGTGAGACCTGGTCTCTCTGTGTGAATGAGACCTGGTCTCTGTGTGTGTGAGAGACCTGGTCTCTGTGTGTGTGAGTGAAACCTGGTCTCTGTGTGTGTGGGTGAGACCTGGTCTCTGTGTGTGAGAGTGAGACCTGATCTCTGTGTGTGTGAGTGAGAGCTGGTCTCTGTGTGTGTGAGTGAGACCTGGTCTCTGAGTGTGTGAGTGAGTCCTGGTTTGTGTGTGTGTGTGAGTGAGACCTGGTCTCTGTGTGTGTGAGTGAGACCTGGTCTCTGTGTGTGTGAGTGAGACCTGGTCTCTGTGTTTTAGTGAGACCTGGTCTCTCTGTGTGAATGAGACCTGGTCTCTGTGTGTGTGAGAGACCTGGTCTCTCTGTGTGTGAGTGAAACCTGGTCTCTGTGTGTGTGGGTGAGACCTGGTCTCTGTGTGTGTGAGTGAGACCTGGTCTCTGTGCGTGTGAGTGAGACCTGGTCTCTCTGTGTGTGAGTGCGACCTGGTCTGTGAGTGAGGCCTGTTCTCTGTGTGTGTGAGTGAGACCTGGTCTCTGTGTGTGTGAGAGAGACCTGATATTTGTGTGTGTGAGTGAGACCTGGTCTCTCTGTGGGTGAGTGAGACCTGGTCTCTGTGTGTGTGAGTGAGACCTGGTCTGTGAGTGAGACCTGGTCTCTGTGTGTGTGAATGAGACCTGGTCTCTGCATGTGTGAGTGAGACCTGGTCTCTGTGTGTGAGAGTGAGACCTGATCTCTGTGTGTGTGAGTGAGACCTGGTCTCTGTGTGTGTGAGTGAGACCTGATCTCTGTGTGCGTGAGTGAGACCTGGTCTCTGTGTGTGTGAGTTAGTCCTGGTCTCTGTGTGTGTGAGTGAGATCTGATCTCTGTGTGTGTGATTGAGACCTGGTCTGTGTGTGGGTGTGTAAGTGAAACCTGGTCTCTGTGTGTGTGAGTGAGACCTCATCTCTGTGTGTGTGATTGAGACCTGGTCTCTGTGTATGTGTGTGTAAGTGAAACCTGGTCTTTGTGTGTGTGAGCGAGACCTGGTCTCTGTGTGTGTGAGACCTGCTCTGTGAGTATGAATAAGACCAGGTCTCTGTGTGTGTGAGTGAGACCTGGTCTCTGTGTGTGTTAGTGAGACCTGGTCTGTGTGTGTGTGAGTGAGACCTGGTCTCTGCATGTGTGAGTGAGACCTGGTCTCTGTGTGAGTGAGACCTGGTCTCTGTGTGTGTGTGAGTGTGACCTCGTCTCTGTGTGTGTGCGTGAGACGTGATATTTGTGTTTGGGAGTGAGACTTGGTCTCTGTGTATGTGTGTGTAAGTGAAACCTGGTCTTTGTGTGTGTGAGTGAGACCTGGTCTCTGTGTGTGTGAGTGAGACCTGATCTCTGTGTGTGTGTGTAAGTGAAACCTGGTCTCTGTGTGTGTGAGTGAGACCTCATCTCTGTGTGTGTGATTGAGACCTGGTCGCTGTGCATGTGTGTGTAAGTGAAACCTGGTCTTTGTGTGTGTGAGTGAGACCTGGTCTCTGTGTGTGTGAGTGAAATCTGGTCTCTGTGTGTGTGAGTGAGACCTGGTCTCTGTGTGTGTGAGTGAGACCTGGTCTCTGTGTGTGTGAGTGAGACCTGGTCTCTGTGTGTGTTAGTGAGACCTTTTCTGTGTGTGTGTGAGTGAGACCTGGTCTCTGTGTGTGTTAGTGAGACCTGGTGTCTGTGTGTGTGAGTGAGACCTGGTCTCTGTGTGTGTGAATGAGACCTGGTCTCTGTGTGTGTGTGTAAGTGAAAGCTGGTCTCTGTGTGTGTGAGTGAGACCTCATCTCTGTGTGTGTGATTGAGACCTGGTCGCTGTGTATGTGTGTGTAAGTGAAGCCTGGTCTTTGTATGTGTGAGTGAGAGCTGGTCTCTGTGTGTGTGAGTGAGACCTGATCTCTGTGTGTGTGTGTAAGTGAAACCTGGTTTCTGTGTGTGTGAGTGAGACCTCATCTCTGTGTGTGTGATTGAGACCTGGTCGCTGTGCATGTGTGTGTAAGTGAAACCTGGTCTTTGTGTGTGTGAGTGAGACCTGGTCTCTGTGTGTGTGAGTGAAATCTGGTCTCTGTGTGTGTGAGTGAGACCTGGTCTCTGTGTGTGTGAGTGAGACCTGGTCTCTGTGTGTGTGAGTGAGACCTGGTCTCTATGTGTGTGAGTGAGACCTGATCTCTGTGTGTGTGATTGAGACCTGGTCTCTGTGTATGTGTGTAAGTGAAACCTGGTCTTTGTGTGTGTGAGTGAGACCTGGTCTCTGTGTGTGTGAGACCTGGTCTGTGAGTGTGAATGAGACCTGGTCTCTGTGTGTGAGTGAAACCTGGTCTCTGTGTGTGAGAGAGACCTGGTCTCTGTTTGTGTGAGTGAGACCTGGTCTCCATTTGTGTGAGTGAGACCTGGTCTCTGTGTGTGTGTGTGACACCTGGTCTCTGTGTGTGTGTGAGTGAGACGTGGTCTCTGTGTGTGTGAGTGAGACCTGGTCTCTGTGTGTGTGAGTGAGACCTGGTCTCTGTGTGTGTGAGTGAGACCTGGTCTCCGTGTGTGTGATTGTTACCTGATCTCTGTGTGTGTGAGTGAGACCTGGTCTGTGTGTGTGTGTGAGACCTGGACTCTGTGTGTGTGTGAGTGAGACCTGGTCTCTGTGTGTGTGAGTGATACCTGGTCTCTGTGTGTGAGAGAGAAATGTTTTGTGTGTGTGTGAGTGAGACCGGGTCTCTCTGTGTGTGAATGTGACCTGGTCTCTGTGTGTGTGTGAGTGAGACCTGGTCTCTGTGTGTGTGAGTGAGACCTGGTCTATGTGTGTGTGAGTGAGACCTGGTCTCTGTGTGTGTGAGTGAGACCTGGTCTCCGTGTGTGTGAGACACCTGGTCTCTGTGTGTGTGAGTGAGACCTGGTCTCTGTGTGTGTGAGTGAAACCTGGTCTCTGTGTGTGTGATTGTTACCTGATCTCTGTGTGTGTGAGTGAGACCTGATATTTGTGTGTGTGAGTGAGACCTGGTCTCTGTGTGTGTGTGAGACCTGGTCTCTGTGTGTGTGTGAGTGAGACCTGGTCTCTGTGTATGTGAGTGAGACCTGGTCTCTGCGTGTGAGAGAGAAATGGTCTGTGTGTGTGTGAGTGAGACCTGGTCTCACTGTGTGTGAGTGAGAACTGGTCTGTGTGTGTGTGTGAGACCTGGTCTCTGTGTGTGTGTGATTGAGACCTGGTCTATGTGTGTGTGAGTGAGACCTGGTCTCTGTGTGTGTGAGTGAGACCTGGTCTCCGTGTGTGTGATTGAGACCAGGTCTCTGTGTGTGTGAGTGAGACCCGGTCTCTGTGTGTGTGAGTGAGACCTGGTGTCTGTGTGTGTGAGTGAGACCTGGTCTCTGTGTGTCTGAGTGAGACCTGGTCTCTGTGTGTGTGATTGAGACCTGATCTCTGTGTGTGTGATTGAGACCTGGTCTCTGTGTATGTGTTTAAGTGAAACCTGGTCTCTGTGTGTGTGAGTGAGACCTCATCTGTGTTTGTGTGATTGAGACCTGGTCTCTGTGTATGTGTGTGTAAGTGAAACCTGGTCTCTGTGTTTGTAAGTGAGACCTGGTCTCTGTGTGTGTGAGACCTGCTCTGTGTGTGTGTGTGAGACCTGGTCTCTGTGTGTGTGAGTGAGACGTGATATTTGTGTTTGTGAGTGAGACCTGGCCTCTGTGTGTGTGAGTGAAACCTGGTCTCTGTGTGTGTGAGTGAGACCTGATCTCTGTGTGTGTGATTGAGACCTGGTCTCTGTGTGTGAGACCTGGTCTCTGTGTATGTGTGTGTAAGTGAGACCTGGTCTTTGTGTGTGTGAGTGAGACCTGGTCTCTGTGTGTGAGACCTCGTCTCTGTGTATGTGTGTGTAAGTGAGACCTGGTCTTTGTGAGTGTGAATGAGATCTGGTCTCTGTGTGTGTAAGTGAAACCTGGTCTCTGTGTTTGTGAGTGAGACCTGGTCTCTGTGTGGGTGAGTGAGACCTGGTCTCTGTGTGTGTTAGTGAGACCTGGTCTCGCTGTGTGTGAATGAGACCTGGTCTCAGTGTGTGTGAGAGACCTGGTCTGTGTGTGTGTGGGTGAGACCTGCTCTTTCTGCATGTGTGAGTGAGACCTGGTCTCCGTGTGTTTGATTGTTACTTGATCGCTGTGTGTGAGTGAGACCTGGTCTGTGTGTGTGTGTGTGTGAAACCTGGTCTCTGTGTGTGTGAGTGAGACCTGGTCTCTGTGTGTGAGAGAGCCCTGTTCTGCGTGTGTGTGAGTGAGACCTGGTCTCTTTGTGTGTGAATGTGACCTGGTCTCTGTGTGTGTGAGTGAGACCTGGTCTCTGTGTGTGTGAGTGAAATCTGGTCTCTGTGTGTGTGAGTGAGACCTGGTCTCTGTGTGTGTGAGTGAGACCTGGTCTCTGTGTGTGTGAGTGAGACCTGGTCTCTATGTGTGTGAGTGAGACCTGATCTCTGTGTGTGTGATTGAGACCTGGTCTCTGTGTATGTGTGTAAGTGAAACCTGGTCTTTGTGTGTGTGAGTGAGACCTGGTCTCTGTGTGTGTGAGACCTGGTCTGTGAGTGTGAATGAGACCTGGTCTCTGTGTGTGAGTGAAACCTGGTCTCTGTGTGTGAGAGAGACCTGGTCTCTGTTTGTGTGAGTGAGACCTGGTCTCCATTTGTGTGAGTGAGACCTGGTCTCTGTGTGTGTGTGACACCTGGTCTCTGTGTGTGTGAGTGAGACGTGGTCTCTGTGTGTGTGAGTGAGACCTGGTCTCTGTGTGTGTGAGTGAGACCTGGTCTCTGTGTGTGTGAGTGAGACCTGGTCTCCGTGTGTGTGATTGTTACCTGATCTCTGTGTGTGTGAGTGAGACCTGGTCTGTGTGTGTGTGTGAGACCTGGTCTCTGTGTGTGTGTGAGTGAGACCTGGTCTCTGTGTGTGTGAGTGATACCTGGTCTCTGTGTGTGAGAGAGAAATGTTTTGTGTGTGTGTGAGTGAGACCGGGTCTCTCTGTGTGTGAATGTGACCTGGTCTCTGTGTGTGTGTGAGTGAGACCTGGTCTCTGTGTGTGTGAGTGAGACCTGGTCTATGTGTGTGTGAGTGAGACCTGGTCTCTGTGTGTGTGAGTGAGACCTGGTCTCCGTGTGTGTGAGACACCTGGTCTCTGTGTGTGTGAGTGAGACCTGGTCTCTGTGTGTGTGAGTGAAACCTGGTCTCTGTGTGTGTGATTGTTACCTGATCTCTGTGTGTGTGAGTGAGACCTGATATTTGTGTGTGTGAGTGAGACCTGGTCTCTGTGTGTGTGAGTGAGACCTGGTCTCTGTGTGTGTGAGTGAGACCTGGTCTCTGTGTGTGTGTGTGAGACCTGGTCTCTGTGTGTGTGTGAGTGAGACCTGGTCTCTGTGTATGTGAGTGAGACCTGGTCTCTGCGTGTGAGAAGAGAAATGGTCTGTGTGTGTGTGAGTGAGACCTGGTCTCACTGTGTGTGAGTGAGAACTGGTCTGTGTGTGTGTGTGAGACCTGGTCTCTGTGTGTGTGTGAGTGAGACCTGGTCTATGTGTGTGTGAGTGAGACCTGGTCTCTGTGTGTGTGAGTGAGACCTGGTCTCCGTGTGTGTGATTGAGACCAGGTCTCTGTGTGTGTGAGTGAGACCCGGTCTCTGTGTGTGTGAGTGAGACCTGGTGTCTGTGTGTGTGAGTGAGACCTGGTCTCTGTGTGTCTGAGTGAGACCTGGTCTCTGTGTGTGTGATTGAGACCTGATCTCTGTGTGAGTGATTGAGACCTGGTCTCTGTGTATGTGTTTAAGTGAAACCTGGTCTCTGTGTGTGTGAGTGAGACCTCATCTGTGTTTGTGTGATTGAGACCTGGTCTCTGTGTATGTGTGTGTAAGTGAAACCTGGTCTCTGTGTTTGTGAGTGAGACCTGGTCTCTGTGTGTGTGAGACCTGCTCTGTGAGTGTGAATGAGACCTGGTCTCTGTGTGTGTGAGTGAGACCTGGTCTCTGTGTGTGTGAGTGAGACCTGGTCTCCGTGTGTGTGATTGAGACCAGGTCTCTGTGTGTGTGAGTGAGACCCGGTCTCTGTGTGTGTGAGTGAGACCTGGTGTCTGTGTGTGTGAGTGAGACCTGGTCTCTGTGTGTCTGAGTGAGACCTGGTCTCTGTGTGTGTGATTGAGACCTGATCTCTGTGTGTGTGATTGAGACCTGGTCTCTGTGTATGTGTTTAAGTGAAACCTGGTCTCTGTGTGTGTGAGTGAGACCTCATCTGTGTTTGTGTGATTGAGACCTGGTCTCTGTGTATGTGTGTGTAAGTGAAACCTGGTCTCTGTGTTTGTGAGTGAGACCTGGTCTCTGTGTGTGTTAGTGAGACCTGGTCTCGCTGTGTGTGAATGAGACCTGGTCTCAGTGTGTGTGAGAGACCTGGTCTGTGTGTGTGTGGGTGAGACCTGCTCTTTCTGCATGTGTGAGTGAGACCTGGTCTCCGTGTGTTTGATTGTTACTTGATCGCTGTGTGTGAGTGAGACCTGGTCTGTGTGTGTGTGTGTGAAACCTGGTCTCTGTGTGTGTGTGAGTGAGACCTGGTCTCTGTGTGTGAGAGAGCCCTGTTCTGTGTGTGTGTGAGTGAGACCTGGTCTCTTTGTGTGTGAATGTGACCTGGTCTCTGTGTGTGTGAGTGAGACCTGGTCTCTGTGTGTGTGAGTGAGACCTGGTCTATGTGTGTGTGAGTGAGACCTGGTCTCTGTGTGTGTGAGTGAGACCTGGTCTCCGTGTGTGTGATTGAGACCTGGTCTCTGTGTGTGTGAGTCAGACCCGGTCTCTGTGTTTGTGAGTGAGACCTGGTATCTGTGTGTGTGAGTGAGACCTGGTCTCTGTGTGTGTGAGTGAGACCTTGTCTCTGTGTGTGTGAGTGAGACCTGGTCTCTGTGTGTGTGAGTGAGACCTGGTCTCTGTGTGTGTGAGTGAGACCTGGTCTCTGTGTGTGAGTGAGAACTGGAATGTGTGTGTGTGTGAGACCTGGTCTCTGTGTGTGTGTGAGTGAGACCTGGTCTCTGTGTGTGTGAGTGAGACCTGGTCTCTGTGTGTGAGAGAGAAATGTTCTGTGTGTGTGTGATTGAGACCTGGTCTCTCTGTGTGTGAATGTGACCTGGTCTCTGTGTGTGTGAGTGACACCTGGTCTATGTTTGTGTGAGTGAGACCTGGTCTCTGTGTGTGTGAGTGAGACCTGGTCTCCGTGTGTGTGATTGAGACCTGGTCTCTGTGTGTGTGAGTGAGACCCGGTCTCTGTGTGTGTGAGTGAGACCTGGTGTCTGTGTGTGTGAGTGAGACCTGGTCTCTGTGTATCTGAGTGAGACCTGGTCTCTGTGCGTGTGAGTTAGACCTGGTCTCTGTGTGTGTGAGCGAGACCTCATCTCTGTGTGTGTGATTGAGACCTGGTCTCTGTGTGTGTGATTGAGACCTGGTCTCTGTGTGTGTAAGTGAAACCTGGTCTCTGTGTGTGTGAGTGAGACCTGATCTCTGTGTGTGTGATTGAGACCTGGTCTCTGTGTATGTGTGTGTAAGTGAGACCTGGTCTTTGTGTGTGTGAGTGAGACCTGGTCTCTGTGTGTGTGTGTGAGTGTGACCTCGTCTCTGTGTGTGTGAGTGAGACCTGCTCTCTGTGTGTGAGTGAGACCTGGTCTCTGTGTGTGTGATTGAGACCTGGTCTCTGTGTGTGTGAGTGAGACCTGATCTCTGTGTGTGTGATTGAGACCTGGTCTGTGTGTGTGTGTGTAAGTGAAACCTGGTCTCTGTGTGTGTGAGTGAGACCTGATCTCTGTGTGTGTGATTGAGACCTGGTCTCTGTGTATGTGTGTGTAAGTGAGACCTGGTCTTTGTGAGTGTGAATGAGATCTGGTCTCTGTGTGTGTAAGTGAAACCTGGTCTCTGTGTTTGTGAGTGAGACCTGGTCTCTGTGTGTGTGAGTGAGTCCTGGTTTGTGTGTGTGTGTGAGTGAGGCCTGGTCTCTGTGTGTGTGAGTGAGACCTGGTCTCTGTGTGGGTGAGTGAGACCTGGTCTCTGTGTGTGTGAGTGAAACCTGGTCTCTGTGTGTGAGTGAGACCTGGTCTCTGTGTGTGTGAGTGAGACCTGGTCTCTGTGTGTGTGAGTTAGACCTGGTCTCTGTGTGTGTAAGTGAAACCTGGTCTCTGTGTTTGTGTGTGAGACCTGGTCTCTGTGTGTGTGAGTGAGACCTGGTCTTTGTGTGGGTGAGTGAGACCTGGTCTCTGTGTGTGTGAGTGAAACCTGGTCTCTGTGTGTGAGACCTGGTCTCTGTGTATGTGTGTGTAAGTGAGACCTGGTCTTTGTGTGTGTGAGTGAGACCTGGTCTCTGTGTGTGAGACCTCGTCTCTGTGTATGTGTGTGTAAGTGAGACCTGGTCTTTGTGAGTGTGAATGAGATCTGGTCTCTGTGTGTGTAAGTGAAACCTGGTCTCTGTGTTTGTGAGTGAGACCTGGTCTCTGTGTGGGTGAGTGAGACCTGGTCTCTGTGTGTGTTAGTGAGACCTGGTCTCGCTGTGTGTGAATGAGACCTGGTCTCAGTGTGTGTGAGAGACCTGGTCTGTGTGTGTGTGGGTGAGACCTGCTCTTTCTGCATGTGTGAGTGAGACCTGGTCTCCGTGTGTTTGATTGTTACTTGATCGCTGTGTGTGAGTGAGACCTGGTCTGTGTGTGTGTGTGTGTGAAACCTGGTCTCTGTGTGTGTGAGTGAGACCTGGTCTCTGTGTGTGAGAGAGCCCTGTTCTGTGTGTGTGTGAGTGAGACCTGGTCTCTTTGTGTGTGAATGTGACCTGGTCTCTGTGTGTGTGAGTGAGACCTGGTCTCTGTGTGTGTGAGTGAAATCTGGTCTCTGTGTGTGTGAGTGAGACCTGGTCTCTGTGTGTGTGAGTGAGACCTGGTCTCTGTGTGTGTGAGTGAGACCTGGTCTCTATGTGTGTGAGTGAGACCTGATCTCTGTGTGTGTGATTGAGACCTGGTCTCTGTGTATGTGTGTAAGTGAAACCTGGTCTTTGTGTGTGTGAGTGAGACCTGGTCTCTGTGTGTGTGAGACCTGGTCTGTGAGTGTGAATGAGACCTGGTCTCTGTGTGTGAGTGAAACCTGGTCTCTGTGTGTGAGAGAGACCTGGTCTCTGTTTGTGTGAGTGAGACCTGGTCTCCATTTGTGTGAGTGAGACCTGGTCTCTGTGTGTGTGTGACACCTGGTCTCTGTGTGTGTGAGTGAGACGTGGTCTCTGTGTGTGTGAGTGAGACCTGGTCTCTGTGTGTGTGAGTGAGACCTGGTCTCTGTGTGTGTGAGTGAGACCTGGTCTCCGTGTGTGTGATTGTTACCTGATCTCTGTGTGTGTGAGTGAGACCTGGTCTGTGTGTGTGTGTGAGACCTGGTCTCTGTGTGTGTGAGTGAGACCTGGTCTCTGTGTGTGTGAGTGATACCTGGTCTCTGTGTGTGAGAGAGAAATGTTTTGTGTGTGTGTGAGTGAGACCGGGTCTCTCTGTGTGTGAATGTGACCTGGTCTCTGTGTGTGTGTGAGTGAGACCTGGTCTCTGTGTGTGTGAGTGAGACCTGGTCTATGTGTGTGTGAGTGAGACCTGGTCTCTGTGTGTGTGAGTGAGACCTGGTCTCCGTGTGTGTGAGACACCTGGTCTCTGTGTGTGTGAGTGAGACCTGGTCTCTGTGTGTGTGAGTGAAACCTGGTCTCTGTGTGTGTGATTGTTACCTGATCTCTGTGAGTGTGAGTGAGACCTGATATTTGTGTGTGTGAGTGAGACCTGGTCTCTGTGTGTGTGAGTGAGACCTGGTCTCTGTGTGTGTGAGTGAGACCTGGTCTCTGTGTGTGTGTGTGAGACCTGGTCTCTGTGTGTGTGTGAGTGAGACCTGGTCTCTGTGTATGTGAGTGAGACCTGGTCTCTGCGTGTGAGAAGAGAAATGGTCTGTGTGTGTGTGAGTGAGACCTGGTCTCACTGTGTGTGAGTGAGAACTGGTCTGTGTGTGTGTGTGAGACCTGGTCTCTGTGTGTGTGTGAGTGAGACCTGGTCTATGTGTGTGTGAGTGAGACCTGGTCTCTGTGTGTGTGAGTGAGACCTGGTCTCCGTGTGTGTGATTGAGACCAGGTCTCTGTGTGTGTGAGTGAGACCCGGTCTCTGTGTGTGTGAGTGAGACCTGGTGTCTGTGTGTGTGAGTGAGACCTGGTCTCTGTGTGTCTGAGTGAGACCTGGTCTCTGTGTGTGTGATTGAGACCTGATCTCTGTGTGTGTGATTGAGACCTGGTCTCTGTGTATGTGTTTAAGTGAAACCTGGTCTCTGTGTGTGTGAGTGAGACCTCATCTGTGTTTGTGTGATTGAGACCTGGTCTCTGTGTATGTGTGTGTAAGTGAAACCTGGTCTCTGTGTTTGTGAGTGAGACCTGGTCTCTGTGTGTGTGAGACCTGCTCTGTGAGTGTGAATGAGACCTGGTCTCTGTGTGTGTGAGTGAGACCTGGTCTCTGTGTGTGTGAGTGAGACCTGGTCTCCGTGTGTGTGATTGAGACCAGGTCTCTGTGTGTGTGAGTGAGACCCGGTCTCTGTGTGTGTGAGTGAGACCTGGTGTCTGTGTGTGTGAGTGAGACCTGGTCTCTGTGTGTCTGAGTGAGACCTGGTCTCTGTGTGTGTGATTGAGACCTGATCTCTGTGTGTGTGATTGAGACCTGGTCTCTGTGTATGTGTTTAAGTGAAACCTGGTCTCTGTGTGTGTGAGTGAGACCTCATCTGTGTTTGTGTGATTGAGACCTGGTCTCTGTGTATGTGTGTGTAAGTGAAACCTGGTCTCTGTGTTTGTGAGTGAGACCTGGTCTCTGTGTGTGTTAGTGAGACCTGGTCTCGCTGTGTGTGAATGAGACCTGGTCTCAGTGTGTGTGAGAGACCTGGTCTGTGTGTGTGTGGGTGAGACCTGCTCTTTCTGCATGTGTGAGTGAGACCTGGTCTCCGTGTGTTTGATTGTTACTTGATCGCTGTGTGTGAGTGAGACCTGGTCTGTGTGTGTGTGTGTGTGAAACCTGGTCTCTGTGTGTGTGTGAGTGAGACCTGGTCTCTGTGTGTGAGAGAGCCCTGTTCTGTGTGTGTGTGAGTGAGACCTGGTCTCTTTGTGTGTGAATGTGACCTGGTCTCTGTGTGTGTGAGTGAGACCTGGTCTCTGTGTGTGTGAGTGAGACCTGGTCTATGTGTGTGTGAGTGAGACCTGGTCTCTGTGTGTGTGAGTGAGACCTGGTCTCCGTGTGTGTGATTGAGACCTGGTCTCTGTGTGTGTGAGTCAGACCCGGTCTCTGTGTTTGTGAGTGAGACCTGGTATCTGTGTGTGTGAGTGAGACCTGGTCTCTGTGTGTGTGAGTGAGACCTTGTCTCTGTGTGTGTGAGTGAGACCTGGTCTCTGTGTGTGTGAGTGAGACCTGGTCTCTGTGTGTGTGAGTGAGACCTGGTCTCTGTGTGTGAGTGAGAACTGGAATGTGTGTGTGTGTGAGACCTGGTCTCTGTGTGTGTGTGAGTGAGACCTGGTCTCTGTGTGTGTGAGTGAGACCTGGTCTCTGTGTGTGAGAGAGAAATGTTCTGTGTGTGTGTGATTGAGACCTGGTCTCTCTGTGTGTGAATGTGACCTGGTCTCTGTGTGTGTGAGTGACACCTGGTCTATGTGTGTGTGAGTGAGACCTGGTCTCTGTGTGTGTGAGTGAGACCTGGTCTCCGTGTGTGTGATTGAGACCTGGTCTCTGTGTGTGTGAGTGAGACCCGGTCTCTGTGTGTGTGAGTGAGACCTGGTGTCTGTGTGTGTGAGTGAGACCTGGTCTCTGTGTATCTGAGTGAGACCTGGTCTCTGTGCGTGTGAGTTAGACCTGGTCTCTGTGTGTGTGAGCGAGACCTCATCTCTGTGTGTGTGATTGAGACCTGGTCTCTGTGTGTGTGATTGAGACCTGGTCTCTGTGTGTGTAAGTGAAACCTGGTCTCTGTGTGTGTGAGTGAGACCTGATCTCTGTGTGTGTGATTGAGACCTGGTCTCTGTGTATGTGTGTGTAAGTGAGACCTGGTTTTTGTGTATGTGAGTGAGACCTGGTCTCTGTGTGTGAGACCTGGTCTCTGTGTATGTGTGTGCAAGTGAAACCTGGTCTTTGTGTGTGTGAGTGAGACCTGGTCTCTGTGTGTGTGTGTGAGTGTGACCTCGTCTCTGTGTGTGTGAGTGAGACCTGCTCTCTGTGTGTGAGTGAGACCTGGTCTCTGTGTGTGTGATTGAGACCTGGTCTCTGTGTGTGTGTGTGTAAGTGAAACCTGGTCTCTGTGTGTGTGAGTGAGACCTGATCTCTGTGTGTGTGATTGAGACCTGGTCTCTGTGTATGTGTGTGTAAGTGAGACCTGGTCTTTGTGAGTGTGAATGAGATCTGGTCTCTGTGTGTGTAAGTGAAACCTGGTCTCTGTGTTTGTGAGTGAGACCTGGTCTCTGTGTGTGTGAGTGAGTCCTGGTTTGTGTGTGTGTGTGAGTGAGGCCTGGTCTCTGTGTGTGTGAGTGAGACCTGGTCTCTGTGTGGGTGAGTGAGACCTGGTCTCTGTGTGTGTGAGTGAAACCTGGTCTCTGTGTGTGAGTGAGACCTGGTCTCTGTGTGTGTGAGTGAGACCTGGTCTCTGTGTGTGTGAGTTAGACCTGGTCTCTGTGTGTGTAAGTGAAACCTGGTCTCTGTGTTTGTGTGTGAGACCTGGTCTCTGTGTGTGTGAGTGAGACCTGGTCTTTGTGTGGGTGAGTGAGACCTGGTCTCTGTGTGTGTGAGTGAAACCTGGTCTCTGTGTGTGTGAGTGAGACCTGGTCTCTGTGTGTGTGAGTGAGACCTGGTCTCTGTGTGTGTGAGTTAGACCTGGTCTCTGTGTGTGTAAGTGAAACCTGGTCTCTGTGTGTGTGAGTGAGACCTGATCTCTGTGTGTGTGATTGAGACCTGGTCTCTGTGTATGTGTGTGTAAGTGAAACCTGGTCTCTGTGTGTGTGAGTGAGACCTGGTCTCTTTGTGTGTGAGTGAGACCTGGTCTCTGAGTGTGTGAGTGAGTCCTGGTTTGTGTGTGTGTGTGAGTGAGACCTGGTCTCTGTGTGTGTGAGTGAGACCTGGTCTCTGTGTGGGTGAGTGAGACCTGGTCTCTGTGTGTGTGAGTGAGACCTGGTCTCCGTGTGTTTGATTGTTACCTGATCGCTGTGTGTGTGAGTGAGACCTGATATTTGTGTGTGTGAGTGAGACCTGGTCTCTGTGTGTGAGTGAGAACTGGTCTGTGTGTGTGTGTAAGACCTGGTCTGTGTGTGTGTGTGTGAGATCTGGTCTCTGTGTGTGTGTGAGTGAGACCTGGTCTCTGTGTGTGTGAGTGAGACCTGGTCTCTGTGTGTGAGAGAGAAATGTTCTGTGTGTGTGTGATTGAGACCTGGTCTCTCTGTGTGTGAATGTGACCGGGTCTCTGTGTGTGTGAGTGAGACCTGGTCTCTGTGTTTGTGAGTGAGACCCGGTCTCTGTGTGTGTGAGTGAGACCTGGTCTCTATGTGTGAGAGAGAAATGTTCTGTGTGTGTGTGAGTGAGACCTGGTCTCTGTGTGTGTGAGTGAGACCTGGTCTCTGTGTGTGTGAGTGAGACCTGGTCTCTGTGTGTGAGAGAGAAATGTTCTGTGTGTGTGAGTGAGACCTGGTCTCTGTGTGTGTGATTGTTACCTGGTCTCCGTGTGTGTGATTGAGACCTGGTCTGTGTGTGTGTGAGTGAGACCCGGTCTCTGTGTGTGTGAGTGAGACCTGGTATCTGTGTGTGTGAGTGAGACCTGGTCTCTGTGTGTGTGAGTGAGACCTGGTCTCTGTGTGTGAGAGAGAAATGTTCTGTGTGTGTGTGTTTGAGACCTGGTCTCTCTGTGTGTGAATGTGACCGGGTCTCTGTGTGTGTGAGTGAGACCTGGTCTCTGTGTGTGTGAGTGAGACCCGGTCTCTGTGTGTGTGAGTGAGACCTGGTCTCTATGTGTGAGAGAGAAATGTTCTGTGTGTGTGTGAGTGAGACCTGGTCTCTGTGTGTGTGAGTGAGACCTGGTCTCTGTGTGTGTGAGTGAGACCTGGTCTCTGTGTGTGAGAGAGAAATGTTCTGTATGTGTGTGAGTGAGACCTGGTCTCTGTGTGTGTGATTGTTACCTGGTCTCCGTGTGTGTGATTGAGACCTGGTCTGTGTGTGTGTGAGTGAGACCCGGTCTCTGTGTGTGTGAGTGAGACCTGGTATCTGTGTGTGTGAGTGAGACCTGGTCTCTGTGTGTGTGAGTGAGACCTGGTCTCTGTGTGTGAGAGAGAAATGTTCTGTGTGTGTGTGATTGAGACCTGGTCTCTCTGTGTGTGAATGTGACCGGGTCTCTGTGTGTGTGAGTGAGACCTGGTCTCTGTGTGTGTGAGTGAGACCCGGTCTCTGTGTGTGTGAGTGAGACCTGGTCTCTATGTGTGAGAGAGAAATGTTCTGTGTGTGTGAGTGAGACCTGGTCTCTGTGTGTGTGAGTGAGACCTGGTCTCTGTGTGTGTGAGGGAGACCTGGTCGCTGTGTGTGAGAGAGAAATGTTCTGTGTGTGTGTGAGTGAGACCTGGTCTCTGTGTGTGTGATTGTTACCTGGTCTCCGTGTGTGTGATTGAGACCTGGTCTGTGTGTGTGTGAGTGAGACCCGGTCTCTGTGTGTGTGAGTGAGACCTGGTATCTGTGTGTGTGAGTGAGACCTGGTCTCTGTGTGTGTGAGTGAGACCTGGTCTCTGTGTGTGTGAGTTAGACCTGGTCTCTGTGTGTGTGATTGTTACCTGATCTCTGTGTGTGTGAGTGAGACCTGATATTTGTGTGTGTGAGTGAGACCTGGTCTCTGTGTGTGAGTGAGAACTGGTCTGTGTGTGTGTGTGTGAGACCTGGTCTCTGTGTGTGTGTGAGTGACACCTGGTCTCTGTGTGTGTGAGTGAGACCTGGTCTCTGTGTGTGAGAGAGAAATGTTATGTGTGTGTGTGTGTTTGAGACCTGGTCTCTCTGTGTGTGAATGTGACCGGGTCTCTGTGTGTGTGAGTGAGACCTGGTCTCTGTGTGTGTGAGTGACACCTGGTCTATATTTGTGTGACTGAGACCTGGTCTCTGTGTGTGTGAGTGAGACCTGGTCTCCGTGTGTGTGATTGAGACCTGGTCTCTGTGTGTGTGAGTGAGACCCGGTCTCTGTGTGTGTGAGTGAGACCTGGTGTCTGTGTGTGTGAGTGAGACCTGGTCTCTGTGTGTCTGAGTGAGACCTGGTCTCTGTGTGTGTGAGTTAGACCTGGTCTCTGTGTGTGTGAGCGAGACCTCATCTCTGTGTGTGTGATTGAGACCTGGTCTCTGTGTGTGTGATTGAGATCTGGTCTCTGTGTGTGTGATTGAGACCTGGTCTCTGTGTATGTGTGTGTAAGTGAGACCTGGTCTTTGTGTGTGTGAGTGAGACCTGGTCTCTGTGTGTGTAAGTGAAACCTGGTCTCTGTGTTTGTGTGTGAGACCTGGTCTCTGTGTGTGTGTGTGAGACCTGCTCTCTGTGTGTGAGTGAGACCTGGTCTCTGTGTGTGTGATTGAGACCTGGTCTCTGTGTGTGTGAGTGAGACCTGATCTCTGTGTGTGTGATTGAGACCTGGTCTCTGTGTATGTGTGTGTAAGTGAGACCTGGTCTTTGTGTGGGTGAGTGAGACCTGGTCTCTGTGTGTGTGAGTGAAACCTGGTCTCTGTGTGTGTGAGTGAGACCTGGTCTCTGTGTGTGTGAGTGAGACCTGGTCTCTGTGTGTGTGAGTTAGACCTGGTCTCTGTGTGTGTAAGTGAAACCTGGTCTCTGTGTGTGTGAGTGAGACCTGATCTCTGTGTGTGTGATTGAGACCTGGTCTCTGTGTATGTGTGTGTAAGTGAAACCTGGTCTCTGTGTGTGTGAGTGAGACCTGGTCTCTTTGTGTGTGAGTGAGACCTGGTCTCTGAGTGTGTGAGTGAGTCCTGGTTTGTGTGTGTGTGTGAGTGAGACCTGGTCTCTGTGTGTGTGAGTGAGACCTGGTCTCTGTGTGGGTGAGTGAGACCTGGTCTCTGTGTGTGTGAGTGAGACCTGGTCTCCGTGTGTTTGATTGTTACCTGATCGCTGTGTGTGTGAGTGAGACCTGATATTTGTGTGTGTGAGTGAGACCTGGTCTCTGTGTGTGAGTGAGAACTGGTCTGTGTGTGTGTGTAAGACCTGGTCTGTGTGTGTGTGTGTGAGATCTGGTCTCTGTGTGTGTGTGAGTGAGACCTGGTCTCTGTGTGTGTGAGTGAGACCTGGTCTCTGTGTGTGAGAGAGAAATGTTCTGTGTGTGTGTGATTGAGACCTGGTCTCTCTGTGTGTGAATGTGACCGGGTCTCTGTGTGTGTGAGTGAGACCTGGTCTCTGTGTTTGTGAGTGAGACCCGGTCTCTGTGTGTGTGAGTGAGACCTGGTCTCTATGTGTGAGAGAGAAATGTTCTGTGTGTGTGTGAGTGAGACCTGGTCTCTGTGTGTGTGAGTGAGACCTGGTCTCTGTGTGTGTGAGTGAGACCTGGTCTCTGTGTGTGAGAGAGAAATGTTCTGTGTGTGTGAGTGAGACCTGGTCTCTGTGTGTGTGATTGTTACCTGGTCTCCGTGTGTGTGATTGAGACCTGGTCTGTGTGTGTGTGAGTGAGACCCGGTCTCTGTGTGTGTGAGTGAGACCTGGTATCTGTGTGTGTGAGTGAGACCTGGTCTCTGTGTGTGTGAGTGAGACCTGGTCTCTGTGTGTGAGAGAGAAATGTTCTGTGTGTGTGTGATTGAGACCTGGTCTCTCTGTGTGTGAATGTGACCGGGTCTCTGTGTGTGTGAGTGAGACCTGGTCTCTGTGTGTGTGAGTGAGACCCGGTCTCTGTGTGTGTGAGTGAGACCTGGTCTCTATGTGTGAGAGAGAAATGTTCTGTGTGTGTGTGAGTGAGACCTGGTCTCTGTGTGTGTGAGTGAGACCTGGTCTCTGTGTGTGTGAGTGAGGCCTGGTCTCTGTGTGTGAGAGAGAAATGTTCTGTATGTGTGTGAGTGAGACCTGGTCTCTGTGTGTGTGATTGTTACCTGGTCTCCGTGTGTGTGATTGAGACCTGGTCTGTGTGTGTGTGAGTGAGACCCGGTCTCTGTGTGTGTGAGTGAGACCTGGTATCTGTGTGTGTGAGTGAGACCTGGTCTCTGTGTGTGAGAGAGAAATGTTCTGTGTGTGTGTGATTGAGACCTGGTCTCTCTGTGTGTGAATGTGACCGGGTCTCTGTGTGTGTGAGTGAGACCTGGTCTCTGTGTGTGTGAGTGAGACCCGGTCTCTGTGTGTGTGAGTGAGACCTGGTCTCTATGTGTGAGAGAGAAATGTTCTGTGTGTGTGAGTGAGACCTGGTCTCTGTGTGTGTGAGTGAGACCTGGTCTCTGTGTGTGTGAGGGAGACCTGGTCTCTGTGTGTGAGAGAGAAATGTTCTGTGTGTGTGTGAGTGAGACCTGGTCTCTGTGTGTGTGATTGTTACCTGGTCTCCGTGTGTGTGATTGAGACCTGGTCTGTGTGTGTGTGAGTGAGACCCGGTCTCTGTGTGTGTGAGTGAGACCTGGTATCTGTGTGTGTGAGTGAGACCTGGTCTCTGTGTGTGTGAGTGAGACCTGGTCTCTGTGTGTGTGAGTTAGACCTGGTCTCTGTGTGTGTGATTGTTACCTGATCTCTGTGTGTGTGAGTGAGACCTGATATTTGTGTGTGTGAGTGAGACCTGGTCTCTGTGTGTGAGTGAGAACTGGTCTGTGTGTGTGTGTGTGTGTGAGACCTGGTCTCTGTGTGTGTGTGAGTGACACCTGGTCTCTGTGTGTGTGAGTGAGACCTGGTCTCTGTGTGTGAGAGAGAAATGTTATGTGTGTGTGTGTTTGAGACCTGGTCTCTCTGTGTGTGAATGTGACCGGGTCTCTGTGTGTGTGAGTGAGACCTGGTCTCTGTGTGTGTGAGTGACACCTGGTCTATATTTGTGTGAGTGAGACCTGGTCTCTGTGTGTGTGAGTGAGACCTGGTCTCCGTGTGTGTGATTGAGACCTGGTCTCTGTGTGTGTGAGTGAGACCCGGTCTCTGTGTGTGTGAGTGAGACCTGGTGTCTGTGTGTGTGAGTGAGACCTGGTCTCTGTGTGTCTGAGTGAGACCTGGTCTCTGTGTGTGTGAGTTAGACCTGGTCTCTGTGTGTGTGAGCGAGACCTCATCTCTGTGTGTGTGATTGAGACCTGGTCTCTGTGTGTGTGTGATTGAGATCTGGTCTCTGTGTGTGTGATTGAGACCTGGTCTCTGTGTATGTGTGTGTAAGTGAGACCTGGTCTTTGTGTGTGTGAGTGAGACCTGGTCTCTGTGTGTGTAAGTGAAACCTGGTCTCTGTGTTTGTGTGTGAGACCTGGTCTCTGTGTGTGTGTGTGAGACCTGCTCTCTGTGTGTGAGTGAGACCTGGTCTCTGTGTGTGTGATTGAGACCTGGTCTCTGTGTGTGTGAGTGAGACCTGATCTCTGTGTGTGTGATTGAGACCTGGTCTCTGTGTATGTGTGTGTAAGTGAGACCTGGTCTTTGTGTGTGTGAGTGAGACCTGGTCTCTGTGTGTGAGACCTGATCTCTGTGTATGTGTGTGTAAGTGAGACCTGGTCTTTGTGAGTGTGAATGAGATCTGGTCTCTGTGTGTGTAAGTGAAACCTGGTCTCTGTGTTTGTGAGTGAGACCTGGTCTCTGTGTGTGTGAGTGTGACCTGGTTTCTTTGTGTGTGAGTGAGACCTGGTCTCTGAGTGTGTGAGTGAGACCTGGTCTCTGTGTGTGTGAGTGAGACCTGGTCTCTGTGTGTGTGAGTGAGACCTGGTCTCTGTGTGTGTGAGTGAGACCTGGTCTCCGTGTGTGTGATTGAGACCTGGTCTCTGTGTGTGTGAATGAGACCCGGTCTCTGTGTGTGTGAGTGAGACCGGGTGTCTGTGTGTGTGAGTGAGACCTGGTCTCTGTGTGTGAGTGAGAACTGGTCTGTGTGTGTGAGACCTGGTCTCTGTGTGTGTGTGAGTGAGACCTGGTCTCTGTGTGTGTGAGTGAGACCTGGTCTCTGTGTGTGAGAGAGAAATGTTCTGTGTGTGTGTGAGTGAGACCTGGTCTCTCTGTGTGTGAATGTGACCTGGTCTGTGTGTGTGTGAGTGAGACCTGGTCTGTGTGTGTGTGAGTGAGACCTGGTCTATGTGTGTGTGAGTGAGACCTGGTCTCTGTGTGTGTGAGTGAGACCTGGTCCCCGTGTGTGTGATTGAGACCTGGTCTCTGTGTATGTGTGTGTAAGTGAGACCTGGTCTTTGTGTGTGTGAGTGAGACCTGGTCTCTGTGTGTGAGACCTGATCTCTGTGTATGTGTGTGTAAGTGAGACCTGGTCTTTGTGAGTGTGAATGAGATCTGGTCTCTGTGTGTGTAAGTGAAACCTGGTCTCTGTGTTTGTGAGTGAGACCTGGTCTCTGTGTGTGTGAGTGAGACCTGGTTTCTTTGTGTGTGAGTGAGACCTGGTCTCTGAGTGTGTGAGTGAGACCTGGTCTCTGTGTGTGTGAGTGAGACCTGGTCTCTGTGTGTGTGAGTGAGACCTGGTCTCTGTGTGTGTGAGTGAGACCTGGTCTCCGTGTGTGTGATTGAGACCTGGTCTCTGTGTGTGTGAATGAGACCCGGTCTCTGTGTGTGTGAGTGAGACCGGGTGTCTGTGTGTGTGAGTGAGACCTGGTCTCTGTGTGTGAGTGAGAACTGGTCTGTGTGTGTGAGACCTGGTCTCTGTGTGTGTGTGAGTGAGACCTGGTCTCTGTGTGTGTGAGTGAGACCTGGTCTCTGTGTGTGAGAGATAAATGTTCTGTGTGTGTTTGAGTGAGACCTGGTCTCTCTGTGTGTGAATGTGACCTGGTCTCTGTGTGTGTGAGTGAGACCTGGTCTCTGTGTGTGTGAGTGAGACCTGGTCTATGTGTGTGTGAGTGAGACCTGGTCTCTGTGTGTGTGAGTGAGACCTGGTCCCCGTGTGTGTGATTGAGACCTGGTCTCCGTGTGTGTGAGTGAGACCCGGTCTCTGTGTGTGTGAGTGAGACCTGGTGTCTGTGTGTGTGAGTGAGACCTGGTCTCTGTGTGTCTGAGTGAGACCTGGTCTCTGTGTGTGTGAGTGAGACCTGATCTCTGTGTGTGTGATTGAGACCTGGTCTCTGTGTATGTGTTTAAGTGAAACCTGGTCTCTGTGTGTGTGAGTGAGACCTCATCTCTGTGTGTGTGATTGAGACCTGGTCTCTGTGTATGTGTGTGTAAGTGAAACCTGGTCTTTGTGTGTGTGAGTGAGACCTGGTCTCTGTGTGTGTAAGTGAAACCTGGTCTCTGTGTGTGTGAGTGAGACCTGGTCTCTCTGTGTGTGAGTGAGACCTGGTCTCTGTGTGTGTGAGTGAGACCTGGTCTCTGTGTGTGTGAGTGAGACCTGGTCTATGTGTGTGTGAGTGAGACCTGGTCTCTGTGTGTGTGAGTGAGACCTGGTCTCTGTGTATGTGAATGAGACCCGGTCTCTGTGTGTGTGAGTGAGACCTGGTGTCTGTGGGTTTGAGTGAGACCTGGTCGCTGTGTGTGTGTGTGAGACCTGGTCTCTGTGTGTGTGTGAATGAGACTTGGTCTCTGTGTGTGTGAGTGAGACCTGGTCTCTGTGTGTGTGAGTGAGACCTGGTCTCCGTGTGTTTGAGTGAGACCTGGTCTCTGTGTGTGTGAGTGAGACCTGGTGTCTGTGGGTTTGAGTGAGACCCGGTCTCTGTGTGTGTGAGTGAGGCCTGGTATCTGTGTGTGTGAGTGAGACCTGATCTCTATGTGTGTGATTGAGACCTGGTCTGTGTGTGTGTATGTGTGTGTAAGTGAAAGCTGGTCTCTGTGTGTGTGAGTGAGACCTCATCTCTGTGTGTGTGATTGAGACCTGGTCTCTGTGTATGTGTGTGTAAGTGAAACCTGGTCTTTGTGTGTGTGAGTGAGACCTGGTCTCTGTGTCTGTGAGACCTGCTCTGTGAGTGTGAATGAGACCTGGTCTCTGTGTGTGTGAGTGAGACCTGGACTATGTGTATGTGAGTGAGACCTGGTCTGTGTGTGTGTGTGAGTGTGACCTCGTCTCTGTGTGTGTGAGTGATACGTGGTCTCTGTTTGTGTGATTGAGACCTGGTCTCTGTGTGTGTGTGTGTGTAAGTGAAACCTGGTCTCTGTGTGTGTGAGTGAGACATGATATTTGTGTTTGTGAGTGAGACCTGGCCTCTGTGTGTGTGAGTGAAACCTGGTCTCTGTGTGTGTGAGTGAGACCTGATCTCTGTGTGTGTGATTGAGACCTGGTCTCTGTGTGTGTGTGTGTGTAAGTGAAACCTGGTCTCTGTGTGTGTGAGTGAGACCTGATCTCTGTGTGTGTGATTGAGACCTGGTCTCTGTGTGTGAGACCTGGTCTCTGTGTATGTGTGTGTAAGTGAGACCTGGTCTTTGTGTGTGTGAGTGAGACCTGGTCTCTGTGTGTGAGACCTGGTCTCTGTGTATGTGTGTGTAAGTGAGACCTGGTCTTTGTGAGTGCGAATGAGATCTGGTCTCTGTGTGTGTAAGTGAAACCTGGTCTCTGTGTATGTGTTTAAGTGAAACCTGGTCTCTGTGTGTGTGAGTGAGACCTCATCTCTGTGTGTGTGATTGAGACCTGGTCTCTGTGTATGTGTGTGTAAGTGAAACCTGGTCTTTGTGTGTGTGAGTGAGACCTGGTCTCTGTGTGTGTAAGTGAAACCTGGTCTCTGTGTGTGTGAGTGAGACCTGGTCTCTCTGTGTGTGAGTGAGACCTGGTCTCTGTGTGTGTGAGTGAGACCTGGTCTCTGTGTGTGTGAGTGAGACCTGGTCTATGTGTGTGTGAGTGAGACCTGGTCTCTGTGTGTGTGAGTGAGACCTGGTCTCCGTGTGTGTGATTGAGACCTGGTCTCTGTGTGTGTGAATGAGACCCGGTCTCTGTGTGTGTGAGTGAGACCTGGTGTCTGTGGGTTTGAGTGAGACCTGGTCGCTGTGTGTGTGTGTGAGACCTGGTCTCTGTGTGTGTGTGAATGAGACTTGGTCTCTGTGTGTGTGAGTGAGACCTGGTCTCTGTGTGTGAGAGAGAAATGTTCTGTGTGTGTGTGAGTGAGACCTGGTCTCTCTGTGTGTGAATGTGACCTGGTCTCTGTCTGTGTGAGTGAGACCTGGTCTCTGTGTGTGTGAGTGAGACCTGGCCTATGTGTGTGTGAGTGAGACCTGGTCTCTGTGTGTGTGAGTGAGACCTGGTCTCCGTGTGTGTGATTGAGACCTGGTCTCTGTGTGTGTGAGTGAGACCCGGTCTCTGTGTGTGTGAGTGAGACCTGGTCTCCGTGTGTGTGATTGAGACCTGGTCTCTGTGTGTGTGAGTGAGACCCGGTCTCTGTGTGTGTGAGTGAGGCCTGGTATCTGTGTGTGTGAGTGAGACCTGATCTCTATGTGTGTGATTGAGACCTGGTCTGTGTGTGTGTATGTGTGTGTAAGTGAAAGCTGGTCTCTGTGTGTGTGAGTGAGACCTCATCTCTGTGTGTGTGATTGAGACCTGGTCTCTGTGTATGTGTGTGTAAGTGAAACCTGGTCTTTGTGTGTGTGAGTGAGACCTGGTCTCTGTGTCTGTGAGACCTGCTCTGTGAGTGTGAATGAGACCTGGTCTGTGTGTATGTGAGTGAGACCTGGTCTCTGTGTGTGTGTGTGAGTGTGACCTCGTCTCTGTGTGTGTTAGTGAGACGTGGTCTCTGTTTGTGTGATTGAGACCTGGTCTCTGTGTGTGTGTGTGTGTGTAAGTGAAACCTGGTCTCTGTGTGTGTGAGTGAGACGTGATATTTGTGTTTGTGAGTGAGACCTGGCCTCTGTGTGTGTGATTGAGACCTGGTCTCTGTGTGTGTGTGTGTGTAAGTGAAACCTGGTCTCTGTGTGTGTGAGTGAGACCTGATCTCTGTGTGTGTGATTGAGACCTGGTCTCTGTGTGTGAGACCTGGTCTCTGTGTATGTGTGTGTAAGTGAGACCTGGTCTTTGTGTGTGTGAGTGAGACCTGGTCTCTGTGTGTGAGACCTGGTCTCTGTGTATGTGTGTGTAAGTGAGACCTGGTCTTTGTGAGTGCGAATGAGATCTGGTCTCTGTGTGTGTAAGTGAAACCTGGTCTCTGTGTTTGTGAATGAGACCTGGTCTCTGTGTGGGTGAGTGAGACCTGGTCTCTGTGTGTATGAGTGAAACCTGGTCTGTGTGTGAGTGAGACCTGGTCTCTGTGTGTGTGAGTGAGACCTGGTCTCTGTGTGTGTGAGTTAGACCTGGTCTCTGTGTGTGTGATTGTTACCTGATCTCTGTGTGTGTGAGTGAGACCTGATATTTGTGTGTGTGAGTGAGACCTGGTCTCTGTGTGTGAGTGAGAACTGGTCTGTGTGTGTGTGTGTGAGACCTGGTCTCTGTGTGTGTGTGAGTGACACCTGGTCTCTGTGTGTGTGAGTGAGACCTGGTCTCTGTGTGTGAGAGAGAAATGTTATGTGTGTGTGTGTTTGAGACCTGGTCTCTCTGTGTGTGAATGTGACCGGGTCTCTGTGTGTGTGAGTGACACCTGGTCTATATTTGTGTGAGTGAGACCTGGTCTCTGTGTGTGTGAGTGGGACCTGGTCTCCGTGTGTGTGATTGAGACCTGGTCTCTGTGTGTGTGAGTGAGACCCGGTCTCTGTGTGTGTGAGTGAGACCTGGTGTCTGTGTGTGTGAGTGAGACCTGGTCTCTGTGTGTCTGAGTGAGACCTGGTCTCTGTGTGTGTGAGTTAGACCTGGTCTCTGTGTGTGTGAGCGAGACCTCATCTCTGTGTGTGTGATTGAGACCTGGTCTCTGTGTGTGTGATTGAGATCTGGTCTCTGTGTGTGTGATTGAGACCTGGTCTCTGTGTATGTGTGTGTAAGTGAGACCTGGTCTTTGTGTGTGTGAGTGAGACCTGGTCTCTGTGTGTGAGACCTGATCTCTGTGTATGTGTGTGTAAGTGAGACCTGGTCTTTGTGAGTGTGAATGAGATCTGGTCTCTGTGTGTGTAAGTGAAACCTGGTCTCTGTGTTTGTGAGTGAGACCTGGTCTCTGTGTGTGTGAGTGAGACCTGGTTTCTTTGTGTGTGAGTGAGACCTGGTCTCTGAGTGTGTGAGTGAGACCTGGTCTCTGTGTGTGTGAGTGAGACCTGGTCTCTGTGTGTGTGAGTGAGACCTGTCTCTGTGTGTGTGAGTGAGACCTGGTCTCCGTGTGTGTGATTGAGACCTGGTCTCTGTGTGTGTGAATGAGACCCGGTCTCTGTGTGTGTGAGTGAGACCGGGTGTCTGTGTGTGTGAGTGAGACCTGGTCTCTGTGTGTGAGTGAGACCTGGTCTCTGTGTGTGTGAGTGAGACCTGGTCTCTGTGTGTGTGTGAGTGAGACCTGGTCTCTGTGTGTGTGAGTGAGACCTGGTCTCTGTGTGTGAGAGAGAAATGTTCTGTGTGTGTGTGAGTGAGACCTGGTCTCTCTGTGTGTGAATGTGACCTGGTCTCTGTGTGTGTGAGTGAGACCTGGTCTCTGTGTGTGTGAGTGAGACCTGGTCTATGTGTGTGTGAGTGAGACCTGGTCTCTGTGTGTGTGAGTGAGACCTGGTCCCCGTGTGTGTGATTGAGACCTGGTCTCCGTGTGTGTGAGTGAGACCCGGTCTCTGTGTGTGTGAGTGAGACCTGGTGTCTGTGTGTGTGAGTGAGACCTGGTCTCTGTGTGTCTGAGTGAGACCTGGTCTCTGTGTGTGTGAGTGAGACCTGATCTCTGTGTGTGTGATTGACACCTGGTCTCTGTGTATGTGTTTAATTGAAACCTGGTCTCTGTGTGTGTGAGTGAGACCTCATCTCTGTGTGTGTGATTGAGACCTGGTCTCTGTGTATGTGTGTGTAAGTGAAACCTGGTCTTTGTGTGTGTGAGTGAGACCTGGTCTCTGTGTGTGTAAGTGAAACCTGGTCTCTGTGTGTGTGAGTGAGACCTGGTCTCTCTGTGTGTTAGTGAGACCTGGTCTCTGTGTGTGTGAGTGAGACCTGGTCTCTGTGTGTGTGAGTGAGACCTGGTCTATGTGTGTGTGAGTGAGACCTGGTCTCTGTGTGTGTGAGTGAGACCTGGTCTCCGTGTGTGTGATTGAGACCTGGTCTCTGTGTGTGTGAATGAGACCCGGTCTCTGTGTGTGTGAGTGAGACCTGGTGTCTGTGGGTTTGAGTGAGACCTGGTCGCTGTGTGTGTGTGTGAGACCTGGTCTCTGTGTGTGTGTGAATGAGACTTGGTCTCTGTGTGTGTGAGTGAGACCTGGTCTCTGTGTGTGAGAGAGAAATGTTCTGTGTGTGTGTGAGTGAGACCTGGTCTCTCTGTGTGTGAATGTGACCTGGTCTCTGTCTGTGTGAGTGAGACCTGGTCTCTGTGTGTGTGAGTGAGACCTGGTCTCTGTGTGTGTGATTGAGATCTGGTCTCTGTGTGTGTGATTGAGACCTGGTCTCTGTGTATGTGTGTGTAAGTGAGACCTGGTCTTTGTGTGTGTGAGTGAGACCTGGTCTCTGTGTGTGAGACCTGGTCTCTGTGTATGGGTGTGTAAGTGAAACCTGGTCTTTGTGTGTGTGAGTGAGACCTGGTCTCTGTGTGTGTAAGTGAAACCTGGTCTCTGTGTTTGTGTGTGAGACCTGGTCTCTGTGTGTGTGTGTGAGAGTGACCTCGTCTCTGTGTGTGTGAGACCTGGTCTCTGTGTGTGTGGGTGAGACCTGCTCTCTGTGTGTGAGTGAGACCTGGTCTCTGTGTGTGTGATTGAGACCTGGTCTCTGTGTGTGTGAGTGAGACCTGATCTCTGTGTGTGTGATTGAGACCTGGTCTCTGTGTATGTGTGTGTAAGTGAGACCTGGTCTTTGTGTGTGTGAGTGAGACCTGGTCTCTGTGTGTGAGACCTGATCTCTGTGTATGTGTGTGTAAGTGAGACCTGGTCTTTGTGAGTGTGAATGAGATCTGGTCTCTGTGTGTGTAAGTGAAACCTGGTCTCTGTGTTTGTGAGTGAGACCTGGTCTCTGTGTGTGTGAGTGAGACCTGGTTTCTTTGTGTGTGAGTGAGACCTGGTCTCTGAGTGTGTGAGTGAGACCTGGTCTCTGTGTGTGTGAGTGAGACCTGGTCTCTGTGTGTGTGAGTGAGACCTGGTCTCTGTGTGTGTGAGTGAGACCTGGTCTCCGTGTGTGTGATTGAGACCTGGTCTCTGTGTGTGTGAATGAGACCCGGTCTCTGTGTGTGTGAGTGAGACCGGGTGTCTGTGTGTGTGAGTGAGACCTGGTCTCTGTGTGTGAGTGAGAACTGGTCTGTGTGTGTGAGACCTGGTCTCTGTGTGTGTGTGAGTGAGACCTGGTCTCTGTGTGTGTGAGTGAGACCTGGTCTCTGTGTGTGAGAGAGAAATGTTCTGTGTGTGTGTGAGTGAGACCTGGTCTCTCTGTGTGTGAATGTGACCTGGTCTCTGTGTGTGTGAGTGAGACCTGGTCTCTGTGTGTGTGAGTGAGACCTGGTCTATGTGTGTGTGAGTGAGACCTGGTCTCTGTGTGTGTGAGTGAGACCTGGTCCCCGTGTGTGTGATTGAGACCTGGTCTCCGTGTGTGTGAGTGAGACCAGGTCTCTGTGTGTGTGAGTGAGACCTGGTGTCTGTGTGTGTGATTGAGACCTGGTCTCTGTGTGTGTGAGTGAGACCTGATCTCTGTGTGTGTGATTGAGACCTGGTCTCTGTGTATGTGTGTGTAAGTGAGACCTGGTCTTTGTGTGTGTGAGTGAGACCTGGTCTCTGTGTGTGAGACCTGATCTCTGTGTATGTGTGTGTAAGTGAGACCTGGTCTTTGTGAGTGTGAATGAGATCTGGTCTCTGTGTGTGTAAGTGAAACCTGGTCTCTGTGTTTGTGAGTGAGACCTGGTCTCTGTGTGTGTGAGTGAGACCTGGTTTCTTTGTGTGTGAGTGAGACCTGGTCTCTGTGTGTGTGAGTGAGACCTGGTCTCTGTGTGTGTGAGTGAGACCTGGTCTCTGTGTGTGTGAGTGAGACCTGGTCTCTGTGTGTGTGAGTGAGACCTGGTCTCCGTGTGTGTGATTGAGACCTGGTCTCTGTGTGTGTGAATGAGACCCGGTCTCTGTGTGTGTGAGTGAGACCGGGTGTCTGTGTGTGTGAGTGAGACCTGGTCTCTGTGTGTGAGTGAGAACTGGTCTGTGTGTGTGAGACCTGGTCTCTGTGTGTGTGTGAGTGAGACCTGGTCTCTGTGTGTGTGAGTGAGACCTGGTCTCTGTGTGTGAGAGAGAAATGTTCTGTGTGTGTGTGAGTGAGACCTGGTCTCTCTGTGTGTGAATGTGACCTGGTCTCTGTGTGTGTGAGTGAGACCTGGTCTCTGTGTGTGTGAGTGAGACCTGGTCTATGTGTGTGTGAGTGAGACCTGGTCTCTGTGTGTGTGAGTGAGACCTGGTCCCCGTGTGTGTGATTGAGACCTGGTCTCCGTGTGTGTGAGTGAGACCCGGTCTCTGTGTGTGTGAGTGAGACCTGGTGTCTGTGTGTGTGAGTGAGACCTGGTCTCTGTGTGTCTGAGTGAGACCTGGTCTCTGTGTGTGTGAGTGAGACCTGATCTCTGTGTGTGTGATTGAGACCTGGTCTCTGTGTATGTGTTTAAGTGAAACCTGGTCTCTGTGTGTGTGAGTGAGACCTCATCTCTGTGTGTGTGATTGAGACCTGGTCTCTGTGTATGTGTGTGTAAGTGAAACCTGGTCTTTGTGTGTGTGAGTGAGACCTGGTCTCTGTGTGTGTAAGTGAAACCTGGTCTCTGTGTGTGTGAGTGAGACCTGGTCTCTCTGTGTGTGAGTGAGACCTGGTCTCTGTGTGTGTGAGTGAGACCTGGTCTCTGTGTGTGTGAGTGAGACCTGGTCTATGTGTGTGTGAGTGAGACCTGGTCTCTGTGTGTGTGAGTGAGACCTGGTCTCCGTGTGTGTGATTGAGACCTGGTCTCTGTGTGTGTGAATGAGACCCGGTCTCTGTGTGTGTGAGTGAGACCTGGTGTCTGTGGGTTTGAGTGAGACCTGGTCGCTGTGTGTGTGTGTGAGACCTGGTCTCTGTGTGTGTGTGAATGAGACTTGGTCTCTGTGTGTGTGAGTGAGACCTGGTCTCTGTGTGTGAGAGAGAAATGTTCTGTGTGTGTGTGAGTGAGACCTGGTCTCTCTGTGTGTGAATGTGACCTGGTCTCTGTCTGTGTGAGTGAGACCTGGTCTCTGTGTGTGTGAGTGAGACCTGGCCTATGTGTGTGTGAGTGAGACCTGGTCTCTGTGTGTGTGAGTGAGACCTGGTCTCCGTGTGTGTGATTGAGACCTGGTCTCTGTGTGTGTGAGTGAGACCCGGTCTCTGTGTGTGTGAGTGAGACCTGGTCTCCGTGTGTGTGATTGAGACCTGGTCTCTGTGTGTGTGAGTGAGACCTGGACTATGTGTATGTGAGTGAGACCTGGTCTGTGTGTGTGTGTGTGAGACCTGGTCTCTGTGTGTGTGAGTGAGACGTGATATTTGTGTTTGTGAGTGAGACCTGGCCTCTGTGTGTGTGAGTGAAACCTGGTCTCTGTGTGTGTGAGTGAGACCTGATCTCTGTGTGTGTGATTGAGACCTGGTCTCTGTGTGTGTGTGTGTGTGTAAGTGAAACCTGGTCTCTGTGTGTGTGAGTGAGACCTGATCTCTGTGTGTGTGATTGAGACCTGGTCTCTGTGTGTGAGACCTGGTCTCTGTGTATGTGTGTGTAAGTGAGACCTGGTCTTTGTGTGTGTGAGTGAGACCTGGTCTCTGTGTGTGAGACCTGGTCTCTGTGTATCTGTGTGTAAGTGAGACCTGGTCTTTGTGAGTGCGAATGAGATCTGGTCTCTGTGTGTGTAAGTGAAACCTGGTCTCTGTGTATGTGTTTAAGTGAAACCTGGTCTCTGTGTGTGTCAGTGAGACCTCATCTCTGTGTGTGTGATTGAGACCTGGTCTCTGTGTATGTGTGTGTAAGTGAAACCTGGTCTTTGTGTGTGTGAGTGAGACCTGGTCTCTCTGTCTGTGAGACCTGCTCTGTGAGTGTGAATGAGACCTGGTCTCTGTGTGTGTGAGTGAGACCTGGACTATGTGTATGTGAGTGAGACCTGGTCTGTGTGTGTGTGTGTGAGACCTGGTCTCTGTGTGTGTGAGTGAGACGTGATATTTGTGTTTGTGAGTGAGACCTGGCCTCTGTATGTGTGAGTGAAACCTGGTCTCTGTGTGTGTGAGTGAGACCTGATCTCTGTGTGTGTGATTGAGACCTGGTCTCTGTGTGTGTGTGTGTGTAAGTGAAACCTGGTCTCTGTGTGTGTGAGTGAGACCTGATCTCTGTGTGTGTGATTGAGACCTGGTCTCTGTGTGTGAGACCTGGTCTCTGTGTATGTGTGTGTAAGTGAGACCTGGTCTTTGTGTGTGTGAGTGAGACCTGGTCTCTGTGTGTGAGACCTGGTCTCTGTGTATCTGTGTGTAAGTGAGACCTGGTCTTTGTGAGTGCGAATGAGATCTGGTCTCTGTGTGTGTAAGTGAAACCTGGTCTCTGTGTATGTGTTTAAGTGAAACCTGGTCTCTGTGTGTGTGAGTGAGACCTCATCTCTGTGTGTGTGATTGAGACCTGGTCTCTGTGTATGTGTGTGTAAGTGAAACCTGGTCTTTGTGTGTGTGAGTGAGACCTGGTCTCTGTGTGTGTAAGTGAAACCTGGTCTCTGTGTGTGTGAGTGAGACCTGGTCTCTCTGTGTGTGAGTGAGACCTGGTCTCTGTGTGTGTGAGTGAGACCTGGTCTCTGTGTGTGTGAGTGAGACCTGGTCTATGTGTGTGTGAGTGAGACCTGGTGTCTGTGGGTTTGAGTGAGACCTGGTCGCTGTGTGTGTGTGTGAGACCTGGTCTCTGTGTGTGTGTGAATGAGACTTGGTCTCTGTGTGTGTGAGTGAGACCTGGTCTATGTGTGTGTGAGTGAGACCTGGTCTCTGTGTGTGAGAGAGAAATGTTCTGTGTGTGTGTGAGTGAGACCTGGTCTCTCTGTGTGTGAATGTGACCTGGTCTCTGTCTGTGTGAGTGAGACCTGGTCTCTGTGTGTGTGAGTGAGACCTGGCCTATGTGTGTGTGAGTGAGACCTGGTCTCTGTGTGTGTGAGTGAGACCTGGTCTATGTGTGTGTGAGTGAGACCTGGTCTCTGTGTGTGTGAGTGAGACCTGGTCTCCGTGTGTGTGATTGAGACCTGGTCTCTGTGTGTGTGAATGAGACCCGGTCTCTGTGTGTGTGAGTGAGACCTGGTGTCTGTGGGTTTGAGTGAGACCTGGTCGCTGTGTGTGTGTGTGAGACCTGGTCTCTGTGTGTGTGTGAATGAGACTTGGTCTCTGTGTGTGTGAGTGAGACCTGGTCTCTGTGTGTGAGAGAGAAATGTTCTGTGTGTGTGTGAGTGAGACCTGGTCTCTCTGTGTGTGAATGTGACCTGGTCTCTGTCTGTGTGAGTGAGACCTGGTCTCTGTGTGTGTGAGTGAGACCTGGCCTATGTGTGTGTGAGTGAGACCTGGTCTCTGTGTGTGTGAGTGAGACCTGGTCTCCGTGTGTGTGATTGAGACCTGGTCTCTGTGTGTGTGTGTGTAAGTGAAACCTGGTCTCTGTGTGTGTGAGTGAGACCTGATCTCTGTGTGTGTGATTGAGACCTGGTCTCTGTGTGTGAGACCTGGTCTCTGTGTATGTGTGTGTAAGTGAGACCTGGTCTTTGTGTGTGTGAGTGAGACCTGGTCTCTGTGTGTGAGACCTGGTCTCTGTGTATCTGTGTGTAAGTGAGACCTGGTCTTTGTGAGTGCGAATGAGATCTGGTCTCTGTGTGTGTAAGTGAAACCTGGTCTCTGTGTATGTGTTTAAGTGAAACCTGGTCTCTGTGTGTGTGAGTGAGACCTCATCTCTGTGTGTGTGATTGAGACCTGGTCTCTGTGTATGTGTGTGTAAGTGAAACCTGGTCTTTGTGTGTGTGAGTGAGACCTGGTCTCTGTGTGTGTAAGTGAAACCTGGTCTCTGTGTGTGTGAGTGAGACCTGGTCTCTCTGTGTGTGAGTGAGACCTGGTCTCTGTGTGTGTGAGTGAGACCTGGTCTCTGTGTGTGTGAGTGAGACCTGGTCTATGTGTGTGTGAGTGAGACCTGGTGTCTGTGGGTTTGAGTGAGACCTGGTCGCTGTGTGTGTGTGTGAGACCTGGTCTCTGTGTGTGTGTGAATGAGACTTGGTCTCTGTGTGTGTGAGTGAGACCTGGTCTCTGTGTGTGAGAGAGAAATGTTCTGTGTGTGTGTGAGTGAGACCTGGTCTCTCTGTGTGTGAATGTGACCTGGTCTCTGTCTGTGTGAGTGAGACCTGGTCTCTGTGTGTGTGAGTGAGACCTGGCCTATGTGTGTGTGAGTGAGACCTGGTCTCTGTGTGTGTGAGTGAGACCTGGTCTATGTGTGTGTGAGTGAGACCTGGTCTCTGTGTGTGTGAGTGAGACCTGGTCTCCGTGTGTGTGATTGAGACCTGGTCTCTGTGTGTGTGAATGAGACCCGGTCTGTGTGTGTGTGAGTGAGACCTGGTGTCTGTGGGTTTGAGTGAGACCTGGTCGCTGTGTGTGTGTGTGAGACCTGGTCTCTGTGTGTGTGTGAATGAGACTTGGTCTCTGTGTGTGTGAGTGAGACCTGGTCTCTGTGTGTGAGAGAGAAATGTTCTGTGTGTGTGTGAGTGAGACCTGGTCTCTCTGTGTGTGAATGTGACCTGGTCTCTGTCTGTGTGAGTGAGACCTGGTCTCTGTGTGTGTGAGTGAGACCTGGCCTATGTGTGTGTGAGTGAGACCTGGTCTCTGTGTGTGTGAGTGAGACCTGGTCTCCGTGTGTGTGATTGAGACCTGGTCTCTGTGTGTGTGAGTGAGACCCGGTCTCTGTGTGTGTGAGTGAGACCTGGTCTCCGTGTGTGTGATTGAGACCTGGTCTCTGTGTGTGTGAGTGAGACCCGGTCTCTGTGTGTGTGAGTGAGGCCTGGTATCTGTGTGTGTGAGTGAGACCTGATCTCTATGTGTGTGATTGAGACCTGGTCTGTGTGTGTGTATGTGTGTGTAAGTGAAAGCTGGTCTCTGTGTGTGTGAGTGAGACCTCATCTCTGTGTGTGTGATTGAGACCTGGTCTCTGTGTATGTGTGTGTAAGTGAAACCTGGTCTTTGTGTGTGTGAGTGAGACCTGGTCTCTGTGTCTGTGAGACCTGCTCTGTGAGTGTGAATGAGACCTGGTCTCTGTGTGTGTGAGTGAGACCTGGTCTCTGTGTGTGTGTGTGAGTGTGACCTCGTCTCTGTGTGTGTTAGTGAGCGTGGTCTCTGTTTGTGTGATTGAGACCTGGTCTCTCTGTGTGTGTGTGTGTAAGTGAAACCTGGTCTCTGTGTGTGTGAGTGAGACCTGATCTCTGTGTGTGTGATTGAGACGTGATATTTGTGTTTGTGAGTGAGACCTGGCCTCTGTGTGTGTGAGTGAAACCTGGTCTCTGTGTGTGTGAGTGAGACCTGATCTCTGTGTGTGTGATTGAGACCTGGTCTCTGTGTGTGTGTGTGTGTAAGTGAAACCTGGTCTCTGTGTGTGTGAGTGAGACCTGATCTCTGTGTGTGTGATTGAGACCTGGACTCTGTGTGTGAGACCTGGTCTCTGTGTATGTGTGTGTAAGTGAGACCTGGTCTTTGTGTGTGTGAGTGAGACCTGGTCTCTGTGTGTGAGACCTGGTCTCTGTGTATCTGTGTGTAAGTGAGACCTGGTCTTTGTGAGTGCGAATGAGATCTGGTCTCTGTGTGTGTAAGTGAAACCTGGTCTCTGTGTATGTGTTTAAGTGAAACCTGGTCTCTGTGTGTGTGAGTGAGACCTCATCTCTGTGTGTGTGATTGAGACCTGGTCTCTGTGTATGTGTGTGTAAGTGAAACCTGGTCTTTGTGTGTGTGAGTGAGACCTGGTCTCTGTGTGTGTAAGTGAAACCTGGTCTCTGTGTGTGTGAGTGAGACCTGGTCTCTCTGTGTGTGAGTGAGACCTGGTCTCTGTGTGTGTGAGTGAGACCTGGTCTCTGTGTGTGTGAGTGAGACCTGGTCTATGTGTGTGTGAGTGAGACCTGGTCTCTGTGTGTGTGAGTGAGACCTGGTCTCCGTGTGTGTGATTGAGACCTGGTCTCTGTGTGTGTGAGTGAGACCCGGTCTCTGTGTGTGTGAGTGAGACCTGGTCTCCGTGTGTGTGATTGAGACCTGGTCTCTGTGTGTGTGAGTGAGACCCGGTCTCTGTGTGTGTGAGTGAGGCCTGGTATCTGTGTGTGTGAGTGAGACCTGATCTCTATGTGTGTGATTGAGACCTGGTCTGTGTGTGTGTATGTGTGTGTAAGTGAAAGCTGGTCTCTGTGTGTGTGAGTGAGACCTCATCTCTGTGTGTGTGATTGAGACCTGGTCTCTGTGTATGTGTGTGTAAGTGAAACCTGGTCTTTGTGTGTGTGAGTGAGACCTGGTCTCTGTGTCTGTGAGACCTGCTCTGTGAGTGTGAATGAGACCTGGTCTCTGTGTGTGTGAGTGAGACCTGGACTATGTGTGTGTGTGTGAGTGTGACCTCGTCTCTGTGTGTGTTAGTGAGACGTGGTCTCTGTTTGTGTGATTGAGACCTGATCTCTGTGTGTGTGATTGAGACCTGGTCTCTGTGTGTGAGACCTGGTCTCTGTGTGTGTGTGTGTAAGTGAAACCTGGTCTCTGTGTGTGTGAGTGAGACGTGATATTTGTGTTTGTGAGTGAGACCTGGCCTCTGTGTGTGTGAGTGAAACCTGGTCTCTGTGTGTGTGAGTGAGACCTGATCTCTGTGTGTGTGATTGAGACCTGGTCTCTGTGTGTGTGTGTGTGTAAGTGAAACCTGGTCTCTGTGTGTGTGAGTGAGACCTGATCTCTGTGTGTGTGATTGAGACCTGGTCTCTGTGTGTGAGACCTGGTCTCTGTGTATGTGTGTGTAAGTGAGACCTGGTCTTTGTGTGTGTGAGTGAGACCTGGTCTCTGTGTGTGAGACCTGGTCTCTGTGTATGTGTGTGTAAGTGAGACCTGGTCTTTGTGAGTGCGAATGAGATCTGGTCTCTGTGTGTGTAAGTGAAACCTGGTCTCTGTGTTTGTGAATGAGACCTGGTCTCTGTGTGGGTGAGTGAGACCTGGTCTCTGTGTGTGTGAGTGAGACCTGGTCTCTGTGTGTGTTAGTGAGACCTGGTCTCGCTGTGTGTGAATGAGACCTGGTCTCAGTGTGTGTGAGAGACCTGGTCTCTGTGTGTGTGGGTGAGACGTGCTCTCTCTGCATGTGTGAGTGAGACCTGGTCTCTGTGTGTTTGAGTGAGACCTGGTCTCCGTGTGTTTGATTGTTACTTGATCGCTGTGTGTGAGTGAGACCTGGTCTGTGTGTGTGTGTGTGAGACCTGGTCTCTGTGTGTGTGTGAGTGAGACCTGGTCTCTGTGTGTGAGAGAGACCTGTTCTGTGTGTGTGTGAGTGAGACCTGGTCTCTTTGTGTGTGAATGTGACCTGGTCTCTGTGTGTGTGAGTGAGACCTGGTCTCTGTGTGTGTGAGTGAGACCTGGTCTATGTGTGTGTGAGTGAGACCTGGTCTCTGTGTGTGTGAGTGAGACCTGGTCTACGTGTGTGTTATTGAGACCTGGTCTCTGTGTGTGTGAGTGAGACCCGGTCTCTGTGTTTGTGAGTGAGACCTGGTATCTGTGTGTGTGAGTGAGACCTGGTCTCTGTGTGTGTGAGTGAGACCTGGTCTCTGTGTGTGTGAGTGAGACCTGGTCTCTGTGTGTGTGAGTGAGACCTGGTCTCTGTGTTTGTGAGTGAGACCTGGTCTCTGTGTGGGTGAGTGAGACCTGGTCTCTGTGTGTGTGAGTGAGACCTGGTCTCTGTGTGTGTTAGTGAGACCTGGTCTCGCTGTGTGTGAATGAGACCTGGTCTCAGTGTGTGTGAGAGACCTGGTCTCTGTGTGTGTGGGTGAGACCTGCTCTCTCTGCATGTGTGAGTGAGACCTGGTCTCTGTGTGTTTGAGTGAGACCTGGTCTCCGTGTGTTTGATTGTTACTTGATCGCTGTGTGTGAGTGAAACCTGGTCTGTGTGTGTGTGTGTGAGACCTGGTCTCTGTGTGTGTGTGAGTGAGACCTGGTCTCTATGTGTGAGAGAGACCTGGTCTGTGTGTGTGTGAGTGAGACCTGGTCTCTTTGTGTGTGAATGTGACCTGGTTTCTGTGTGTGTGAGTGAGACCTGGTCTCTGTGTGTGTGAGTGAGACCTGGTCTATGTGTGTGTGAGTGAGACCTGGTCTCTGTGTGTGTGAGTGAGACCTGGTCTCCGTGTGTGTGATTGAGACCTGGTCTCTGTGTGTGTGAGTGAGACCCGGTCTCTGTGTTTGTGAGTGAGACCTGGTATCTGTGTGTGTGAGTGAGACCTGGTCTCTGTGTGTGTGAGTGAGACCTGGTCTCTGTGTGTGTGAGTGAGACCTGGTCTCTGTGTGTGTGAGTGAGACCTGGTCTCTGTGTGTGTGAGTGAGACCTGGTCTCTGTGTGTGAGTGAGAACTGGAATGTGTGTGTGTGTGAGACCTGGTCTCTGTGTGTGTGTGAGTGAGACCTGGGCTCTGTGTGTGTGAGTGAGACCTGGTCTCTGTGTGTGTGAGTGAGACCTGGTCTCCGTGTGTGTGATTGAGACCTGGTCTCTGTGTGTGTGAGTGAGACCCGGTCTCTGTGTGTGTGAGTGAGACCTGGTGTCTGTGTGTGTGAGTGAGACCTGGTCTCTGTGTGTCTGAGTGAGACCTGGTCTCTGTGCGTGTGAGTTAGACCTGGTCTCTGTGTGTGTGAGCGAGACCTCATCTCTGTGTGTGTGATTGAGACCTGGTCTCTGTGTGTGATTGAGACCTGGTCTGTGTGTGTGTGTGTAAGTGAAACCTGGTCTCTGTGTGTGTGAGTGAGACCTGATCTCTGTGTGTGTGATTGAGACCCGGTCTCTGTGTATGTGTGTGTAAGTGAAACCTGGTCTTTGTGTGTGTGAGTGAGACCTGGTCTCTGTGTCTGTGAGACCTGCTCTGTGAGTGTGAATGAGACCTGGTCTCTGTGTGTGTGAGTGAGACCTGGACTATGTGTATGTGAGTGAGACCTGGTCTGTGTGTGTGTGTGTGAGACCTGGTCTCTGTGTGTGTGTGTGAGTGTGACCTCGTCTCTGTGTGTGTTAGTGAGACGTGGTCTCTGTTTGTGTGATTGAGACCTGGTCTCTGTGTGTGTGTGTGTGTAAGTGAAACCTGGTCTCTGTGTGTGTGAGTGAGACATGATATTTGTGTTTGTGAGTGAGACCTGGCCTCTGTGTGTGTGAGTGAAACCTGGTCTCTGTGTGTGTGAGTGAGACCTGATCTCTGTGTGTGTGATTGAGACCTGGTCTCTGTGTGTGTGATTGAGACCTGGTCTCTGTGTGTGAGACCTGGTCTCTGTGTATGTGTGTGTAAGTGAGACCTGGTCTTTGTGAGTGTGAATGAGATCTGGTCTCTGTGTGTGTAAGTGAAACCTGGTCTCTGTGTTTGTGAATGAGACCTGGTCTCTGTGTGGGTGAGTGAGACCTGGTCTCTGTGTGTGTGAGTGAGACCTGGTCTCTGTGTGTGTTAGTGAGACCTGGTCTCGCTGTGTGTGAATGAGACCTGGTCTCAGTGTGTGTGAGAGACCTGGTCTCTGTGTGTGTGGGTGAGACCTGCTCTCTCTGCATGTGTGAGTGAGACCTGGTCTCTGTGTGTTTGAGTGAGACCTGGTCTCCGTGTGTTTGATTGTTACTTGATCGCTGTGTGTGAGTGAGACCTGGTCTGTGTGTGTGTGTGTGAGACCTGGTCTCTGTGTGTGTGTGAGTGAGACCTGGTCTCTGTGTGTGAGAGAGAGCTGTTCTGTGTGTGTGTGAGTGAGACCTGGTCTCTTTGTGTGTGAATGTGACCTGGTCTCTGTGTGTGTGAGTGAGACCTGGTTTCTGTGTGTGTGAGTGAGACCTGGTCTATGTGTGTGTGAGTGAGACCTGGTCTCTGTGTGTGTGAGTGAGACCTGGTCTACGTGTGTGTGATTGAGACCTGGTCTCTGTGTGTGTGAGTGAGACCCGGTCTCTGTGTTTGTGAGTGAGACCTGGTATCTGTGTGTGTGAGTGAGACCTGGTCTCTGTGTGTGTGAGTGAGACCTGGTCTCTGTGTGTGTGAGTGAGACCTGGTCTCTGTGTGTGTGAGTGAGACCTGGTCTCTGTGTTTGTGAGTGAGACCTGGTCTCTGTGTGGGTGAGTGAGACCTGGTCTCTGTGTGTGTGAGTGAGACCTGGTCTCTGTGTGTGTTAGTGAGACCTGGACTCGCTGTGTGTGAATGAGACCTGGTCTCAGTGTGTGTGAGAGACCTGGTCTCTGTGTGTGTGGGTGAGACCTGCTCTCTCTGCATGTGTGAGAGAGACCTGGTCTCTGTGTGTTTGAGTGAGACCTGGTCTCCGTGTGTTTGATTGTTACTTGATCGCTGTGTGTGAGTGAGACCTGGTCTGTGTGTGTGTGTGTGAGACCTGGTCTCTGTGTGTGTGTGAGTGAGACCTGGTCTCTGTGTGTGAGAGAGACCTGTTGTGTGTGTGTGTGTGAGTGAGACCTGGTCTCTTTGTGTGTGAATGTGACCTGGTCTCTGTGTGTGTGAGTGAGACCTGGTCTCTGTGTGTGTGAGTGAGACCTGGTCTATGTGTGTGTGAGTGAGACCTGGTCTCTGTGTGTGTGAGTGAGACCTGGTCTCCGTGTGTGTGATTGAGACCTGGTCTCTGTGTGTGTGAGTGAGACCCGGTCTCTGTGTTTGTGAGTGAGACCTGGTATCTGTGTGTGTGAGTGAGACCTGGTCTCTGTGTGTGTGAGTGAGACCTGGTCTCTGTGTGTGTGAGTGAGACCTGGTCTCTGTGTGTGTGAGTGAGACCTGGTCTCTGTGTGTGTGAGTGAGACCTGGTCTCTGTGTCTGAGTGAGAACTGGAATGTGTGTGTGTGTGTGAGACCTGGTCTCTGTGTGTGTGTGAGTGAGACCTGGTCTCTGTGTGTGTGAGTGAGACCTGGTCTCTGTGTGTGTGAGTGAGACCTGGTCTCCGTGTGTGTGATTGAGACCTGGTCTCTGTGTGTGTGAGTGAGACCCGGTCTCTGTGTGTGTGAGTGAGTCCTGGTGTCTGTGTGTGTGAGTGAGACCTGGTCTCTGTGTGTCTGAGTGAGACCTGGTCTCTGTGCGTGTGAGTTAGACCTGGTCTCTGTGTGTGTGAGCGAGACCTCATCTCTGTGTGTGTGATTGAGACCTGGTCTCTGTGTGTGTGTGTGTGTAAGTGAAACCTGGTCTCTGTGTGTGTGAGTGAGACCTGATCTCTGTGTGTGTGATTGAGACCTGGTCTCTGTGTATGTGTGTGTAAGTGAGACCTGGTCTTTGTGTGTGTGAGTGAGACCTGGTCTCTGTGTGTGAGACCTGGTCTCTGTGTATGTGTGTGTAAGTGAAACCTGGTCTTTGTGTGTGTGAGTGAGACCTGGTCTCTGTGTGTGTAAGTGAAACCTGTTCTCTGTGTTTGTGTGTGAGACCTGGTCTGTGTGTGTGTGTGTGAGTGTGACCTCGTCTCTGTGTGTGTGGGTGAGACCTGCTCTCTGTGTGTGAGTGAGACCTGGTCTCTGTGTGTGTGATTGAGACCTGATCTCTGTGTGTGTGATTGAGACCTGGTCTGTGTGTGTGTGTGTAAGTGAAACCTGGTCTCTGTGTGTGTGAGTGAGACCTGATCTCTGTGTGTGTGATTGAGACCTGGTCTCTGTGTATGTGTGTGTAAGTGAGACCTGGTCTTTGTGAGTGTGAATGAGATCTGGTCTCTGTGTGTGTAAGTGAAACCTGTTCTCTGTGTTTGTGAGTGAGACCTGGTCTCTGTGTGTGTGAGTGAGTCCTGGTTTGTGTGTGTGTGTGAGTGAGGCCTTGTCTCTGTGTGTGTGAGTGAGACCTGGTCTCTGTGTGGGTGAGTGAGACCTGGTCTCTGTGTGTGTGAGTGAAACCTGGTCTCTGTGTGTGTGAGTGAGACCTGGTCTCTGTGTGTGTGAGACCTGGTCTCTGTGTGTGTGAGTGAGACCTGGTCTCTGTGTGGGTGAGTGAGACCTGGTCTCTGTGTGTGTGAGTGAAACCTGGTCTCTGTGTGTGTGAGTGAGACCTGGTCTGTGTGTGTGTGAGTGCGACCTGGTCTCTGTGTGTGTGAGTTAGACCTGGTCTCTGTGTGTGTAAGTGAAACCTGGTCTCTGTGTGTGTGAGTGAGACCTGATCTCTGTGTGTGTGATTGAGACCTGGTCTCTGTGTATGTGTGTGTAAGTGAAACCTGGTCTCTGTGTGTGAGTGAGACCTGGTCTCTTTGTGTGTGAGTGAGACCTGGTCTCTGAGTGTGTGAGTGAGTCCTGGTTTGTGTGTGTGTGTGTGAGTGAGACCTGGTCTCTGTGTGTGTGAGTGAGACCTGGTCTCTGTGTGGGTGAGTGAGACCTGGTCTCTGTGTGTGTGAGTGAAACCTGGTCTCTGTGTGTGTGGGTGAGACCTGCTATCTCTGCATGTGTGAGTGAGACCTGGTCTCTGTGTGTTTGAGTGAGACCTGGTCTCCGTGTGTTTGATTGTTACCTGATCGCTGTGTGTGTGAGTGAGACCTGATATTTGTGTGTGTGAGTGAGACCTGGTCTCTGTGTGTGAGTGAGAACTGGTCTGTGTGTGTGTGTGTGTAAGACCTGGTCTGTGTGTGTGTGTGTGTGAGATCTGGTCTCTGTGTGTGTGTGACTGAGACCTGGTCTCTGTGTGTGTGAGTGAGACCTGGTCTCTGTGTGTGAGAGAGAAATGTTCTGTGTGTGTGTGATTGAGACCTGGTCTCTCTGTGTGTGAATGTGACCGGGTCTCTGTGTGTGTGAGTGAGACCTGGTCTCTGTGTGTGTGAGTGAGACCCGGTCTCTGTGTGTGTGAGTGAGACCTGGTCTCTGTGTGTGAGAGAGAAATGTTCTGTGTGTGTGTGAGTGAGACCTGGTCTCTTTGTATGTGAGTGAGACCTGGTCTCTGTGTGTGTGAGTGAGACCTGGTCTCTGTGTGTGAGAGAGAAATGTTCTGTGTGTGTGTGAGTGAGACCTGGTCTCTGTGTGTGTGATTGTTACCTGGTCTCCGTGTGTGTGATTGAGACCTGGTCTGTGTGTGTGTGAGTGAGCCCTGGTCTCTGTGTGTGTGAGTGAGACCTGGTATCTGTGTGTGTGAGTGAGACCTGGTCTCTGTGTGTGTGAGTGAGACCTGGTCTCTGTGTGTGTGAGTTAGACCTGGTCTCTGTGTGTGTGATTGTTACCTGATCTCTGTGTGTGTGAGTGAGACCTGATATTTGTGTGTGTGAGTGAGACCTGGTCTCTGTGTGTGAGTGAGAACTGGTCTGTGTGTGTGTGTGAGACCTGGTCTCTGTGTCTGTGTGAGTGAGACCTGGTCTCTGTGTGTGTGAGTGAGACCTGGTCTCTGTGTGTGAGAGAGAAATGTTCTGTGTGTGTGTGTTTGAGACCTGGTCTCTCTGTGTGTGAATGTGACCGGGTCTCTGTGTGTGTGAGTGAGACCTGGTCTCTGTGTGTGTGAGTGACACCTGGTCTATGTTTGTGTGAGTGAGACCTGGTCTCTGTGTGTGTGAGTGAGACCTGGTCTCCGTGTGTGTGATTGAGACCTGATCTCTGTGTGTGTGAGTGAGACCCGGTCTCTGTGTGTGTGAGTGAGACCTGGTGTCTGTGTGTGTGAGTGAGACCTGGTCTCTGTGTGTCTGAGTGAGACCTGGTCTCTGTGTGTGTGAGTTAGACCTGGTCTCTGTGTGTGTGAGCGAGACCTCATCTCTGTGTGTGTGTGATTGAGACCTGGTCTCTGTGTGTGTGAGTGAGAACTGGTCTCCGTGTGTGTGATTGAGACCTGATCTCTGTGTGTGTGAGTGAGACCCGGTCTCTGTGTGTGTGAGTGAGACCTGGTGTCTGTGTGTGTGAGTGAGACCTGGTCTCTGTGTGTCTGAGTGAGACCTGGTCTCTGTGTGTGTGAGTTAGACCTGGTCTCTGTGTGTGAGAGAGAAATGTTCTGTGTGTGTGTGTTTGAGACCTGGTCTCTCTGTGTGTGAATGTGACCGGGTCTCTGTGTGTGTGAGTGAGACCTGGTCTCTGTGTGTGTGAGTGACACCTGGTCTATGTTTGTGTGAGTGAGACCTGGTCTCTGTGTGTGTGAGTGAGACCTGGTCTCCGTGTGTGTGATTGAGACCTGATCTCTGTGTGTGTGAGTGAGACCCGGTCTCTGTGTGTGTGAGTGAGACCTGGTGTCTGTGTGTGTGAGTGAGACCTGGTCTCTGTGTGTCTGAGTGAGACCTGGTCTCTGTGTGTGTGAGTTAGACCTGGTCTCTGTGTGTGTGAGCGAGACCTCATCTCTGTGTGTGTGATTGAGACCTGGTCTCTGTGTGTGTGATTGAGACCTGGTCTCTGTGTGTGTGATTGAGACCTGGTCTCTGTGTATGTGTGTGTAAGTGAGACCTGGTCTTTGTGTGTGTGAGTGAGACCTGGTCTCTGTGTGTGAGACCTGGTCTCTGTGTATGGGTGTGTAAGTGAAACCTGGTCTTTGTGTGTGTGAGTGAGACCTGGTCTCTGTGTGTGTAAGTGAAACCTGGTCTCTGTGTTTGTGTGTGAGACCTGGTCTCTGTGTGTGTGTGTGAGTGTGACCTCGTCTCTGTGTGTGTGAGACCTGGTCTCTGTGTGTGTGGGTGAGACCTGCTCTCTGTGTGTGAGTGAGACCTGGTCTCTGTGTGTGTGATTGAGACCTGGTCTCTGTGTGTGTGAGTGAGACCTGATCTCTGTGTGTGTGATTGAGACCTGGTCTCTGTGTATGTGTGTGTAAGTGAGACCTGGTCTTTGTGTGTGTGAGTGAGACCTGGTCTCTGTGTGTGAGACCTGGTCTCTGTGTATGTGTGTGTAAGTGAGACCTGGTCTTTGTGAGTGTGAATGAGATCTGGTCTCTGTGTGTGTAAGTGAAACCTGGTCTCTGTGTTTGTGAGTGAGACCTGGTCTCTTTGTGTGTGAGTGAGACCTGGTTTCTTTCTGTGTGAGTGAGACCTGGTCTCTGTGTGTGTGAGTGACACCTGGTCTCTGTGTGTGAGAAAGACCTGTTCTGTGTGTGTGTGAGTGAGACCTGGTCTCTCTGTGTGTGAATGTGACCTGGTCTCTGTGTGTGTGAGTGAGACCTGATCGCTGTGTGTGTGAGTGAGACCTGGTCTCTGTGTGTGTGAGTGAGACCTGGTCTCTCTGTGTGTGAGTGAGACCTGGTCTCCGTGTGTGTGATTGAGACCTGGTCTCTGTGTGTGTGAATGAGACCCGGTCTGTGTGTGTGTGAGTGAGACCTGGTGTCTGTGTGTGTGAGTGAGACCTGGTCTCTGTGTGTGAGTGAGAACTGGTCTGTGTGTGTGTGTGAGACCTGGTCTCTGTGTGTGTGTGAGTGAGACCTGGTCTCTGTGTGTGTGAGTGAGACCTGGTCTCTGTGTGTGAGAGAGAAATGTTCTGTGTGTGTGTGAGTGAGACCTGGTCTCTCTGTGTGTGAATGTGACCTGGTCTCTGTGTGTGTGAGTGAGACCTGGTCTCTGTGTGTGTGAGTGAGACCTGGTCTATGTGTGTGTGAGTGAGACCTGGTCTCTGTGTGTGTGAGTGAGACCTGGTCCCCGTGTGTGTGATTGAGACCTGGTCTCCGTGTGTGTGAGTGAGACCCGGTCTCTGTGTGTGTGAGTGAGACCTGGTGTCTGTGTGTGTGAGTGAGACCTGGTCTCTCTGTGTGTGAATGTGACCTGGTCTCTGTCTGTGTGAGTGAGACCTGGTCTCTGTGTGTGTGAGTGAGACCTGGCCTATGTGTGTGTGAGTGAGACCTGGTCTCTGTGTGTGTGAGTGAGACCTGGTCTCCGTGTGTGTGATTGAGACCTGGTCTCTGTGTGTGTGAGTGAGACCCGGTCTCTGTGTGTGTGAGTGAGACCTGGTCTCCGTGTGTGTGATTGAGACCTGGTCTCTGTGTGTGTGAGTGAGACCCGGTCTCTGTGTGTGTGAGTGAGACCTGGTATCTGTGTGTGTGAGTGAGACCTGATCTCTATGTGTGTGATTGAGACCTGGTCTGTGTGTGTGTGTGTAAGTGAAAGCTGGTCTCTGTGTGTGTGAGTGAGACCTCATCTCTGTGTGTGTGATTGAGACCTGGTCTCTGTGTATGTGTGTGTAAGTGAAACCTGGTCTTTGTGTGTGTGAGTGAGACCTGGTCTCTGTGTCTGTGAGACCTGCTCTGTGAGTGTGAATGAGACCTGGTCTCTGTGTGTGTGAGTGAGACCTGGATTATGTGTATGTGAGTGAGACCTGGTCTGTGTGTGTGTGAGTGAGACCTGGTCTCTGCGTGTGTGAGTGAGACCTGGTCTCTGTGTGTGTGAGTGAGACCTGGTCTCTGCGTGTGTGAGTGAGACCTGGTCTCTGTGTGTGTGAGTGAGACCTGGTCTATGTGTGAGTGAGTGAGACCTGGTCTCTGTGTGTGTGAGTGAGACCTGGTCTCCGTGTGTGTGATTGAGACCTGGTCTCCGTGTGTGTGATTGAGACCTGGTCTCTGTGTGTGTGAATGAGACCCGGTCTCTGTGTGTGTGAGTGAGACCTGGTGTCTGTGTGTTTGAGTGAGACCTGGTCTCTGTGTGTGTGTGAGTGAGACCTGGTCTCTCTGTGTGTGAATGTGACCTGGTCTCTGTCTGAGTGAGTGAGACCTGGTCTCTGTGTGTGTGAGTGAGACCTGGCCTATGTGTGTGTGAGTGAGACCTGGTCTCCGTGTGTGTGATTGAGACCTGGTCTCTGTGTGTGTGAGTGAGACCCGGTCTCTGTGTGTGTGAGTGAGACCTGGTCTCCGTGTGTGTGATTGAGACCTGGTCTCTGTGTGTGTGAGTGAGACCCGGTCTCTGTGTGTGTGAGTGAGACCTGGTATCTGTGTGTGTGAGTGAGACCTGATCTCTATGTGTGTGATTGAGACCAGGTCTGTGTGTGTGTGTGTAAGTGAAAGCTGGTCTCTGTGTGTGTGAGTGTGACCTCATCTCTGTGTGTGTGATTGAGACCTGGTCTCTGTGTATGTGTGTGTAAGTGAAACCTGGTCTTTGTGTGTGTGAGTGAGACCTGGTCTCTGTGTCTGTGAGACCTGCTCTGTGAGTGTGAATGAGACCTGGTCTCTGTCTGTGTGAGTGAGACCTGGTCTCTGTGTGTGTGAGTGAGACCTGGCCTATGTGTGTGTGAGTGAGACCTGGTCTCTGTGTGTGTGAGTGAGACCTGGTCTCCGTGTGTGTGATTGAGACCTGGTCTCTGTGTGTGTGAGTGAGACCCGGTCTCTGTGTGTGTGAGTGAGACCTGGTCTCCGTGTGTGTGATTGAGACCTGGTCTCTGTGTGTGTGAGTGAGACCCGGTCTCTGTGTGTGTGAGTGAGACCTGGTATCTGTGTGTGTGAGTGAGACCTGATCTCTATGTGTGTGATTGAGACCTGGTCTGTGTGTGTGTGTGTGTGTAAGTGAAAGCTGGTCTCTGTGTGTGTGAGTGAGACCTCATCTCTGTGTGTGTGATTGAGACCTGGTCTCTGTGTATGTGTGTGTAAGTGAAACCTGGTCTTTGTGTGTGTGAGTGAGACCTGGTCTCTGTGTCTGTGAGACCTGCTCTGTGAGTGTGAATGAGACCTGGTCTCTATGTGTGTGAGTGAGACCTGGATTATGTGTATGTGAGTGAGACCTGGTCTGTGTGTGTGTGAGTGAGACCTGGTCTCTGCGTGTGTGAGTGAGACCTGGTCTCTGTGTGTGTGAGTGAGACCTGGTCTCTGCGTGTGTGAGTGAGACCTGGTCTCTGTGTGTGTGAGTGAGACCTGGTCTATGTGTGAGTGAGTGAGACCTGGTCTCTGTGTGTGTGAGTGAGACCTGGTCTCCGTGTGTGTGATTGAGACCTGGTCTCCGTGTGTGTGATTGAGACCTGGTCTCTGTGTGTGTGAATGAGACCCGGTCTCTGTGTGTGTGAGTGAGACCTGGTGTCTGTGTGTTTGAGTGAGACCTGGTCTCTGTGTGTGTGTGAGTGAGACCTGGTCTCTCTGTGTGTGAATGTGACCTGGTCTCTGTCTGAGTGAGTGAGACCTGGTCTCTGTGTGTGTGAGTGAGACCTGGCCTATGTGTGTGTGAGTGAGACCTGGTCTCCGTGTGTGTGATTGAGACCTGGTCTCTGTGTGTGTGAGTGAGACCCGGTCTCTGTGTGTGTGAGTGAGACCTGGTCTCCGTGTGTGTGATTGAGACCTGGTCTCTGTGTGTGTGAGTGAGACCCGGTCTCTGTGTGTGTGAGTGAGACCTGGTATCTGTGTGTGTGAGTGAGACCTGATCTCTATGTGTGTGATTGAGACCTGGTCTGTGTGTGTGTGTAAGTGAAAGCTGGTCTCTGTGTGTGTGAGTGTGACCTCATCTCTGTGTGTGTGATTGAGACCTGGTCTCTGTGTATGTGTGTGTAAGTGAAACCTGGTCTTTGTGTGTGTGAGTGAGACCTGGTCTCTGTGTCTGTGAGACCTGCTCTGTGAGTGTGAATGAGACCTGGTCTCTGTGTGTGTGAGCGAGACCTGGACTATGTGTGTGTGTGTGAGTGTGACCTCGTCTCTGTGTGTGTTAGTGAGACCTGATCTCTGTCTGTGTGATTGAGACCTGGTCTCTGTGTGTGTGTAAGTGAAACCTGGTCTCTGTGTGTATGATTGAGACCTGGTCTCTGTGTATGTGTGTGTAAGTGAGACCTGGTCTTTGTGTGTGTGAGTGAGACCTGGTCTGTGTGTGTGTGAGTGAGACCTGGTCTCTGTGTGTGAGACCTGGTGTCTGTGTATGTGTGTGTAAGTGAGACCTGGTCTTTGTGAGTGTGAATGAGATCTGGTCCATGTGTGTGTGAGTGAAACCTGGTCTCTGAGTGTGTGAGTGAGTCCTGGTTTGTGTGTGTGTGTGAGTGAGACCTGGTCTCTGTGTGTGTGGGTGAGACCTGGTCTCTGTGTGTGTGAGTGAGACCTGGTCTATGTGTGTGTGAGTGAGACCTGGTCTCTGTGTGTGTGTGAGTAAGACCTGGTCTCTCTGTGTGTGAGTGCGACCTGGTCTGTGAGTGAGAACTGGTCTGTGTGTGTGTGTGAGTGAGACCTGGTCTCTCTGTGTGTGAATGTGACCTGGTCTCTGTGTGTGTGAGTGAGACCTGGTCTCTGTGTGTGTGAGTGAGACCTGGTCTATGTGTGTGTGAGTGAGACCTGGTCTCTGTGTGTATGAGTGAGACCTGGTCTCCGTGTGTGTGATTGAGACCTGGTCTCTGTGTGTGTGAGTGAGACCCGGTCTCTGTGTGTGTGAGTGAGACCTGGTGTCTGTGTGTGTGAGTGAGACCTGGTCTCTGTGTGTGTGATTGAGACCTGGTCTCTGTGTATGTGTTTAAGTGAAACCTGGTCTCTGTGTGTGTGAGTGAGACGTCATCTCTGTGTGTGTGATTGAGACCTGGTCTCTGTGTATGTGTGTGTAAGTGAAACCTGGTCTTTGTGTGTGTGAGTGAGACCTGGTCTCTGTGTCTGTGAGACCTCTCTGTGAGTGTGAATGAAACCTGGTCTCTCTGTGTGTGAGTGAGACCTGGTCTGTGTGTGTGTGAGTGAGACCTGGTCTCTGCGTGTGTGAGTGAGACCTGGTCTCTGTGTGTGTGAGTGAGACCTGGTCTCTGTGTGTGAGTGAGACCTGGTCTCTGCGTGTGTGAGTGACACCTGGTCTCTGTGTGTGTGAGTGAGACGTGATATTTGTGTTTGTGAGTGAGACCTTGTCTCTGTGTGTGTGGGTGAGACCTGCTCTCTGTGTGTGAGTGAGACCTGGTCTCTGTGTGTGTGAGTGATACCTCGTCTCTGTGTGTGTGAGTGAGACCTGATCTCTGTCTGTGTGATTGAGACCTGGTCTCTGTGTGTGTGTGTAAGTGAAACCTGGTCTCTGTGTGTATGATTGAGACCTGGTCTCTGTATATGTGTGTGTAAGTGAGACCTGGTCTTTGTGTGTGTGAGTGAGACCTGGTCTGTGTGTGTGTGAGTGAGACCTGGACTCTGTGTGTGAGACCTGGTGTCTGTGTATGTGTGTGTAAGTGAGACCTGGTCTTTGTGAGTGTGAATGAGATCTGGTCCATGTGTGTGTGAGTGAAACCTGGTCTCTGTGTGTGTGAGTGAGACTTGGTCTCTTTGTGTGTGTGAGTGAGACCTGGCCTGTGTGTGTGTGTGTGAATGAGACCTCATCTCTGTGTGTGTGATTGAGACCTGGTCTCTGTGTATGTGTGTGTAATTGAAACCTGGTCTTTGTGTGTGTGAGTGAGACCTGGTCTCTGTGTGTGAGTGAAACCTGGTCTCTGTGTGTGTGTGAGTGAGACCTGGTCTCTGCGTGTGTGAGTGAGACCTTATCTCTGTGTGTGTGAGTGAGACCTGGTCTCTGTGTGTGTGAGTGAGGCCTACTCTCTGTGTGTGAGTGAGACCTGGTCTCTGTGTGTGAGAGAGACCTGGTCTCCGTTTGTGTGAGTGAGACCTGGTCTCTGTGTGTGTGAGTGAGACCTGGTCTCTGTGTGTGTGAGTGAGACCTGGTCTCCGTGTGTGTGATTGTTACCTGATCTCTGTGTGTGTGAGTGAGACCTGATATTTGTGTGTGTGAGTGAGACCTGTTCTCTGTGTGTGAGTGAGACCTGTTCTGTGTGTGTGTGAGACCTGGTCTGTGTGTGTGTGTGTGTGAGACATGGTCTCTGTGTGTGAGAGAGACCTGTTCTGTGTGTGTGTGAGTGAGACCTGGTCTCTCTGTGTGTAAATGTGACCTGGTCTCTGTGTATGTGAGTAAGACCTGGTCTCTGTGTGTGTGAGTGAGACCAGGTCTATGTGTGTGTGAGTGAGACCTGGTCTCAGTGTGTGTGAGTGAGACCTGGTCTCCGTGTGTGTGATTGAGACCTGGTCTCTGTGTGTGTGAGTGGGAACCGGTCTCTCTGTGTGTGAGTGAGACCTGGTGTCTGTGTGTGTGAGTGAGACCTGGTATCTGTGTGTCTGAGTGAGGCCTGGTCTTTGTGTGTGTGAGTTAGACCTGGTCTCTGTGAGTGTGAGTGAGACCTGATCTCTGTGTGTGTGATTGAGACCTGGTCTCTGTGTATGTGTGTGTAAGTGAGTCCTGGTCTTTGTGTGTGTGAGTGAGACCTGGTCTCTGTGTCTGTGAGACCTGGTCTGTGAGTGTGAATGAGACCTGTTCTCTGTGTTTGTGAGTGAAACCTGGTCTGTGTGTGTGTGAGTGAGACCTGGTCTCTGCGTGTGTGAGTGAGGCCTGGTCTCTGTGTGTGTGAGTGCGACCTGGTCTGTGTGTGTGTGAATGAGACCTGGTCTCTGTGAGTGTGAGTGAGACCTGGTATCTGTGTGTGGGGGTGAGACCTGATCTCTGTGTGTGTGATTGAGACCTGGTCTCTGTGTGTGTGATTGAGACCTGGTCTCTGTGTGTTTGTGTGTGTAAGTGAAACCTGGTCTCTGTGTGTGTGAGTGAGACCTGATCTCTGTGTGTGTGATTGAGACCTGGTCTCTGTGTGGGTGAGTGAGACCTGGTCTCTGTATGTGTGAGTGAGACCTGGTCTCTGTGTGTGTGAGTGAGACCTGGTCTCTGTGTGGGTGAGTGAGACCTGGTCTCTGTATGTGTGAGTGAGACCTGGTCTCTGTGTGTGTTAGTGAGACCTGGTATCTCTGTGTGTGAATGTGACCCGGTCTCTGTGTGTGTGAGTGAGACCTGGTCTCTGTGTGTGTGAGTGAGACCTGGTCTGTGAGTGAGACCTGGTCTCTGTGTGTGTGAATGAGACCTGGTCTCTGCATGTGTGAGTGAGACCTGGTCTCTGTGTATGTGTGAGTGAGACCTGGTCTGTGTGTGTGTGTGAGACCTGGTCTCTGTGTGTCTGTGAGTGTGACCTGGTCTCTGTGTGTGTGAGTGAGACCTGGTCTCTGTGTGTGAGAAAGACCTGTTCTGTGTGTGTGTGAGTGAGACCTGGTCTCTCTGTGTGTGAATGTGACCTGGTCTCTGTGTGTGTGAGTGAGACCTGGTCTCTGTGTGTGTGAGTGAGACCTGATCTATGTGTGTGTGAGTGAGACCTGGTCTCTGTGTGTGTGAGTGAGACCCGGTCTCTGTGTGTGTGAGTGAGACCTGGTGTCTGTGTGTGTGAGTGAGACCTGGTCTCTGTATGTGTGAGTGAGACCTGGTCTCTGTGTGTGTGAGTTAGACCTGGTCTCTGTGTGTGTGAGTGAGACCTGGTCTCTGTGTATGTGTGTGTAAGTGAAACTTGGTCTTTGTGTGTGTGAGTGAGACCTCATCTCTGTGTGTGTGATTGAGACCTGGTCTCTGTGTATGTGTGTGTAAGTGAAACCTGGTCTTTGTGTGTGTGAGTGAGACCTGGTCTCTGTGTCTGTGAGACCTGCTCTGTGAGTGTGAATGAGACCTGGTCTCTGTGTGTGTGAGTGAGACCTGGACTATGTGTATGTGAGTGAGACCTGGTCTGTGTGTGTGAGTGAGACCTGGTCTCTGTGTGTGTGAGTGAGACCTGCTCTCTTTGTGTGTGAGTGAGACCTGGTCTCTGAGTGTGTGAGTGAGACCTGGTCTCTGTGTGTGTTAGTGAGACCTGGTATCTCTGTGTGTGAATGAGACCCGGTCTCTGTGTGTGTGAGTGAGACCTGATATTTGTGTGTGTGAGTGAGACCTGGTCTCTCTGTGGGTGAGTGAGACCTGGTCTCTGTGTGTGTGAGTGAGACCTGGTCTGTGAGTGAGACCTGGTCTCTGTGTGTGTGAATGAGACCTGGTCTCTGCATGTGGGAGTGAGACCTGGTCTCTGTGTGTGTGAGTGAGACCTGGTCTCTGTGTGTGTGAGACCTGGTCTCTGTGTGTGTGTGAGTGAGACCTGGTCTCTGTGTGTGTGAGTGAGACCTGGTCTCTGTGTCTGTGAGACCTGCTCTGTGAGTGTGAATGAGACCTGGTCTCTGTGTGTGTGAGTGAGACCTGGTCTCTGTGTATGTGTGTGTAATTGAAACCTGGTCTTTGTGTGTGTGAGTGAGGCCTGGTCTCTGTGTGTGAGTGAAACCTGGTCTCTGTGTGTGTGAGTGAGACCTGGTCTCTGCGTGTGTGAGTGAGACCTGGTTTCTGTGTGTGTGAGACCTGGTCTCTGTGTGTGTGTGAGTGTGACCTCGTCTTTGCGTGTGTGAGTGAGACCTTATCTCTGTGTGTGTGAGTGAGACCTTGTCTCTGTGTGTGTGAGAGAGGCCTACTCTCTGTGTGTGAGTGAGACCTGGTCTCTGTGTGTGAGAGAGACCTGGTCTCCGTTTGTGTGAGTGAGACCTGGTCTCTGTGTGTGTGAGTGAGACCTGGTCTCTGTGTGTGTGAGTGAGACCTGGTCTCCGTGTGTGTGATTGTTACCTGATCTCTGTGTGTGTGAGTGAGACCTGATATTTGTGTGTGTGAGTGTGACCTGTTCTCTGTGTGTGAGTGAGACCTGTTCTGTGTGTGTGTGAGACCTGGTCTGTGTGTGTGTGTGAGACATGGTCTCTGTGTGTGAGAGAGACCTGTTCTGTGTGTGTGTGAGTGAGACCTGGTCTCTCTGTGTGTGAATGTGACCTGGTCTCTGTGTGTGTGAGTAAGACCTGGTCTCTGTGTGTGTGAGTGAGACCTGGTCTATGTGTGTGTGAGTGAGACCTGGTCTCAGTGTGTGTGAGTGAGACCTGGTCTCCGTGTGTGTGATTGAGACCTGGTCTCTGTGTGTGTGAGTGGGAACCGGTCTCTCTGTGTGTGAGTGAGACCTGGTGTCTGTGTGTGTGAGTGAGACCTGGTATCTGTGTGTCTGAGTGAGACCTGGTCTTTGTCTGTGTGAGTTAGACCTGGTCTCTGTGAGTGTGAGTGAGACCTGATCTCTGTGTGTGTGATTGAGACCTGGTCTCTGTGTGTGTGTGTAAGTGAAACCTGGTCTCTGTGTGTGTGAGTGAGACCTCATCTCTGTGTGTGTGATTGAGACCTGGTCTCTGTGTATGTGTGTGTAAGTGAGTCCTGGTCTTTGTGTGTGTGAGTGAGACCTGGTCTCTGTGTCTGTGAGACCTGGTCTGTGAGTGTGAATGAGACCTGGTCTCTGTGTTTGTGAGTGAAACCTGGTCTGTGTGTGTGTAAGTGAGACCTGGTCTCTGCGTGTGTGAGTGAGGCCTGGTCTCTGTGTGTGTGAGTGCGACCTGGTCTGTGTGTGTGTGAATGAGACCTGGTCTCTGTGAGTGTGAGTGAGACCTGGTCTCTGTGTGTGGGGGTGAGACCTGATCTCTGTGTGTGTGATTGAGACCTGGTCTCTGTGTGTGTGATTGAGACCTGGTCTCTGTGTGTTTGTGTGTGTAAGTGAAACCTGGTCTCTGTGTGTGTGAGTGAGACCTGATCTCTGTGTGTGTGATTGAGACCTGGTCTCTGTGTATGTGTGTGTAAGTGAGACCTGGTCTTTGTGAGTGTGAATGAGATCTGATCTCTGTGTGTGTAAGTGAAACCTGGTCTCTGTGTGGGTGAGTGAGACCTGGTCTCTGTATGTGTGAGTGAGACCTGGTCTCTGTGTGTGTGAGTGAGACCTGGTCTCTGTGTGGGTGAGTGAGACCTGGTCTCTGTATGTGTGAGTGAGACCTGGTCTCTGTGTGTGTTAGTGAGACCTGGTATCTCTGTGTGTGAATGTGACCCGGTCTCTGTGTGTGTGAGTGAGACCTGGTCTCTGTGTGTGTGAGTGAGACCTGGTCTGTGAGTGAGACCTGGTCTCTGTGTGTGTGAATGAGACCTGGTCTCTGCATGTGTGAGTGAGACCTGGTCTCTGTGTGTGTGAGTGAGACCTGGTCTGTGTGTGTGTGTGTGAGACCTGGTCTCTGTGTGTGTGTGAGTGAGACCTGGTCTCTGTGTGTGTGAGTGAGACCTGGTCTCTGTGTGTGAGAAAGACCTGTTCTGTGTGTGTGTGAGTGAGACCTGGTCTGTGTGTGTGTGAGTGAGACCCGGTCTCTGTGTGTGTGAGTGAGACCTGGTGTCTGTGTGTGTGAGTGAGACCTGGTCTCTGTATGTGTGAGTGAGACCTGGTCTCTGTGTGTGTGAGTTAGACCTGGTCTCTGTGTGTGTGAGTGAGACCTGGTCTCTGTGTATGTGTGTGTAAGTGAAACTTGGTCTTTGTGTGTGTGAGTGAGACCTCATCTCTGTGTGTGTGATTGAGACCTGGTCTCTGTGTATGTGTGTGTAAGTGAAACCTGGTCTTTGTGTGTGTGAGTGAGACCTGGTCTCTGTGTCTGTGAGACCTGCTCTGTGAGTGTGAATGAGACCTGGTCTCTGTGTGTGTGAGTGAGACCTGGACTATGTGTATGTGAGTGAGACCTGGTCTGTGTGTGTGTAAGTGAGACCTGGTCTCTGTGTGTGTGAGTGAGACCTGGTCTCTTTGTGTGTGAGTGAGACCTGGTCTCTGAGTGTGTGAGTGAGACCTGGTCTCTGTGTGTGTTAGTGAGACCTGGTATCTCTGTGTGTGAATGAGACCCGGTCTCTGTGTGTGTGAGTGAGACCTGATATTTGCGTGTGTGAGTGAGACCTGGTCTCTCTGTGGGTGAGTGAGACCTGGTCTCTGTGTGTGTGAGTGAGACCTGGTCTGTGAGTGAGACCTGGTCTCTGTGTGTGTGAATGAGACCTGGTCTCTGCATGTGTGAGTGAGACCTGGTCTCTGTGTGTGTGAGTGAGACCTGGTCTCTGTGTGTGTGAGACCTGGTCTGTGTGTGTGTGTGAGTGAGACCTGGTCTCTGTGTGTGTGAGTGAGACCTGGTCTCTGTGTCTGTGAGTGAGACCTGGTCTCTGTGTGTGTGAGACCTGGTCTCTGTGTGTGTGTGTGAGCGTGACCTCGTCTCTGTGTGTGTTAGTGAGACCTGGCCTCTGTGTGTGTGAGTGAGACGTGATATTTGTGTTTGTGAGTGAGACCTGATCTCTCTGTGTGTGAGTGAGACATGGTCTCTGTGTGTGTGAGTGATACCTGATCTCTGTGTGTGTGATTGAGACCTGGTCTCTGTGTGTGTGTGTAAGTGAGACCTGGTCTTTGTGTGTGTGAGTGAGACCTGGTCTGTGTGTGTGTGAGTGAGACCTGGTCTCTGTGTGTGAGACCTGGTGTCTGTGTATGTGTGTGTAAGTGAGACCTGGTCTTTGTGAGTGTGAATGAGATCTGGTCCATGTGTGTGTGAGTGAGACCTGGTCTGTGTGTGTGTGTGAGTGAGACGTGGTCTATGTGTATGTGAGTTAGACCTGGTCTCTGTGTGTGTGATTGAGACCTGGTCTCTGTGTGTGTGAGTGAGACCTGGCCTGTGTGTCTGTGTGATTGAGACCTCATCTCTGTGTGTGATTGAGACCTGTTCTCTGTGTATGTGTGTGTAAGTGAAACCTGGTCTTTGTGTGTGTGAGTGAGACCTGGTTTCTGTGTGTGTGAGACCTGGTCTCTGTGTGTGTGTGTGAGTGTGACCTCGTCTCTGCGTGTGTGAGTGAGACCTGATCTCTGTGTGTGTGATTGAGACCTGGTCTCTGTGTATGTGTGTAAGTGAAACCTGGTCTTTGTGTGTGTGAGTGAGACCTGGTCTCTGTGTGTGTGAGTGAGGCCTGCTCTCTGTGTGTGAGTGAGACCTGGTCTCTGTGTGTGAGAGAGACCTGGTCTCTGTTTGTGTGAGTGAGACCTGGTCTCCGTTTGTGTGAGTGAGACCTGGTCTCTGTGTGTGAGTGAGACCTGTTCAGTGTGTGTGTGAGACCTGGTCTCTGTGTGTGTGTGAGACATGGTTCTGTGTGTGAGAGAGACCTGTTCTGTGTGTGTGTGAGTGAGACCTGGTCTCTCTGTGTGTGAATGTGACCTGGTCTCTGTGTGTGTGAGTGAGACCTGATCTCTCTGTGTGTGAGTGAGACCTGGTCTATGTTTGTGTGAGTGAGACCTGGTCTCTGTGTGAGTGAGTGAGACCTGGTCTCCGTGTGTGTGATTGAGACATGGTCTCTGTGTGTGTGAGTGAGAACCGGTCTCTCTGTGTGTGATTGAGACCTGGTGTCTGTGTGTGCGAGTGAGACCTGGTCTCTGTGAGTGTGAGCGAGACCTGATCTCTGTGTGTGTGATTGAGACCTGGTCTCTGTGTATGTGTGTGTAAGTGAGTCCTGGTCTTTGTGTGTGTGAGTGAGACCTGGTCTCTGTGTCTGTGAGACCTGGTCTGTGAGTGTGAATGAGACCTGGTCTCTGTGTGTGTGAGTGAAACCTGGTCTGTGTGTGTGTGAGTGAGACCTGGTCTCTGCGTGTTTGAGTGCGACCTGGTCTGTGTGTGTGTGAATGAGACCTGGTCTCTGTGAGTGTGAGTGAGACCTGGTCTCTGTGAGTGTGAGCGAGACCTGATCTCTGTGTGTGTGATTGAGACCTGGTCTCTGTGTATGTGTGTGTAAGTGAGTCCTGGTCTTTGTGTGTGTGAGTGAGACCTGGTCTCTGTGTCTGTGAGACCTGGTCTGTGAGTGTGAATGAGACCTGGTCTCTGTGTGTGTGAGTGAAACCTGGTCTGTGTGTGTGTGAGTGAGACCTGGTCTCTGTGTGTTTGAGTGCGACCTGGTCTGTGTGTGTGTGAATGAGACCTGGTCTCTGTGAGTGTGAGTGAGACCTGGTCTCTGTGTGTGAGAGTGAGACCTGATCTCTGTGTGTGTGATTGAGACTTGGTCTGTGTGTGTGTGTGTGTGTAAGTGAAACCTGGTCTCTGTGTGTGTGAGTGAGACCTGATCTCTGTGTGTGTGATTGAGATCTGGTCTCAGTGTATGTGTGTGTAAGTGAGTCCTGGTTTTTATGTGTATGATTGAGACCTGGTCTCTGTGTGTGAGACCTGGTCTCTGTGTATGTGTGTGTAAGTGAGACCTGGTCTTTGTGAGTGTGAATGAGATCTCGTCTTTGTGTGTGTAAGTGAAACCTGGTCTCTGTGTGTGTGAGTGAAACCTGGTCTCTGTGTGTGTGAGTGAGACCTGGTCTCTTTGTGTGTGAGTGAGACCTGGTCTCTGAGCGTGTGAGTGAATCCTGGTTTGTGTGTGTGATTGAGACCTGGTCTCTGTGTGTGTGAGTGAGACCTGGTCTCTGTGTGGGTGAGTGAGACCTGGTCTCTGTATGTGTGAGTGAGACCTGGTCTCTGTGTGTGTTAGTGAGACCTGGTCTCTCTGTGTGTGAGTGCGACCTGGTCTGTGGGTGAGACCTGGTCTCTGTGTGTGTGAGTGAGACCTGGTCTCTGTGTGTGTGAGTGAGACCTGGTCTCTGTGTGTGTATGAGTGAGACCTGGTCTGTGTGTGTGTGTGAGTGAGACCTGGTCTGTGTGTATGAGTGAGACCAGGTCTCTGTGTGTGTGAATGAGACCTGGTCTCTGTGGGTGTTAGTGAGACCTGGTCTCTGTGTGTGTGAGTGAGACCTGGTCTCTGTGTGTGTGAGTGAGACCTGGGCTGTGAGTGAGAGCTGGTCTCTGGGTGTGTTAGTGAGGCCTGGTCTCTGTGTGTGTGAGTGAGACCTGGTCTATGTGTGTGTGAGTGAGACCTGGTCTCTGTGTGTGTGAGTGAGACCTGGTCTCTGTGTTTGTGAGTGAGACCTGGTCTCTGTGTGTGTATGAGTGAGACCTGGTCTGTGTGTGTGTGAGTGAGACCTGGTTTGTGTGTGTGAGTGAGACCAGGTCTCTGTGTGTGTGAGTGAGACCTGGTCTCTGTGTGTGTTAGTGAGACCTGGTCTCTGTGTGTGAGTGAGACCTGGTCTCTGTGTGTGTGGGTTAGACCTGGTCTGTGTGTGTGTGAGTGAAACCTCGTCTCTGTGTGTGTGAGTGAGACCTGGTCTCTATGTGAGTGAGTGAGACCTGGTCTCTGTGTGTGTGAGTGCGACCTGGTCTGTGAGTGAGACCTGGTCTCTGTGTGAGTGAGTGAGACCTGATCTCTGTGTGTGTGAGTGAGACCTGGTCTCTGTGTGTGTGAGACCTGGTTTGTGTGTGTGTGTGTGAGTGAGACCTGGTCTCTGTGTGTGTGAGTGAGACCTGGTCTCTGTGTGTTTGAGTGAGACCTGGTCTCTGTGTGTTTGAGACCTGGTCTGTGTGTGTGTGAATGAGACCTGGTCTCTCTGTGTGTGTGAGTGAGACCTGGTCTCCGTGTGTGTGTGAGACCTGGTCTCTGTGTGTGTGAGAACTGGTCTCTGTGTGTGTGAGTGAGACCTGGTCTCTGTGTGTGTGAATGAGACCTGGTCTCTATGTGTGAGTGACATCTGGTCTCTGGGTGTGTGATTGAGACCTGGTCTCTGTGTGTGTGAGACCTGGTCTCTGTGTGTGTGAGTGAGACCTGGTCTCTGTGTGTGTGAGTGAGACCTGGTCTCTATGTGTGAGTGACATCTGGTCTCTGTGTGTGTGAGTGAGACCTGGTCTCTGTGTGTGTGAGTGAGACCTGGTCTGTGTGTGTGTGAGTTAGACCTGGTCTCTGTGTGTGAGTGAAACCTGGTCTGTGTGTGTGTGAGTGAGACCTGGTCTCTGTGTGTGTGAGTGAGACCTGGTCTGTGTGTGTGTGAGTTAGACCTGGTCTCTGTGTGTGTGAGTGAAACCTGGTCTGTGTGTGTGTGAGTGAGACCTGGTCTCTGTGTGTGTGAGTGAGACCTGGTCTCTGTGTGTGTGAGTGAGACCTGGGCTGTGAGTGAGACCTGGTCTCTGGGTGTGTTAGTGAGGCCTGGTCTCTGTGTGTGTGAGTGAGACCTGGTCTATGTGTGTGTGTGAGTGAGACCTGGTCTCTGTGTGTGTGAGTGAGACCTGTTCTGTGTGTGTGTGTAAGTGAGACCTGGTCTCTGTGTGTGTGAGTGGGACCTGGTCTTTGTGTGTGTGAGTGAGACCTGGTCTCTGTGTGTGTGAGTGAGACCTGGTCTCTGTGTGTGTATGAGTGAGACCTGGTCTGTGTGTGTGTGTGAGTGAGACCTGGTCTCTGTGTGTGTGTTTGAATGAGACCTGGCCTCTGTGTGTGTGAGACCTGATCTCTGTGTGTGTGAGACCTGGTCTCTGTGTGTGTGAGTGAGACCTGGTCTCTGTGTGGGTGTGTGAGACCTGGTCTGTGTGTGTGAGTGAGACCTGGTCTCTGTGTGTGTGAGTGAGATCTGGTCTCTGTGTGTGTGAGTGAGACCTGGTCTCTGTGTGTGTGAGTGAGACCTGGTCTGTGTGTGTGTGAGTGAGACCTGGATTCTGTTTATGTGTGTAAGTGAAACCTTGTCTTTGTGTGTGTGAGACCTGGTCTCTGTGTGTGTGAGACCTGCTCTGTGAGTGTGAATGAGACCTGGTCTCTGTGTGTGTGAATGAGACCTGGTCTCTGTGAGTGTGAATGAGACCTGGTCTCTGTGTGTGTGAGTGAGACCTGGTCTCTGTGTGTGTGAGTGAGACCTGGTCTCTGTGTGTGTGAGTGAGACCTGGTCTCTGTGTGTGTGAGTGAGACCTGGTCTCTGTGTGTGTGAGTGAGACCTGGTCTGTGTGTGTGTGAGACCTGGTCTCTGTGTGAGTGAGACCTGGTCTCTGTGTGTGTGTGTGTGAGTGAGACCTGGTCTCTGTGTGTGTGAGACCTGGTCTGTGTGTGTGTGAGACCTGGTCTGTGTGTGTGTGTGAGTGAGACCTGGTCTCTGTGTGTGTTAGTGAGACCTGGTCTCTGTGTGTGTGTGAGTGAGACCTGGTCTCTGTGTGTGTGAGTGAGACCTGGTCTCTGTGTGTGTGTGTGTGTGTGAGACCTGGTCTCTGTGTAAGTGAGACCTGGTCTCTGTGTGTGTGTGTGAGACCTGGTCTCTGTGTGAGTGAGACCTGGTCTCTGTGTGTGTGAGTGAGACCTGGTCTCTGTGTGTGTGAGTGAGACCTGGTCTCTGTGTGTGTGTGTGAGACCTGGTCTCTGTGTGTGTGAGTGAGACCTGGTCTCTGTGTGTGTGTGTGTGAGACCTGGTCTCTGTGTGTGTGAGTGAGACCTGGTCTCTGTGTGAGTGAGACCTGGTCTCTGTGTGTGTGAGTGAGACCTGGTCTCTCTCCACACGTCCATCTCCCCCCCGCCCCCACCCCTGTCCCAGGAGCGACCCCGCCCTGCCTACCGCTGGTGGCCGTCGCCTCGCTGGGCTTCCTCCTCCTCCTGGCGGCCGTGCGCGCCTCCCCGGCCCTGGGGGCTTCCGCGAGCCCCGGGGGCGCCGCGGTGGCCGCGAGCCCCACGGGCCGGGGCGCGATGTCCTTCCCGCAGATGCTGGAGGAGAGCGTCAGGCAGGCGGCGCGCCTCCTCGCCCTCTCGTACGACACCTACCGGCAATACGTGAGTCAGCACGGGGCGCAGATACTCGTGGGCACACGGGGGGGGGGGGCTGTGGTGGGGGGGGTGTAGGTGGGGCAGGGGTGTAGGTGGGTGGGTGTAGGTGGGGCAGGGGTGTAGGTGGGTGGGTGTAGGTGGGGCAGGGGTGTAGGTGGGTGGGTGTAGGTGGGAAGTGTAGGTGGGTGTAGGTGGGGCAGGGGTGTAGGTGGGTGGGTGTAGGTGGGAAGTGTAGGTGGGGGGGGGTATAGTTTGGCGTGTCTAGGTTGGCGTTGTAGGTGGGGGCGGTGTAGGTGAGGGGGGGGTGTTGGTGGGTGGGTGTAGGTGGGTGTAGGTGGGGGGGGTGTAGGTGGGGGGGTATAGGTGGGCGGGTCAAGGTTGGCGGGTGAAGGTAGGCGGGTGTAGGTGGGGGGGGGGGTGTAGGTGGGGGAGGTGTAGGTGAGGGGGGGTGTTGGTGGGTGTGTGTAGGTAGGTGTAGGTGGGGGGGTGGTGTAGTTGGGCGGGTGAAGGTAGGGTGTAGGTGGGGTGTAGGTAGGTAGGCGGGCGTCGGTGTGGGGTGAAGGTAGGTGGGGTGTAGGTGGGGTGTAGGTGGGGTGTAGGTGGGTAGGCGGGTGTAGGTGGGGGGTGATTGTAGGTGGGGTGTAGGTGGGGTGTAGGTGGGGTGTAGGTTGGCGGGTGTTGGTGGGTGGGTTTAGGTGGGGGGGTGTAGGTGGGGTGTAGGTGGGGTGTAGGTGGGGTGTTGGAGGAGTGTAGGTTGGCGGGTGTAGGTGGGGGGGTTGAGGTTGCGGTGCCTCAAATATTGGAGGAAGAAGTCACCCCCTGTGAGTGGCTGGCTGAGGTGCCATCTGTTGTGGAAGTACTGAAGGCGATCCAGAGTCTGAGACCAGGAAAGGCAGCGGGCAGAGATGATCTCCCAAGAGAAATGCCGAGGGAGGGTGGCGTTTGTGCACAGACTGCCCTATATGACATTATAACAATAGTCTGGACCACTGGATGGGTTCAACAGGATTGGAAGGATGCCCTGGTGGTACCCCTCTTTAAGAAGGGGGACCGCACAGACTGTAACAACTACAGGGGCATCTCACTCCTCAGTGTGCCGGGAAAGGTCCTGGCAAGGATTATTCAACATCGCCTTGCCATGCACGCTGAGGAGAGGCTTGCGGAGCCCCAGTGCGGTTTCAGGAAAAGGCGGTCCTGCACAGATGCCATATTTTCTGTCCGTCTGCTACAGCAGAGGTGTAGCGAATTCCAACAAGACCTACATCTCTGCTTTATTGACCTGGTCAAGGCCTATGATACCATCAGTATGCCTGGGCTCTGGGTTGTTCTTCGTGCTTTCGGAGTCCCTGACCCTCTGCTCATAATTATTAAGGACCTTCGTGATGGTGAGAGGGCCCAGGTAAAACTACGTGGCCGGGTGTCGGAGCCATTCCCTGTTAACCTTGGGGTGCGACAGGGATGTCCTCTGGCTCCCACATTATTTAACATCTATTTGACCAAGTAGTTTGGGAAGCCTTCGATGGCTGTATGGGAGGAATTTCCATCTGGTACAACTACAATTGGAGGCTGATCGATGCCCAGGTGCGGTCAAGGGATGGCTCCCTATTGGTCAACCATGTTACGTGTGCCGATGATCTGGTGATTGCTGCTCACTCAGAGGAGAATTTGGGGGCGCTTCTGTTAAACCTGGAACTTGCCACTAAGAGGTGGGGCCTTACCATGGTGGTGGTGGTGTCGTAGGTGATTGTGCTGCTGCTGTGACGTTGGTGTCAAACAACTGATGAGTGAAATCGTTCCATTGTGGGATGGAGACCGTGACGCGTGGGTTACACGCAGGCGAGAAACTCACCTGTGTGTAGCAGTGGATAGAGCACGATTGCTGCTACTGCTGATGGGAGTGGCCGTTGCAATGATCATGATGATCAGGATAGACTGATAGTAATAGCAGGAGCATGGATGTCGATGGCGGCGATGATGATGCTGCTGTTGATGGCTCCTACTGCTGATGACGATGATGTAGCGACTACGACTTATCATGATGATGATGATACTCACTAACTAACTCACTACCTAACTCACGAACCAACTAAATCACTATCAAACTCACTAACCCACTAACTAACTCAATATCTATCTCACTCACTAACTAACTGACACACCAACTAAGTAACTCACTAACTAACTCACTAACTCACTAACTAACTCACTAACTCACTCACTAACTCATTCACGAACTAACCAACTCGCTCATTCTGTCACTCAGTAACTAACTCACTCACACATTAACTCACTAACTAACTCACTAACACACTCAATCACTAACTAATTTACTCACTCACTCACTAACTCACTCACTAACTCACTCACTAACTCACTAACTAAATGACTCACTAACACAGTCACTCAATAAGTAACTCACTAACTCACTTGCTGACTCACAAACTCACTAACTCACTAATACACTCACTAACTAACTCACTGACTCACTAACTAACTCACTCACTGACTCACTCCCTAACTCACTAACTAACTAACTCACTAACACACTCAATCACTAACTCACTCACTAACTGACTCACTAAAAAACTCACTAACTAACTAATTCACTCACTAACTCACTCACTCACTAACTTACTAATTCACTGACTCACTAACTCACTCACTAACTAACTCACTAACTCACTCAATGACTCACTAACTCAATAACTGACTAATTCACTCACTAACTAACTCACTGACTCACTGACTAACTCACTCACTGACTCACTAACTCACGAACTAACTCACTAACTCAATACCTCACTCACTAACTAACTCACTCACTAACTAAATAACTCAATAACTAACTCACTCACTAACTAACTCACTCGTTAACTCACTAACTAACTGACTCACTAACTAACTAACTTACTCACTCACTAACTCACTCACTCAAAAACTCAGCTACTAACTCACTAATTCACTCACTAACTGACTAAGTAACTAACTCACTCACTCATTACCTCACAAACTCACTCAATCACTAACTAACTCACTCACTAACTAAATAACTCAATAACTAACTCACTCACTAACTAACTAACGATCTAACTCACAAACTAACTAATTTACTGACTCACTAACTAACTAACTGACACACTCACTAACTACCTAACTCACTCATTAAATAACTAACTCACTAACTGACTCACTCACTCACTGACTAACTGACTCACTAACTAACTAACTAACTCACTCACTAACGCTCTCACTAACTCACTAACTCACTCACTCATTAACTCACTCGCTAACCGACTCACTAACTCACTAACTCACTAACTCACTCACTAACTAACTAACCCAATCACTAACTAAATAACTCAATAACACACTCACTCACTAACTCACTCACTCACTCACTAACTGACTCACTGACTCACTAACTAACTCACTCACTAATTAATTTACGAACTAACTAACTCGCTCATTCTCTCACTCAGTAACTAACACACTCACTCATTAACTCACTAACTAACTCACTAACACACTCAATCACTAACTAATTTACTCACTCACTCACTAATTAACTCACTAACTCACTCACTGAGACTCACTCACTAACTCACTAACTAAATAACTCACTAACATACTCACTCACTAAGTAACTCACTAACTCATTCGCTGACTCACTAACTCACTAACTCACTAATTCACTCACTAACTAACTCACTGACTCACTAACTAACTGACTCACTGACTCACTCATTAACTAACTAACTCACTAACACACTCAATCACTAACTCACGCACTCACTTACTGACTCACTAACAAACTCACTAACTAACTCACTCACTCACAAACTCACTCACTCACTAAATCACTAATTCACTGACTCACTAACTCACTCACTAACTCACTCACTAACTAACTTAATAACTCACTCAATGACTCACTAACTCAATAACTCACTAATTCACTCACTAACTAACTCACTAACTAACTCACTCACTGACTCACTATCTCACTAACTAACTCACGAACTAACTCACTAACTCAATTCCTCCCTCACTAACTCACTCATTAACTAACTCACTCACTAACTAAATAAATCAATAACTAACTCACTCACTAACTAACTAACTCACTCGTTAACTCACTAACTAACTGACTCACTAACTAACTTACTCACTCACTAACTAACTCACTCATTCAATAGCTCACCCACTAACTCACAAACTCACTCAATCACTAATTAACTCACTGACTAACTAAATAACTCAATAACTAACTCACTCACTAACTAACTCACGATCGAACTCACTCACTAACTAACTAATTTACTGACTCACTAACTAACTAACTGACTCACTCACTAACTACCTAACTCACTCATTAACTAACTAACTAACTCACTAACTCACTCACTCACTGACTAACTGACTCGCTAACTAACTAACTCACTCACTAACTCTCTCACTAACTCACTCACTAACTCACTCACTCGCTAAGCGACTCACTAACTCATTAACTAACTCACTAACTCACTCACTAACTAACTAACCCAATCACTAACTAAATAACTCACTAACACACTCACTCACTAACTCACTCACTAACTGACTCATTAACTGACTCACTAACTAACTCACTCACTAACTCACTAACTCACTGACTCACTAACTCACTAATTCACTGACTCACTAACTCACTCACTAACTCACTAACTAACTCATTAACTCACTCACTGACTCACTAACTCAATAACTCACTAATTCACTCACTAACTAACTCATTGACTCACTAACAAACTCACTCACTGACTCACTAACTCACTAACTAACTCACGAACTAACTCACTAACTCAATACCTCACTCACTAACTCACTCGCTAACTAAGTGAGTTATTTATTTATCACTAAATAAATAACTCACTAACTATCTCACTCACTAACTAACTAACTAACTCACTCGTTAACTCACTAACTAACTAACTGACTCACTAACTAACTAACTAAGTAACTCAATCACTAACTAACTAACTCACTCACTCAATAACTCACCCACTAACTCACTAACAAACTCACTAACTAACGAACTAACTCACTCATTCCCTCATTAACTCACAAACTCACTCAATCACTAACTCACTCACTAACTGAATAACTCAATAACTAACTCACTCACTAACTAACTCACGATCTAACTCACTCACTAACTAACTAATTTACTGACTCACTAACTAACTGACTCACTCACTAACTACCCCATCACTCATTAACTAACTAACTCATTAACTCACTCACTAACTGACTCACTAACTCACTCACTCGCTAACCGACTCACTAACTCACTAACTAATTCACTAACTCACTCACTAATTAACTAACTCCCTCATTAACTCACAAACTCACTCAATCACTAACTCACTCACTAACTAAATAACTCAATAACTAACTCACTCACTAACTAACTCACGATCTAACTTACTCACTAACTAACTAATTTACTGACTCACTAACTAACTGACTCACTCACTAACTACCTCATTCACTCATTAACTAACTCATTAACTCACTCACTAACTGACTCACTAACTAATTAACTAACTCACTCACTCATTCACTAACTAACTAACTAACTCACTAACTCACTCAAGAATTACCTGACTCTCTCACTAACTAAATAACTCACTCACTAACTCACTCACTAACTCACTCACTCACTCACGAACTAACTAACTCACTCAATCACAAACTAACTCACTCACTAACTAAATAACTCAACAACTAACTAACTAACTCACTCACTAACTAACTAACTAACTCACTCACTCACTCACTAACTCACTAACTAACTCACTATCTCACTAACTAATTAACTGAATTACTAACGAACTGACTCACTAACTAACTAACTAATTACCTCACTCACTCACTAACTCACTCACTCACTAACTAACTAACTCACTAACTGACTCACTAACTAACTCACTAACTCACTCACTCACTAACTAACTCACTAAGTAACTCAATAACTAACTCACTCACTCACTAACTAACTCACTCAATCACTCACTCACTAACTAACTCACTAACGCACTAACTAACTAACTGAATCACTAACGAACTGACTCATTCACTAATTAACTAACTCACTCACTCACTAACTGACTAACTAACTCACTAACTTACTCGCTGACTAACTAACTAACTCAATCACTAACTAACTCACTCACTAACTAACTCACTAAATAACTTAATAACTCACTCACTGACTCACTAACTAACTCACTCACTAACTTACTCACTGACTCACTAACTAATTCACTAACTCACTCACTAACTAACTCACTAACTCACTAACTCACTAACTTACTAACTAACTCACAACCTAACTAACTCACTAACTAACTCACTAACTTACTCACTCACTGACTCACTCACTCACTAACTAACTCACTAACTAACTCACTAACTTACTCACTCACTGACTCACTAACTAACTCACTAACTAACTCACTAACTATTAACTATTTTTATTCTATTTTACCAGGTCAGGCCCTACACTGAGCTGCGTAGCTGTTTATCAAAAGCGACCATCGGTAGCTCAGCGAAGTGGAGACGATCGTTGTCATCATCATATGGCACCTCATAGCAGCAGCCAAATTACTTTGCACGCGTGGTGATGTTAATTCTAAATGTGAAGGGGGGAAAACCGGAGAACCCGGATCAAAATCCACGCGATCACGGGAAGAGAGAAAAAGACACGCAAACTCCAAATATACAGCAGCAGGCGTCAGGGTGGGAATTGTACCGACGACCTCCTGCATACAAGGCGAGGTAGTTAACATCTCGTCAGCGTGATGATGATGAGAGATAGACACGCAAATTCCAAAATATATAACAGGCGTGGGGATCAAACCCACGACCTCCTGCGTACAAGGTGATGTAGTGAACATATCGTCACCGTGATGATGATGAAGATGAGATAACATCTCTTCACCGTGATGATGATGAGAGATAACATCTCTTCACTGTGATGATGATGAGATAACATCTCTTCACTGTGATGATGAAGATGATGATGAGAGATAACATCTCTTCACTGTGATGATAATGAGATAACATCTCTTCACTGAGATGATGATGATGAGATAACATCTCTTTACTGTGATGATGATGAGATAACATCTCTTCACCGTGATGATGATGAGAGATAACATCTCTTCACTGTGATGATGATGAGATAACATCTCTTCACTGAGATGATGATGATGAGATAACATCTCTTCACCGTGATGATGATGAGAGATAACATCTCTTCACTGTGATGATGATGAGATAACATCTCTTCACTGAGATGATGATGATGAGATAACATCTCTTTACTGTGATGATGATGATGATGAGATAACATCTCGTTACCGTGATGATGATGAGATAACATCTCTTCACTGTGATGATGATGATGATGATGATATAACATCTCTTCACTGTGATGATGATGATGAGATAACATCTCGTCACCGTGATGATGATGATGATGACATAATATCTCTTCACTGTGATGATGATGATGATGAGATAACATCTCTTCACTGTGATGATTATGATGATGAGATAAAATCTCTTCACTGTGATGATGATGATGATGAGAGAAAACATCTCTCGACTGTGATGATGATGATGATGATGAGATGACATCTCTTCACTGTAATGATGATGATGAGATAACATCTCTTCACTGTGATGATGAAGATGAGATAACATCTCTTCACCGTGATGATGATGAGATAACGTCTCTTCACTGTGATGATGAAGATGATGAGATAACATCTCTTCACTGTGATGATGATGATGATGAGAGAACATTTCTTCACTGTAATGATGATGAAGATGAGATAACATCTCTTGACTGTGATGATGATGAGATAACATCTCTTGACTGTGATGATGAAGATGATGAGATAACATCTCTTCACGGTGATGATGATGAGAGAACATCTCTTCACTGTAATGATGATGAAGATGAGATAACATCTCTTGACTGTGATGATGATGATGATGAGATTACATCTCTTGACTGTGATGATGATGCTGATGAGATAACATCTCGTCACCGTGATAATGATGATGATGATGAGATAATATCTCTTCACTGTAATGATGATGATGATGAGATAACATCGCTTCACTGTAATGATGATGATGATGAGATAACATCTCTTCACTGTGATGATGATGAGATAACATCTAGTCAACGTGATGATGATGATGATGAGAGATAACATCTCTTCACTGTGGTGATGATGATGATGATGAGATAACATCTCTTCACTGTAATGATGATGATGATGATGATATAACATCTCTTCACTGTGATGATGATGTTGATGATGAGAGATAACATCTCTTCACTGTGATGATGATGAGAGATAACATCTCTTCACTGTGATGATGAGAGATAACATCTCTTCACATGATGATGATGATGAGAGATAACATCTCTTCACTGTGATGATGATGATGATGAGATAACATCTCTCAACTGTGATGATGAGAGATAACATACCTTCACTGTGATGATGATGATGATATAACATCTCTTCACTGTGATGATGATGATGAGAGATAACATCTATTCACTGTGATGATGATGAGATAACATCTCTTCACCGTGATGATAATGATGAGGGATAACATCTCTTCACTGTGATGATGATGATGATGAGATAATATCTCGTCACCGTGATGATGATGATGACGTAATATCTCTTCACTGTGATGATGATGAGAGATAACATCTCTTCACCATGATGATGGTGATTACATAACATCTCTTCACTGTGATGATGATGATGATGATGATATAACATCTCTTCACTGTGATGATGATGTTGATGAGATAGCATCTCTTCACTGTGATGATGATGATGATGAGATAACATCTCTCAAGTGTGATGATGATGAGAGATAACATACCTTCACTGTGATGATGATGATGATATAACATCTCATCACTGTGATGATGATGAGAGATAAAATCTATTCACTGTGATGATGATGAGATAACATCTCTTCACCGTGATGATAATGATGAGGGATAACATCTCTTCACTGTGATGATGATGATGATGAGATAATATCTCGTCACCGTGATGATGATGATGACGTAATATCTCTTCACTGTGATGATGAGAGATAACATCTCTTCACCATGATGATGATGAGAGATAACATCTCTTCACTGTGATGATGATGAGAGATAACATATCTTCACCATGATGATGATGAGAGATAACATCTCTTCACCGTGATGATGGTGATGACATAACATCTCTTCACTGTGATGATGATGAGAGATAACATATCTTCACCGTGATGATGATGATTATGATATAACATCTCTTCACCGTGATTATGATGATTATGAGATAACATCTCTTCACTATGATGATGATGATGATGAGATGTTTCTTCACCGTGGTGATGATGATGATGATGAGAGATAACATCTTTTCACCGTGATGATGATGATGATGAGAGATAACATCTCTTCACCGTGGTGGTGATGATGATGATGATGAGAGATAACATCTATTCACTGTGATGATGATGAGAGATAACATCTCTTCACATGATGATGATGATGATGAGAGATAACATCTCTTCACATGATGATGATGATGAGAGATAACATCTCTTCACATGATGATGATGATGATGAGAGATAACATCTCTTCACCGTGGTGGTGATGATGATGATGATGATGAGAGATAACATCTCTTCACTGTGATGATGAGAGATAACATCTCTTCACATGATGATGATGATGATGAGAGATAACATCTCTTCACATGATGATGATGATGATGAGAGATAACATCTCTTCACATGATGATGATGATGATGATGAGAGATAACATCTCTTCACCGTGATGATGATGATGATGAGAGATAACATCTCTTCACTGTGATGATGATGATGATGAGAGATAACATCTCTTCACATGATGATGATGAGAGATAACATCTCTTAACATGAGGATGATGATGATGAGAGATAACATCTCTTCACCATGATGATGGTGATGACATAACATCTCTTCACTGTGATGATGATGATGATGATATAACATCTTTTCACTGTGATGATGATGTTGATGAGATAACATCTCTTCACTGTGATGATGATGATGATGATGATGAGATAACATATCTCAAGTGTGATGATGATGAGAGATAACATACCTTCACTGTGATGATGATGATATAACATCTCATCACTGTGATGATGATGATGATGAGAGATAACATCTATTCACTGTGATGATGATGAGATAACATCTCTTCACCGTGATGATAATGATGAGGGATAACATCTCTTCACTGTGATGATGATGATGATGAGATAATATCTCGTCACCGTGATGATGATGATGATGACGTAATATCTCTTCACTGTGATGATGAGAGATAACATCTCTTCACCATGATGATGATGAGAGATAACATCTCTTCACTGTGATGATGATGATGATGATGAGAGATAACATCTCTTCACCATGATGATGATGAGAGATAACATCTCTTCACCGTGATGATGGTGATGACATAACCTCTCTTCACTGTGATGATGATGAGAGATAACATATCTTCACCGTGATGATAATGATTATGATATAAAATCTCTTCACCGTGATTATGATGATTATGAGATAACATCTTTTCACTGTGATGATGATGATGATGAGATGTTTCTTCACCGTGATGATGATGAGAGATAACATCTCTTCACCGTGATGATGATGATGAGAGATAACATCTCTTCACCGTGATGATGATGATGATGATGAGAGATAACATCTCTTCACTGTGATGATGATGAGAGATAACATCTCTTAACTGTGATGATGAGAGATAACATCTATTCACATGATGATGATGATGATGAGAGATAACATCTCTTCACATGATGATAATGATGATGATGAGAGATAACATCTCTTCAAATGATGATGATGATGATGAGAGATAACATCTCTTCACCGTGATGATGATGATAATGAGAGATAACATCTCTTCACGGTGATGATTATGATGATGAGATAAAATCTCTTCACTATGATGATGATGAGAGATAACATATCTCGACTGTGATGATGATGATGATGATGAGATGACATCTATTCACTGTAATGATGATGATGAGATAACATCTCTTCACTGTGATGATGAAGATGAGATAACATCTCTTCACCGTGATGATGATAAGATAACGTCTCTTCACTGTGATGATGAAGATGATGAGATAACATCTCTTCACTGTGATGATGATGATGATGATGATGAGAGAACATTTCTTCACTGTAATGATGATGAAGATGAGATAACATCTCTTGACTGTGATGATGATGAGATAACATCTCTTGACTGTGATGATGAAGATGATGAGATAACATCTCTTCACTGTGATGATGATGAGAGAACATCTCTTCACTGTAATGATGATGAAGATGAGATAACATCTCTTGACTGTGATGATGATGATGATGAGATTACATCTCTTGACTGTGATGATGATGATGAGATAACATCTCGTCACCGTGATAATGATGATGAGATAATATCTCTTCACTGTAATGATGATGATGAGATAACATCGCTTCACTGTAATGATGATGATGATGATGAGATAACATCTCTTCACTGTGATGATGAAGATGATGATATAACATCTCGTCACCGTGATAATGATGAAGATGAGATAATATCTCTTCACTGTAATGATGATGATGATGAGATAACATCTCTTCACTGTGGTGATGATGATGATTGTGAGATAACATCTCTTCACTGTGATGATGATGAGATAACATCTAGTCAACGTGATGATGATGATGATGAGAGATAACATCTCTTCACTGTGGTGATGATGATGATGAGATAACATCTCTTCACTGTAATGATGATGATGATATAACATCTCTTCACTGTGATGATGATGTTGATGATGAGAGATAACATCTCTTCACTGTGATGATGATGAGAGATAACATCTCTTCACTGTGATGATGAGAGATAACATATCTTCACATGATGATGATGAGAGATAACATATCTTCACTGTGATGATGATGATGATGAGATAACATCTCTCAACTGTGATGATGATGAGAGATAACATACCTTCACTGTGATGATGATGATGATGATATAACATCTCGTCACTGTGATGATGATGATGATGATGAGAGATAACATCTATTCACTGTGGTGATGATGAGATAACATCTCTTCACCGTGATGATAATGATGAGGAATAACATCTTTTCACTGTGATGATGATGATGAGATAATATCTCGTCACCGTGATGATGATGATGACGTAATATCTCTTCACTGTGATGATGATGAGAGATAACATCTCTTCACCATGATGATGGTGATGACATAACATCTCTTCACTGTGATGATGATGATGATATAACATCTCTTCACTGTGATGATGATGTTGATGAGATAACATCTCTTCACTGTGATGATGATGATGATGAGATAACATCTCTCAAGTGTGATGATGATGAGAGATAACATACCTTCACTGTGATGATGATGATATAACATCTCATCACTGTGATTATGATGATGAGAGATAACATCTATTCACTGTGATGATGATGAGATAACATCTCTTCACCGTGATGATAATGATGAGGGATAACATCTTTTCACTGTGATGATGATGATGATGATGAGATAATATCTCGTCACCGTGATGATGATGATGACGTAATATCTCTTCACTGTGATGATGAGAGATGCCATCTCTTCACCATGATGATGATGATGAGAGATAACATCTCTTCACTGTGATGATGATGATGATGAGATAACATCTCGTCACCATGATGATGATGAGAGATAACATCTCTTCACCGTGATGATGGTGATGACATAACATCTCTTCACTGTGATGATGATGAGAGATAACATATCTTCACCGTGATGATGATGATGATTATGATATAACATCTCTTCACCGTGATTATGATGATTATGAGATAACATCTCTTCACTATGATGATGATGATGATGAGATGTTTCTTCACCGTGGTGATGATGATGATGATGAGAGATAACATCTCTTCACCGTGATCATGATGATGATGATGAGAGATAACATCTCTTCACCGTGATGATGATGATGATGAGAGATAACATCTCTTCACTGTGATGATGATGAGAGATAACATCTATTCACTGTGATGATGAGAGATAACATCTCTTCACATGATAATGATGATGAGACATAACATCTCTTCACATGATGATGATGATGATGAGAGATAACATCTCTTCACATGATGATGATGATGATGAGAGATAACATCTCTTCACCATGATGATGATGATGAGAGATAACATCTCTTCACATGATGATGATGATGATGAGAGATAACATCTCTTCACCATGATGATGGTGATGAGATAACATCTCTTCACTGTGATGATGATGATGATGATGAGATAACATCTCTCAAGTGTGATGATGATGAGAGATAACATACCTTCACTGTGATGATGATGATATAACATCTCATCACTGTGATGATGATGATGAGAGATAACATCTATTCACTGTGATGATGATGAGATAACATCTCTTCACCGTGATGATAATGATGAGGGATAACATCTCTTCACTGTGATGATGATGATGATGATGAGATAATATCTCGTCACCGTGATGATGATGATGATGATGACGTAATATCTCTTCACTGTACTGATGAGAGATAACATCTCTTCACCATGATGATGAGAGATAACATCTCTTCACTGTGATGATGATGATGAGAGATAACATCTCTTCACCATGATGATGATGGGAGATAACATCTCTTCACCGTGATGATGGTGATGACATAACCTCTCTTCACTGTGATGATGATGAGAGATAACATATCTTCACCGTGATGATAATGATTATGATATAAAATCTCTTCACCGTGATTATGATGATTATGAGATAACATCTCTTCACTGTGATGATGATGATGATGAGATGTTTCTTCATCGTGATGATGATGAGAGATAACATCTCTTCACCGTGATGATGATGATGAGAGATAACATCTCTTCACCGTGATGATGATGATGATGATGAGAGATAACATCTCTTCACTGTGATGATGATGAGAGATAACATCTCTTAACTGTGATGATGAGAGATAACATCTATTCACATGATGATGATGATGAGAGATAACATCTCTTCACATGATGATGATGATGATGATGAGAGATAACATCTCTTCAAATGATGATGATGATGATGAGAGATAACATCTCTTCACCGTGATGATGATGAGAGATAACATCTCTTCACTGTGATGATTATGATGATGAGATAAAATCTCTTCACTATGATGATGATGATGATGAGAGATAACATATCTCGACTGTGATGATGATGATGAGATGACATCTCTTCACTATAATGATGATGATGAGATAACATCTCTTCACTGTGATGATGAAGATGAGATAACATCTCTTCACAGTGATGATGATGAGATAACGTCTCTTCACTGTGATGATGAAGATGATGAGATAACATCTCTTCACTGTGATGATGATGATGATGATGATGAGAGAACATTTCTTCACTGTAATGATGATGAAGATGAGATAACATCTCTTGACTGTGATGATGATGAGATAACATCTCTTGACTGTGATGATGAAGATGATGAGATAACATCTCTTCACTGTGATGATGATGAGAGAACATCTCTTCACTGTAATGATGATGAAGATGAGATAACATCTCTTGACTGTGATGATGATGATGATGAGATTACATCTCTTGACTGTGATGATGATGATGAGATAACATCTCGTCACCGTGATAATGATGATGAGATAATATCTCTTCACTGTAATGATGATGATGAGATAACATCGCTTCACTGTAATGATGATGATGATGATGAGATAACATCTCTTCACTGTGATGATGAAGATGATGATATAACATCTCGTCACCGTGATAATGATGAAGATGAGATAATATCTCTTCACTGTAATGATGATGATGATGAGATAACATCTCTTCACTGTGGTGATGATGATGATTATGAGATAACATCTCTTCACTGTGATGATGATGAGATAACATCTAGTCAACGTGATGATGATGATGAGAGATACATCTCTTCACTGTGGTGATGATGATGATGATGAGATAACATCTCTTCACTGTAATGATGATGATGATATAACATCTCTTCACTGTGATGATGATGTTGATGATGAGAGATAACATCTCTTCACTGTGATGATGATGAGAGATAACATCTCTTCACTGTGATGATGATGATGATGAGATAACATCTCTCAACTGTGATGATGATGAGAGATAACATACCTTCACTGTGATGATGATGATGATGATATAACATCTCGTCACTGTGATGATGATGATGAGAGATAACATCTATTCACTGTGGTGATGATGAGATAACATCTCTTCACCGTGATGGTAATGATGAGGGATAACATCTTTTCACTGTGATGATGATGATGAGATAATATCTCGTCACCGTGATGATGATGATGACGTAATATCTCTTCACTGTGATGATGATGAGAGATAACATCTCTTCACCATGATGATGGTGATGACATAACATCTCTTCACTGTGATGATGATGATGATGATATAACATCTCTTCACTGTGATGATGATGTTGATGAGATTGCATCTCTTCACTGTGATGATGATGATGATGAGATAACATCTCTCAAGTGTGATGATGATGAGAGATAACATACCTTCACTGTGATGATGATGATATAACATCTCATCACTGTGATGATGATGATGAGAGATAACATCTATTCACTGTGATGATGATGAGATAACATCTCTTCACCGTGATGATAATGATGAGGGATAACATCTCTTCACTGTGATGATGATGATGATGAGATAATATCTCGTCACCGTGATGATGATGATGATGATGACGTAATATCTCTTCACTGTGATGATGAGAGATGCCATCTCTTCACCATGATGATGATGATGATGATGAGAGATAACATCTCTTCACTGTGATGATGATGATGATGAGAGATAACATCTCGTCACCATGATGATGATGATGAGAGATAACATCTCTTCACCGTGATGATGGTGATGACATAACATCTCTTCACTGTGATGATGATGAGAGATAACATATCTTCACCGTGATGATGATGATGATTATGATATAACATCTCTTCACCGTGATTATGATGATTATGAGATAACATCTCTTCACTATGATGATGATGATGATGAGATAACATCTCTTCACTGTGGTGATGATGATGATTATGAGATAACATCTCTTCACTGTGATGATGATGAGATAACATCTAGTCAACGTGATGATGATGATGAGAGATACATCTCTTCACTGTGGTGATGATGATGATGATGAGATAACATCTCTTCACTGTAATGATGATGATGATATAACATCTCTTCACTGTGATGATGATGTTGATGATGAGAGATAACATCTCTTCACTGTGATGATGATGAGAGATAACATCTCTTCACTGTGATGATGATGATGATGAGATAACATCTCTCAACTGTGATGATGATGAGAGATAACATACCTTCACTGTGATGATGATGATGATGATATAACATCTCGTCACTGTGATGATGATGATGAGAGATAACATCTATTCACTGTGGTGATGATGAGATAACATCTCTTCACCGTGATGGTAATGATGAGGGATAACATCTTTTCACTGTGATGATGATGATGAGATAATATCTCGTCACCGTGATGATGATGATGACGTAATATCTCTTCACTGTGATGATGATGAGAGATAACATCTCTTCACCATGATGATGGTGATGACATAACATCTCTTCACTGTGATGATGATGATGATGATATAACATCTCTTCACTGTGATGATGATGTTGATGAGATTGCATCTCTTCACTGTGATGATGATGATGATGAGATAACATCTCTCAAGTGTGATGATGATGAGAGATAACATACCTTCACTGTGATGATGATGATATAACATCTCATCACTGTGATGATGATGATGAGAGATAACATCTATTCACTGTGATGATGATGAGATAACATCTCTTCACCGTGATGATAATGATGAGGGATAACATCTCTTCACTGTGATGATGATGATGATGAGATAATATCTCGTCACCGTGATGATGATGATGATGATGACGTAATATCTCTTCACTGTGATGATGAGAGATGCCATCTCTTCACCATGATGATGATGATGATGAGAGATAACATCTCTTCACTGTGATGATGATGATGATGAGAGATAACATCTCGTCACCATGATGATGATGATGAGAGATAACATCTCTTCACCGTGATGATGGTGATGACATAACATCTCTTCACTGTGATGATGATGAGAGATAACATATCTTCACCGTGATGATGATGATGATTATGATATAACATCTCTTCACCGTGATTATGATGATTATGAGATAACATCTCTTCACTATGATGATGATGATGATGAGATGTTTCTTCACCGTGGTGATGATGATGATGATGAGAGATAACATCTCTTCACCGTGATCATGATGATGATGATGAGAGATAACATCTCTTCACCGTGATGATGATGATGATGAGAGATAACATCTCTTCACTGTGATGATGATGAGAGATAACATCTCTTCACTGTGATGATGAGAGATAACATCTCTTCACATGATGATGATGATGAGAGATAACATCTCTTCACATGATGATGATGATGATAGATAACATTTCTTCACATGATGATGATGATGATGAGAGATAACATCTCTTCACCATGATGATGATGATGAGAGATAACATCTCTTCACATGATGATGATGATGATGAGAGATAACATCTCTTCACCATGATGATGGTGATGACATAACATCTCTTCACTGTGATGATTATGATGATATAACATCTCTTCACTGTGATGATGATGATGATGAGATAACATCTCTCAAGTGTGATGATGATGAGAGATAACATACCTTCACTGTGATGATGATGATATAACATCTCATCACTGTGATGATGATGATGATGAGAGATAACATCTATTCACTGTGATGATGATGAGATAACATCTCTTCACCGTGATGATAATGATGAGGGATAACATCTCTTCACTGTGATGATGATGATGATGTGATAATATCTCGTCACCGTGATGATGATGATTATGATGACGTAATATCTCTTCACTGTACTGATGAGAGATAACATCTCTTCACCATGATGATGAGAGATAACATCTCTTCACTGTGATGATGATGATGATGAGAGATAACATCTCTTCACCATGATGATGATGGGAGATAACATCTCTTCACCGTGATGATGGTGATGACATAACATCTCTTCACTGTGATGATGATGAGAGATAACATATCTTCACCGTGATGATGATGATTATGATATAACATCTCTTCACCGTGATTATGATGATTATGAGATAACATCTCTTCACTGTGATGATGATGATGAGATGTTTCTTCACCGTGATGATGATGATGAGAGATAACATCTCTTCACTGTGATGATGATGAGAGATAACATCTCTTCACCGTGATGATGATGATGATGATGAGAGATAACATCTCTTCACTGTGATGATGATGAGAGATAACATCTCTTAACTGTGATGATGAGAGATAACATCTCTTCACATGATGATGATGATGAGAGATAACATCTCTTCACATGATGATGATGATGATGAGAGATAACATCTCTTCAAATGATGATGATGATGAGAGTTAACATCTCTTCACCGTGATGATGATGATGAGAGATAACATCTCTTCACATGATGATGATGATGAGAGATAACATCTATTCACTGTGATGATGATGAGATAACATCTCTTCACCGTGATGATAATGATGAGGGATAACATCTCTTCACTGTGATGATGATGATGATGAGATAATATCTCGTCACCGTGATGATGATGATGACGTAATATCTCTTCACTGTACTGATGAGAGATAACGTCTCTTCACCATGATGATGAGAGATAACATCTCTTCACTGTGATGATGATGATGATGAGAGATAACATCTCTTCACCATGATGATGATGGGAGATAACATCTCTTCACCGTGATGATGGTGATGACATAACATCTCTTCACTGTGATGATGATGAGAGATAACATATCTTCACCGTGATGATGATGATTATGATATAACATCTCTTCACCGTGATTATGATGATTATGAGATAACATCTCTTCACTGTGATGATGATGATGATGAGATGTTTCTTCACCGTGATGATGATGATGAGAGATAACATCTCTTCACCGTGATGATGATGAGAGATAACATCTCTTCACCGTGATGATGATGATGAGAGATAACATCTATTCACATGATGATGATGATGAGAGATAACATCTCTTCACATGATGATGATGATGATGAGAGATAACATCTCTTCAAATGATGATGATGATGATGATGAGAGATAACATCTCTTCACCGTGATGATGATGAGAGATAACATCTCTTCACTGTGATGATTATGATGATGAGATAAAATCTCTTCACTATGATGATGATGATGATGAGAGATAACATATCTCGACTGTGATGATGATGATGAGATGACATCTCTTCACTATAATGATGATGATGAGATAACATCTCTTCACTGTGATGATGAAGATGAGATAACATCTCTTCACAGTGATGATGATGAGATAACGTCTCTTCACTGTGATGATGAAGATGATGAGATAACATCTCTTCACTGTGATGATGATGATGATGAGAGAACATTTCTTCACTGTAATGATGATGAAGATGAGATAACATCTCTTGACTGTGATGATGATGAGATAACATCTCTTGACTGTGATGATGAAGATGATGAGATAACATCTCTTCACTGTGATGATGATGAGAGAACATCTCTTCACTGTAATGATGATGAAGATGAGATAACATCTCTTGACTGTGATGATGATGATGATGAGATTACATCTCTTGACTGTGATGATGATGATGAGATAACATCTCGTCACCGTGATAATGATGATGAGATAATATCTCTTCACTGTAATGATGATGATGAGATAACATCGCTTCACTGTAATGATGATGATGATGATGAGATAACATCTCTTCACTGTGATGATGAAGATGATGATATAACATCTCGTCACCGTGATAATGATGAAGATGAGATAATATCTCTTCACTGTAATGATGATGATGATGAGATAACATCTCTTCACTGTGGTGATGATGATGATTATGAGATAACATCTCTTCACTGTGATGATGATGAGATAACATCTAGTCAACGTGATGATGATGATGAGAGATACATCTCTTCACTGTGGTGATGATGATGATGATGATGAGATAACATCTCTTCACTGTAATGATGATGATGATATAAGATCTCTTCACTGTGATGATGATGTTGATGATGAGAGATAACATCTCTTCACTGTGATGATGATGAGAGATAACATCTCTTCACTGTGATGATGATGATGAGATAACATCTCTCAACTGTGATGATGATGAGAGATAACATACCTTCACTGTGATGATGATGATGATATAACATCTCGTCACTGTGATGATGATGATGAGAGATAACATCTATTCACTGTGGTGATGATGAGATAACATCTCTTCACCGTGATGATAATGATGAGGGATAACATCTTTTCACTGTGATGATGATGATGAGATAATATCTCGTCACCGTGATGATGATGATGACGTAATATCTCTTCACTGTGATGATGATGAGAGATAACATCTCTTCACCATGATGATGGTGATGACATAACATCTCTTCACTGTGATGATGATGATGATATAACATCTCTTCACTGTGATGATGATGTTGATGAGATTGCATCTCTTCACTGTGATGATGATGATGATGAGATAACATCTCTCAAGTGTGATGATGATGAGAGATAACATACCTTCACTGTGATGATGATGATATAACATCTCATCACTGTGATGATGATGATGAGAGATAACATCTATTCACTGTGATGATGATGAGATAACATCTCTTCACCGTGATGATAATGATGAGGGATAACATCTCTTCACTGTGATGATGATGATGATGAGATAATATCTCGTCACCGTGATGATGATGATGATGACGTAATATCTCTTCACTGTGATGATGAGAGATGCCATCTCTTCACCATGATGATGATGATGAGAGATAACATCTCTTCACTGTGATGATGATGATGATGAGAGATAACATCTCGTCACCATGATGATGATGAGAGATAACATCTCTTCACCGTGATGATGGTGATGACATAACATCTCTTCACTGTGATGATGATGAGAGATAACATATCTTCACCGTGATGATGATGATGATTATGATATAACATCTCTTCACCGTGATTATGATGATTATGAGATAACATCTCTTCACTATGATGATGATGATGAGAGATAACATCTCTTCACATGATGATGATGATGATGATGATAGATAACATTTCTTCACATGATGATGATGATGATGATGAGAGATAACATCTCTTCACCATGATGATGATGATGAGAGATAACATCTCTTCACATGATGATGATGATGATGAGAGATAACATCTCTTCACCATGATGATGGTGATGACATAACATCTCTTCACTGTGATGATTATGATGATATAACATCTCTTCACTGTGATGATGATGATGATGATGAGATAACATCTCTCAAGTGTGATGATGATGAGAGATAACATACCTTCACTGTGATGATGATGATATAACATCTCATCACTGTGATGATGATGATGATGAGAGATAACATCTATTCACTGTGATGATGATGAGATAACATCTCTTCACCGTGATGATAATGATGAGGGATAACATCTCTTCACTGTGATGATGATGATGATGTGATAATATCTCGTCACCGTGATGATGATGATTATGATGACGTAATATCTCTTCACTGTACTGATGAGAGATAACATCTCTTCACCATGATGATGAGAGATAACATCTCTTCACTGTGATGATGATGATGATGAGAGATAACATCTCTTCACCATGATGATGATGGGAGATAACATCTCTTCACCGTGATGATGGTGATGACATAACATCTCTTCACTGTGATGATGATGAGAGATAACATATCTTCACCGTGATGATGATGATTATGATATAACATCTCTTCACTGTGATTATGATGATTATGAGATAACATCTCTTCACTGTGATGATGATGATGAGATGTTTCTTCACCGTGATGATGATGATGAGAGATAACATCTCTTCACTGTGATGATGATGAGAGATAACATCTCTTCACCGTGATGATGATGATGAGAGATAACATCTCTTCACTGTGATGATGATGAGAGATAACATCTCTTAACTGTGATGATGAGAGATAACATCTCTTCACATGATGATGATGATGAGAGATAACATCTCTTCACATGATGATGATGATGATGAGAGATAACATCTCTTCAAATGATGATGATGATGAGAGTTAACATCTCTTCACCGTGATGATGATGATGAGAGATAACATCTCTTCACATGATGATGATGATGAGAGATAACATCTATTCACTGTGATGATGATGAGATAACATCTCTTCACCGTGATGATAATGATGAGGGATAACATCTCTTCACTGTGATGATGATGATGATGAGATAATATCTCGTCACCGTGATGATGATGATGACGTAATATCTCTTCACTGTACTGATGAGAGATAACGTCTCTTCACCATGATGATGAGAGATAACATCTCTTCACTGTGATGATGATGATGATGATGAGAGATAACATCTCTTCACCATGATGATGATGGGAGATAACATCTCTTCACCGTGATGATGGTGATGACATAACATCTCTTCACTGTGATGATGATGAGAGATAACATATCTTCACCGTGATGATGATGATTATGATATAACATCTCTTCACCGTGATTATGATGATTATGAGATAACATCTCTTCACTGTGATGATGATGATGATGAGATGTTTCTTCACCGTGATGATGATGATGAGAGATAACATCTCTTCACCGTGATGATGATGAGAGATAACATCTCTTCACCGTGATGATGATGATGAGAGATAACATCTCTTCACTGTGATGATGATGAGAGATAACATCTCTTAACTGTGATGATGAGAGATAACATCTCTTCACATGATGATGATGATGATGAGAGATAACATCTCTTCACATAATGATGATGATGATGATGAGAGATAACATCTCTTCAAATGATGATGATGATGATGAGAGTTAACATCTCTTCACCGTGATGATGATGATGATGAGAGATAACATCTCTTCACATGATGATGATGATGATGATGAGATAATATCTCGTCACCGTGATGATGATGATGATGATGACGTAATATCTCTTCACTGTACTGATGAGAGATAACATCTCTTCACCATGATGATGAGAGATAACATCTCTTCACTGTGATTATGATGATGATGAGAGATAACATCTCTTCACCATGATGATGATGGGAGATAACATCTCTTCACCGTGATGATGGTGATGACATAATATCTCTTCACTGTGATGATGATGAGAGATAACATATCTTCACCGTGATGATGATGATTATGATATAACATCTCTTCACCGTGATTATGATGATTATGAGATAACATCTCTTCACTGTGATGATGATGAGATGTTTCTTCACCGTGATGATGATGATGAGAGATAACATCTCTTCACCGTGATGGTGATGAGAGATAACATCTCTTCACCGTGATGATGATGATGATGAGAAATAACATCTCTTCACTGTGATGATGATGAGAGATAACATCTCTTAACTGTGATGATGAGAGATAACATCTCTTCACATGATGATGATGATGAGAGATAACATCTCTTCACATGATGATGATGATGATGATGAGAGATAACATCTCTTCAAATGATGATGATGATGATGATGAGAGTTAACATCTCTTCACCGTGATGATGATGATGAGAGATAACATCTCTTCACATGATGATGATGATGAGAGATAACATCTCTTCACTGTGATGATGATGATGATGAGAGATAACATCTCTTCACATGATGATGATGATGATGAGAGATAACATCTCTTCACATGATGATGATGATGATCATGATGAGAGATAACATCTCTTCACTGTGATGATAGATAACATCTCTTCACATGATGATGATGATGATGAGAGATAACATCTCTTCACATGATGATAATGATGATGAGAGATAACATCTCTTCACCGTGATGATGATGATGAGAGATAACATCTCTTCACTGTGATGATGATGAGAGATAACATCTCTTCACCGTGATGATGATGATGACAGATAACATTTCTTCACTGTGCCGGCCCAGAATGTTCCTCAAGCCAGCCCCCCTGCCCTCCCGCCCGCCCCCCCCCCCCCTTGTCCACGTCCCCTTCCCCCGCCCCCTTCCCCCACTACCCCCCCATCTCCTCCCCTGTTCACTTCCCACAGGAGAGCAAGCACGTGGATGAGAGGGAGAGGCACAATCCCAGGAATCCGCCCGCGCTCGCCTGTCCCAGCGCCTTCCTGCCAGACCTCAGCAACATCAACCACAAGCCGGTGAGTGTGGGGGGGGGCTCGCAGTGAGTGTGTGGGGGGCTCACAGTGTGTGGGGGGGCTCACAGTGAGTGTGTGGGGGGCTCACAGTGAGTGTGTGGGGGGCTCGCAGTGAGTGTGTGGGGGAGCTCACAGTGAGTGTGTGTGGTGGGCTCACAGTGTGTGGGGGAGCTCACAGTGAGTGTGTGGGGGGGAGCTCACAGTGAGTGTGTGCGGGGCTCACAGTGAGTGTGGGGGGCTCACAGTCAGTGTGTGTGGGGAGCTCACAGTGAGTGTGTGTGTGTAGATCACAGTGAGTGTGTGGGGGGCTCACAATGAGTGTAGACCACAGTGTGTGTGTGTAGATCACAGTGTGTGTGTGTGTAGATCACAGTGTGTGTGTGTGTAGATCACAGTGTGTGTGTGGATTACAGTGTGTGTGTGTAGATCACAGTGTGTGTGGATCACAGTGTGTGTGTGTAGATTACAGTGTGTGTGTGTAGGTCAAAGTGTGTGTGTGGATCACAGTGTGTGTGTGTGTGTGGATCACAGTGTGTGTGTGTGTAGATCACAGTGTGTGTGTGTGTGTGGATCACAGTGTGTGTGTGTAGATCACAATGTGTGTGTAGATCACAGTGTGTGTGTGTGTAGATCACAGTGTGTGTGTGGATCACAGTGTGTGTGTGTAGATTACAGTGTGTGTGTGTAGATCACAGTGTGTGTGCGTGTGTAGATCACAGTGTGTGTGTGTGGATCACAGTGTGTGTGTGTGTGTAGATCACAGTGTGTGTGTGTGTAGATCACAGTGTGTGTGTGTGTGTGTAGATCACAGTGTGTTTAGATCACAGTGTGTGTAGATCACAGTGTGTGTGTGGATCACAGTGTGTGTGAGTGTGTAGATTACAGTGTGTGTGTGTGTGTAGGTCACTGTGTGTGTGTGTGTGTGGATCACAGTGTGTGTGTGTGGATCACAGTGTGTGTGTGTAGATCATAGTGTGTGTGTGTGGATCACAGTGTGTGTGTGTGTAGATCACAGTGTGTGTGTAGATCACAGTGTGTGTGTGTGTAGATCACAGTGTGTGTGTGGATCACAGTGTGTGTGTGTAGATTACAGTGTGTGTGTGTAGATCACAGTGTGTGTGCGTGTGTAGATCACAGTGTGTGTGTGTGGATCACAGTGTGTGTGTGTGTGTGTAGATCACAGTGTGTGTGTGTGTGTGTAGATCACAGTGTGTGTGTGGATCACAGTGTGTGTGTGTGTAGATCACAGTGTGTGTGTGTGTAGATCACAGTGTGTTTAGATCACAGTGTGTGTAGATCACAGTGTGTGTGTGGATCACAGTGTGTGTGTGTGTAGATCACAGTGTGTGTGTGTGTAGATCACAGTGTGTGTGTGTGTAGATCACAGTGTGTTTGTGTGTAGATCACAGTGTGTGTGTGTGTGTAGATCACAGTGTGTGTGTGGATCACAGTGTGTGTGTGTGTAGATCACAGTGTGTGTGTGTAGATCACAGTGTGTGTGTGTGTAGATCACAGTGTGTGTGTGTGTGTGTAGATGACAGTGTGTGTGTGTGTGTGTTGATCACAGTGTGTATGTGTAGATCACAGTGTGTGTGTGTGTAGATCACAGTGTGTATGTGTGTAGATCACAGTGTGTGTGTGGATCACAGTGTGTGTGTGTGTAGATTACAGTGTGTGTGTGTAGATCACAGTGTGTGTGCGTGTGTAGATCACAGTGTGTGTGTGGATCACAGTGTGTGTGTGTGTAGATCACAGTGTGTGTGTAGATCACAGTGTGTGTGTGTAGATCACAGTGTGTGTGTGTAGATCACAGTGTGTGTGTGTAGACCACAGTGTGTGTAGATCACAGTGTGTGTGTGTAGATCACAGTGTGTGTGTAGATCACAGTGTGTGTGTGTAGATCACAGTGTGTGTGTGTGTGTAGATCACAGTGTGTGTGTGTAGATCACAGTGTGTGTGTGTAGATCACAGTGTGCGTGTAGATCACAGTGTGTGTGTAGATCACAGTGTGTGTGTGTAGATCACAGTGTGTGTGTGTGCAGATCACAGTGTGTGTAGATCACAGTGTGTGTGTAGATCACAGTGTGTGTGTGTGTAGATCACAGTGCGTGTGTGTAGATCGCAGTGTGTGTAGATCACATTGTGTATAGATCACAGTGTGTGTGTGTAGATCACAGTGTGTGTGTGTAGATCACAGTGTGTGTGTGTAGATCACAGTGTGTGTGTGTGTGTAGATCACAGTGTGTGTAGATCACAGTGTGTGTGTGTGTGTGTAGATCACAGTGTGTGTGTGTAGATCACAGTGTGCGTGTAGATCACAGTGTGTGTGTAGATGACAGTGTGTGTGTGTAGATCACAGTGTGTGTGTGTGCAGATCACATTGTGTGTAGATCACAGTGTGTGTGTAGATCACAGTGTGTGTGTGTAGATCACAGTGTGTGTGTGTGTAGATCACAGTGTGTGTAGATCACAGTGTGTGTGTGTGTAGATCACAGTGTGTGTGTGTAGATCGCAGTGTGTGTGTGTGTGCAGATCACAGTGTGTGTAGATCACAGTGTGTGTGTAGATCACAGTGTGTGTGTAGATCACAGTGTGTGTGTGTGTAGATCACAGTGTGTGTAGATCACAGTGTGTGTGTGTGTAGATCACAGTGTGTGTGTGTAGATCACAGTGTGTATGTAGATCACAGTGTGTGTGTGTAGATCACAGTGTGTGTGTGTAGATCACAGTGTGTGTAGATCACAGTGTGTGTGTGTGCAGATCACAGTGTGTGTAGATCACAGTGTGTGTGTAGATCACAGTGTGTGTGTGTGTAGATCACAGTGCGTGTGTGTAGATCGCAGTGTGTGTAGATCACATTGTGTATAGATCACAGTGTGTGTGTGTAGATCACAGTGTGTGTGTGTAGATCACAGTGTGTGTGTGTAGATCACAGTGTGTGTGTGTGTAGATCACAGTGTGTGTAGATCACAGTGTGTGTGTGTGTGTGTAGATCACAGTGTGTGTGTGTAGATCACAGTGTGCGTGTAGATCACAGTGTGTGTGTAGATGACAGTGTGTGTGTGTAGATCACAGTGTGTGTGTGTGCAGATCACATTGTGTGTAGATCACAGTGTGTGTGTAGATCACAGTGTGTGTGTGTAGATCACAGTGTGTGTGTGTGTAGATCACAGTGTGTGTAAATCACAGTGTGTGTGTGTGTAGATCACAGTGTGTGTGTGTAGATCGCAGTGTGTGTGTGTGTGTGCAGATCACAGTGTGTGTAGATCACAGTGTGTGTGTAGATCACAGTGTGTGTGTAGATCACAGTGTGCGTGTGTGTAGATCACAGTGTGTGTAGATCACAGTGTGTGTGTGTGTGTAGATCACAGTGTGTGTGTGTAGATCACAGTGTGTGTGTAGATCACAGTGTGTGTGTGTAGATCACAGTGTGTGTGTGTAGATCACAGTGTGTGTAGATCACAGTGTGTGTGTGTGTGTAGATCACAGTGTGTGTGTGTAGATCGCAGTGTGTGTGTGTGTGCAGATCACAGTGTGTGTAGATCACAGTGTGTGTGTAGATCACAGTGTGTGTGTGTAGATCACAGTGTGTGTGTGTAGATCACAGTGTGTGTAGATCACAGTGTGTGTGTGTAGATCACAGTGTGTGTGTGTAGATCACAGTGTGTGTGTGTGTGTAGATCACAGTGTGTGTGTGTAGATCACAGTGTGTGTGTAGATCACAGTGTGTGTAGATCACAGTGTGTGTGTGTGTAGATCACAGTGTGTGTGTGTAGATCACAGTGTGTGTGTGTAGATCACAGTGTGTGTGTGTAGATCACATTGTGTGTGTGTGTTGATCACAGTGTGTGTGTGTAGATCACAGTGTGTGTAGATCACAGTGTGTGTGTGTAGATCACAGTGTGTGTGTGTGTAGATCACAGTGTGTGTGTAGATCACAGTGTGTGTAGATCACAGTGTGTGTGTAGATCACAGTGTGTGTGTGTAGATCACAGTGTGTGTGTGTAGATCACAGTGTGTGTGTGTAGATCACAGTGTGTGTAGATCACAGTGTGTGTGTGTGTAGATCACAGTATGTGTGTGTAGATCACAGTGTGTGTGTAGATCACAGTGTGTGTGTAGATCCCAGTGTGTGTGTGTAGACCACAGTGTGTGTGTAGATCACAGTGTGTGTGTGTAGATCACAGTGTGTGTGTATAGATCACAGTGTGTGTGTGTAGATCACAGTGTGTGTGTGTAGATCACAGTGTGTGTGTGTAGATCACAGTGTGTGTGTGTGTAGATCACAGTGTGTGTAGATCACAGTGTGTGTGTGTGTGTAGATCACAGTGTGTGTGTGTAGATCACAGTGTGCGTGTAGATCACAGTGTGTGTGTAGATGACAGTGTGTGTGTGTAGATCACAGTGTGTGTGTGTGCAGATCACATTGTGTGTAGATCACAGTGTGTGTGTAGATCACAGTGTGTGTGTGTAGATCACAGTGTGTGTGTGTGTAGATCACAGTGTGTGTAAATCACAGTGTGTGTGTGTGTAGATCACAGTGTGTGTGTGCAGATCGCAGTGTGTGTGTGTGTGTGCAGATCACAGTGTGTGTAGATCACAGTGTGTGTGTAGATCACAGTGTGTGTGTAGATCACAGTGTGTGTGTGTGTAGATCACAGTGTGTGTAGATCACAGTGTGTGTGTGTGTGTAGATCACAGTGTGTGTGTGTAGATCACAGTGTGTGTGTAGATCACAGTGTGTGTGTGTAGATCACAGTGTGTGTGTGTAGATCACAGTGTGTGTAGATCACAGTGTGTGTGTGTGTGTAGATCACAGTGTGTGTGTGTAGATCGCAGTGTGTGTGTGTGTGTGTGCAGATCACAGTGTGTGTAGATCACAGTGTGTGTGTAGATCACAGTGTGTGTGTGTAGATCACAGTGTGTGTGTGTAGATCACAGTGTGTGTAGATCACAGTGTGTGTGTGTAGATCACAGTGTGTGTGTGTAGATCACAGTGTGTGTGTGTAGATCACAGTGTGTGTGTGTAGATCACAGTGTGTGTGTAGATCACAGTGTGTGTAGATCACAGTGTGTGTGTGTGTAGATCACAGTGTGTGTGTGTAGATCACAGTGTGTGTGTGTAGATCACAGTGTGTGTGTGTAGATCACATTGTGTGTGTGTGTTGATCACAGTGTGTGTGTGTGTGTAGATCACAGTGTGTGTAGATCACAGTGTGTGTGTGTAGATCACAGTGTGTGTGTGTAGATCACAGTGTGTGTGTAGATCACAGTGTGTGTAGATCACAGTGTGTGTGTAGATCACAGTGTGTGTGTGTAGATCACAGTGTGTGTGTGTAGATCACAGTGTGTGTGTGTAGATCACAGTGTGTGTAGATCACAGTGTGTGTGTGTGTAGATCACAGTATGTGTGTGTAGATCACAGTGTGTGTGTAGATCACAGTGTGTGTGTAGATCCCAGTGTGTGTGTGTAGACCACAGTGTGTGTGTAGATCACAGTGTGTGTGTGTAGATCACAGTGTGTGTGTGTAGATCACAGTGTGTGTGTGTGTGTAGATCACAGTCTGTGTGTGTGTAGATCACAGTGTGTGTAGATGTCTACTAAGTCTACGTCACCAATGAATGCGCGAGAAAAAAATCCATCGCTTAAAAAGTTCGGTTTTCTAATTTTCCCCTTCACCGAGTTTGAAGAAAATCTCGAGCTGACTGCCAAGCGACGATTGCTGCGCCTGCTGACAGGGCAGTGTGTAGCTGAGGTCACTCGAAGGGATTCTCAGACGTAGTTCTGTGATGTCCGCTTGCGTGGCTCGCTCTCGAGAAGTTTGGGGCGACGCGCATGGCTCGCGGGACGTCCGCATTAATTCTCTGCCTAGCGTTGCAACGCCACGTGGGGACATTCAGGGCAAATGTTGACAACAACAACAACAACGCGTTCTGCGTGGGACCTAACGCAATGTCCGATTTTAGACTGACGTCTTCACCACCATCATCATCATCATCATCCATCTCCACCTCCTATCCATCTTCCCACCTCTATCCGCACACCCCCACCTGCTCTTCAATCCTCCTCCTCCTCCTCCATTGCTCCCTCCACCTCGTCCTATGCCGCCCCGGCCCGCGTAGACCGACGAGGTGTTGGTGCTCGCTCGTGCTCTCCTGCGCACGTGGGCGGTGACGCTGGGCAGTGACGGCGCCCGTGGGCGTGGCGAGCCGCTGGGGGACCTCGTGCGCCTCAACATCCGACCGCTGCTCATGTCACTCAAAGCCGGAGTCGATGAACTCCTCAAGCAGGTGAAGGTGGGGGTGGGGAAGAGGGGGGGTTGAAGCGGTAGGGGGGGGGGCTGTTCTGTCGATGCTGAAGGCCCAGCGATGTTATTCGCGAAAGACGAGGCCGTTGTGTTGGGCAGGCGTCACGGAACACAAAAGGGCAACGTCAGGACCCTCATGAGAAAGAGACTCAGATACTCATTGAGAAGGAGACTCTGAGAAAGAGACTCACTAAGACAGAGACCTGAGACTCACTAAGACAGACTCATTGAGAAAGAGACTCATTGAGACAGAGACTCAGTGAGACAGAGACTCATTGAGAAAGAGACTCATTGAGACAGAGACTCAGTGAGACAGAGACTCATTGAGAAAGTGACTCATTGAGACAGAGACTCGAAACTCACTAAGACAGAGACTCATTGAGAAAGAGACTCATTGAGAAAGAGACTCAGAGACTCACTAAGACAGAGACTCATTGAGAAAGTGACTCAGAGACTCATTGAGAAAGAGACTCACTAAGACAGAGACTCGAGACTCACTAAGACAGAGACTCATTGAGAAAGAGACTCACTGAGAAAGAGACTCAGAGACTCATTGAGAAAGAGACTCAGAGACTAATTGAGAAAGTGACTCAGAGACTCATTGAGAAAGAGACTCACTGAGACAGAGACTCATTGAGAAAGTGACTCAGAGACTCATTGAGAAAGAGACTAATTGAGACAGAGACTCGAGACTCACTAAGACAGAGACTCATTGAGAAAGTGACTCAGAGACTCATTGAGAAAGAGACTCATTGACACAGAGACTCGAGACTCACTAAGACAGAGACTCATTGAGAAATAGTCTCAGAGACTCATTGAGAAAGAGACTCAGAGACTCACTGAGACAGAGACTCATTGAGAAAGAGACTCACTGAGACAGAGACTTATTGAGAAAGAGACTCAGAGACTCATTGAGAAAGTGACTCAGAGACTCACTGAGACAGAGACTCGAGACTCACTAAGACAGAGACTCATTGAGAAAGAGACTCACTATGATAGAGACTCATTGAGAAAGAGACTCAGAGACTGATTGAGAAAGATACTCAGAGACTCACTAAGACAGAGACTCATTGAGAAAGAGACTCAGAGACTCATTGAGAAAAAGACTCACTGAGACAGATACTCATTGAGAAAGAGACTCACTAAGATAGAGACTCATTGAGAAAGAGACTCAGAGACTCATTGAGACAGAGACTCGAGACTCACTGAGACAGACTCATTGAGAAAGAGTCTCAGAGACTCATTGAAAAAGAGACTCATTGAAAAGAGACTCGAGAATCATTGAGACAGAGATTCATTGAGAAAGAGACTAAGAGATTCATTGAGACATATACTCATTGAGAAAGAGACTCATTGAGAACGAGTCTCAGAGACTCAATGAGAAAGAAACTCATTGATAAAAAGACTCGAGACTCACTGAGACAGAGACTCAGTGAGAAAGAGTCTCAGAGACTCATTGAAAAGAGACTCGAGACCCACTGAGACAGACTCATTGAGAAATAGTCTCAGAGACTCCTTGAGAAAGAGACTCATTTAGAAATAGTCTCAGAGACTCATTCACAAATAGACTTATTGAGAAAAAGAGACATTGAGAAAGAGTCGCAGAGACTCATTGAGACAGAGACTCATTGAGAAAGAGGCCTAGTGAGTAATTGAGAAAGAGACACATTAATAAAGAGACTAAAAATCATTGACAAAGAGACATTGAGACTCATTGAGAAAGAGACTCTTTGAGAAAAAGACTCATTGAGACAGAAACTCAGAGACTCATTGAGAAAGAGACTCCGCGACTCATTGAGAAATAAACTTATTGAGAAAAAGAGACATTGAGAAAGAGTTGCAGAGACTAATTGAGAAAGAGGCTCATTAATAAAGAGACTAAAAATCATTGACAAAGAGACATTGAGACTCATTGAGAAAGAGACTCTTTGAGAAAAAGACTCATTGAGACAGAAACTCAGAGACTCATTGAGAAAGAGACTCCGCGACTCATTGAGAAATAAACTTATTGAAAAAAAGAGACGTTGAAAAAGAGTCGCAGAGACTCATTGAGAAAGATACTCGAGACTCACTGAGACAGAGACTTATTGAGAAATAGTCTCAGAGACTCATTGAGAAAGATAATCCGAGACTGATTGATAAAGAGACTCTTTGAGAAATAGTCTCAGAGACTTATTGATAAAGATACTCGTTGAGAAATAGTCTCAGAGACTCATTGAGAAATAAACTTATTGAGAAAAAGATTCATTGAGAAAGATTCGCAGAGACTCCTTGAGAAAGAGACTCATTGAGACAGAGACTCGAGACTAAGACAGAGACTCATTGAGAAAGTGTCTCAGAGACTCATTGAGAAAGAGACTCACTGAGACAGATACTCGAGACTCACTGAGACAGAGACTCATTGAGAAAGTGACTCAGAGACTCATTGAGAAAGAGACTCACTGAGACAGAGACTCGAGACTCACTGAGACAGACTCATTGAGAAATAGTCTCAGAGACTCATTGAAAAAGAGACTCATTGAAAAGAGACTCGAGAATCATTGAAACAGAGATTCATTGAGAAAGAGACTAAGAGATTCATTGAGACATATACTCATTGAGAAAGAGACTCATTGAGAACGAGTCTCAGAGACTCAATGAGAAAGAAACGCATTGATAAAAAGACTCGAGACTCACTGAGACAGAGACTCAGTGAGAAAGAGTCTCAGAGACTCATTGAAATGAGACTCGAGACTCACTGAGACAGAGACTCATTGAGAAAGAGTCTCAGAGACTCCTTGAGAAAGAGACTCATTGAGAAATAGTCTCAGAGACTCATTGACAAATAGACTTATTGAGAAAAAGAGACATTGAGAAAGAGTCGCCGAGACTCATTGAGACAGAGACTCATTGAGAAAGAGGCCTAGTGAGTAATTGAGAAAGAGGATCATTAATAAAGAGACTAAAAATCATTGACAAAGAGACATTGAGACTCATTGAGAAAGAGACACTTTGAGAAAAAGACTCATTGAGAAAGAGTCACAGAGACTCATTGAGAAAGATACTCCGAGACTAATTGACAAATAAACTTATTGAGAAAAAGAGACGTTGAGAAAGAGTCGCAGAGACTCATTGAGAAAGATACTCGAGACTCACTGAGACAGAGACTTATTGAGAAATAGTCTCAGAGACTCATTGAGAAAGAGACTCCGAGACTGATTGATAAAGATACTCTTTGAGAAATAGTCTCAGAGACTTATTGAAAAAGATACTCGTTGAGAAATAGTCTCAGAGACTCATTGAGAAATAAACTTATTGAGAAAAAGACTCATTGAGAAAGATTCGCAGAGACTCATTGAGAAAGAGACTCATTGAGACAGAGACTCGAGACTCACTAAGACAGAGACTCATTGAGAAAGTGACTCAGAGACACATTGAGAAAGAGACTCACTGAGACAGAGACTCGAGACTCACTGAGACAGAGACTCATTGAGAAAGAGACTCATTGAGACAGAGACTCAGTGAGACAGAGACTCATTGAGAAAGAGACTCATTGAGACAGAGACTCAGTGAGACAGAGACTCATTGAGAAAGTGACTCATTGAGACAGAGACTCGAAACTCACTAAGACAGAGACTCATTGAGAAAGAGACTCATTGAGAAAGAGACTCAGAGACTCACTAAGACAGAGACTCATTGAGAAAGTGACTCAGAGACTCATTGAGAAAGAGACTCACTAAGACAGAGACTCGAGACTCACTAAGACAGAGACTCATTGAGAAAGAGACTCACTGAGAAAGAGACTCAGAGACTCATTGAGAAAGAGACTCAGAGACTAATTGAGAAAGTGACTCAGAGACTCATTGAAAAAGAGACTCACTGAGACAGAGACTCATTGAGAAAGTGACTCAGAGACTCATTGAGAAAGAGACTAATTGAGACAGAGACTCGAGACTCACTAAGACAGAGACTCATTGAGAAAGTGACTCAGAGACTCATTGAGAAAGAGACTCATTGACACAGAGACTCGAGACTCACTAAGACAGAGACTCATTGAGAAATAGTCTCAGAGACTCATTGAGAAAGAGACTCAGAGACTCACTGAGACAGAGACTCATTGAGAAAGAGACTCACTGAGACAGAGACTCATTGAGAAAGTGACTCAGAGACTCACTGAGACAGAGACTCGAGACTCACTAAGACAGAGACTCATTGAGAAAGAGACTCACTATGATAGAGACTAATTGAGAAAGAGACTCAGAGACTGATTGAGAAAGATACTCAGAGACTCACTAAGACAGAGACTCATTGAGAAAGAGACTCAGAGACTCATTGAGAAAAAGACTCACTGAGACAGATACTCATTGAGAAAGAGACTCACTAAGATAGAGACTCATTGAGAAAGAGACTCAGAGACTCATTGAGACAGAGACTCGAGACTCACTGAGACAGACTCATTGAGAAAGAGTCTCAGAGACTCATTGAAAAAGAGACTCATTGAAAAGAGACTCGAGAATCATTGAGACAGAGATTCATTGAGAAAGAGACTAAGAGATTCATTGAGACATATACTCATTGAGAAAGAGACTCATTGAGAACGAGTCTCAGAGACTCAATGAGAAAGAAACTCATTGATAAAAAGACTCGAGACTCACTGAGACAGAGACTCAGTGAGAAAGAGTCTCAGAGACTCATTGAAAAGAGACTCGAGACCCACTGAGACAGACTCATTGAGAAATAGTCTCAGAGACTCCTTGAGAAAGAGACTCATTTAGAAATAGTCTCAGAGACTCATTCACAAATAGACTTATTGAGAAAAAGAGACATTGAGAAAGAGTCGCAGAGACTCATTGAGACAGAGACTCATTGAGAAAGAGGCCTAGTGAGTAATTGAGAAAGAGACACATTAATAAAGAGACTAAAAATCATTGACAAAGAGACATTGAGACTCATTGAGAAAGAGACTCTTTGAGAAAAAGACTCATTGAGACAGAAACTCAGAGACTCATTGAGAAAGAGACTCCGCGACTCATTGAGAAATAAACTTATTGAGAAAAAGAGACATTGAGAAAGAGTTGCAGAGACTAATTGAGAAAGAGGCTCATTAATAAAGAGACTAAAAATCATTGACAAAGAGACATTGAGACTCATTGAGAAAGAGACTCTTTGAGAAAAAGACTCATTGAGACAGAAACTCAGAGACTCATTGAGAAAGAGACTCCGCGACTCATTGAGAAATAAACTTATTGAAAAAAAGAGACGTTGAAAAAGAGTCGCAGAGACTCATTGAGAAAGATACTCGAGACTCACTGAGACAGAGACTTATTGAGAAATAGTCTCAGAGACTCATTGAGAAAGATAATCCGAGACTGATTGATAAAGAGACTCTTTGAGAAATAGTCTCAGAGACTTATTGATAAAGATACTCGTTGAGAAATAGTCTCAGAGACTCATTGAGAAATAAACTTATTGAGAAAAAGATTCATTGAGAAAGATTCGCAGAGACTCCTTGAGAAAGAGACTCATTGAGACAGAGACTCGAGACTAAGACAGAGACTCATTGAGAAAGTGTCTCAGAGACTCATTGAGAAAGAGACTCACTGAGACAGATACTCGAGACTCACTGAGACAGAGACTCATTGAGAAAGTGACTCAGAGACTCATTGAGAAAGAGACTCACTGAGACAGAGACTCGAGACTCACTGAGACAGACTCATTGAGAAATAGTCTCAGAGACTCATTGAAAAATAGACTCATTGAAAAGAGACTCGAGAATCATTGAAACAGAGATTCATTGAGAAATAGACTAAGAGATTCATTGAGACATATACTCATTGAGAAAGAGACTCATTGAGAACGAGTCTCAGAGACTCAATGAGAAAGAAACGCATTGATAAAAAGACTCGAGACTCACTGAGACAGAGACTCAGTGAGAAAGAGTCTCAGAGACTCATTGAAATGAGACTCGAGACTCACTGAGACAGAGACTCATTGAGAAAGAGTCTCAGAGACTCCTTGAGAAAGAGACTCATTGAGAAATAGTCTCAGAGACTCATTGACAAATAGACTTATTGAGAAAAAGAGACATTGAGAAAGAGTCGCCGAGACTCATTGAGACAGAGACTCATTGAGAAAGAGGCCTAGTGAGTAATTGAGAAAGAGGATCATTAATAAAGAGACTAAAAATCATTGACAAAGAGACATTGAGACTCATTGAGAAAGAGACACTTTGAGAAAAAGACTCATTGAGAAAGAGTCACAGAGACTCATTGAGAAAGATACTCCGAGACTAATTGACAAATAAACTTATTGAGAAAAAGAGACGTTGAGAAAGAGTCGCAGAGACTCATTGAGAAAGATACTCGAGACTCACTGAGACAGAGACTTATTGAGAAATAGTCTCAGAGACTCATTGAGAAAGAGACTCCGAGACTGATTGATAAAGATACTCTTTGAGAAATAGTCTCAGAGACTTATTGAAAAAGATACTCGTTGAGAAATAGTCTCAGAGACTCATTGAGAAATAAACTTATTGAGAAAAAGACTCATTGAGAAAGATTCGCAGAGACTCATTGAGAAAGAGACTCATTGAGACAGAGACTCGAGACTCACTAAGACAGAGACTCATTGAGAAAGTGACTCAGAGACACATTGAGAAAGAGACTCACTGAGACAGAGACTCGAGACTCACTGAGACAGAGACTCATTGAGAAACAGTCTCAGAGACTCATTGAAAAAGAGACTCATTGAAAAGAGACTCGAGAATCATTGAGACAGAGATTCATTGAGAAAGAGACAAAGAGATTCAATGAGACATATACTCATTGAGAAAGAGACTCAGTGAGAAAGAATCTCAGAGACTCATTGAAAAGAGACTCGAGACTCACTGAGACAGAGACTCATTGAGAAAGAGTCTCAGAGACTCCTTGAGAAAGAGACTCATTGAGAAATAGTCTCAGAGACTCATTGACAAATAGACTTATTGAGAAAAAGAGACATTGAGAAAGAGTCGCAGAGACTCATTGAGACAGACTCATTGAGAAAGAGGCCTAGTCACTATTTGAGAAAGAGACTCATTAATAAAGAGACTAAAAATAATTGACAAAGAGACATTGAGACTCATTGAGAAAGAGACTCTTTGAGAAAAAGACTCATTGAGACAGAAACTCAGAGACTCATTGAGAAAGAGACTCCGATACTCATTGAGAAAGATACTCGAGACTCACTGAGACAGAGACTTATTGAGAAATAGTCTCAGAGACTCATTGAGAAAGAGACTCCGAGACTGATTGATAAAGACTCTTTGAGAAATAGTCTCAGAGACTTATTGATAAAGATACTCGTTGAGAAATAGTCTCAGAGACTCATTGAGAAATAAACTTATTGAGAAAAAGACTCATTGAGAAAGATTCGCAGAGACTCATTGAGAAAGAGACTCATTGAGACAGAGACTCGAGACTCACTAAGACAGAGACTCATTGAGAAAGTGACTCAGAGACTCATTGAGAAAGAGACTCGTTGAGACAGAGACTCGAGACTCACTAAGACAGAGACTCATTGAGAAAGTGACTCAGAAACTCATTGAGAAAGAGACTCACTGAGACAGATACTCGAGACTCACTGAGACAGAGACTCATTGAGAAAGTAACTCAGAGACTCATTGAGAAAGAGACTCACTGAGACAGAGACTCATTGAGAAATAGTCTCAGAGACTCATTGAGAAAGAGACTCAGAGACTCATTGAAAAAAGAGACTCATTGAGAAATAGTCTCAGAGACTTATTGAAAAAGATTTTTCAGAGACCCATTGAGCAATAGTCTCAGAGACTCATTGAAAAAAAACTTATTGAGAAAAAGACTCATTGAGAAAGATTCGCAGAGGCTCATTGAGAAAAATACTCATTGAGAAAAATACTCGAGACTCACTGAGACAGACACTTATTGAGAAAAAGTCTCAGAGACTTATTGATAAAGATACTCGTTGAGAAATAGTCTCAGAGACTCAGTGAGAAATAAACTTATTGAGAAAAAGAGACATTGAGAAAGAGTTGCAGAGACTAATTGAGAAAGAGGCTCATTAAAAAAGATACTAAAATCATTGACAAAGAGACATTGAGACTCATTGAGAAAGAGACTCTTTGAGAAAAAGTCTCTGAGAAAAAGAGACTCAGATACTTTTTGAGAAAGAGACTGAGAGACTCCTTGAGAAAGAGACTCATTGCGAGACTCATTGAGAAATTGTCTCAGAGATTTATTGAGAAAAATTCTCAGAGACTCATTGAGAAATAAACTTATTGGGAAAAAGGCTCATTGGGAAAGATACTCAGAGACTCATTAAGAAAGAGACTCATTGAGAGACTTATTGAGAAAGATTTTTAGAGACTCATTGAGAAATAAACGTATTGAGAAACGTATTGAGAAAGATTTTCAGAGACTCTTTGAGAAAGAGACTCATTGAGAGACTTATTGGGAAAGATTCCCAGAGACTCATTGAGAAAGAGACTCATTGAGAGACTTATTGAGAAAGATTCCCAGAGACTCATTGAGAAAGAGACTCATTGAGAGACTTATTGAGAAAGATTTTCAGAGACTCATTGAGAAATAAACTTATTGAGAAAAAGGCTCATTGACAAAGAGTCCCAGAGGCTCATTGAGAAAGATACTCAGAGACTCATTAAGAAAGGAACTCATTGAGAAAGAGGCCTAGTGACTAATTGAGAAAGAGACTCATTAAGAGACTCGAAAATCATTGAGAAAGAGCCATTGAGAAAAATACTCATTGATAAAGAGATACTTTTTGAGAAAGAGACTCGAGATTCATTGAGAAAGAGACCGAGAAACTCATTGAGAAATTGACGCAAAGACTCATTGAGACAGAAACTCAGAGACTCATTGAGAAATAGACTCATTGAGAAATTGACCCAAAGACTCATTGAGACAGAAACTCACAGACTCATTGAGAAAGAGACGCAATGCTCATTGAGAAAGAACCCCAGAGGCTCATTGAGAAATAGACTCATTGAGAAATTGACCCAAAGACTCATTGAGACAGAAACTCACAGACTCATTGAGAAAGAGACGCAATGCTCATTGAGAAAGAGACCCAGAGGCTGATTGAGAAAGAAACTCAGATTCTGATTGAGGCTTCCACTGGGTAAACTTTAGTCATCAAAACACGCATCGATGCATTGGTGCTCATCTCCCGTTTACAGCCTTCAGACAATGCTGGAAATGCCACATTCCTATGGCGGGTAGGTGGAGGATGGTGAGGCAGGGGAAGGTCCATGAGCACCTTGCTAGCCCCGCACAATCCGACAGGGACAGGGAGTGGAGCGGAGGGTGGGGGGGATGCTTGGGCAAGAAACATGGTAAGGGATGTGTGAGAAGATTTGTGTCTTGCGTGGTGGGGGGGGGGGGGGCGTTGTCACAGGAGTTCGACTCCCCCACGATTTCGATTCCCCCACAAGTTCGATCCCCCCACGCATTGGCCAACGGCGGTGGTGCTCGCGGGCAACGTCAGTCCTGGGCCTTGCCCTCGGTCGCTTTAGGCAGTGCATACACGTCAGGCTTGATGGTGGGGGGGGGAGCTGGAGGCAAAGGCGGCCGGGCGTGCGTGCTTATGACCACACGGCAGGCTCACTTTGCTTTGTAGGCATTGCCCATTGACAGGTGTCACGCTGACAGCAGCTGTCCTTACGGTGGCTCGGGCTGTACAGGTGATCTTTGTCTGCGTGCATGTGCGCGTGTGTGTGTTGACCATCTGTTTCACGTGTACAATGATCCGCGGGAATAACAATCGCGGCGTGTGCGCCAGCACCGTATATACGGCCACATGAGTGTGTGGATGGGTCAGATTACGATATTATATACATATATAGAGAGAGAGGAGCGATTAATTGGCCTGAAATATTCAACTCGCGGTTTAATAGTCAACTCTGGCTTTCACGTGTACAGGTTGTACAACTCTGAAAGGCTCCATATTCATGGTGCTTGCAATATGTCGCCAGCCAGATGCGGATCGTCTCTTTGTTTCCGTTGTTGCTGCTGCTGCTGCAATCTGAACATCGTAGCAGCCCCTTTAGATCCTACCCACTGCTGGATGAGGGCCTCGCGGGCATTTTCACGGCAGTTGCGTCTAAGCGACGAGTTAATTTTTTTTTGTTTGCGCCAGGAGGATCCTGCGTTGGGCGACGTTTAGGTCGGTGTTGTCCGTGCCTCATAGAGCCAGACAAAGGCCACCTATGAGGATCTAAGCCTTGACAGCTCAGCTTGAATCAGCCGAGGCTCGCGGTGGGTTGCAGCTGCGAGCCGTCAGTAACGTCGCGTGCAATGTTTCCCTTGTCCGTGGTTCTAATCGTTAACGTAGCACGCAGCAGGGAGCTGTAGCCGTCCATGCTTCTAGATCATTACCATAGCAAGCTGGAAGTAGCTGTCCATTGATCTGATCACGAACAGAGCACACAGGATGTAGCTGTCATCACGTGACAACGCAGGAGGTAGCTGTCCATGGTGCTGATCGTTAACATAGCAGGCAGCAGGCAGCTGTCCATGGTGCTGATCGTTAACATCGCAGGCAGTAAGGCAGCTGTCCATGGTGCTGATCGTTAACATCGCAGGCAGTAAGGCAGCTGTCCATGGTTCTGATCGTTAACATTTCAGGCAGGTGGTAGCTGTCCATGAGGTAGCTGTCCATGGTGCTGATCATGAATATGACTTGCATGAGGTAGCTGTCCATGGTGCTGATCATGAATATGACTTGAATGAGGTAGCTGTCCATGGTGCTGATCATGTGGTGCCTGTGTCTAACCCAGTGCTATGGAGGCAAGGAGCAAGTAGCGATTTGTGACTCGGCAAAACCGCCCGTGCAGCGAGGTGGCAAGGAGATGGCGGCACAAGTGAGTTCGTGAACCTACCCGTGTCACGTCACCTCCCTCCCTCCCTAGTCCCTCCCTTCCTCCTGTCCCTCCCCTACCCCGCGTGGCTTTCCCTCCCACGTGTTGTGAGATGTTAACTACCTCGCCTGGTATACAGAAGGTCGTGGGTTTGATCCCGATTCTGACGCCTGCTGTATGTTTAGAGTTTTCGTGTCTCTCCCTCATCATCATCATTATCTTCAGGGTGGCGAGATGTTGACTACCTCACCTGGTATACAGGAGGTCGTGGGTTTTCGTCTCTCTCTTTCCCCGTGGTGGCGTGGATTTTTCTCCGGGTCCTCCGGTTTCACCACCCCCCCCCCCCCCCCCCACCTCCACATTTGTAATCAATGTGCATTTAGAGTATTTGGCTGTTGCTATAAATTTGCACGTGATGATGATAAGCAACTTCGTTGAGCTATCGTTTGTGATAGCCAGGTCGCGTCTGAATAATAGCTGTACAGCTCAGTAGGCCGTACCTGGTAAAATAGAAATAGTTAAAAAATGTAATTTAGTTTAGTAAAAGTTGCGTGGATCGCTTTCCAGCATCATCGATGAAGAGCTGATGGGGCAATGAATTGGCAACTGATGTTCGGGTTTGATTTGAAGCTTTTTCCTGACTGCAGGGATTACTCTTTGGTTCTTTCGGTAAAGTCACGTAGAAAGAAAGAAATTAAATAATAGAATACACAAGCAACCGTCATCAGGTAGAACTAAATTTGAGAGGAAAAACACAGACACATTGTGTGTGTCTCTCTCTCTGTTTTTGTGTTGTCTCTCTCTGTGTGTCTATGTGTGAGTCTCTCTCTGTGTGTCTATGTGTGTGTCTCTTTGTGTGTGTCTATGTGTGAGTCTCTCTCTGTGTGTCTATGTGAGTCTCTCTCTGTGTGTCTATGTTGTGTGTCTCTCTCTGTGTGTCTATGTGTGTCTCTCTCTGTGTGTCTATGTTGTGTGTCTCTCTCTGTGTGTCTATGTGTGAGTCTCTCTCTGTGTGTCTATGTGTGTGTCTCTCTCTGTGTCTATGTGTGTGTCTCTCTCTGTGTGTCTATGTGTGAGTCTCTCTCTGTGTGTCTATGTGTGTGTCTTTCTCTGTGTGTCTATGTGTGTGTCTCTCTCTGTGTGTCTATGTGTGTCTCTCTCTGTGTGTCTATGTGTGAGTCTCTCTCTGTGTGTCTATGTTGTGTGTCTCTCTCTGTGTGTCTATGTGTGTCTCTCTCTCTGTGTCTATGTGTGAGTCTCTCTCTGTGTGTCTATGTTGTGTGTCTCTCTCTCTGTGTCTATGTTGTGTGTGTCTCTGTGTGTCTATGCTGTGTGTCTCTCTCTGTGTGTCTACGTTGTGTGTCTCTCTCTGTGTGTCTATGTTGTGTGTCTCTCTGTGTGTCTATGCTGTGTCTCTCTCTGCTTGTGTGTCTGTCTGTGTGTCTCCGTGTCTGTGTTTTGTCTCTCTCTCAAATTTAGTTTTACCTGATGACGATTGCTTGTGTTGCAATCGAAACGTCCTATTCTATTATTAAATGTATTTTCTTTCTACGTGATTTAACCGAAAGAACCAAAGAGTATTGTTCGGGTGGCAACTTTATAATCAGAATCAGAATCAGTGGTGTAGTAACTACATTATCAGTGGTGTAGTGACTACATTATCAGTGGTGTAGTAACTACATTATCAGTGGTGTAGTGACTACATCATCAGTGGTGTAGTAACTACATTATCAGGGGTGTAGTGACTACATTATCAGTGGTGTAGTAACTACATTATCAGTGGTGTAGTGACTACATCATCAGTGGTGTAGTAACTACATTATCAGGGGTGTAGTGACTACATTATCAGTGGTGTAGTGACTACATTATCAGTGGTGTAGTGAATACATCATCAAGTCTGGTCCATGTGTGGTCCAGGTCTGGCCCAGGTCTGGCCCAGGTCTGGCCTAGGTCTGGCCCAGGTCTGGCCCAGGTCTGGCCCGGGTCTGGCCCAGGTCTGGTCCATGTCTGGTCCATGTGTGGTCCAGGTCTGGCCTGGGTCTGGCCCAGGTCTGGCCCAGGTCTGGCCTAGGTCTGGCCCAGGTCTGGCCCAGCTCTGGCCCAGGTCTGGCTCAGGTCTGGTCCAGGTCTGGCCCGGGTCTGGCCCGGGTCTGGTCCATGTCCAGATGTTGTTGTTTGTTGTTGTTCCCAAGGAACGGAAGCACGGCTGGCCCGATGTGACGCTCCGCTCGGCCCTGCTGGGCCCCTACGACCTCCTGTCGTGTCTCAAGCACGACACGCACAAGGTGCACTACTTCCTCAAGAACCTCGAGTGCCGCATCAAGGAGAAGGGGCCCTGCCCCCTCAGCGACGAGTAGCGGTGGGGGGGGGGGGGGGGGATGGGGGGGGGGTGGAGCCGGCTGGGGGATGGTGATGATGGAGCAGGTAGGATTAGGTGGAGGAGCCGGGGGGGTTGGCGGGGGAGGAGGATGCTGCAGGAGGTAGGATGAGGTGGAGGAGCCGCTTGGGGTGGTGTTGGAGTGTGGGGAGGAGGATGAGGAGGAGGATGATGATGGTGGTGATGATATAGGAGCAGGTAAGACGAGGAGGAGGTGGTGGTGGTAGCGGGGAGCTGCTGTATCGGCAACGTCGAGTAGAGACAGCGGCCGTGACTTTGCCGGGCCACGCTGGGGGGGTGGGGGGGGGACGGGGGGGGGGCTCGCATTGAGTGTGGGGGGGGGGGTGCGGCTGTTGCCCCCCCCCCTATCCTCAACTCACTCTTGGGCTGAGCCGGGCTCCGTCTGACACTGCCTCTCAGTGGCCCTCTTCACAAATTCTGAGCCTCGAGTTTCTTCGCTCGTTACTATTGAAGGCCTCCCCCCTCACCCCCACCTTCTTCCTCCAACCCCTCCCGCACATGGTGAGGAGACCCCATGGGTGGTGCCGAGTCAGGGCTGGGTCGGTCGCTCGCTCGCTCACTCACTCGTTCACCAACTTGCTTACACACTCGGTCACACACTCACACACTCATTCACTCACCCACACACTCACTCACTCACTCACCCACACACTCATTCACTCACCCACTCACTCACCCACTCACCCACACACTCACTCACCCACACACTCACACACTCATTCACTCACACACTCACTCACCCACACACTCACTCACCCACACACTCACACACTCATTCACTCACCCACCCACACACTCACCCACTCACTCACCCACTTACCCACACACTCACTCACTCACCCACTCACCCACACACTCACTCACCCACACACTCACTCACTCACACACTCATTCACTCACCCACACACTCACTCACTCACCCACACACTCACTCACTCACTCACCCACTCACCCACTCACCCACACACTCACCCACACACTCACTCACTTACACACTCATTCACGCACCCACCCACACACTCACTCACCCACACACTCACTCACTCACACACTCATTCAAGCACCCACCCACACACTCACTCACACACTCACTCACCCACACACTCACTCACTCACTCACCCTCACACTCACTCACTCACTCACCCACCCACACACTCACCCACACACACACTTACTTACCCACTCACCCACACACTCATTCACTCACCCACACACTCACTCATCCACTCACTCACTCGACCACTCACACACTCACACACCCACACACTCACTTGCTCACTCTATTTACCTCGCTTTCTCATTCACTCGCTGGGTCACTCATCCACTCAATTTACCTCGCTCATTCATCCACTCGGTTTAACTCGCTTCGCTCCCCGTCTCGCCCCACTCATCCGGCCTCTTCACCTCTGCTGCTGCTTCACCGCAGGCGTCTCCTGCCAGACCTGGCCCAAGTCTGGTCCAGGTCTGGTCTGGTCCAAGTGAGGTCTGGTCCAGGTCTGGTCTGGTCCAAGTGAGGTCTGGTCCAGGTCTGGTCCAGGTCTCTTCTGGTCCAAGCCTGGCCCAGATCTATTTGGTCCAGGTCTGGTCTGGTCCAAGTGAGGTCTGGTCCAGGTCTGGTCCAGGTCTGGTCTGGTCCAAGTGAGGTCTGGTCCAGGTCTAGTCCAGGTCTGGTCTGGTCCAGGTCTCTTCTGGTCCAAGCCTGGCCCAGATCTATTTGGTCCAGGTCTGGTCTGGTCCAAGTGAGGTCTGGTCCAGGTCTGGTCCAGGTCTGGTCTGGTCCAAGTGAGGTCTGGTCCAGGTCTAGTCCAGGTCTGGTCTGGTCCAGGTCTCTTCTGGACCAAGCCTGGCCCAGGTCTATTCTGCTCCAGGTCTGGTTCAAATCTGGTCCACGTCTGGTCTGGTCCAAGTGAAGTCTGGTCCAGGTCTGGTCCAGGTCTGGTCTGGTCCAAGTGAGATCTGGTCCAGGTCTGGTCCAGGTCTGGTCCAGGTCTGGTCCAGGTCAGGTCTGGTCCAGGTCTCTTCTGGTCCAAGTGAGATCTGGTCCAGGTCTAGTCCAGGTCTTTTCTGGTCCAAGCCTGGCCCAGGTGTATTCTGGTCCAGGTCTGGTCTGGTTCAGGTCCGGTCCAGGTCTGGTCCACGTTCAGATTTGATTCAAGTTGAGGGGGGGGGGGGGTGGCAGGGGGGGGTGGTGCAGCTCCACGGCCCGGGCAGCACCACCCGGCTCAGCTCTGAAGTGAACTCATTACGCCGCTGAACTCGTTAAATGTTCTCTTATTCACGTCCTCGACTGCCTTTTGTCGGTATCAATCAATTTAAAACAAATTAAGCAGCGGCACACATTCACCCACACACTCACCCACACACTCACTCACTCACACACTCAATCCCCCACACACTCACTCACATATTCACTCACACACTCACCCACACATTCACTCACTCACACACTCACCAACACACTCACTCACTCACCCACACACTCATTTACTCACCCACACACTCACTCACCCACTCACCCACACACTCACTCACTCACACACACACTCACTCACACACTCACCCACACACTCACTCACTCGACAACTCACACACCCACACACTCACACACTCATTCACGCACCCACCCACACACTCACTCACCCACACACTCACCCACACACTCACTCACTCACCCACACACTCACTCACCCACCCACACACCCACTCACTCACTCACCCACTCACCCACACACTCACTCACACACTCACTCACTCACCCACACACTCACTCACTCAACCACCCACCCACACACTCACTCACCCACTCACCCACCGACACACTCACCCACACATACACTCACTTACCCACTCACCCACACACTCATTCACTCACCCACACACTCACTCATCCACTCACCCACACACTCACTCACTCGACCACTCACACACCCACACACTCACCCACACACTCACTCGCTCACTAATTTACTGACTCGCTTTCTCATTCACTCGCTCACTCATTTATCCACTCAATTTACCTCGCTCATTCATCCACTCGGTTTAACTCGCTTGGCTCCCCGTCTCGCCCCACTCATCCGGCCTCTTCACATCTGCTGCTGCTTCTTCACCGCAGGCGTCTGCTGCCAGACCTGGCCCAAGTCTGGTCCAGGTCTGGTCTGGTCCAAGTGTGGTCTGGTCAAGGTCTGGTCTGGTCCAAGTGAGGTCTGGTCCAGGTCTGGTCTGGTCCAAGTGAGGTCTGGTCCAGGTCTGGTCCAGGTCTGGTCCAGGTCTGGTCTGGTCCAGGTGAGGTCTGGTCCAGGTCTGGTCCAGGTCTGGTCCAGGTCTGGTCCAGGTCTGGTCCAGGTCTCTTCTGGTCCAAGCCTGGCCCAGATCTATTTTGGTCCAGGTCTGGTCTGGTCCAGGTCTGGTCTGGTCCAGGTCTGGTCCAGGTCTGGTCCAGGTCTGGTCCAGGTCTGGTCCAGATCTCTTCTGGTCCAAGCCTGGCCCAGATCTATTTTGGTCCAGGTCTGGTCTGGTCCAAGTGAGGTCTGGTCCAGGTCTGGTCCAGGTCTGGTCGAGGCTCAGCTGTGAAGTGAACCCATTACGCCGCTGAACTCGTTAAATGTTCTCGTATTCACGTCCTCGACTGCCTTTTATCGATATCAATAAATTTAAAACAAATAAAGCAGCGGCTCTCTTCGTGTTTTTTGTTTTTCGTGTCCCGACACGAGGTAACCACGGGCTAGGGCGTCACGGTGGCCACGAGATGTTAACTACGTCGCCTGGTGTACAGGAGGTCGTGAGTTCGATGCCGACCCTGGAGTTTGCGTGTCTCTCTCCCCGTGGTCGCGTGGAATTTTTCTCCCGGTCCTCCAGTTTTTCCTCCCACATTTAGAGTCGACATCCCACGTTTAGAGTAATTGGCCGCTTTGCATTTCCACATTGTGATGAGCCACTTCGTCGGGCTATCAATTTGCGACGGCAAAGTCGCGTCTAAAAAAAGAGCTATGCAGCTCAGTGTAGGGGCCTTACCTGCGAAAAATAAACAATCGTTGTTGTTGTTGTTGTTTCTATGGGGACGGCTCTGGGGTTGGCAGAAGTTGTGGTTTAAACAACAACCCGCAAATTTGCAGCCATTTTGCCTGGTTAGCACTTGCAGGAGAGACGAGCGGTGGCTCAGAGGACAGAGAGGCTGAGCGGACACCGCCGAGTTCCTGGGGTCCAAGCCGGGATCACGGGGGTCCCATCCCGAGTTCCCATGGTCCCATCCCGAGTTCCTGGGGTCCCATCCCGAGTTCCCGTGAACCCAATCCAAGCTTTGCCCAAAAAACCACGGCGACAACACCGGAGCGTCCCTAGTGCAGCGAGTTGATGGCCTCAGCCCGGTCAACGGTGACTCGCGCAGAAACTCACAGACTTGCGCGTAGAGACCCGCAGACTCGCCAGGCCCGTTGTCGCATGCTCACGCAGAGACAGACCCCCCAATGGGCTCGCACTGAAGGCCCGGAGGTTGTGTAAACTGTGCACGTGTCCCTGCTCAAGTCGGGTCGAGTTCAGGCGATCCCTCAACGGAGGCACGGCTCTCACGTACACATCCCTATCAACCCCCACGTACACATCCCTATCAACCCCCACGTACACATCCCTATCAACCCCCACGTACACATCCCTATCAACCCCCACATACACATCCCTATCAACCCCCACGTACACATCCCTATCAACCCCCACGTACACATCCTATCAACCCCCACGTACACATCCCTATCAACCCCCACGTACACATCCCTATCAACCCCCACGTACACGTCGCTATCAACCCCCACGTACACATCCCTATCAACCCCCATGTACACATCCCTATCAACCCCCATATACACATCCCTATCAACCCCCATATACACATCCCTATCAACCCCCACGTACACATCCCTATCAACCCCCACGTACACATCCCTATCAACCCCCACATACACATCCCTATCAACCCCCACGTACACATCCCTATCATCCCCACGTACACATCACTATCAACCCCGACGTACACATCCCTATCAACCCCCACGTACACATCCCTATCAACCCCCACATACACATCCCTATCAACCCCCAGATACACATCCCTATCAACCCCCATATACACATCCCTATCAACCCCCCCACACACATCCCTATCAAGCCCCACATACACATCCCTATCAACCCCCACGTACACATCCCTATCAACCCCCACGTACACATCCCTTCAACCCCCACGTACACATCCCTATCAACCCCCACGTACACATCCCTATCAACCCCCACATACACATCCCTATCAACCCCCACGTACACATCCCTATCAACCCCCACATACACATCCCTATCAACCCCCACGTACACATCCCTATCAACCCCCACATACACATCCCTATCAACCCCCACATACACATCCCTATCAACAACCCACATACACATCCCTATCAACCCCCACATACACATCCCTATCAACCCCCACGTACACATCCCTATCAACCCCTACGTACACATCCCTATCAACCCCCACGTACACATCCCTATCAACAACCCACATACACATCCCTATCAACCCCCACATACACATCCCTATCAACCCCCACGTACACATCCCTATCAACCCCCACATACACATCCCTATCAACCCCCACATACACATCCCTATCAACAACCCACATACACATCCCTATCAACCCCCACATACACATCCCTATCAACCCCCACGTACACATCCCTATCAACCCCTACGTACACATCCCTATCAACCCCCACGTACACATCCCTATCAACAACCCACATACACATCCCTATCAACCCCCACATACACATCCCTATCAACCCCTGATCAACCCCCCTATCTTATCACAAACCAAATTCAGATCGTTATTGGTCAACCAGTGCCCCTCATGCATCTCAACGTTCATCCTACAAAGTCTCATCATCACAAGGGAGAAACACAAACAATAGACAATCACCACTACCACACTCACCACTACACTCACCAATACACTCACCACCACACACCTGGCAACCCATGATCAGTGACTTATCTTATTACAGACTAATTAGGACCTCATTTGTTATTCTGTACCCTTATGAATCTCAACATTCATCCTACAAAGTCACGATACACTGCACTACTATACATCACACTACTATACATTACTACACACTGGGGCCGCCCATAAATGACGTCACGCACCTGGGGGGGGGGGGGTCAGACATTTGTGACGATGTGTGACGAGGAGGGGGGGGGGTTTGAGAAATGTGACGTCACATCAAAATGCGCAACTTTAAATAAATATAGACAACACGTTCTACTTCATTAAATATACTTTTTTATAAATGTTTTCTTATTTTCTTGGTTATTTCAGTAAAGTCACGTAGAAGGGAAACAATAAAATAATAATTTTCTTGTTGTGGTTTTCACACCTGATGATGATTGCTTGTGTTGCAGTCGAAACGTCGTGAGAATTTTATTGTTTTATATTTTTATTATTTTATTGTTTCCCTTCTACGTGACTTTACTGAAAGAACCAAGAATATGAATCCCTACAACATCAGAGTGCAGCGCCACAGTAAATACGCACTACAATGACAATAGATTAAAGCGATTTGAAGCATGTTTTATTTTCAAAATGGAAATATGGTTTATTGGGGGGGAGGGGCAGAGCATTGTGACGTCATATTTTAGGGGGTCTGACTTTTGTGGACGCCGTGTGACGAGGGGGGGGGGGGGGGTCAAAAATAGTTTTAAATCGCGTGACGTCATTTATGGACGGCCCACTACACGACAAACTACACTACTATACACTACACTATAAACTACACTACTATACACTACACTATAAACTACACTACTATAAACTATAAACTACACTACTATACACTACACTATAAACAACACTACTATACACTATAAACTACACTACTATACACTACACTATAAACAACACTACTATACACTATAAACTACACTACTATACACTACACTATAAACTACACTACTATACACTACACTACTATACACTACACTACTATACACTACACTATAAACTACACTACTATACACTACACTATAAACAACACTACTATACACTATAAACTACACTACTATACACTATAAACTACACTACTATACACTACACTATAAACTACACTACTATACACTGTACTATAAACTACACTACTATACACTACACTATAAACAACACTACTATACACTACACTATAAACTACACTACTATACACTACACTATAAACAACACTACTATACACTACACTATAAACTACACTACTATACACTACATTGTAAACTACACTACTAAACACTACACTATAAACTACACTACTATACACTACACTATAAAAAACACTACTATACACTACACTATAAACTACACTACTATACATTACACTGTAAACTACACTACTATACACTACACTATAAACTACACTACTATACACTACACTATACACTACACTACTATACACTACACTATAAACTACACTACTATAAACTACACTATACACTACACTACTATACACTACACTATAAACTACACTATTATACACTACACTATACACTACACTACTATACACTACACTATAAACTACACTACTATACACTACACTATAAACTACACTACTATACACTACACTATAAACTACACTACTATACACTACACTATACACTACACTACTATAGACTCCACTATAAACGACACTACTATACACTACACTATAAACTACACTATACACTACACTATAGACGACACTACTATACACTACACTATAAACTACACTACTATACACTACACTATACACTACACTACTATACACTACACTATAAACTACACTACTATACACTACACTATACACTACACTACTATACACTACACTATAAACTACACTATTATACACTACACTACTATACACTACACTATAAACTACACTACTATACACTACACTATAAACTACACTACTATACACTACACTATAAACTACACTACTATACATTACACTATACACTACACTACTATACACTACACTATACACTACACTACTATACACTACACTATAAACTACACTACTATACACTACACTATACACTACACTACTATACACTACACTATAAACTACACTATAAACTACACTACTATACACTACACTATAAACTACACTACTATACATTACACTATACACTACACTACTATACACTCCACTATAAACTACACTACTATACACTACACTATTAACTACACTACTATACACTCCACTATAAACTACGCTACTATACACTACACTATTAACTACACTACTATACACTACACTATAAACTACACTACTATACACTACACTATTAACTACACTACTATACACTACACTATAAACTACACTACTATACACTACACTATTAACTACACTACTATACACTACATTATAAACTACACTACTATACACTACACTATAAACTACACTACTATACACTACACTATAAACTACACTACTATACACTACACTATAAACTACACTACTAGGACATTACACTATACACTACACTATACACTACACTACTATACACTACACTATACACTACACTACTGTACACTCCACTATAAACTACACTACTATACACTACACTATTAACTACACTACTATACACTACACTATAAACTACACTACTAGGACACTACACTATAAACTACACTACTATACACTACACTATAAACTACACTACTATACACTACACTATAAACTACACTATTATACACTACACTATTAACTACACTACTATACACTACACTATAAACTACACTACTATACACTACACTATAAACTACACTACTAGGACACTACACTATAAACTACACTACTATACACTACACTATAAACTACACTACTATACACTACACTATTAACTACACTACTATACACTACACTATAAACTACACTACTATACACTACACTATAAACTACACTACTAGGACACTACACTATACACTACACTATACACTACACTACTATACACTACACTATACACTACACTACTATACACTCCACTATAAACTACACTACTATACACTACACTATTAACTACACTACTATACACTACACTATAAACTACACTACTAGGACACTACACTATAAACTACACTACTATACACTACACTATAAACTACACTACTATACACTACACTATAAACTACACTACTATACACTACACTATTAACTACACTACTATACACTACACTATAAACTACACTACTATACACTACACTATAAACTACACTACTAGGACACTACACTATAAACTACACTACTATACACTACACTATAAACTACACTACTATACACTACACTATTAACTACACTACTATACACTACACTATAAACTGCACTACTATACACTACACTATAAACTACACTACTAGGACACTACTACTACACCTCATCATGGGACCTCCTTTGCCAATACCAAAATATGATAATAGGTTTTTTTCCCCTTTAATCTGGCAACACAAAAACTAATTTTACAAGGAGTCCTGTCTGAATTAACCACAATACTTGTGGTCAGAATGCAAACAAAATCCATACTCTCATAATATATGCACAGTCCTTGAAACTGATTGGTCCGCACCAGAAACAGCTTTCTTTTGAGCCTCGTCTCCAACGATGTTAGACCAGAGGACGCCAAAAGGCGACGGGCATTCTGACCACAAGTATTGTCGTTAATGCAGACATGATTCCTTGTAAAAGGTGTTTATTTTGTTGCCAGAAAAAAGGGGGAAACCCCTACTACGTAGCTGTCAAGCCCTTATCAGTGCCAACCTTATTACGAACCAATTTCAGACCGTATTGGTCACCGCCATGCCCTCATGAATCTCAAAGTTCATCCTGCGAAGTCTTACCACAAGGGAAAAACACAAATAGACAATATTTTTGTTGCCGTATAGAAACGGCTCTCCGTCGTATGTATCTGAAGGCTCAATTTCCCCGTACGAGAATACGGAGTAAACCGTATGGGTTCACACGGTATGCATAATGCAGGTTTTTTTCGGGTTATATCGCATAACTATAAATGTTGTGTCGTTAAACCCGCCACCACCCGACAGGGCCAATTGGTAAGGTTTGTCACGTAAACAGTTTAACACATAGGCTTTCACGACCAATCTATCCCCTCCATTTAAGGAACGAAACAGGAGGATTTCTGGACAAATCTGGCTGTCGCCTGATGAAGCTAGTTGTAATTACTGGCGAAACGTCGTACTCAGATTGTAAATGTTGTGGATTTGCTATCCAACACACCGGTTAGTGCTGTACTAGTGCAGCGACTGTAAATGTCACTGTGTGGTGACGGGCTTGCGAGGCCACGGTGGATGATGTCATTACGTGCAGCCCGCTTACTGGGCGTAGTACCGGCCCTAGCGGGGCTTGGATGATCAGCGCAGAAACACCGCGTACAGTGTGCGGTGCGGGCTCCCGGTGAGGAAGCGAGAGAGAGCGAGCGTCAGCCAGCCAGGGCTACGTTGGGGCATGACACGCTGGTTGACCTGCCGACACGTGACCGGATTATATTGGAGAGGGGCCACCGGTGAACGGGGGGCGCTGGGCGGTCACGTGGTATAGAGGAGCTCTCGGGAGCCTTCGAGAAAGAGCTGGAGAGATCTAGAAGGTGGGCGGGGCGAGGGGCGGAGCCAGCCCCAGCCCGGACCGATATAACGGAGGCCCCGTGAGGGGCTCGGGGTTCTTCGGGTTGTTGGTGAAGAAGATCCACGTCGGGTTGAAGAAGCCTCTAGCCACACTATACACTACACTATACACTATACTATACACTAGTGCTGTACTAGTAAACTACACTATACACTACACTATACTATACACTAGTGCTGTACTAGTATACTACACTATACACTACACTATACACTACACTATACACTAGTGCTGTACTAGTATACTACACTATACACTACACAATACACTACACTACACACTAGTGCTGTACTAGTATACTACACAATACACTACACTACACACTAGTGCTGTACTAGCATACTACACTATACACTACACTATACACTAGTGCTGTACTAGTAAACTACACTATACACTACACTATACACTACACTACACACTAGTGCTGTACTAGTATACTACACTATACACTACACAATACACTACACTACACACTAGTGCTGTACTAGTATACTACACTATACACTACACACTAGTGCTGTACTAGTATACTACACTATACACTACACAATACACTACACTATACACTAGTGCTGTGCTAGTATACTACACTATACACTACACAATACACTACACTACACACTAGTGCTGTACTAGTATACTACACTATACACTACACAACACACTAGTGCTGTATTAGTAAACTACACTATACACTACACAATACACTACACTACACACTAGTGCTGTACTAGTATACTACACTATACACTACACAACACACTAGTGCTGTACTAGTAAACTACACTATACACTACACTATACACTACACTACACACTAGTGCTGTACTAGTATACTACACAATACACTACACTACACACTAGTGCTGTAATAGTATACTACACTATACACTACACTACACACTGGTGCTGTACTAGTATACTACACTATACACTACACAATACACTAACAAACCTTACCAATTGTCTGTGTCGGGCAGTGGCGGGTTTAACAAAAACATTTATATATTTACGCAATCTAACCCCACAAAACCCCCCCCACTACATTATGGAGAACATGCCCATTCGTTAGCAGTAGAGGTATGCGTATTATCGTAATCGTCAGTCAGCGTCGTCACTCACCCCACACGTGCCAACACGGCACGCGGAGCGCTCACCCAGCAAGAGAGGAGCCTCTGTCCAGACGGCTTCCTCTGTGGTGGCTACGCAGTGGCAAGCTCAATGCGTACAGCAACGCGACGTTGCCTCTTGCTCGCTCTATCTTTTTTCTTTTTTCTCTTTTTACCATCAGAGGAATCAAGAAAATGCTCGCGGCACTTTGCTTCGTTCATCATTTCGGTTTTTTTTCAATGCTTTGCTTTATGTGAGCCCCCCCCCCCCCCCCTTTTTTAAATGAAAGATTTCATAAAAGACTTCACGCTCCGCTCTCCTCCTTCTTACCCCTTCCCTCTCTCTCTCTACCCCTCTCTCTACCCCCCTCTCTCTCTACCTCCTCTGAGGCAAAGTTGTGCCCCGTCCACTGCTGCCCTGAGAGAGAGTCGCGCTCACTCCACTGCGGCCCTGAGAGAGAGTCGCGCTCTCTCCACTGCGGCCCTGAGAGAGAGTCGCGCTCTCTCCACTGCGGCCCTGAGAGAGAGTCGCGCTCTCTCCACTGCGGCCCTGAGAGAGAGTCGCGCTCTCTCCACTGCGGCCGCCCCGAGATGTCGCGGGCGCTGCCCCAGAGCAAGGAGGCGCTGCTGCAGTCGTTCAACAAGCGGCTCAAGGCGGACGTGCGCTCCATCCTGGACAACTTCACGGAGATCGTCAAGACGGCCAAGGGTCGTGAATGAAGAGTCCCCTTGTGTGGGCTTCAGTGGGGCCGTCTGGTCGGGCAGCAGAGACACGAGAGAGGCCAAGAAACGACATTCCAGTCGTGGGCTGAGCTCAAGGAGGGCTGAGCTCGAGCACCATCCTGCGGCGGGGAAAGCGGTTCAACCGAGCCCACAGCAGCCAAGAATCTGCTGTCCCTGTCTGGGGGGGGGGGGTGCTGTTCACCCCTAGCACGTGGGCGAGAAGCCGTGTATGTGTGACGAGTGCGGCAAGACGTTTTCTCGCGCTCGGCCTACAAGTTTATATATATTTTTTTTATTTTCCGCTTGTGTGTTAATCTCTGTGTTTACCCCGGATATTTTAAAGATGGCAATTATCCTGCTGTGTATCCTACTGCTGTCCCTCCCGGCCATATCTAGTGCCACACTAAACTCTACAAACAGCTACCCTCGTTATTTTGCGTCAATACTTGTTGCTCGATTTGCCACTACACCTGCAAATGAAACAGCTCATAGACACTTCTACACTCCATCATTGTATTCTTTTAAACCCTATCTTTGTCCCATTACTTTACCAGCACTCCTTCCAAACTTCATTCTGCTCTTAAAAATAACACCATCTGCGAGCTGCTGCTATTCGTCCAAGGTTCGCCGCTCTTCATCCTTTCACAGAAAATACTTGTGCAAACTGTTAATTCTACTTTTCTTATTTCTGGGTGGTATTGAGCTTCATCCTGGCCCAAATGTAAAGAACTCGTATAATTCTGTAGATTTTTCTGGCATAAAAGGTGTTGGTGTTGTACATGCCACCATCAGAGGGCTTGTGATTAAATTAAGTCAACTAAAACTAGAAATGGCAAATCTTGACCTGATAATTTTTTTGCCTAACAGAAACATTTCTCACTCCTGCCGTCAATGACTTGCAGATTACGATTGACAACTACAACCTATTTTGGCTTGACCGAGGATCTAAAGGAGGTGGAATTGCCATCTATGTTCGTAACACTATTGCATGTTCACCAGCTCACGCCTTGTTTAAAAAATGTTGTTTTGAAGGTTTGGCTCTCAGAATAACTCTCCAAAATAATCAACAGATATTGGTAGTGTGCTGCTATAGACCGCCTAGTGGGAAGGATGTTGAAGCTGCATCTGCACTGAGAGAGCTTTTTGGGGGCCTCCCTAAAGGTAAAATAGTTATAGTGGGTGATCTAAATTGGAATTGGCTAAATCCGCCAGCCGTGGCCACAAATTTTGCAGATGAATTTAACCTGTTTCAATTAATAAATGTTCCCACAAGACCCAACCTAAAAAATCCGGGAGAGTCATCTCTGCTTGACGTCCTATTGACAAATGCCCCTCACAATTTTGCACTGTGTTCTGGGTAATAACCTTAGTGATCACTCCTTCATTTTTGGGGTGAGATCATCAGCCAGACCCAAAGCCCCCCCTAAATTGCTTGAGAAGCACTCTATGAGACACTTCAGCACTCAGGCATTTACTAATGATGTACTTCACTCAGATATTGACAAGGTCTGTGATATCCCCAACCTGACAACGGCTTGGGAGACCTTCAGGTACACGTTTCTCCAAATTCTTAACAAACATGCTCCGTTGGTTAGATTTAAAACTAAAGGCAACCGCCCACCATTGTTTGATCCTTTGATTACAAAGCTCATGAAAACTATGGACAAGGATTGGGCATGTGCTCAGAAAGGTAATTTGGTCAATGACTGGCTAGAATACAGGATTTTAAGGAATAAATGCGTCAAAAAAATCAGGCTTGCAAAAAATGCCTACTTTTCCTAAACTCTCCTGGAATCACATGGAAATGCCAGAAATTTCTGGAAAACAATCAAATGTATCGAAAAGGCATCCAAAACAGATAATCTGCCCGTTGAGCTTATGTGTCCTCTGGTTCTGTCGACAGCTGTGTGTGTTGTTGACAAAAATATATAACAATGATTAATCTATGCGTGCGTACGTATATGGAGAGTAGTGGTGTAGAAGTTAGCACGCTGCTCTTTGAACCCTGCTACCCGGGTTCGATTCCCGATCACGGCCAACACCAGTGCTGATTATATGAACTCGGTTCTTGGCCTCTCCTACATCGACTCAGCCTGAAATGAATACCTGGTGCGCTTAACATCACCGCTAGGGAGACAAAGGCGGCCTGGTATGGTGCTGACCACCCACCCCCTCATGTACCGTTCCGGCATTCATAGGTGCTTACTAACAGCACTTGCCCCTACAGTCCGTAGCTATCCGTGGTGCTGAAATTTGAGGGTAAGAATCCACCCATTTTTTCGCCATATAGCATTGTGATATATAACGACTTATTGTTGGTAGCTTAGCTGATTGGAGAATATAGAGTTTATTGATAACATGAAGGTAATTTATATTTTAGTTTTTATTGGTTCACTATATAGTACTGTGAATAGCTCAGATGTGTAGTAATTTCTGTGACCAGTCACTAGCTAATCACTCAGTTATTTCAATGCTAAATTCGCCTAGTTATTTCAATGCTAAATTCTCCTGTTTGATTTGTACTAAGTGCCTCGGTGAATGTGTATGCTCTGACTTTAACGTAGCTATTTCTGTAGCAGTTACAAGCTAATCACTCAGCTATTTCAATGCTAAATTCTATGCTAATTCCATTGTCAAGGGGTGCCTCTGCGGATGTGTATGCCTTAACTTAGCTATTTCAATGCTAAATTCTATGCTAATTCCTTTAACAATGGGTGCCTCTGCGGATGTGTATGCTTTAACTTTTAACATAGCTATTTCTGTGACCAGTCACAAGCTAATCATTCAGCCATTTCAATGCTAAATTATATGCTAATTCCTTTGTCAAGGCGCTTTGCTCCTCTCACACAGCTTAAAGGCCGTGATCTGAACGTGGCTCTTTCACTCCAGCGCTGTCCTACCAGACAGTCTCGCCCCTTCACCTGATGAAGGCCGCTTGTGTTGTGGCCGAAACGTCGTGAGAATATTATTGTGTTATTTTATTTTATCAATTTATTATTTTATTCTCATTCTACGTGACTTTACCGAAAGAACCAAAGAAGGTGAATCATTGCAGTCACGAAAGCTTTAAATCGAAATCTGTTAAGGCTGTTAAGGCTGAGTGTCTATGCCCAACACTCTACTCACCTCCGGAGATTCATGACCAGTTCTATGAAGAGCTTTACAATATTATTCGCAAAATCCCCAGCTCTGAGCACATGTTTCTGTTGGGAGACTTCAATGCAAGGGTTGAGGCTGACCACGACGCATGGTCCGTATGCCGTGGCTATCACGGCATTGGAAAGATGAATCCCAGTGGCCAAAGACTACTGGAGCTTTGTTCATACTACAATCTCTGTATCACAAATTCATTCTTTAATAATAATAATGCAATTTTATAACGCGCACAAATTTGCGGACGTAACGGTCACAACTCAGAGGCGCGGAGCCAAGCTCAGAGTTACTCAAAAGCATGGTTATAGAGGTGAGTTTTTAAAGTGTCTTTGGAAGGAGACGATTGAGTTGATGCTGCGAATGTGCAGAGGGATTGCGTTCCAGACTGTTGGGGCTGCCACCGATAAGCGGCGCATAGACAATGACCATCCTGGATCTTGGTATCAAGAGGAGGTCGTGAGTTGTTCCTGCGCAGGCATCTGCCGTGAGCTGAGCTGCAAGTGGTCAGTAATGAAGAAAGGTACGGCGGGCAGGCAGATGTGAAGGCATGGTGGCAGAGGCAGGCGATCTTGTATATGACCCTGCTGGCGATGGGTAGCCAGTTGAGGGCACGGAGACAGGCCAAGTGAGTCGAGATTGGGATGAGTGCGGCCAATGACGACGCATGCCATGGTTGTTTTGCAGTCTGTAAAGTTTTGTTAGGTTGCCAGTGGAGGTCCGGACTAGGACGGAGTTGCAATAGTCAATGCGAGACCCAGCTATGCAACGTGCCAATGTGTTGGCAATTTCAGTGGAGATGAAAGGACGTAGGTGTCTGAGAACCTTCAGGTGAAAGTTACATGAACTGATGATGTGATTGGTTTGACGGTCGAAGGATAAAGTTGAATCTAGGATGACACCGAGGTAGCTGAAGTGATCGGTGAGCCTGATGCTGTGACCAAAGATGTGTATCTGTGTTGGGAGTGCTGATGAGTTGAGACGTTACTTGGTACCTAACATGATGGCCACTGACTTTTTCGGATTAAGGGCGAGGTTGTGTGCAGTGCACCACTGTTGCAAGGCGGTGGTACGTTCCGAGAGCTTCTCGAATCCAGATGCATTGCTAGAATCGATGGCGGTGAATAGAATAGTGTCATCCGCGTATGAGTGGTGCTTAACACCGAAGCTTGCGATGAGCCGGCCGATCGGGGAAGTGTAGGCTGTGAAGAGCAGGGGACCTAGGCCGGAGCCCTGGGGAACTCCGCAAAATGCTTTTGTTTCAGGCGATGAGGACGTTCCCACCCTGACTGAAGATTGCCGGTCAGATAGGTACGAAACTATCCACTTGAGTGCTGAGCCACATATACCGAAGTCGGATTTCAGGAGGGAAGTAAGGAGCGAGTGGTTGATGGTGTCGAAGGCTGACGAAATGTCCAGACTTACAAGTGCAACAATGGAGCCAGAGTCAATAATCGTTAAAATGTCATTGAGCAATCTAGTGAGTGCTGTTTCTGTGGAGTAGTTTTGACGGTAAGCTGACTGGAAGCAGCAGTAGTTTGCAGAGGAGGTGATGTGGGGTTTTAGCTGGGCGAGGGCTAGTCGTTCAAGGAGTTTAGACAGGTTCGAGACATTAGTGATGGCACGATAACTAGATGGGTCACCCGGGTCGAGACTTGGCTTCTTTAGCAAGGGAGAAACCAGGCCAGATTTGAGGTTGGACGGAAAACACCCCGTAGAGAATGAGGCATTTGCGATGTTCCTGATCATGATGGCGAGTTCCAGAGCACATTGCTTGAACAAGAAACCTGGGAGCACGTCGAGTGGAGATGACTTTAATTGAAGTGATTCAATTAAAGAGAAAACATCTTTTGTAGACACCGGCTTGAGCGTAGTGAGATAGGTGTCTGGGTGAATGGTTACAATTTCAGGAAACTGGAGCGGGGTACGATGGTGCGATGTGTGGGTAGATGTGCAGGAGTTTGCGATGGTGATCAGCTTGTTGGTGAAGTAACTATTAAATTAGGTGGAAAGTTTCAGTGAGGCCAGGGGATCGCTAAGGTGAGGGACCATGGTGTTACCAGGGTGTAGAAGATCCTTGAGGGTTTTCCATAGAATGCGCGATTTTCCGGTTGCTGTTCTGATGCGTTCTTCAATGTAGGAGGAACGTGAGACGAGGATAAGTTTGTTAGTTTTCCCTCAGGCAACTCTGTAGGCAAGTCGATCAGCAGGTAGACCACTACGGGATGCGATACTTTCGAGGCGACTCCTGGTTCGCTTAGCAATGATGGCGTCTCTTGAGAGAGCCAGTGAGTGTCATGGGAAGGCTGCCTAGCGGTTCGTGATTTTAATGGAGCCAGTTTGTCCAGCGTCGCCCTCATGTCAGCTTCTAGTTGGAGAGTGCAGATGGTTGGATCGTATGATGATGGGGATAACATTGAAGGCGAATTTGCGAGGAGGTGGTGTAAAGCAGAAAACTCGATACCCTTCAAATTACGGGAGTTACGGGTGAATTTGATGGTGATTGGCTTGGGAATTTGGAGGGAAAAAAGTATGAGGCGGTGGTCAGAGTGCAATGATGCGTCGATGCTGGTCAGGTTCCAGAACCAGGTCGAGCATGCTCTCAACATTTGTTGAGGAAGCTCTGGTGGGGCCTGAGTTTGTGATGCCCAGGTTGTGGCAGGCTAAGGTTGACTCAAGGTGACTATCGATGGAGGTTGGGGTATTGCCGGGGCAATTGAAGTCACCTGTAAGCACGAGCCTGTGAGATGGGTTAGGAATGAGGCAAAGGAATTCCGAAAGCTCATTTAAGAAGGTATTGATGCTGCCATCTGGAGGGCGATAGATGTAAATGAGGGAAAAGCACTCTGTGTTAGTAGTGAGGGATACGGGCTGGACCTCGAAGGTGGCAGGAGCCATCGGTAGATAGAGCTCTTTAATTTTCAAGTGTGCATTGTAAACGACCGCTAAGCCACCTCCGCGCTGGATAGTGGCGCGAGGTTTATGAAGAACCTTGTATCCTGGGATCACGACTTCCAGAGAGATGGCTGGCGGGGAGTCTGGCCTGCACTCGGTCTCAGTAATGAGAAAAAGGTCGATGTGGTGGTCCGAGACGGTATCGTGAATCAGGGCTGATTTGTTGGTAATGGAGCGTGAGTTGAGTAGGCCGAGGCGGATGTGTGAAGGTGGATGTGAAGATCCGTAGAGGCGAGGCGTCGAGAGATTAGAGGAGATGGCTGGTTGAAGGCTGGCCTGTGAATGGCGGCCCCTACAGGCTCTGCAACCACGGTGCCGATGCAGTCCCTGACATTGACCTCGAAGAAGCCCGAGGCAAAAGATCGTCCTCAAGTGCAGATGATGAAGAGATGGTGCATGTCGAAGCCCTGTTATATCAGCTCATGCTGTACCGATGGCGGTGATGAGGGGGCCCGGATTCGGGTGGCTCCGATCAGCGGCTCTGCTGGCCGGAGCAGCAAGTCGAGGTAGCGTTGTCCACGCTCCGCGCCATCAGCAAGCACTTCCACCTACGTAGCGGAAGCGTACACGCCCGTGTCAACACCCTGTCACTACCCCCTGTCTCTACCCCCTGTTACTACCCCCCCTGTCACTACCCCCCCTGTCTCTACCCCCTGTCTCTACCCCCTGTCTCTATCCCCTGTCTCTACCCCCCCGTCTCTACCCCCTGTCTCTACCCCCCCTGTCACTACCCCCCCCCCCCCTGTCTCTAGCCCCTGTCTCTATCCCCTGTCTCTACCCCCCCGTCTCTACCCCCTGTCTCTACCCCCCCTGTCACTACTCCCCCTGTCTCTAGCCCCTGTCTCTACCCCCTGTCTCTACCCCCCCGTCTCTACCCCCTGTCTCTACCCCCCCTGTCACTACCCCCCCCCCTGTCTCTACCCCCTGTCTCTACCCCCTGTCTCTACCCCCCTTGTCTCTACCCCCCTGTCTCGACCCCCCCTGTCTCTACCCCCTGTCTCTACCCCCCTGTCTCTACCCCCTGTCTCTACCCCCCTTGTCTCTACCCCCCTGTCTCGACCCCCCCTGTCTCTACCCCCCTTGTCTCTACCCCCCCCTGTCTCTACCCCCCCTGTCTCTACCCCCTGTCTCTACCCCCCTGTCTCTACCCCCCTGTCACTACCCCCCCTGTCTCTACCCCCCTGTCACTACCCCCTGTCACTACCCCCCTGTCACTACCCCCCTGTCACTACCCCCCCTGTCACTACCCCCTGTCACTACCCCCTGTCACTACCCCCTGTCACTACCCCCCCTGTCACTACCCCCCCTGTCACTACCCCCCTGTCACTACCCCCTGTCACTACCCCCCCTGTCACTACCCCCTGTCACTACCCCCCCTGTCACTACCCCCCCTGTCACTACCCCCCTGTCACTACCCCCTGTCACTACCCCCTGTCACTACCCCCTGTCACTACCCCCCCTGTCACTACCCCCTGTCACTACCCCCCTGTCTCTACCCCCTGTCTCTACCCCCCTGTCTCTACCCCCCCTGTCTCTACCCCCCCCCGTCTCTACCCCCCCTGTCTCTACCCCCCCCGTCTCTACCCCCCCTGTCTCTACCCCCCTGTCACTACCCCCTGTCACTACCCCCTGTCACTACCCCCCTGTCTCTACCCCCTGTCACTACCCCCCCCGTCTCTACCCCCTGTCTCTACCCCCTGTCTCTACCCCCCCCTGTCTCTACCCCCCCGTCTCTACCCCCTGTCACTACCCCCTGTCTCTACCCCCCCCCCCTGTCTCTACCCCCCCGTCTCTACCCCCTGTCACTACCCCCTGTCTCTACCCCCCCCCCTGTCACTACCCCCCCTTGTCTCTACCCCCTGTCTCTACCCCCCCCCCCTGTCACTACCCCCCCTGTCTCTACCCCCTGTCTCTACCCCCCCCCCCCAGTCACTACCCCCCTGTCTCTACCCCCTGTCACTACCCCCCCCCCCCGTCTCTACCCCCTGTCTCTACCCCCTGTCTCTACCCCCCCCTGTCACTACCCCCCCTGTCTCTACCCCCTGTCACTACCCCCTGTCTCTACCCCCCCCCCCTGTCTCTACCCCCCCGTCTCTACCCCCCTGTCTCTACCCCCTGTCTCTACCCCCCCCTGTCACTACCCCCCCCCTGTCTCTACCCCCCCTGTCTCTACCCCCCTGTCTCTACCCCCTGTCTCTACCCCCTGTCTCTACCCCTGTCTCCACCCCCTGTCTCTACCCCCTGTCTCTACCCCCCTGTCTCTACCCCCCTGTCTCTACCCCCTGTCTCTACCCCCTGTCACTACCCCCTGTCTCTACCCCCCTGTCTCTACCCCCCCTGGCTCTACCCCCCCCGTCTCTACCCCCTGTCTCTACCCCCCCTGTCTCTACCCCCCCCTGTCTCTACCCCCTGTCACTACCCCCCTGTCACTACCCCTTGTCACTACCCCCTGTCTCTACCCCCTGTCTCTACCCCCTGTCTCTACCCCCCCTGTCTCTACCCCCTGTCACTACCCCCCTGTCACTACCCCTTGTCACTACCCCCTGTCTCTACCCCCTGTCACTACCCCCCCTGTCACTACCCCCCTGTCACTACCCCTTGTCACTACCCCCTGTCTCTACCCCCTGTCACTACCCCCCCTGTCACTACCCCCCTGTCTCTACCCCTGTCTCTACCCCCCTGTCACTACCCCCTGTCACTACCCCCTGTCACTACCCCCCTGTCTCTACCCCCTGTCTCTACCCCCTGTCACTACCCCCCCTGTCACTACCCCCCTGTCTCTACCCCCTGTCTCTACCCCCTGTCTCTACCCCCTGTCTCTACCCCCCTGTCACTACCGCCCCCCCATCACGGCTGGTGTGGTGGTGGTTGTAGCACTGTGGTGATGTCCCCACCCACCCACCTGTTCCCCCCCCCACCCACCTGCCCCCCCCACCCACCTGTCCCCCACCCACCTACCCTCCCCCCATCCACCTACCCCCCCCCACCCACCTCCCCCCCCCACCCACCTACCCTCCCCCCCACCCACCTTCCCCCCCCCACCCACCTACCCCCTGTTGTATATGGGCCTTTTTCCACAATTGATTTTAATAATATTTACCGATATTTTATAATAATCGATAAACAAATAAACACCCTCAAACCGACAAGAACCGACACCCAGAATAAGCAGCTGGAGGTCGTAAAAAGCCATTAAATAATAAACTCCGGGGCAAAAGGGGGGATACAGACTCCCCCTCCCCTCGCACACAACAGGCCGCCAGGAGATGAACAATAAAGTAATAAAACCCCAAAATCAAAGAGGGATAGGGGAGGGGGAATTACTCATGAAGCCCGAGGGGGAATTCTGGGCTTCAGGGATCCCTCTCCGGGAGCTCGCAGACAATCGGACGCCACGCACAACGCGAGGCTTAAAACAATTGTCCCCTTCGTTGCTATTAATACAACGGTTAAAAGTTCAGAACTTAGCAACAAATGAGTCGACATCATAAAGAATCCACACGCTCACCAAGAAAAACCAAACTACAATCTACATAGGGGGTTATTACTTCACATACATAATATTAACACGAACGTTATTCACCTTAAATTATATTACATCTTGCCGTTACATAACCTTACAAACACCAAGGAATATGAATTCCAACAGTCAAGAAACTTACCTCTTAACCTCAGGACATCAAAAATAAAATAAAATAAATAATAACCCAAGCATAACAGCACGGATTCCTGGATACAGACGGGGGGACGAAAATTAATAAACCCTAGGCACAAATCTTGGGAAATATAAACCCAAAATAATAATAATGTAGTGTTAAACCGAGGGTTATCGAGAAGGGATGACGCGGAATAGGTCAAACTTACACAGCCAAGATAGACTGTGTTCCATAGGAAGGAGCCTCCCGGCCGTCTTTGTCTTCCCGCAGCTGGGATAGCAAGAATGTAACACCAGAGCGAGGGAAATTACTCTGTTGTTGCAGGGGGAGCCATCTGTGTCCCACGGATGAAGGGATGGCTTGAGGAGGGCGACGGTGATCAGGCCAGGAAGAGAAACAGATGGCTTAATAAAATGACACACACACACAGACACACACGGACACACACACACACACGGACACACACACACGGACACACACACGGACACACACACACACGGACACACACACACGGACACACACACACGCGGACACACACACGGACACACGGACCACACCCTCCAACGCAGAGCGAGCTCAAAGGAATCCGGCCCTTTGTGAAAGAACATGACGGAGTGAGCATCTGTTTTTTTCCTCTCGCAAGAGACGCGCAGAGGGGAGATTTTTTTTTATATATATAAACAGCGACCATCAGCTCGTCAATTCAGCTCAGCAGCGACCAGCGGCAGAAGACGGCGACCATCAGCTCGGAAGAGGACAGCAAGCCAGCCCCGGGGCATGGCGTCGAGATCAACGATGCGTGTGGTGCATCGCAGAGAAGAAGGACGAGGTGATGCTCTGTGCTGAGTTCGGCACGGGCAGACAGCGCATCGCTGCAAGTATTCTCAGCGTCACGCAGTCCACCTCGAGAAAGGGCGGACAGCGCCGAGCATCGACCAAGCGAGCATCGCAGAGGACCAACCGCAGCGGACGAGCGTTGTGCCGACTAGGCTCATCCAGCAGGGGAAAGAGCCTGACCAGCCGCCCGTGAGCAAGGGTGTCAGCTGCCAGAGCACGCGCACGATCGCGCATCTTCAATGAGAGGGCATCGTGCCGACACAGCTCATCGTCCAGCGGCGGAGAGAACCTTCAGCCAACGTGCGACGCCGAGCGATAGAGGGAACCAGCCGTTGTTCGTATACCCCTCCCCCACCCTCACAAACCCATGACGCTCCCGGCGTCTGCTCACACGAGAATTTACCACACAATATTAAGACTAATTATAAAATGCATCAAATATCAACTGATAATGAAGAACATTGCTGCCCATTGAGTTACGTGGATAAAGTCATTTAGACGCATTGTAGTCGTTCGTTTTTTTTCTTTTTTTTAATTGCATAATCTTGCCGATGAATCTATTGACGTATACTTTTGCCTTTGGGGTATAATAATTGCTATTATCGCCTTTCGAATGAATATATTAACAACGTGACCATTGTGGGTTAAATGTATGAATCAATGAGGTTGATAATGCCAAGCATAATAATTCGCATATTATAGTGTTAAGGTTTTGTGTAGAAATTAAAATTGCTTAACAAAGAAGTGTTTGAGTGTTGCTTTCCTGAGTTCATGCATCGTAATCTTATTTATAAGAACTGTATCCTGCGTTGAGATTTGAATTTGGAGTACTGACACAAAAGACATCCACATAATCAGTAAATGTTAAAGCGAGAATAATTGTATTATACCGATCGATAATACAAACCTAGACAACGAAGCCAAACTTAATCTGGCGTACTTACAGCACACCTGCATAACCTCATACGATTTGTTGTCTTATCCCGATTGATGATACGACCCTCGTCAGCGAGGCAGGGACTAATTATCATATCCGGCTCGCATTAGCATAATCGCACACACTCGGATAAATTTATACGATTGTATCTCGAATTAGCATAATTTATGCGCACAATTACATCAATTAACCTAATTTCGGATAATTACGCATTTTTCCAAATTTAATTTAATTTTTATTTTCAGCAAATTTTCAATACCCCGAACCCCTCACCTACCCCACCACCCACCTACCCCCCCACCCCCCCACCTACCCCCCCCACCTACCCCCCCCACCTACCCCCCCCACCTACCCCCCCCAACCCACTTACCCCCCCCCACCCACCTACCCCCCCAACCCACCTACCCCCCCCCAACCCACCTACCCCCCACCCACCTACCCCCCATCCACCTACCCCCCCCAACCCACGTGTTTTCAAAGAGGTGACGTCACGCGCCCTCCAGTCCCACCCCCACCCCTACGTAAGATGGCCGCCGTCACCACTTCCCTCGATGCGGGGGTGTCAGAAGTCGCCCAGCGGGGACTTTAACTAAAAACCAACAAACACTAACAAACACTAATGAACATAACAAACACTATTAAACATAAACATTAACAAACACTAAAAAATAATATAAACACTAACAAACATTACAAACACGAACAAACATTACAAACATAAACAAACACGAACAAACATTACAAACATAAACAAACACTAACAAACATTACAAACATAAACAAACACTAACAAACATTACAAACATAAACAAACACTAACAAACATTACACATATTAACAAACATCTTAATTCGATCCGGTTTATACAACATTGCGTTTGCTCCATCGATCTGTCTCGGTTCACGTTGACCAGATCGGATTTTTTGTAATTAATCGATAGTGATGCCAACATGAATAATCGACGCAATCAGATAATCGCTGATTGGAACAGGGCCCGGTTCACTGCGTTCATCGTTCCTGATATTAATCGATAAATTGATACCACCCCCCCCCCACCTCCCGTGTGATCAAGTCCCATTGGCGCTAATCTAGAATCTCAATCAGAATATTGATCTTGGAGAAACCCGATGAGCTATGAAGCTCTTTTTCGCTAGACGTTCAGTAGTCGGCGAGTCAGAAAGTAAGGGGACGTCCATGAATGACGTCACGCACCTGGGGGGGGGGGTCAAACATTTGTGACGATGTGTGACGAGGGGGGGGGGGTTGAGAAATGTGACGTCACGTAAAAATTCACATCTTGAAATAAATATAGAATTGTTATAACAACACTCCTACAACATCAGAGTGAGTGTAGCACCGCATTAAATACGCACTACAATGTGACAATAGTTTTAAAGCGATTTGAAGCACGTTTTATTTTCAAATTGGAAATATGGTTTATTGGGGGGGAGGGGCAGAGCTTTGTGACGTCATATTTGAGGGGGGGGGGGGTCCAAAATCGTCCAAAATCGCGTGACGTAATTTATGGACGGCCCCTAACAACTTCAACACAATACAAAAACACAACACGGTAGGGCGTGCCAAAGTTTAGGAAAGGTTACGCATATCACTAAAATAAAAATTTACTATTTCATAAAATACAAACTTTGTTTGTAAGTACTATATTTAACTTCACCTATTTTTATTGTTACAGTGAGGGAAAAAAGTATTTGATCCCCTGCTGATTTTGTACGTTTGCCCACTGACAAAGAAATGATCAGTCTATAATTTTTATGGTAGGTTTATTTGAACAGTGAGAGACAGAATAAACAACAACAAAATCCAGAAAAACGCATGTCAAAAATGTTATAAATTGATTTGCATTTTAATGAGGGAAATAAGTATTTGACCCCCTCTCAATCAGAAAGATTTCTGGCTCCCAGGTAACTTTTATACAGGTAACGTGCTGAGATTAGAAGCACACTCTTAAAGGGAGTGCTTCTAATCTCAGCTTGTTACCTGTATAAAAGACACCTGTCCACAGAAGCAATCAATCAATGAGATTCCAAACTCTCCACCATGGCCAAGACCAAAGAGCTCTCCAAGGATGTCAGGGACAATATTGCAGACCTACACAAGACTGGAATGGGCTACAACACTATTGCCAAGCAACTTGGTGAGAAGGTGGCAACAGTTGGTGCGATTATTCGAAAATGGAAGAAACACAAAAGAACTGTCAATCTCCCTCAACCTGGGGCTCCATGCAAGATCTCACCTCGTGGAGTTGCAATGATCATGAGAACGGTGAGGAATCAGCCCAGAACTACACAGGATGATCTTGTCAATGATCTCAAGGCAGCTGGGATCATAGTCACCAAGAAAACAATTGGTAACACTACGCCGTGAAGGACTGAAATCCTGCAGCGCCCACAAGGTCCCCCTGCTCAAGAAAGCACATATACATGCCCGTCTGAAGTTTGTAAATGAAGATCTGAATGATTCAGAGGACAACTTGGTGAAAGTGTTGTGGTCAGATGAGACCAAAATGGAGCTCTTTGGCATAAACTCAACTCGCCGTGTTTGGAGGGGTAGGAATGCTGCCTATGACCCCAAGAACACCATCCCCACCGTCAAACATGGAGGTGGAAACATTATGCTTTGGGGGTGTTTTTCTGCTAAGGGGACAGGACAACTTCACCGCATCAAAGGGACGATGGACGGGACCATGTACTGTCAAATCTTGGGTGAGAACCTCCTTCCCTCAGCCAGGACATTGAAAATGGGTCGTGGATGGGTATTCCAGCATGACAATGACCCAAAACACACGGCCAAGGCAACAAAGGAGTGGCTCAAGAAGAAGCACATTAAGGTCCTGGAGTGGCCTAGCCAGTTTCCAGACCTTAATCCCATAGAAATTCTGTGGAGGGAGCTGAAGGTTCGAGTTGCCAAACGTCAGCCTCGAAACCTTAATGACTTGAAGAAGATCTGCAAAGAGGAGTGGGACAAAATCCCTCCTGAGATGTGTGCAAACCTGGTGGCCAACTACAAGAAACGTCTGACCTCTGTGATGTTTGAGAGGGGTCAAATACTTATTTCCCTCTTTAAAATGCAAATCAATTTATAACATTTTTGACATGCGTTTTTCTGGATTTTTTTGTTGTTATTCTGTCTCTCACTGTTATAATAAACCTACCATTAAAATTATAGACTGATCATTTCTTTGTCAGTGGGCAAACATACAAAATCAGCAGGGGATCAAATACTTTTTTCCCTCACTGTACCAGGTAAGGCCCCACAACGGAGCTGTTGTAGCTCTGTCTCAGAAGTGACTTGACCCATCACAAATGATAGCGAGCTCAACGAAGTGGCTTATCATCATCACCACCACGTGGACATTTACAGTGGTACCCCGGAGATCGAACTTCATTCGTTCCAGATGGCCATTCGAACACCGATTTGTTCGAACACCGACATTAATTGGTTCCAGACACAAGAAATCTCTCATTATAAAACATGTTTACACGAAGTTTACAGGTATTACATGCATAAAATCATACAAAAAAAACAAGAAACACAATAAATGAATGGAATAAATGAATAAATATATGGAATAAATGAAATAAATTCACATTGAACTTCACTTTACCTGTAGTAAGGAGAGTTGATGGCTTGAGTGGAAGGTGGTGAGGATGAGGAGGTGGTGGTGTTATTGTTTGGAAGGGGAGCCCCCTTTGTCTGGGCAAGCGACATGCACGCTGCTGGCCACACGCGTCTCAGCCGTGTACAGGTTCTTTCAAGTCGTGATTGCCGTTCGACCTCCGAATTTCGTTCCGTTTCCGGGGCAAAAAATGTTCAGAAATATCGTTCGACACTACACACTACCCTATACACTACACTCCTACAAACTACCCTATACTATACACTGCTATACACGATACACTACTAAACACTATACTACTGTATTGTGTTGTACGTAGGCACACACTGGAGTTGGAAGCAACGCGTTTATTTAACAGCTTCCCAACAGGGTAACTCTAAACGTAGCTGATCAACATCTAACTATACGGTTAACTATGTGAGTAGCGGATTAACTACCTGAATGGGTCAGTCAGAGTGCATGCTGCCTGACCCACGATGCCGAGTGAAGACCGAAGACCCGGAGACGACGAGATGCAGGACCCCAGGATGATTCCACAGACGAGCCAAGAACGCTCTTCGTACTGTCCCTTTATGCTCCTGAGCGTGGCCTCGCTCCGCCTTTGGCCATGCCCCCTTCGAGACCTTTCCCGAAGGATCACGACGGAGCGTCACGTGTCCCTCAAGCCCCCCTCACTACCCTGTCCCGGTCACGTGCCCTCTCGGGTTCACCCAGACCACCATGTCCTGGCTTGCCCTCTCTCAGGCCACCACCAGGACTATGCCCCCGAGGGCCCCTTTCGCATACTGTACTCACTCTGGCCCCAGAGAGAGGTTCCAGATGCACAGTAGCACTCTTATGACAGTGCCTGGCGCTACCCCCATAGTGACACTCTTAACGTCACTACATCACCCCCCCCCTCCCCCCTTTATAAAACACAGCCGACCCGGCTGTAAAACCCCCCAAATTCGAAAGGAAGAAAACCAGAAATGTGTGAAGTGCAAGATTGCGCCCAGCATTAGAGCAACGAGCGACACCTGTGTGTGGAGCGGCCATTCCCTAGTCAGTGTGTACTCGCCCATCACCCGGCAAGCCACAATCCCGAAAACTGAATGCATCCACAATTCCCGTAAAAAAAAACAAGAGGGAAGAATATAAAGGAAAAGAGTTTCGATCAAAAAGAGATTTGAAAGGAAAATGTCAGCGATTCGGCCGGACCAACCCGACCTCCAGGCGGCAAGGACCCACCCTCCTCCCACGCATGTGGGTCCCCACAAGCGACAACTATGGGAGAGGTAGAAGGAAGAACGAAGACACGGCAAATGCGCCAAGAGCGTGCCAAAAAACATTTAAACTTAGCACAACGAACGCGCCGACATGACCCCCAGGCAGCAGCGCAACCCCATGCCCGCATGTGAGTCCCCACACGCGGCACGAGAGGGGCCAGGATCAGCCAATGACCCCACTGGCTCGTGTGTGAGACCACAGCAAATGGCGTAGGGAAAATTTGTTCGCCGACCAGGGTCATTTAAATCGTGCAGATTTAGAGCGTGTCCTTGTCACCTCACCCCCAGACGGGGTGAGTGTGGACTTGTTGGGGGTGCCAGAGACAGGTAGAAGATGGCCTATTGGGCGGGGCCCCTCTCGGGAAGAAGAAGAAAGTCCGGCAGGAGTAGAAGGAGCGGATGACGGCCGTTCCTCCCCTCTCAATCCACAACCCGGCGGCGCGATCGGCTACTCTAAGGACTCTAGGCACCGGGGTCCTCTGGACAGACGCCACTGTCAGAATAATCTTCCGAAGCGTGGTAATGTTTTGTATTTTCGTGTTACTGGGAACTGTTCCATATTCATGTCAACTGTTGTGATCGCCGGCTCTCGAGTGATGCGCGCGTGTTTATTCTGCATGGCGTTTGCTGATAATGTTCAATGCCACCTGCACAGTGCGACCTGTGGTGTGTGGTGTACACTTGTTGATGTTTACGAGGAATTTCATTCTGCTGCCATGCACTTTTAAAGTCAGATAAATAAAAAAACTAATTTCTTCGTAACTTATTTTTGTGTTTATTTGTCCTTCCTCCTCACCTCCGAGGAGCACGGTTGGCTACGTACGGTGGGAAAGAAGTTTAAAATACATGTTTTATTGACTAACCTGCGATAAATGGGCGATCGAGTCAGCAGCATCCGGACCTATACCTCGTATGCGGAACGCAATTCCCCGCAACATTCGCTTCAGTGGAGACACCACAGTGGCGAGATGTTAACTACCTCGCCTGGTGTACAGGAGTACGTGGGTTAGGTCTCGACCCTGGCACCTGCTGTATATTTCAAGTTTGTATGTCGCTCTCCTCGTGGTCGCGTGGATTTTTCTATGGGTCCTCCGGTTTTTCCCTCCACATTTCGAATCAACATGCGTTTAGAGTACTGTATTTGGCTGCTATAAATTTCCACGCCATTTCACCGAACTATCGTTTGTGGCCAGGAAACTGATGAAAAAGAGCTGTCTAAATCAGTGGGACCTTACCTGGTTAAATACAAATAGTAAAGAGATCTTCATCGGGAATCTAAGTTGGTTGAGTCTCTTAGGTCTCCTCTAAACACATCTGTTTTCACTTGTATACCCGTCAGTATGGGTCATGAGCCTATTGTAACTTTCATTTATTTAAAGATTTGTTTTTTTTTTCCATTTATGCAACACGTGGGCCCGTTACATCACGTTGTGTCGCGTGCTCGAAGCGTCAGCAACATGGGCTAAACCGGAGTGGTAGAAAGATGGGGAGCTGGCCCGCAGCCCCAAACAAGCCGGGGCACCAGCGGAAGAGGTAAGGTAAGTATTTAAGGGAGAGGGAGTGACAAGCCAAAAACATGCGGCGGGTAAAGAGCGATCGTATTTTTCCTCCACCCTTCCGAGTCCGTCTCTCATCTAATCCATAAGGGTTGTGCCCCTTATCATCAGTCCCTATCTGCCGACCCCTCCATCCAGCTAACGAATTTCAGATGTATAAGAGTGGACCAATTGGCCTCAAATTCTCCCTCCTTTCCCTTAAGCTTTTTGCTCAGGTGCTCCATACCAACGTGTTAGGAGCGTACTGTAAACGAGATCCGACACGAGGTTGCAGGGGGTTCGTCCTTTATTGCTTCCCCCAGTCCACACTCGTCCCCAGCCTTCTCTGTCCATTTCCCACCAGTTCTTCTCTCTTTCCCAGCCAATTCTTTATCTTATATCTCCTCGCCTGCTCCTCCCCCTTCCACTGTCCCAGCTCCACTGTCCATCTCCTTTTGGCGGAAATCCTTCCCCTGACATCCCTTACAGTGCTATACTACTGCTTCCATGTGGCTGGATCGTGGCTCTTCCAATTAACCAGAATAACCTTGCTGGCTACACCACAGGTTTGGAGGAGAGCGTGTTGATGCCTTGAGTTCGCTTGCCCCATGTCCGTGGTACAATCTCATCGAGCACAGATACATCCCATAATTTTTTGGTAGCCAGTCTTAGAGCAGGGTCTCCCTCTCCCTGGAGCCAGTAGGTCTCGGATAAGTTGTATATGTCTGCAGGTGCCACTAACCATTTAGTAATTGGGTGGGTTAGTGTCTCTAAGTTCTTGTCCAGGGATTTCACGATAGCGTCCCTAATTTGAATGGGGGATATCATATTTGGCTGACACCTCCTCGAAGGGCAACACCCTTACGTTCAAAGGTAAAAGATCCAAAACTCTGTCCAGCCCACACATTTTCCAGCTGTCGCAATTTATGACCTTTCCCCCTATCATCAGTAAAGGATTGCCCCATATCGTCGACCCCCTTTGAAGAAGGGTTTTGCAGGTAGGTATTTCAGTTTCAGTTTCATTTACTAGGTTATAAGCCTGTGAGCCATACAACTGCAACAAACAAAAACATGAACAAGAAACATCTTAAAGTGACTACACGCAACAGAAAAATCCAGGAAAAAACAGCAAAAGTCTTCCAGAAAAAACACCGTATTTCAACGCTGTGCAAAAATCCCAGTGGGATGCAAGTCAAACAATCACTCTACCAGAAAAATCTCACAATGGCCTCAATATCTCACTCTCGGGTACTCACTCTCGGGTCCGCGTTTTACCCTCTAAACAAGCGCATCTGTCCTACCAATCAGACGACTGGCTCCGTACCCCCTCTACCTGCCTGCTGACCCGTGTGTGTTGTGTTTTCTATCTGCGATGGCTCAGCAGCCCCGTCGTGACCATGCAATTACCACCCAAGTCACGGTACCGCGGTGCACGATAGCCTCGGGGCGGGGGGGGGAGGTCGCCCAATTCCCTGGTCGCAGGAAACCGTGAAGTTTGGTCCCATGAGAGGGCTTCTGGGTGAAAACCTGTCGGCCAGGTGACCTCCCCTCGGGGCTCTATGTGGGGGTGTGTGTGTGTGTTCATGTGGGGGCTCTATGTGTGTGTGTGTTCATTTGGGGGGTGGTGAGGGAAGAGCAGCGTCGGCCCCATCGCTCGGAGGTGGCGGCGTCGCGGCCACGGCGTCGGCAGAACGGCTTCGCTGCTGCAGCATCACAGTTGCAGGCACGGCTCCGACGGAGCGGCTTCGCTGCTGCGGCACCACATTACTGGTAGAGAGCGGGATTGTGGGTGTAGTAGCCCGGTCTACCAGCAGGGCAGGTGAAGTTTGCCACTGGAGCGCATTGCGCCGGTTGCTGGCAGAGAGGGGAGATCTGAGGATACAGCAGCCGGTGTGCCAGCAGGACACGTGATAGGCCGGGGTAAGGGATGTAGGGTAAAGGTGACAGAGGGGACGCGTGGGCTGAAGCCCAGAACCTTCTGGTAGGTTCCAGAAGGGGGCGTGGCCGAGGGCGGAATCAGGCTACGCTGGGGAAGATAAAAGGGAGGTCCCGACGCTGGGTTGGAGCTGTCGTTTGGAATTAAACCCGTCGTCTAGGCAAGTCTTCGTCCCCGTCTGCACCTCCTCGGCGTTGTGGGTCAGGCAGTGTGCCGGCTGTCCTGACCCATGTGTAGTTATCCCCTGTACTGTGGAAGTGTAGAATAAACGTGTGTGCCTCCTACTATTAGTGTCTCTGAAGTGACTACTAAATTTGGTGTTAGAAGTGTTAACGGTAAGATTTTTTTTTTATGTATAGGGAAGGAAGCATGTTTATTTGAATCTTAAAAGAAAATGTCAATGTTAACGAGGAGGAAGACACTTACTGTGGTGTCCTTGGACGAAGAAAACGGTGGAGAGGTGATTCCCCAGACAGCCCCGGAATCCAGGACCCCGGACAATGGTCCCGAGGAGGCGATCCCGATGGAGCAGCGGGAAGGGAAACGACGAATCCGTGCTGCCGCCGTCCAGAGAATGGCGTGTTCGCAACGTGCACCTCGCGGACTTGCTATCCACGGCAGCAGCGCTGGTTGCGCAGCTGGAGATGGAGGAGCCGGAGGAAGACACGGCAACTCGGGGGCAGTGGGTGGACATCCCTGCTGCCGCCGTCCACCGAGCGTGGGAAAGAGCAAAACTTCAGCCTGCATGGGTGGCCGCAGCGCGCTGATGTCGCTAGCCCCAGCCGCATATCCAAAGATGCAGCAGGCAGCTTTGGACTCCCTGGTGCTGCAGAGACTGCTGATGTTGGCCCAGGAGATGGAAGTTTTTCTGCCCGCCATGGAGGAGGACAACTTGTCATCAATTAAGGTTGCTCGATGCATCCAGGCCTATTGTAACCTACGACGGCGAGCTGGGGTGGCCGCTTGTACGGGACCCTCGGGGGAAGCAGACGAACCGGAGCATCAGGAACCCCCTCAAGTTTATGCTTCGCTTGCCGGGGGTTCGCATGGGAGAGTCGACACGGGACGGAGATGGGAGCGGGAACAGCACAGCGGAACCTTCCCTCCACCTTGGAGGACCCCTGTCACCTGTTTTAAGTGTGGTCTGCGGGGCCACATCTCTAAAGGATACCAAGCCGACCCTGGACAGTTCTTCCCGCCGGCGCCGTCTTCCACCCTGCCGACCTCCGCTCCTCCGGGCCCAAAGGACCCCAGGCCCTGACACCGACAGAACTACCGGTTGCGCCGTTGACAGGCCGACCGGAGAAAGCAGAGGGACCCCCACCCGCTTCTTCTTTCCCCCCCCCCCGACTTCTTCCCGGGAGGGGCCGTGCCCGTTGGGCCATTTTCAAGTCATCCCCGGGAAACGCACTCTTTTCCCACCTGGGAGCCCGGCGACGAGGACCCGTTTCAAAACTTTTCATTTTAAATGACCTGCCCTCAGTCGTCCTATTTATCCCAATGCCATCTGGGGGGTAGTCACAGACGCGAGCCGGCCTGTGTTGCCGGTTGAACTGGGTCCTTCCTGTGCTCGTGGGCTGTGGCACGCTGGCGGTGGTTGGGGGTTGTATATTTTTTTCTGGGGTCTGTATTTATTGGCATATGTTGCGAACGTTTTTTTTTATCTATCCATGTTGATTGTTGTTGTTTCGCGGGTGAGATGACAGTTGTTGTTATTGTTGCATATCATCCCGCTATGTGAGGTATGGAGGTCAGCCGGGATGGCTGTTTTCTTTTTTCACGGGGGGGGGGGGGGCGGGGGGGGTGATGTAGTGACTTAGAATGGGTCACTAGGGTGCGTAGCTCTAGTTACTGGTGGAGAGCGGGATTGTGGGTATAGTAGCCCGGTCTACCAGCAGGGCTGGTGAAGTCTGCCACTGGAGCGCATGGCGCCGATTGCTGGCAGAGAGGGGAGATCTGAGGACACAGCAGCCGGTGTGCCAGCAGGACACGTGATAGGCCGAGGTAAGGGATGTAGGGTAAAGGTGACAGAGGGGACGCGTGGGCCGAAGCCCAGAACCTTCTGGTAGGTTCCAGAAGGGGGTGTGGCCGAGGGCGGAGCCAGGCTACACTGGGGAAGATAAAAGGGAGGTTCCGATGCTGGGTCAGAGCTTTCATTTGGAATGAAACCCGTCGTCTACACAAGTCTTCGTACCCGTCTGCACCTCCTCGGCGTTGTGGGTCAGGCAGTTTGCCGGCTGTCCTGATCCGTGTGTAGTTATCCTCTGTACTGTAGAAGTGTAGAATAAACGTGTGTGCCTCCTACTATTAGTGTATCTGAAGTGACTACTAAATTGGGTGTTAGAAGTGTTGACGATAATTTAAAAAAATGTATAGGGAAGGAAGTATGTTTATTTGAATCTTTTCTCGAATCTCAGAGAGGATAAGACTACTCAATCTTGAACTTGATCATTTAGACAAATATCTCCTACAATCACACTTAACATTAACAGATAAAATGTCCGCATTTAATTGGAACCTTGTAGATAACATGACTGCTTCTTCTACTGCAACAATGTCCTCCAAATGTAAGGTTAACCTTATTGCTAAATTCAATAACTTGTCAAAAAAGAAACCAGATCCACACATTAAAAAGCAAAATGTTAACAAGACTGTAATCAATCAGAGTAGCAGCACAATCTCTGATAGCCTAAAATCGGTACTAGCTAGAGGGCTGAATTTTGCTGTCACCCCCAAACACATCCCAGTGGATGATATAATTGCCCAGGTAGATGTAGCCCTCAAAGGCTTGGGACACATCCTGACAGACGTGGCAAGATCACATAAGTAACATCAGCAAAGACGAGCGCTCTGAACTCGCCAAATTGAAAAAGAGAGAGGACATAGTCACCCTCTCAGCCGACAAGGGTAATGCCACTGTCATCATGGATAAAACCACTTACAGCAACAAAATCCAGGACCTTCTTAATAATGGCAGTTACACCAAAATCAACAAAGATCCTACCAACCGCCTGGCTACAAAAAACAACAATATCATTACCAGTTCGACTTCTCTAATCCAACCATTCAAACGGCTCTCCCTAAAACCTTCTGCTACTAGACCACCAATATTCTATGGTCTTTCAAAATCCATAAAGAAGGTACTCCACTTTGGCAAATCGTTTCCATTATTAACTCACCTACCTACAAACTGGCCCGTTTTCTGTCTGATACCTTGCTTTCATTCACGGGCAAGACTACCTCAGCAGTACATAACTCAGCTCACTTGGTCTCTCTAATCAAGGGCATTTCACTGTCCCTATATCATTGCTCGTCAGCTTTGATGTAGTTTCTCTGTTCACCAAGGTTCCTGTACCTGACACCTTAGCAACAATTGAAGACTTAGTCCAACATGGACTGAATTCTAATGTACCTACTCTGGTTAGACACTGCCTTACCAACACTTACTTCACCTGGAATGGTACTTTCTAGAAACAAAATGAGGGTACCCCCATGGGTCCCCCCTTATCACCAGTGATAGCGAATGTTTTCATGGAGAAATCTGAAACAGATGCCATCCAGACATCCACCCTACGTCCTTCCTTGTGGAAGAGATATGTAGATGACACTTTCGTCATTTTGCCACATGGCCTGCCAGCATTGAATCAATTTCTCAACCACATTAATTCCATACACCCATCCATAAAATTCACCATGAAAGTGGAGAAGGATGGTAAGCTACCATACCTGGATGTTTTGTTTGAGAAGAGACCTGATGGCTCGTTGGGACACTGTCTACAGGAAAGCCTATCTGAAACCTGATTCCCACCACCATCCGGCAAAGAAGAATTCCCTCATCAAAACACTACACCATAGGGCCCACTGCATTTCCAACCAACACCACCTAGCCAGTGAACTGGAGCACGTACACCAGGCCCTCAAGATGAATGGATACTCGGACCGCATTATACACAAAACTGTTTCTCCAACCATAGAGAAACAACCCCCTGAGAAGCCGATAATAACCATTACGTTTCCATACATAGCAGATGTTACCAAAAAGATTTCCAAAATCTTAAACAAATACAAGATCCAGGTCCGATTCAATAAAGTACACAAAATCCGTGATCTAATTCAAACTGTGAAGGAGGTCATTCCTGACATGCAATACTCTGGAGTCTACAAACTGAGTTGTACCTTCGGTAGCAGTTACATTGAGGAAACGAAACGACGTCTCGGACCGTGTTCGCGAACACAAGGCAGATCTGAAACACGGCAGAACCAATACCTCTGCCGTGGCTGACCATTGTTATAACGCTTTGGGCTCACATGATATTGTTTTTTTCCGAGACCAAGGTACTCTGAAAACCTTCGGGTTACTATCAAAGGTTTGTTCATGAAGCCATCCAGGTATATAAACATAGACATAACTTCAACCGAGAAGATGGATACAAATTGAGCAATCATTTCAAGGATGTTATTAACTCGGTAAAACCTTAACTGTTTATGGTTGTTTCCATCATATCTGCCGGGTACTAGTCTATTTTTCCGAGTGAATTTCCCCCCGCATACCCAGCATCCCCCCACCAGCCTCACGTCCTCTCTCCCCCTAGCGCTCACGCAGCGCCCCCTACCCCACCCCCCCTCTCTCTTTCCCCCCTTGCTCCTCCCCCCGTCTTACCTATATATCCTCTTCCCACGGCAGCTCTCTCGCCCACTTGAGCATTTTTTTTCTTGCTGTGGTTTTCCCACCTGATGAATATTGCTTGCGTTGCCATTGAAACGTCGTGATTTGTTTTATTTTATTTCTAACTACGTGACTTTACCAAACGAACCAAAGAGTATGACAGTCATCCTCTCAGCCGACAAGGGCAATGCCACTGTCATCATGGACAAAACCACATAAAATTATAAAATTCAGGACCTACTTAATGATAGCTATACAAAAATTTAAAGAGATCCCACCAACCACCTCGTTACGAAAAACAAGATCATCACGGATTCGACATCATTAATCGAACCAACCAAGCGGTTTTCCTTAAAACCCTCTGCTGCTAGACCACTCAGATTGTATGGCTTACCAAAAGTCCATAGAGGGTACATCCCTTCGTCCGATCGTCTCCACCATTGACTCACCCACCTACAAACTGGCCCGATTTCTGAGACCTTACAACCATTCACTCGTAAGGCCACCTCAGCTCTACTGAACTCAGCTCACTTGGTAGGACCAGCTCGAGGTTTTTTTGCTTTGCGATCCCGCATTAACATACTAATCTCTCACATTAAACATCGCCACCTCAGGGCGACCGCTGTGGAGGCCGCTGAACGATCTTACATTATGCTAATTTTACTGGGCAGCCCTTTGATTGGTGGGCAAACCCACCACCATCGCGGTCGCTGCCAACCACTCACATTCTCATTGGCTGCTGACATTTGGGCTACGCCCATTTCAAACCTTTATAAACAGTTTTCCTTTAGAAGCTCACCCCCTCTTCCCGATGATGAACGCTTGCATTGTGATCGAAACGTCGTAGTTTTTTTTATTTTCTTTGAACCTATCTACGTGACTTTATCAAAAGACCCAAAGGATCAATTCCTGCAGTCACGAAAGCTTTAAGTCAAGATTTGACATCCTGTTGTATTACCAGAAAGGGTAAAACCTGTTATATCTCAAGGTTATTATTGGGAGTGCTCCGAAGGGCACGGCGGTTCGCTGTGGCCAGTGAAGTGAGAAGAGTCGAGGCAGAAACCTCAACGGAGAGCTCGCCCAGTGGCACGGGATCGCGATGTTGCAGTGTCTCCTCCATTTGTTTTGGGGAGCACGTGCAGACGTGGGTCATGTTGTTTCAGTGTATATTCTATGTGTATAAGCGATTTAATCAATTGTTAAAAACGACCAGGCTGCATTGTACGTGGCTACATTTGTTTTATTTAATACCTGTTAACCCCATATCAATGCCTACCTTATTACAGACCAATTCAGACCTTATTGGTCACCCCCCGTGCCCCTTATAAATCTCAACGTTCATCCTACAAAGTCCAACCACAAGGGAGAAACACAAATAGCCAAAACAAATGTTTTGCCCGTATTGAAACGGCTGTACGCCGTATGGACCTGAAAATTCAATTTCCCTGTACAAAAATACGGGTAAACCGTATGGGTTGACAGCTGTGTTATTTGCGTGTAAGCTACTCCAAGGCAGCGTCCGGGGTGGAAGATGAGTGGAGTCCACTTGTTCCACCAGAATACACGTGGTGCACTGGGTAGCCATCGTTAATATATACGCATGGTGTTTTGCATCTCACCACATTCACAATTTGGTGCAGTCCTCTGGGTGAAATATCCACACCCTTCTCCCTCCATGCGTTGTTGGGACACGGCTGAGTGCGGTCCCCAGTCATCGGCGCAGAGAAAAACCGGGTGAGGATGGCGAGGGACGTGGTGGATTGGAGTGTTGCGGTGGGCAGAGAAAAAAGTTGGAAGTCCCCACAGAGGACAAAGAGTCGGAGCAGAGCTGGGGGAAGGTGGCAAGGCGAGGACAGAGGAGTCACCCACCTTGGACGCGTGGGGGGAGGAAAGTCGGTTCGAGTTGTGGGAAGGTATCCAGAAAGTTGGGGTTAGCGGAGAGGACATGAGTAGGGTTCGAGAGGCGAGTTCAGAGTGTGATACAGAGCAGGGCACGGAGACGACGTCCCGGCGGAGGCGGGGGAGAAAGGGCGCAGCAGCAATTTGGAGCGAGGAGTTCAAGGGAGAGTTCCGAGAGATCTGGCGGACAGCGGGGATAACATAACAAAGGGCGAGACAGCCGGATTGGAAATTAGTATCTTGCGGTGTGTTGCAAAAGTAGTTTTCTCTCACCCATATTCGGTAGCAATGCTGTGCTATATTATATTATAAGCCCAACCGGGATTAATTCAGAGGAGGCAGGGGATTGTGTATGTCTGTGGATGTCTGTCCACGTGGGAGGGGTGGGGCTGGGTGGAGAGGGGAGGGTAGGGAGGGGCTGGGTAGTGAGGGGCTGGGTGGGGAGGGTGGGGCTGGGTGGGGGGTGGGAGGGGTGGGGCTGGGTGGGGTGGTGCTGGGTGGGGAGGGGCTGGTCACCCCATGGTGCCCGTATATGGACTGGAAGCCCAACCGGGACTAATTCACAGGAGGCACGGGATTGTGGATGTCTGTGGATGTCTGTCCACGTGTATCCGGACATTCGGATATAAAAAATGGGAGGGGTGGGGCTGGGTGGAGAGGGGAGGGTAGGGAGGGGCTGGGTGGGGAGGGGCTGGGTGGGGACGGGAGGGTGGGGAGTGGCTCGGTGGGGAGGGTGGGGCTGGGTGGGGGGTGGGGCTAGATGGGGAGGGGCTGGGTGGGGAGGGAGGGGCTGGTCACCCCGTGGTGCCCCTACAAAACTCAACGTTTAACCTACTCACGCCGGCTTGTGCCCGCCGTGGTGGTGCCACCGTTGACCCTGGCCACTGACTGAGCAACCCAACGTTCCTACCAGCCCCCTCCGCAGGAGAATGTGTTTATGCCGAAGGGCTGCACGGAGGAGCTAGATCTGTTCACCAAGCAGGTTGCGAGGGATATTCTAAACGGCGCTACCCTTTCTTTCATAACTAGTCTGATGAATTGTTGGAGCGTGGGCAATTGTTGGCACGGTGGTAAGCGTGCAACGCTACGGAATTCTGGCAGCCAGTTTGATTCCCACTCACGGCAAACGCCGTTGAAAGTCTTGCCCTAGGTGGACCTGCTGCAGCGGCGCTGGCTATCTTAGTGGCGGCGGCCGTGGCGGTTCTCTATGGAGCGTACGGCGCCGCTACGACGCCTCTCGAAATAAAATGAATGCAGAGACGCTCGCGCGTTCCAAGATTCGGCGGTGAACGGGAGGACCGAACACACCCTGCAGCTTGCAGACAGTAACGGGAAAGGGTTAACTGGCCAATGAACACCTTGACATGTAGAGGACCACAGGGCTTGGGCAATTCCTGGCGTTGGCTCACCACCTGGCTTGTCTACAGTTCCTCTTCGCGCCCTCGAGTAATTCTCTCTCTCTCTCTGCGATTGAGTACTGTGCGGCAGTGCACTGTAAGTTGACATCATGATCACATGCGACAAGCACAACACTGAAAGCTTACACAATATCAACAAACCATTGCCGTTTATTCGTTCAGACTCTTGCATCGACACCTACAGCAAGAGCAGCAGCCTGGCAGCTTCATCTGGTGCAGGATATCCAAAGCTCCCATCCCCCACTGCAGCCCACGCTGCAACCGATCACCCATCCTCCACTCCTCCCCCCCCCCCCAGGAAAATACGCAACGCCGAGCCAACGCTGCGATGCGGTTGGAACCGTTGGCCCAACGTTCCACACTTTTACCAGGCTCCTTGATGTACGGCAGCCAGTCCAGAGTCATGTCGCATCACGGGTGGTGATGCTAAAGTGGTTGCCCGCTTAAATGAGTGGTAAGGTGCTCATCTCTCAGACTGCGGTGGCAAACTCCACATTCAAATGGTGGGGTTGGGGTGGGTGCACACTCAGTCGTGAACAGTCCACCGTTGTATTTTTAGAAAGCGAAACTTAATTTTTACACCGGAGGGATTCAAATTCCAATTGTCCACTGGCCGGGATTTTGACTCTGAACTTTCCAACAAGCGAGCCGTGCTCTCTCACCACGGCATCCCACCACTCGGTAGCTGACGATCGGTATGTGTGTGTGTGTGTATTTGTACATAGGCTGGGGGGCCCGAGAGGACCGGTGTCTCTGAAGCCCTGCGCTCTGGTGAACGTGGTTTCACCGGGGAACTATTACTGGCGCAAACCAGGCGTTAACACGCAGCGCACCTCGGGGATTTCGCGGCACCGCAACAAAAAGAAAAGATACTCGCGGCGACGCAAGATTGCCTCGAGAGCTTGGGATACGAGAAATGCAGAGCTGCGTCGGGCGCGCCCGCGTGTCGTTCCCCCTCTCCAGCACCCGGCGAGCGAGGCCGCGATGCGGCGACGGAGCACCGTCACCTGCGCGCCCGTATGGAAGTGATCGGGACGCGTGCGAAATGGCGCCGAGGGGCCACAGGGGAATGAAGGCCGTAGCTGTCCCGCGGCCCTGGCTTAAGACGACCCACGCCGCTCTGAGTGACGGGGGAGGTGAGATTACAGTTTACACCGCGTCGCTGCGCATGGAGCGGCGGCTGCGGACCGACGCACGCACAAAGACTCCCGCCCCCCCCCCCCCCCGTACAGCCTCAACAGACTGTTGGGGCAAGTGCCGTTGGGAGAGAGGAGCACCCGTGAAGGCCGGCACGGCACACGAGGGGGTGGGTGGCCAGCACCACGCCCGGCCGCCTTTGTCTCCCCCAGTGTTTACGACACCGCACAAGGTTACTCATTCGAGGCCGAGTCGACCTCGGGGAGGCCTAGGACCGGCTCGGATATGCGTTACTGGGTGATGTTGGCCGTGAGCGGGGAATCGACGACCATCGTGCCCCAAGCGAATATAATTCTCTCATAACACCCAGGCAAACCCTCGCGCAAGCCTCGAGGCTCTTTGGTGGTACGAGTCTCACTGCATTCGGACATTCGGAGGGGAGTAAACTGGAGTGCCCGGAGAAAACCCATGCATTTGGGAGGGGGTGGGGGGGGGTGGGGGGAAAAATCACACGCCGACATTAACTTACATAAAAAAAAAACGCAAACATTCACACACACACACAGGGGCGCTCAACTCGTTCGTCGCAAGGGTTTCGAGACCATCGGTAAGAAATGACACGCTCGCATGGCGGGGGAGACCGGGCCCATCCACAGCGGGGTTGCGCGTGTTCTCACGCGCCGTGCCGTGGCGGCGGGCGCACCAGCAGCGCAGCGGCGTTGCCGCTCCGTGGGGTCAAGCGTGCCGTGCTGCGCGCGGTCCGGTGCCCACGCGCTGGACGTCTGCACGCTTGTGCCGTACACAGCGCAAGCGAGTGTTTTGCCGCGACGTGAACGGTTCCGCAGCGCGGTGCAGCGCTACGTTGAATGGTGCGGGGGTGCCTGCGTGGCAGAGCGTGTGGAATTGCGTAACGCTGCGTGACTGTTGGGTGTTTAGAGCGGCGGCGCGGTGTACGAGGGTGGTGCTGTGTGGCGCTGGACGTGTGCAGCGACGGGCAGCTTCCGTGCCACGCTGTGCACTCGTCCGGCGCGCGCTGGTGGATCCGTGTTGAGGACCGGCTTGTTGATGCGTTCCATTCGCCGTCCTTCCCCCCGCTACTCCGATTGGCGCCGTTGGCCGCGTAACGGCGCGAGAGAAGTTCCACACACGCACACACAGACACACACAGACACACACAGACACACACAGACACACACAGACACACACAGACAAACGTGCCACGCCTGTCCACACGTCCACGCTCCAACACATTTGCCCATCGCCGCAGACCCACGCCGCCGCCGCCGCCACCCATCCCCGCTCTCCCATCGGTGGCGCCCGTTGCCGCCGCGGCTTTCTCCTACCCGGTCTCGGACACCAGCACGCCGGCGGCGCCGGGCTTGGCGGGGATCTGGCCGTCGCCGTCGCCGTCGCCGGTGCCGGTGCCGGTGGCGGCGACGGCGGCGAGGGGTACAGGGTCGGCCTCGCCACGCACGCGGATGTTGTGCTTCTCGCGATACTCGTTGATCTCGCGCCCCTTGGCCGACACCTGCTGGGCCAGCGCCTCCAGCAGCCGCGAGATCTGGCGGGGGGGGGGGGGGGGGGGGGCGGGGACCGCGGGGATATCGGCGGTACGGTTACGGTAGGTGGCGTGGTGCGACAGGGGGCACGATACAACACGCAACATGACACAATACAACACACATGACACAATACAACACACAACATGACACATGACACAATACAACACAACATGACACATGACACAATACAACACGCAACATGACACAATACAACACACATGACACAATACAACACACAACATGACACATGACACAATACAACACACATGACACAATACAACACACATGACACAATACAACACACAACAAGACACATGACACAATACAACACACAACAAGACACATGACACAATACAACACACAACATGACACATGACACAATACAACACGCAACATGACACATGACACAATACAACACGCAACAAGACACATGACACAATACACAACAAGACACATGACACAATACAACACGCAACAAGACACATGACACAATACAACACACAACAAGACACATGACACAATACAACACGCAACAAGACACATGACACAATACAACACGCAACAAGACACATGACACAATACACAACAAGACACATGACACAATACAACACACAACATGACACATGACACAATACAACACACAACATGACACATGACACAATACAACACGCAACAAGACACATGACACAATACAACACGCAACATGACACATGACACAATACAACACGCAACATGACACATGACACAATACAACACGCAACATGACACATGACACAATACAACACACAACAAGACACATGACACAATACAACACGCAACATGACACATGACACAATACAACACACAACAAGACACATGACACAATACAACACACAACAAAACACATGACACAATACAACACACAACAAGACACATGACACAATACAACACACAACATGACACATGACACAATACAACACGCAACATGACACATGACACAATACAACACGCAACAAGACACATGACACAATACACAACAAGACACATGACACAATACAACACACAACAAGACACATGACACAATACAACACACAACAAGACACATGACACAATACAACACACACCAAGACACATGACACAATACAACACACAACAAGACACATGACACAATACAACACACAACAAGACACACGACACAATACACAACAAGACACATGACACAATACAACACACAACATGACACATGACACAATACAACACGCAACAAGACACATGACACAATACACAACAAGACACATGACACAATACAACACACAACAAGACACATGACACAATACAACACACAACAAGACACACGACACAATACAACACACAACAAGACACACGACACAATACAACACACAACATGACACAATACAACACACAACATGACACATGACACAATACAACACACAACAAGACACACGACACAATACAACACACAACAAGACACACGACACAATACAACACGCAACAAGACACACGACACAATACAACACGCAACAAGACACATGACACAATACAACACGCAACATGACACATGACACAATACAACACACAACATGACACATGACACAATACAACACGCAACATGACACATGACACAATACAACACACAACAAGACACATGACACAATACAACACACAACATGACACATGACACAATACAACACACAACATGACACATGACACAATACAACACACAACATGACACATGACACAATACAACACACAACAAGACACATGACACAACACACAACAAGACACATGACACAATACAACACACAACAAGAGACATGACACAATACAACACACAACAAGACACATGACACAATACAACACACAACAAGACACATGACACAACACACAACAAGACACATGACACAATACAGCACACAACAAGACACATGACACAATACAACACACAACAAGACACATGACACAATACAACACACAACAAGACACATGACACAATACAACACACAACAAGACACATGACACAATACAACACACAACATGACACATGACACAATACAACACACAACATGACACATGACACAATGCAACACACAACATGACACATGACACAATACAACACACAAGACACACGACACAATACAACACACAACAAGACACACGATACGTGACATGGTACAACATGCAAAAGGACACAACACGACACAAGACATACAACACGTGACATAACAGGATACGACGCACGGCACAACACGATAAAACACGCAACACGGCACGATACAACAAGTGACAAAACACACGGCACAACATGACACACGGCATCACACACCACACCACACTACGCGACAAAACACCACACAACACCACACAACACAACACCACACAACACGACACCACACCACACCACACAACACACCACACGACACCACACCACACAACACCACACAACACACCACACGACACCACACCACACCACACCACACGACACCACACCACACAACACCACACACCACACGACACAACACAACACACCACACAACACACCACACGACACCACACCACACCACACGACACCACACCACACCACACGACACCACACAACACCACACCACACACCACACGACACAACACAACGTCACACCACATGACACAACACAACACCACACGACACAACACCACACCACACCACACAACACCACACAACACCACACGACACCACACCACACCACACGACACCACACCACACAACACCACACCACACGACACAACACAACACACCACACAACACCACACCACACCACACACAACACGACACCACACCACACAACACCACACCACACCACACAACACCACACAACACCACACGACACCACACCACACCACACGACACCACACCACACAACACCACACCACACGACACAACACAACACACCACACAACACCACACCACACACCACACGACACCACACCACACAACACAACACACCACACAACACCACACAACACACCACACGACACCACACAACACACCACACCACATGACACCACACAACACGACACAACACCACACAACACAACACCACACCACATGACACAACACAACACCACACGACACAACACCACACCACACGACACAACACCACACCACACGACACAACACCACACCACACGACACCACACCACACCACACGACACCACACCACACCACACGACACAACACCACAACACACCACACCACACCACACAACACCACACGACACCACACCACACCACACCACACCACACGACACAACACAACACCACACGACACAACACCACACAACACGACACCACACCACACAACACCACACGACACCACACAACACCACACAACACCACACAACACCACCACACCACACAACACCACCACACAACACCACCACACAACAACACCACACAACACCACACAACACAACACCACACAACACCACACAACACCACACAACACCACACAACACCACCACACAACACCACACAACACAACACCACCACACCACACAACACAACACACAACACCACACAACACCACCACAACACCACACAACACCACACAACACCACACAACACCACACAACACCACCACACCACACAACACCACCACACCACACCACACGACACAACACAACACCACACCACACGACACCACACAACACCACACCACACCACACAACACACGACACACCACCACACCACACAACACCACCACAACACAACACACCACACAACACGACACCACACGCCGCACAGGGGGATGCGGAGGCCCCTCCATCCCCACCTGCTCCTTGTTGCTCTGCAGGGCGGGCAGCACCTCCTTGACGGTGCGCTCCACGAGCACCCCCCCCACCATGCGGTAGCAGCGCCGCTCGGGGTCCACGTCGCGCAGGGCGTCGATCACCAGGCTGCAGCGCACACGAGACAAAGGTTCCCCGCAGAGCCGTCAAAAAACTGTTGGGGCGAACGCTGTTAGCGACTGGTATCCCAAACTTTCACAGCAGCTTATGTCCCTTCACACCAACATTATGTAAACTTCCCCCACCCCCTCCACCCCCACCGTGCCGGTCTAGTACATCATTGTTATGCTAATTCCTTTGTCAAGGCGTTTTTTGTTTTGTTTTCCTCCCACACAGCTTAAGGGACGCGACCTGGGCTTGGCTGTCTTCACTCCAACGCTGTCCTCTGGACAGTCCGGTCCCTTCACCTGATGAAGGCCGCTTGTGTTGTGGCCGCAACGTCGTGATTTTTGTTGTTTTATTTTTTACCTACGTGACTTTACCGAATAGAACCAAAGAGTATGGATCCTTGCAGTCACGAAAGTTTCAAATCTAGAGCTGTTAGCGAGCACCTACGAAGACCGGAACGGCACACGAGGGGGTGGCTGGCCAACACCTCCCCAGTGGCGATGTTTGCACACCGCACCAGGTACTTATTTGAGGCCGAGTTGACCTAGGGGAGGGCCCAGGACTACGCTACCACTGCCCAGAGCGAACACAACCACACGTGAGCGCGGACGAATCCATGTTAATGTGTTTGGCCTGCATGGAAGAGTAGGCCAAAAGAGCCCCTGCTAAGGAGCTTCTTCTTTCACACAGCAAGGTGAAATTTGCAATGCCGCGTGTGTACGGACTTTCTCTCGTTATCCGCGAGGGATACGTTGTTCCGGAGATGCTCATGAATAGCAAATTTCGCGGATGATGATAATGGCTCTAAAAGTAGCGTACGCGCAATGCCTGCAGATGCCTCCAAAGCTCTGTCGGGTGGAGGATGGACGTATAACACAACATTTTAACACTGAAGTGGAGTTCCGACCCCAAAAAAATTGTGGTTGCAAAAAAGCGGTCAAATAGCGAGGTTGCAGCCGTGAAAAGTGCTCGCTCGTGCCACTGCTGGGCAAAGTGCAGCTCTGAAGAGCTGTCGACGTAGCCTGGGGAGAGCATAGAATGGGTGTCGTATAGACTGCTGCAGGCCACAAGACAGCTCCCTCCGGTAGACGCTACTTGGTCTACTCTGCTACGCAGGGCCAGACCGTGTGTACCTACACTTTGTATGGAACTGCTCGTTGCTGTGTTTAGCTTGCTGTCCTCCCCCCGCACCTCCGATTAGCACGGCTGGCTACAAACGGTGCGAAGGAAGCTCAACATACGTACTTCACACTACCAAATTGCGACCTGCCGACCATCGACTGCGGTGTACGCGTTTATTCAGCTGCTGGGCTGACAGAGGCGGCGTTTGGCAAGTCCACTGTGTTACGAACCTTTAACACGGCCCTGAGGCAACATCAACCCAACGCAGTCAAGCAATTAGTCCCGTGTGTGCGTAACACACCGGGCTAATAACCGCCGCCTCTATCCCTTCAGCAGCAGAACGCATGTGTAACACACCGATTCATAATTGTTTTTGATGGGTTAGATCGTGTAAAAATGCGTCCTAAAACCCCTTCCCATCCAACACGGGAATCAAACCTGCCAAATGTTTTACTACTGCTTCAGCACACTGGTGCGTTGGGAGAATACTCTTACATAAAAAAAGGGTGCAGAAATTTCACTCGAGATTACAACCAACATAGCTATTTCTGTGACCAGTCACAAGCTAATCACTCAGCCATTTCAATGCTAAATTATATGCTAATTCCTTTGTCAAGGCGCTTTGTTTCCTCTCACACAGCTTAAAGGTCGTGATCTGAACGTGGCTCTTTCACTCCAGCGCTGTCCTAGCAGACAGTCTCGTCCCTTCACCTGATGAAGGCCGCTTGTGTTGTGGCCGAAACGTCGTGAGAATATTATTGTTATTTTATTTTATCAATTTATTATTTTATTCTCATTCTACGTGACTTTACCGAAAGAACCAAAGAAGATCATCAGGTTGTTAACAGGACCTAAGATCAGTGAAAGCGCTTCCTGATCCGGGTCATGTAGACCAGGGGTACCCCAACCCCCCGGCTGCGGACCGGTGCCGGTCCGTGGCCTGTTAGGAACCGGGCCGCACAGCAGCAGGAGGTGAGAGCGGTGATTCCGCACGTGGCCCGCCTCCATTATTTTATTATTCACCACTTCCGCCCACGCCTCTTTCCCGCACTGCGCACTCGTCTCGGTCACAGTGTTGGTAAGCACACAAGCTCACCCCGAGTAGCCAACAAGAATAAATAACAAACGTCGCTGGATAGCTTCTTTGAAAAGGGGGACAGACCCAATGATGAACCCGCCCCCCCCCCCCCCCGGTCCGTGAAAAAATTGAATTCCATGAAACCTGTCCCTGGTGCCATAAAGGTTGGAGACCGCTGGTGTAGATGCCATGACATAATTTGCACTCGATCTAATAATATAATTAGCTGAAAGCGAGTAGATTGGTTGTGACTGGCAGGTTGGGTCAGTGAAATGAAGTGAATATATTTTGCGATTAATGAATATAGGATAGCCTTCATTCTGTTAAAGTGTAATTATTCGTAATGAAGGCTGAATGTTAATGCTATTGTGATTATAGTCAAGCGTTAACATGATTTTATCATAAAAGTTGATAGCATAGGTTAGCGCGTTGTGAATGTATTTAAATGTTATTGTGTTGTATAATACAATCACGTTATTATTATTATTTGTTTATAAATCGTGTCCATGCCACATTCAGTTTATAGCTATCCACTCAGATGAAGTTATTTCGTTTTTTTCTCAACCTCGACTGAGTCGCTCATTAATCTTTAACAGAAATAATTAAATCGTTTTACGTGGCGCTTCAACGTTATCAATTTTAATTGTGTACCCTTCCTGACGTGCGTGTTCTGCAACTGCAGATAGTTGAGTCTTAGCACGTTACCGTATTTAAGAATTATTTGATCTTAAGACGCGTACTCATTTGCGACATGTGGCCAATGCAAATTAATTTATTGTTCTTTGGCCGATGTTAATAGATAATGTATTTTATTTATAGTTCCAAATCTCACCTTGGTGTGTTGCCGCTAAGAACCGGGCTATTTTATCAGTAAACAGCGGGAAGTACCCGGCGCTGCCCGGGCGAAAAAGACAGACACACATGTCGACTTATTCACACTTACAGACATTGACCCACACACACAAACACACAGACCTACACACACACATATGGACTCACACAGACATCGACTTGAGTTGCACAGACATGGAGTTACACACACATATCGACGTACACACACACATAGACTTACACACATCGATTCACACACTCATCGACTTACACACACATACACATCGACTGACACACGCACATAGAGCCACACACACACACAGGTCGACTGACACGCAGACATATTGACGTACACACACAGCGACTCACACACACACATAGACCGACACACACGCATGGACTGACACACACACTTGGACTTACACAAACACATCGACACACACACACACATTGACTTACACACATGGAGCCATACACACACACATTGACGTACACACACACATATGGACTCACACACACAAACACATGGGCTTACACACACACATGCATCGATCCACACGCACATCGACTTGCACACACACACACATCGACATACACACACACATATATGGACTTACACACATCGACCAACACACACACATAGACTTGCACACACACGTACATCGACTCACACAAACATTTACTCACACACACAGACACATCGACTTAAACACACACATCGACGCAGACACGCACATCGAGTCACACGCACACATGGACTTAGACACACATTATTATTTAAAAATGTACCGACTTAATTTTTAAATAACACATTCCTGCGGAGGGAGCTGGTAGGAACGTTGGGTTGCTCGGTCAATGGCCAGGGTCAACGGCGGAGGCACCACGTGGTGTATTCCGCAAATATGCCCGACTGTGAGGGCGGGCACAAGCCGGCGTGAGTAGGTTAAACGTTGAGTTTTATAAGGGCACCACGGGGTGACCAGCCCCTCCCCACCCAGCCCCACCCCTCCCACCCCCCACCCCTCCCACCCCCCACCCAGCCCCACCCCCCACCCAGCCCCACCCAGCCCCTCCCTCCCCTCCCCAGCCCCTCCCCTTTTATCCAGGTGTCCGGGTACACGTGGACAGACATCCACCGACATACACAATTAATCCCCTGCCTCCTGTGATAATCCCGGTTGGACTTCCAGTCCACTACGTTTCCTACCAGTAATGCCCACTAGGAGCGCATTTGTTATATATCCGGGTGTCCGGATACACGTGGACAGACATCCACAGACATACACAATTAATCCCCTGCCTCCTGTGAATTAATCCCGGTTGGGCTTCCAGTACACTACGGTTCCTACCAGTATTAGTTGTCTACACACACCACGCACACACATTGACTAACACACGCATCGACTGACACACACATATCGACTTACAAACACACTCATCGACTTACACACACACACTCATCGACTTACACACATATCGACTTACACACACAGACACATCGACCCACACACAAACATCGACCCACACACAGACACATCGACTTCAAAAACACACACATTGACTCGCACCGACATTGACTGATACACACACAGACGTACACACATCGTGGCAGACATGCACATGGACTCGCATGCACACAAGGACTTAGACACAATCATACATTAATATTCACCAAGTAAATTTAGAAATATAAGTTGTCAGCTCACAAACAAAAAGATAGTAATATTCCCAAGGTGATTATTTAAAAAAATAGGTTTCTATGTACGCGAGTTGAGCGAAAGAAGCAAGAAATGGAAATACTGTATTAGTTGTCTGCACACAAATACCATTAATGTTTAACACGTAGGCTTTCGCGACAAATATTATTCATAATAACGTTTTTTTGGGTTAGATCGCGTTATTTATAAATGTGTCGCAACCCTCCACAACATTTGCAATTTTAGAGTACGACGTTTCGATGACTCACGCTTCAACACACCGGTGGGCTAAAGTAGTGAACTATTTGTCTTTTGTCAACGTGACACTTTTTTGCTGATTGGCCATGTCGGGTGGTGGAGGGTTACGACACATTTATAAATAACGCGTATTCACTGTGTTAGTAAATTTATTGCATTTCAATTACTCATTGCTCCACCGCCACTTGTTTAATGTACTCATTCCAATATCGGGCTTGCATAACGCATTTAATCCCCATCTTTTAGGTGCTCATCATCAGACACTGTTTCAGACGGACGCATAATAATGGCTTGACCAGGTGCGCAACGAGCCATTACAATGGGGGGGGTCTATGCAAGATCCGACTGTGGGCCCCCCCACTCCTTTCTCACAACTGACTTTTACTGAAATGGCTACGGATGGTTTTTAACCTGTATACAATATGTAGGCGATAACTAGATATATTATTTATAAGTTGCATCCGTCTTTAGGGTTTAGAGTAGGCCTCAGCAAGGTAAGGTAATTTACCTTTTTTTACCGGGTAAAAGGGTAAAAGGTGTCGACATGCAAAGGGGTAAGGTAAAGGGTAGGGTGAAGGTAGCTCGGAAGAATTACCCGGTAGGGCAAAGGTAGCGCGAAGTATTACCCGGTAAATACGGTGCCTTGTTTACCGCTAAAAGCTGTGGCGCAGTCCGTGGCCTCCATTTAATAAGTAATATTTAAAAAAATCTTTTTTGAAAACACGCCGTTATGAAATGTACCCTACTAGTAATAGCAGAACTCCACGACTCCAGGAAGTGGCCCCGAAGCTTGCCACAACGTAAGGGGCCGTGGCCAATTAGAGCCAACGTCAGTTGACCGTGGACAGTTCGACCCAAGCCGAAACATAACGTATAAAAAATAATGTTTATAGTATTGTCATCAGTATGACAGACGTATACCAAGTTTGAAGTCGATACCACATTGGGAAGTGAGTAAAAATTGAGTTACAAGATTTGATACGACAGAGTTAAAATTTGAATCATTGAGAGTATTCTATATGAATAAAGCGCTCTACCTAGCGTTTACCTGCATGTGTAGTAGTACCCCAGTAATTACCCTGTAATCGGGTAATTTGTATGGGGTAAGGGTAAAAGGTCGGGTAAAGGTAGGCTCGTTGCTTTTAACCTTTTACCTTACCTGCTGAAGGGTAAAAGGTAGGGTAGGTAGAGTGCTTGTATATTGGTAAGGTAAAAGGTAGGGTAAAGGTAGGCTCGTTGTTTTTACCTTTTACCTTACCTTGCCGAGGCCTAGTTTAGAGAAAGACAGTGACAACATTAAAAAGATGTAAAGGTAGCAATACTCACAAATTTTGACTTAAAACTTTCGTGACTGCAGGAATTCATATTCTTTTGTTTCTTTCGGTAAAGTCACGTAGATAGAAAAAGATCCTGATGACGACCGCTTGTGACGTGCCTGAAACGCCGTAGTTTTAATTTTATTTACTTTTATTTTTTCTATCTACAAGACTTTACCGAAAGAACCAAAGAATATGAAATACTCACAAAGTTATCATGCGTCTTGCTTTCCATGCGCATGTCAGATTGCAAAAAAAATCCTGGTGTTCAGTTACAAACACCAGCAGTACCGCTGCTAGATTTGACGCTGTTTGCATTTTTCGGAAATATTACTTTATCATTTGTGGTTTTTTTGGCAATCACGGTTAATTGATGGAATATTTTGTTCAATAGTTTTTTTCTAAACATGTTACTTGTTTATATGTTGATTCGGGACCCTCCTCCTTGTGGCTGACTGGGTCCCCTATGCGTCGGAAAACGCCGCCGTATTCCCCAGAGTTGAGCACCTGGGATTGACGACATAAGAGACTGGTTCATAATTTATTTTGGGTGGGATCGCGTAAATACAACTGTGTCGTTAAATCTAGCACAACTCTGGATGTCACCTGATGATGCTAGTTGCAATTACTTGCAAAACTTCGTACTCAAGTGGTAATTGTGGGTTTGCTCTCCAACACACTGATGTGCTGCACTAGTAAATTTAGCAAATTTGACAAAGTTTGTTTTCTCTCTCTCTCTCTGTGTTGTCTCTCTAGTAATTCCTGCAGCTCGAAATCTCTCATTGACATGCTAATTTCTCTACCCCCCCCCCCCTCTCTATTTAAAGCCTCGACACATAGGCGTTATTTCTATGTGTGCCTATGTGTGTGTCTCTGTGTTGTCTCTCTATGCTTATGTGTCTGTCTATGTGTTTCGGTGTATGTGTTTGGTCTCTCTCTAAAATTCAGTAATCTTTGGAAGGACGTAATTAACCAGGTAGGGTGTTGACTGTTATGTAAGCCGACTCTGCGTTGCATTATATTTCTAAGATTACTAGGTTTTTTTGTATCATTCATTCGTACCTGATGACGATTGCTTGTGTTGCAATCGAAACGTCGTATTCTATTATTTAATTTATTTTCTTTCTACAGTGACTTTACCGAAAGAACCAAGAGGTAATTCCTGCAGTCAGGAAAGCTACAAATCAAGTTTGGAACGTTTTGTTTACGTGACAAACCTTTACTCACTGGCTGTGTCGGGTCCTGGCTGAGGCTCCTACGTCTTAAATAAGAAGACTCGTGCCAGAAAGTTGTGCATTAACTTAACTGAAGCGCATTGGCACTACAAGACAGACGAGGGTGAAATAAAAAAAATGACGAAATGTGAGCACACCGAGGGAGCAATCTTTCCCCACGAATCGCGACGATGAGACGTCGTTGATGGGCGGGGGGGACGCGATCGTTCGTCTTAAGTCAGCGTCTGCATTGCCGCCCGCTTGCGCTATGCGTTATGGTAACCTGTGCACGTCCCAGCAGGACAACCAGGACTGAAAGGGGGATGTTGCCCTCCGCCATCCACCTCCACCCTAAACTGAATGACTGGGCAGTTGAGTCGAGGTGGTTTCGAACATGCACTTCGTGTCTCTGCCATGAGGCAGGTCGAGCCCACCCCAAAATAATGCGTGACTATTGTTCCGTGACAAGCCACGTATCGCTATTATAGTGTGAGTAACATTCACCCCCGCTCGCCCGCCGTCTCCGCGAGTAGTAACAGCGGTGCGGCCTAGCAGGCCCGCGGCTCGCCTGGCGCCTTCCCGCCCCTCCCCACTCCTCCCGCCCGCCGCTCGTCATCCTCCTCCTTCTCCTCTCACTTGTGCTCGGTGAGCTCCATGTCGAGCTGCGCGCTCTTGGCGGCCAGGGCGCGCTGCTCGCCGCGCAGTTTGTTGAAGCCGGCCACGATTTTCTCTCCCGCGGAGGAAGACTTTTTATCCGAACGAGACGCGCCCGCGGGCCGCGCACTGGGGGCCGCCATCTTCGCCTCGGGGCTCTTTCCAGAAGGGCTCCTTGTACGCCTCTTCCGGAAGACGTCTTCCGGAACCGGAAGAGAACTTCTAGAACCGGAAGATGCCTTTCGGATCCGAAAGACATCTTCCGGAAACGAAGACTTCTTCCGGACCCGGAAGCCTTCTTCCGGACCCGGACGCATTCTTCCGGACCCGGAAGAATTCTTCCGGAACCGGAAGACACCTTCCGGAACCGGAAGACTTCTTCCGGAACCGGAAGACTTCTTCCGGACCCGAAATAGTTCTTCCGGACCCGGAAGACTTCTTCCGGACCCGGAAGCTTTCTTCCGGACACGGAAGAATTCTTCCGGAACCGGAAGATTTCTTCCGGAACAGGAATATGCCTTCCGGAACCGGCAGATGTCTTTCGGGAACCGGAAGATGCCTTCCGGAACCGGAAGATGCCTTTCAGACCTTTGAGGTTCTTCGAGCGGTAGCCGTCTTCCGGAAGTTATCTTCTGGAACTTGAATATCCTCTAGACGTAAAGGTCTTCCGGAAGATATCTTCTGTGAGAGGTAGAAATCTTCCGGAAGAAGTGTTACGTCAGCAGACCCACCTCTCTGTCTGCCCATCCCCCCCCCGTCTCTCTATTTAAGACCTCGACACAGAGGCATTGGGTCTCTATGTGTCTATGTTGTGTGTCTCTCTCTGTGTGTCTATGTTGTGTGTCTCTCTCTGTGTGTCTATGTTGTGTGTGTCGCTCTCTGTGTGTCTATGTTGTGTGTCTCTCTCTGTGTGTCTATGTTGTGTGTCTCTCTCTCTGTGTGTCTATGTTGTGTGTCTCTATGTGTGTCTCTCTGTGTGTCTCTGTGTGTCTATGTTGTGTGTCTCTCTCTGTGTGTCTATGTTGTGTGTCTATGCTGTGTGTCTATGTGTGTGTCTCTCTCTCTGTGTCTCTCTCTGTGTGTCTATGTTGTGTGTCTCTCTCTCTGTGTCTATGTTGTGTGAGTCTCTCTGTGTGTCTATGTTGTGTGAGTCTCTCTGTGTGTCTATGTTGTGTGTCTCTCTCTGTGTGTCTATGTGTGTGTCTCTCTCTGTGTGTCTCTCTCTCTGTGTGTCTATGTTGTGTGTCTCTCTCTGTGTGTCTATGTTGTGTGAGTCTCTCTGTGTCTATGTTGTGTGTCTATGTTGTGTGTCTATGCTGTGTGTCTATGTTGTGTGTCTCTCTGTGTCTATGTTGTGTGTCTCTCTCTGTGTGTCTATGTTGTGTGTCTCTCTCTCTGTGTTGTCTATCTCTCTTTTTTTGCTGTTTTTTCCTGGATTTTTCTGTTTGTGCATAGTCACTTTAAGATGTTTTCTCGTTCATGTTTCTGTGTTTTGTTTGTTGCGGTCACACCCGATTCAAGAGCCTAATGGCTCACAGGGCTATCTCCATATATATAAAAGGCAAAGTTGTGGATGTGTGTGCTGTTCAAAATGTTTAGCGTACTTCCCGACATGCAACAAACTGGGTACTTTCCAGATTGTACACAATGCAAAAATTATTTAAAAAAACACTTTTTTTGGGGGGGGGGGAGCTCACTTATGCATTTATTTTTCGCACGGCAAGTGAGCTGTGACGTCAAATCTGTCACGTGACCCGCGCACGTGGAAGCGTAACGCATTGTAGTGTAGTGGTTAGCGCGCTGCGCTATAAACCCGGCGTCCCGAGTTCGATTACCGCTCACGGCCACCACCGGTGACGATTATTTTAACCGGTCCTGGGCCTCCCCTAGGTCGACTCAGCCTCAAACGAGTAACTGGTGTGGTGTGTGAACATCGCCGCTGGGGAGACAAAGGTGAATCCAAGTCCCGGGCGAAGCCGGGTAGTGAAACTAGTACCAAATAAATGAAACTGAAAAAAACTGAAACTCTGTGTGTGTCTCTGTGTTGTGTATGTCTGTGTTGTCTTTCTCTGTGTGTCTCCGTGTCTGTGTTTTGTCTCTCTCAAGTTTAGTGATACCTGATGGCGGTTGCTTGTGTTGCAATCAAAACATCGTACTCTGTTTAGGAATAGGTTTTACCCTTTTAACTGTGCCAGTTGAAAGGTAAAACCTATTCCTATATCTTGTTACTGGCAAAGGAGGTCTCATAATCGTACTCTATTATTTAATTTATTTTCTTTCTATGTGACTTTACCGAAAGAACCAAAGAGTACCCTTTAGACATCTTACGGAAGATAACTTCTGGTACTTGAAGATCTTCCAGAGCCACGTAGATAGAAAATAATAATAAAATATCACGTTTCGATCGCAAAAAAATAGTAACATTTTTTCACCTGATGACGATGGCTTGTGTTGCGATCGAAACGTTGTGATATTTTTTTTTCTATCTACGTGGCTTTACCGAGAGACCCAAAGAGCATGAATTCCTGCAGTCACGAAAGCTTTAAGTCAAGATCTTCCACAGTGATTCTTACTCCCGAAGTTGTCTTCTGGAAGCAGTTGGTAGATAATACTGGTAGGAACCTCCTGGTTCCACCACCAGCCCACAGGGGATTATTGTGTCCGTCTGTCATGCATCCAAAAATGTGAGGGGTGGGGCTGGGTGGAGAGGGGAGGGTGGGGAGGGAGGGACTGGGTGGGGAGGGGCTGGGTGGGGGGTGGGAGGGGTGGGGCTGGGTAGGGAGGGGCTGGTCACCCCGTGGTGCCCTTACAAAACTCAACGATTAACCTATTCACGCCGGCTTGTGCCCGCCCTCACAGTCGGGCATATTTGCGGAATACACCACGTGGTGGTGCCGCCGTTGACCCTGGCCATTGACCGAGCAACCCAACGTTCCTACCAGCTCCTTCCGCAGGAATGTGTTAACGTTATATTACTTTAACGGGAAAGCCAATAACATAACGAGCTTTTTCTATACTCTTTGGTTCTTTCGATAAAGTCACGTAGGGTATAAAATAAATTAAATCACAACGTTTCGGGCGCAACACAAGCGTCCGTCATCAGGTGGGACAACCACAGCAAGAAACAATTGCTCAAGTGGGCAAGAGGGCTGCTGTGACAAGAGGCTATATAGGTAAGAGAGGGAGTGGCCCGGACGCCTTTGTCTCCCCGCAGTGATGATGTTTACACGCCGCACCAGGTACTCATTTGAGGCTGAGTCGACCTAGGGGAAAGCCAGGACCGGTTCAGATAATCGTCACTGATTTTGGCCGTGAGCGGGAATCGAACTCGGGTCGCCAAGTTCGTAGTGCAGCGCACTAACCGCTACACCACCGCTCCCCACGCGCACTAACACGCAAAGACAACCTTACCCCCCCCCCCTCCCCATATAGCCTTAGCAGACTGTTGGTGCAAGCGCCTATGAAGAGGCAGCCTCAGCACCTCCGATCAGTACAGTCGGCTACGTACTGCGCGAAAGAAGTTCAAAGCTCATTGTTGAGAGCGTCGCTCCTCTGCCCTCCACTATTCTCAGAGGGCATTTGTCTCCAGCTGCATAGTTGCGTCCTTCACGAGCCTCATCCTACTCATTGGTTTTTTTTCGGTAAAGTCAAGTATGTAGAAATACAATAAAATTATATTAAAACAAAAAACAATCACGAAGTTTGGATCACAACGCAAGCGATCTTCATCAGGTGTCAAGAACAAATCACGGAGGTAAATACAACAAAAAGATGAGAGACGAGAATTCAACAAACCTGAAAAAACATTATGTGAAGCACATCCAGTCAAGGCCAACAACACAGTTAGACACTTCCTGGCGGACCACGAATTTCAGACGAGTGTTAAATTTCGTGTTCAACCTTTGGATTGCACATACCAGCATAGATAGAATGAAAAATACGAGGTACACGGTCGGTAGAAATACATATACAAGTCCACCAAGAGGTAAGGAGGGAGGAAAGACAGACAGGGACGCAGAGAGAGAGAGGGGGGGGGGGCGGGAGGGATGAACAGAAGCTTAAATAAGAAATACGGTTGGAGGGGGGGAAGGGCCAGAGTGAGAGTGGCAGCTCAAACACGCACATCTTACACATGCAAAACGGCAGCTCAAAAAAGTACCACCTCTTGTAAATACAAAACGGCAGCTCAAAAAAGGGCACATCTTACACATAATTACAACGGTAACTTCCCTGTCGTGATTGTTTTTTGTTTGAAAATAATTTTACTGTATTTCTACATACGTGACTTTACCGAAAAAGCCAATGAGTAATTTTATGCAGTCACGAAAGCTTTAATACTTTATTGTCACACTTCTACGGGGAAGTTACCGTTGTAATTATGTGTAAGATGTGCCCTTTTTTGAGCTGCCGTTTTGTATTTACAAGAGGTGGTACTTTTTTGAGCTGCCGTTTTGTATTTACAAGGTGGTACTTTTTTGAGCTGCCGTTTTGTATCTGTAAGATGTGCGTGTTTTTTAGCTGCCGCTCTCGCTCTTGCCCCTCCCCCCCTCCAACCGTATTTCATATTTAAGTTTCTGTTCATCCCTCCACCCCCCCCCCCCCCCTCTCTCTCTCTGCGTCCCTGTCCGTCTTTCCTCCCTCCTTACCTCTTGGTGGACTTGTATATGTATTTCTACTGACCGTGTACCTCGTATTTTTCATTCTATCTATGCTGGTATGTGCAATCCAAAGATTGAACACGAAATTTAACACTCTTCTGAAATTCGTGGTCCGCCAGGAAGTGTCTGTGTTGTTGGCCTGACCGGATGTGCTTCACATAATGTATTTTCAGGTTTGTTGAATTCTCTTCTCTCATCTTTTTGTTGTATTTACCTCCGTGATTTGTTCTTGACACCTGATGAAGATCGCTTGCGTTGTGATCGAAACGTCGTGATTGTTTTTTGTTTTAATATAATTTTATTGTATTTCTACATACGTGACTTTGCCGAAAAAACCAATGAGTAATTTTATGCAGTCACGAAAGCTTTAATACTTGAGCCTCATCCTCCCCAGAGGCCGATCTTGACACCACCGCTGGTACCGGTCATCGGCAAGTCCACTTAACTCCACATCCTCCTGTACCGCCATCAGCTCCATCTCTTCTCCGGCCCCACACAAGCTGCTCTGGCATGCAGTGGCTGGGCATGCGGACTACAGACGTGCAGGCTCTTAAGACAGACGCACGCGGCGACAGTTTTGCTGCTGCATTCTGGTTGACTCTCCACGCCGGATTATCACAGTCGCAAAAGTAGCTACATATGTTGCGGGCCCCGCACTTTCAAGGGCCCTGCGCTAAATGCTTTCAAGCTATCAATTCCGATTCAGTGATTCTGCACTTGCTCTGTTACTATAGTACAATACCGCCTTCAACTTGTATGAACGACTGGGTGTTTAAGGTTAGCGATTTGTCGTATTATGTAGCTGTATAGCAAATGAAAAAATAGAATTACTTTACTATGCAAGTGTAGTGGAGTAAACGATACGCATAGGAATTGGCCACATACAGTACATACAGACATACAAGGAGAGTGGGTCACATGAGGTCGAACAGGTGGTCGAGTCACGGGTGGCGTAAACAACCCGAAGTAATTAAGGGAGTCGTGGCACGAGGGCTGTGATTGGTCGAGAGGCTGTTAGCGTTAAGTGGCGGAGTCTCGAAGTCTGACCGTTGGACAGGTGCGAGCTGGTGCGAAAATGCCAGCGAGCCACGTGGCAATTAATTAAGGCTAATTGGAAAGGGGATAAAACGCTAGGTGATTTGAACGGAGAGTTGGAGTTGTTGTTGGGCAGTTGTTGGCGAGAGGTGGAGAGATACGAAGAGGACAGCTGGCAATGTTAGGGAAGAATAGATTGAGAGCCGAACCCAAAAGACAGTAAATAGCGATAGGGAGAGTTAGCGTTAGCGGAGATAGATAGAGTCACTGTGTGTGCGGAGATAGATGGAGTCACTGTGTGTGAATAGATAGATAGAGTCACTGTGTGTGAATAGCTAGATAGAGTCACTGTGTGTGAATAGATTGATAGAGTCACTGTGTGTGCGGAGATAGATAGAGTCACTGTGTGTGAATAGACAGACAGGTCACTGTGTGTGCGGAGATAAGGGAAGTCACTGCGTGTGAAGAGATAGCGGCGACACTGTGTGTGAGGAGATAGAGGAAGAACCACTGTGTGTGGAAGAGGTTGCGCGGACGATGCTGAGGTGAATCGGAGTGTCCGAGTTGGCGGAGAGCGAAGAGGAGAATTATATATATAGTGTGTGTGTGTGAAATTATATAGTGTGTGTGTGTGAAATTATATAGTGTGTGTGTGTGAAATTATATAGTGTGTGTGTGTACGGAACGATGGAATAAAAGTGACGGTGGAAGACGGTTGTTGTCCGAGTGAATTCACGGCACTACACAAGTAAAAAAAAAATATTTCAACATTTATGTTTTTTTGGTATTTAGGGCCCCTTCATAACATTTGCTACAGGCCCCGCACTAACTTAATCCGGCACTGGTGACACGACCGCCGCCACGCTACAATAACCGGTGCCAAAACCGTGCCACGCGCGCCCTCCCATGGGGGCACAATGGGCTATTTAAACGGGGGGGGGGGCTGTGCAAGATCCGACTGTGGGCCCCCCTCCTTTCTCCCGACTCACTTTTTACTGAAATAGTTACGGATGGTTTTTAACCCCCGTATACTATAATATGTAGGCTATATTTATATATTAGTATTGGGTTTAGAAGTAGACAGTCTCGCAGTGCCAGTATTAATAAAATATGTAAAGGTAACAATACTCACAATTAAGTTATTGTGCATCTTGCGTTCATGCCAGTCCCATCGGTAGATCGCGCAACTCTATGCCGCTCTATTAATATCATAGCCAGGATGCGTTAACCACCGGGCTTGGTCCATAGTACGCCACAGCTAAATTTGAATGAATTTTTTAAGATAAAATTTCTTTGTATGTTTGTATTTGTGTTTATCTATTGATTTGGGCATTCCCTTGTGAACCGACTGGGCCCCCTTTGTATCGCATAACGCCACCACATACCACCCCCCCTGCCCATAGTTGCGCCCCTGCCCTCCCACATGGCCTTGTGGGAAGCCTCGGTACCGATGAAGTTATCGTAACGGGAAAGGGGTTAATTAGACAACAGAGAGAGTTCTTGTAAGGCGACACAGAGTCTCTTTGAGACGACACGGTCCTGATTGGACGACGGCAGTGTGTGTACGTACGTTGTGCTTCTTTCGCACCGTACGTAGCCAACCATGCAAATCGGAGATGCGGCGGAAGGACGACAAACTATACGCACACGAAGAGCATGCGTAACTATGCGTCAACAAGACCTCAGCAGTGGTTGTCAAGTCTCTAGCGATGATGTCAATGCAGCAGGACCACCCCCCACCGGGCGAAGGCCTCAACTCATCAAGCAGCCCCCATCTCTCGCGGTCCGGCGAAGGGCAACAATCCACCAAACGCCTACGTACGCGCCTGAACTGACCCCGCCACTCTGCGTCTACGTAAGTATGCTGAACTTATTTCGCGCCGTACGTAGCCAACCGTGCTAACCGGCGGTACTCCGTGTCCTCAGCAGACGTGCCAGCCCAGCGTGGGGGGGCTCGTTGACGACGGGGCCCAGGTCAGGCGAGGAGGAGGGGTGGGGGGGGGGGAGCTGGGTGACGATCGTCATTTGGATTCTCGGAGCGGCACGTAGAGCGTGAGGCAGGAGCCCACGTCCCACAGGCCGGCGGCAGCGTACATTCGGCCTTCGGGGCCCTCGCGGCCCTCGCGGTCCCCGGCCACGCGGAACGAGTGCAGCTCGGCGCCGCGCTCCGCGTCGTAGAACGCCAGCCGGGCGTCTGCCGGGTCCAACAGCACGCCCACGCGCCGCAGCCCCGACGTCGCCGCCGGCGCCGGAGCCGGCGCGGCGGCCGGCGGCGAGAGATCGGCCGCCCCTTTCCCCTTCCCGGCGCCGGCGCCGCGCTCCCACACGTGCGCTCGCAGGTCCCACGTCCCGCGGCAGCCGGCATCGGCCACGGCGAGCGCCGCCGCGTCGCCGGCCCGGCGCGCGTCCTCGGCCGGCGTCGCCGCCGCCGGCGGCGGGAGCAGCGTCTGCCGGTTGTCGTGCCAGGCCGAGAGCTCGCCCTCGGTGAGCGCCAGGCACCAGGAGAGCGCATTGGCGCCCAGGCAGACGTCGGCGCCGGCGCCCCGCCGCGGCGAGTCCCCGCGCGCGACCCCCACGCGCCAGTTCTGCGCGCCGTGGACGCCGACCTCCCAGTAGCTGGGGCCCTCGCGGCGCCCGGGGCCCGCCAGGGGCTCGCGGCTCAGCAGCTGGGGCCACACGTCGAAGGCCGAGGGTTGGGGCGAGGTGGCGTCGCGGCGCCCGCGCTGGGACACGCAGCGGCCGTCCGGCGACACGAGCAGCCGCGGGTGGGCGGTGTTTGAGTCGAAGGTCAGGGGGCAGCCGTCTGTGGGGTCGGGCGAAGGGGACAATCACGGGGGGGGAGGGGGGGGAGCAGCAAGAGGGGGATGGAATGGTGAGGGACGGCTTGGTGGCGATGTCGTGAAGTTTGCACAACCTCCTTGAACCGGACGTCCGCAGGCATCCCAAGCTAAATCCTGCCGAAGCCTGATTTGGTTGTTAGATTTATAAAAGAAAACTAATTTCTTTAGAACTGCTCGTTGCTGTGTTTAGTTTGTTGTCCTTCCCCCGCACCTCCGATTAGCACGGCTGGCTACGTACGGTGCTCAACATACACACGTACATACATAATTTAAACGTTCCATATACGAGTGAAGAACATTGGGGCAAGGCGCTCCTCCACACCCGTGGAGGGGAGCTTCACAGCAGAAGGCACGGGGCACTCGGTGTGTGTGCAGGAGCCAAGTGCACGGAACGCACAGAGGGGCACCGATCATTGCGAAGAAGGAAGCCCTCATGATGGCCAAGCGTATCAAGAGGAGTGGGGGGGGGGCGGGGGTAAACCTACGAGATCGTTTTGGTTGTCCACGTTTGAGAGCGGCTGCACATCGTAGGAATTCGCCAGCGAAGAGAGGGCCAGGACCACGGTGGCAGAGAGATGTTAACTAGCTCGCCTGGTATACAGGAGGTCATGGGTTCGATCCTGACCCAGAGGCCTGCTGTATATTTGTAGCTTGCATCTCTCTCTCTCTCGCTCTCTCTGTGGTCACGTGGACTTTTCTCCGAGTCCTCTGATTTTCCCATCCACATTCAGAATGGACAACGTGCGTTTAGAGTATTTGGCTGTATAACCTCTTACCACGGCAACTCTCTCTCCCACTTCAGCAAAACATTTTCTTGCTGTGGTTTTCCCACCTGATGATGATTGGATTGTGTTGCAATCGAAACGTCGTGATTTAATTTATTTTATTTTATACCCACGTGACCTTACCGAAAGAACCAAAGAGTATGGATCCCTGCAGTCACGAAAACTTCAAATCTAGATAGTATTTGGCTGCTTTAAATTTCCACACGTTGATAAGCCGCTTCACCGAGCTATCATCCGTGGCCAGGTCGCTTCTGAAATAGCTCTACAGCTCAGTGAGACTTATCTGGCAAGATACAAAAATAGTTTAAAACCAAAATGTTGAACAAAGCCAGATTAATGTTAAGGTGTCTACTTTTTAAACAATTTAGTTTGAGGACCGAACCAACAGGATTCCGGCAGCCGAGTTCCGGACGTGTTCACAATCCATCCAGGACTCGGGTAGAGGCACCAAACGGAACACCACAGCACATCCACCGGGGGAGTTGAAGACGACGATGATGCGTCGGGACTCACAACGACGCAGCATCCGCACGTCGAACACGGCGAGGACGCGCTGGGCGTGCGCGAGCAGCGAGTCGAGCAACCTGGCCCGCGCCGCGCCCGTCCTCAGCTCGCTCTCGAAGTGCTCCTCCGAGTCGCTGCAACCCCCCTCCTCCTCTTCCTCATCATCCTCATTCCCCGCCCCGGCCGCCGTTCCCGCACCGGGGCCCCCCACTGCCGCGTCGGGAGCCGCAGCTCCCAGCAGGCTGAGCACGGGGGGGGGGGGGGGGGGGGACATGAGAGGGGTGAGAGGGGGAGAGGAGGGAGAGGTAGGAGAGGGGCTAAGAGAGGGCGAGAGGGAGATGCTTGAGAGGGGAAGAGTCGGTGTGGAGGCGCCTCGTGCCATAATTCTATGGGGAAATGTCGCCGCATCGGCTTTTGCGGCTTTTGCCGTGTGGCACCCCGATGTGTTTCAATCATGATGATTTCAACTTCCTCATACATTTTATGTTACACACAACAACCAGTGACACTGTTGTACATCGTTGCAAGGCTGCAATTTAAAAAAAAAACGTCCACAGAAGCTACTGCCACTGTTTCCAGATGTAAGCTACGATGGGTTTTTTTTGCCTCTTGGCCATTAACAACCTCCAGGCAATAACTGGCACAGAATCTCATTTTGAATCATTCGAGCAGCATTCTTTTCATCAGCTGCATAATGCTGTGCGGAAGCTACCTTGTTCTGTCGCTCCACTTGAAGCTTCGTGGCGGCTAGGCCACAGCGATGCCCTCCCTTCTCTATGATTGCAAAACGTGGACTCCTCGAATGGAACATCTGCGCCGGTTAGAAACATTCAGGCTGGCCTGCCTACAGTCCATCATAAGTTTAACCAGCACGCTGGATTGTGTGAGCAGCTCACCGATCCTTAAACAATCTGGGCACAGTCCCATCGGTAAACTCCAGCAGGCAAGGCTGCATTGGCTGGGTCACGTAGCCCTCATATGCCCAGCCACCGCATCCCCAGCAGCTTCTGTATGGCCGGACAGAGGGGGCTCAACGGGTGTGGCAGATGGACCAATGCGGTACAGGAGGATGTAGAGCTGAGTGGACTTGCAGAAGACTGGTACCAGTGGTGTCAAGATCGGCTCCTATGAAGGAGGCTTCTGAAGGCAGCTACTGGGCAGCAGAGGGCAGATGAGCGACACTCACAACAACCAGTCGAGCGCCGGGTGGATAAAATACAGCAAGCTGGCACAGTGGGGAGCACAGGTGGTGCATCTAGCAGTCATCTCAGTCAACGCATGGCACCTGGATCTGTCTCGTGACCTGCCAGCGAGCCTTCACGAAAAGCGCACCTAGCCTGTCATTCACCTAGCCTGGCACAAGTGCCAGGCTAGGTGAATGACAGACGTTGTTGTCCACACACACGTACACACATTCTCAGGGTGAAGGAATGGACATGGTCTCTCGTACGGCTGCTGATGTAGATGCAGAGAGAACGACGACAACTTCACATTGAGGTGGTCAAGCCCAGACAACCGTGTCAGGAGTAGCGCAGTGGCGCATCGCTGTGATGTCTTCTTCTTCGTATTTGTGGATCGGTGCCTTGCGTGGTTCTACGTTGTATGGTTTGTTCTGAGGTAGCGATAGGAATTGGAGTGGTGACAGGGGAAGTCTCTTTCTTTCATACAGCTGATGCACAGAGGGCGACCACAATTTCACATTCAGGAGGTCAAGCGCAGATAACCCGCGCCGATAGGGGCAATAGCGGAGTCGTGCATCGTCATTATCACTGTGACGTCTCCTTCATATTTGTGGATCGGGCCATTGCTTCGTTACACGTTGTTCTGGATGACCGCAGTTGCACACTGCTGGAGTGAGTTTTTAATGTTCCATCTGCTGCTGCCATGGTTTTCGGGCAGTGGATGCAATCGTAACGAGATTTCAGTAACCTCCTGGGAATGTGTGTCCATGGGTATGTGTGCAGGTACTGTGGGTCTGTGTGTGTGTGTGTGAAACCAGAGCGGCGGCGCAGTGATTAGCGCACTGCGCTACAAACCCGGCTAACCGATTTCGAATCCCGCTCACGGCCAACACCAGTGACGACTGTCTGTACCGGTCCTGGGCCTCACTTGGGTCGACTCAGCCTCAAATGAGTACCTGGCGCGGTGTAAACATCGCCACTGGGGAGACAAAGGCGGTTGGGCGCTACTCGCTAACAGCGCCTGCCCCGACAGTCTGTCACAGGCTACACGGAGGATCTTGTCTTGTGCAGTTTGTCAGCAAGCGGCACGGGGGAGACTAAGGCGATCTTAACAGGTCGCTCGCCAACAGCACTTGCCCAAATATACGGGGGGGGGGGGGTCTTTGCCTCGGGTGCGTGTGGGGGGGGGGGTGCGTGTGGGGGGGGTGCGTGTGGGGGGGGGTGCATGGGGGGGGTATTCACCTCTTGTGAATGACGGCGGCCGCCTGTGGAACAACAACGCAGAGGGATTAGTAACGCTGCGTCTCACATTCCACCACACTCCCCTCTAAACACAGCTCTGTGTGTGCTGGAACACACCCGAGTGTTCGGTCAGACCTCGCTTAACGCATGACAGTGTTATAACGCGTTTTTGCTTTGAGGCGGTTCTTCCACGAGGGAACACTTTTCGCACAACACAGAACAAGCTCGCCATTATAACGCGTTAAACGAGCGCCCCTTATAACGCGAAACGAGCGCCCCTTCTAACGCATTAAACGAGCGCCCCTTATAACGCGAAACGAGCGCCCCTTCTAACGCATTAAACGAGCGCCCCTTCTAACGCATTAAACGAGCGCCCCTTATAACGTGGAACGAGTGCCCTTATAACGCGTTAAACGAGCGCCCCTTATAACGCGTTAAACGAGCGCCCCTTATAACGTTAAACGAGCGCCCCTTATAACGCGTTAAACGAGCGCCCCTTATAACGCGTTAAACGAGCGCCCCTTATAACGTTAAACGAGTGCCCTTATAACGCGTTAAACGAGCGCCCCTTATAACGCGTTAAACGAGCGCCCCTTATAACGCGTTAAACGAGCGCCCCTTATAACGTGGAACGAGCGCCCCTTATAACGCGGAACGAGCGCCCCTTATAACGTGGAACGAGCGCCCCTTATAACGCGGAACGAGCGCCCCTTATAACGTGGAACGAGCGCCCCTTATAACGTGGAACGAGCGCCCCTTATAACGTGGAACGAGCGCCCCTTATAACGCGGAACGAGCGCCCCTTATAACGTGGAACGAGCGCCCCTTATAACGTGGAACGAGCGCCCCTTATAACGTGGAACGAGCGCCCCTTATAACGTGGAACGAGCGCCCCTTATAACGCGTTAAACGACAACCACCTTCTACCTACCCCCCACCCCTCTCCTACCCCCCGCCCACCACACCCGACCCCACCACCGCCTCCCACCCCACCCCCCACCTTGAGCGTGGCGATGTCGCTGCCGAGCGCGAGCGTCGCGTGCGCCGCTGCGGCCGCGCGCCGCGCGCGCTGCAGGCGGCGCTGGGCGCGCGCCGCCCGCTCCGCGTTGCGCGCGAGCGCGAGCGCCTCGGCCCGCGCCGCGAGCGCGAGCGCCGCTCGCTCCTCGGCGTCCAGCGCGCGGCGCGCGGACTCGGCGCTCTGGGCGGCCGCGCCGCGCGCTTCGAGCACGCGGTCCTGCAGGTGGGGGAGGGGCGGGGTTGGGTGGGGGAGGGGCGGGGCGGGGTTGGGTGGGGGAGGGGCGGGGTTGGGGGAGGTTGGGTAGTGGAGGGGCGGGGTTGGGTAGAAGGGATTGGTGTGTGAGGGGGCGGGGTTTGGTGGTGGAAGGGGCGGGGTTGTGTGAGGGGGCGGGGTTTGGTGATGGAGGGGCGGGGTTGGGTGAGGGGGCGGGGTTTGGTGATGGAGGAGCGGGGTTGGGTGAGGGGGCGGGGTTTGGTGGTGGAGGGGCGGGGTTGGGTGAGGGGGCGGGGTTTGGTGGTGGAGGGGCGGGGTTTGGTGGTGGAAGGGCGGGGTTGGGAGGTTGGTTTGAGGGGGTTGGTTAGGGGGGGTGGAGCACAGGGGGAGGAGGGCACAAAATCTAAATATTTCTTGTTTCACAATACTGTACAATATTTAAACCACGAGGATGAATCCGATGAGCCATGAAGCTCATTTCCACAGATATCCAGTAACGGGGCACGGGGTCAGAACGTTACAACAACAACAACCAGAGAGAGCCTTCTTCGTGAGTCTCACCAGTGTTTGCCCAGACAACAGTACACATACTATCGAGGCATGTTGGCTTGCACTTTTTGCCACAAGTATGCGTGGTTAACGCAGACTCTGTGCCTCGCTAAAGGCGCCTCCTCTTTAATTGCCAGGAAGGGTAAAACCCATTCTCATGGTATTTTTTTATGCTTTGAAACTGGCAAAAAGATTCACCACGCCCGGCCGCCTTTGTCTCCCCAGTGGCGATGTTCACACACCACAGCAGTTACTCGTTTGAGGCTGAGTCGACCTAGGGGAGGCCCAGGACCGGTTAAAATAATCGTCACCGGTGGTGGCCGTGAGCGGGAACCGAACTCGGGTCGCCGGGTTTATAGCGCAGCGCGCTAACCACTACACTACAATGCGTTATGCTTCCACGTGCGCGGGTCACGTGACAGATTTGACGTCACAGATCACTTGCCGTGCAAAAAATAAATGCATTATTGAGCTCCCCCCCCACCAAAAAAACACAAAAGTGTATTTTTATAATTTTTGCATGGTGTACAGTCTGGAAAGTACCCACATGGAAAATTTCAAGTTTGTTGCATGTCGGGAAGTACGCTAAACATTTTGAACAGACACACAATCACAACTTTGCCTTTTTATATATATGGAGATGACGGCCTTGCCGCACAGGCTCTCAAGCTGCCACTAGGGGTCCCCCTTGGCTGAGTAAACCCTCCACTGCTCTCTCTGGGACGTTTCCCGAACTAAACGCAGGGCGCCAATATCACAAGAAGCGAGCACTTATTGTTACGATTACGACACCGGGGGTTTTCTCGTGCCTGGGAGCACGTGACAGGGACACGTGTGACCCAGGTTCAAGGCGTGCACGTTGAACTAATTTCGCACCGCACGTAGCACAACCGCGCCCAATCGGAGGTTGCGTGCGGCGCGAAAGAAGTTCCAACGTTTCATTCGAAGTGCGTTTTGTGTGCTCGGTTTGTTGTCCTTCACCCGCACCTCCGATTGGCCGGGGTTGGCCACGTGCGGTGCGAAAGAAGTTCAACATTCACACGCGACAAACAGTAAAATCGCCTTCTCCTGCACCAGCACGAAATGCCTCCTCATCTTCGACGGCCAAGAACGGGAAAGAGGCCGTCCATAAATGACGTCACGCGATTTTAGAGGATTTTTGACCCCCACCCCCTCTCCTCCGTCACACGACGTCATAAAAAGTCAGACCCCCCCTAAAATATGACGTCACAAAGCTCTGCCCTCCCCCCCCCCCAAAAAATAAAACATTCTTCAAATCGCTTTAAACTATTGTCATTGTAGTGCGTATTTAATGTGGCGCTGCACTCTGATGTTGTAGGAGAAAACAGTTATTAAAAACTTCAAATCTCGAATTTATTAAAAAGTATATTTAATTAAGTAGAACGTGTTGTCTATATTTATTTAAAGTTGCGCATTTTGATGTGACGTCACATTTCTCACCCCCCCCCCCGTCACACATCGTCACAAATGTCTGACCCCCCCCCCCCCCCCAGGTGCGTGACGTCATTTATGGACGACCCCAAAGGAGTTTCACAACCACCGAACCACAGAAACCACCTCCACAGAACCGGCTTGCAGGCCACGGTGCGACACTACCACCCCGCCTGGCAACTCCCTTGAGCTGCTTGAGCCCCCCACCTAATACCCCCCCCCAGTGCCCCCCCCAGTGCCCCCCCAGTGCCCCCCCCAGTGGCCTCACAGTGGTACCTGCATCGCTCGCGAAGAGTCGCTCAGCTGCGTGGAGACGGCGCTCAGGGTCCGCTCCCTCTGGGCCAGCCGCTCCAGCAACGCCGTCAGCTCCACCTGCACAGGGGAGGGGAGAGGGGGGGCAGGCGGGGGGGGCAGGCGAGGTGGGGGGGGGAGATGAGGGGGGGTGGAGAGCAGGCGAGGGGGAGGGAGGTGGTGTAGGCGAGGTGGGGGGAGCAGGCGAGAGGGGGGGGATCAGTATGACCTCGAACTCTGCGTTATGCAGCCACTAGAACGATAACAGCTTCTCGACTGACCTGAGATGCCACCTCCGATGGCTGTCTGTGGACGGGGCTCCCCCCACTCCCCTCTGCTAGCCGCCTCATTGCTCACGCGCAGTGGAACGGGGTGGGGGGCAGTTGATGATTTAATCGCGTACTCAGCCTCCTTCAGAATTAAGTTAATTCTGGGTCACATAGTGGAGGTTGTGATATCGTTTTATTTAAAATATATATTACCCTCCGCAACCACGCGAAAAACGTCGAATTAAATCAGGTTGTCAAGTGGGCAAAAACGCCCCGAACGATTTGGTTTATCAGCAAACAGGAAGGAATGATTAAAAATAATGTTTACATTTTTGTCTGACGTTTCGCTGCAGGTTACTTCCCGCACGACGCCGCGTGTTCACGAGACTCAACTCTCGCGGAACGTACACCATTGCCAACATGCCTTTCAACATTTCCAACATTCTTACGGTTATAATATCATAACAATTGCAATAAGAACGATGTCGGTCCAGGGGAGGCCCAGAAAGGGTACACACAATCGTCACTTGTGTGGGTGGCCGTGAGCGGGAATCAATAATTCATCGGATCGCCGGGTTCGCAGCGCAGCGCGCTAACCACTGCACCGCACGCTCCTCATAAGGAACAAAGACACAGACTGCCCACGTAGCCTTAACAGACTGTTGGGGCAAGTGCTGTTAGCGAGAAGCAGCGCCTATGAATACGAGGGGGTGGGTGGCCGTGTGCGTACGATGAACTTCCTCCACAACTTACGCAGCCAACCGTGCTAATCGGAGGCCAGCACTGTGCGCGCTCACCCACGCACGGCGCATGCACGGCACACACAGCACGACACACGACACACACAGCACGACACACGACACACACAGCACCACACACGGCACACACAGCACGACACACGACACAGGGCACGACACACAGCACGACACACGACACACACAGCACGACACACGACACACACAGCACCACACACGGCACGACACACAGCACACACAGCACACGACACACACAGCACACGGCACACGGCCCACGACACAGCACACGGCACGGCACACGACACACGACACACACAGCACGACACACGGCACCACACAGCACACGACACACAGCACGACACACGGCACAGCACACGGCACACGCGCGCGAGCGCTTCCGTCTCTCACCCGCACGTCGCCGCTGGCGCTCGCGATGTCCGCGTGCTCGTGGCCCGCGTGCTCGCGGCCCTCGCGCTCGCACGCGGCGCACACGCACGAGCGCGTGCGCGCGCAGTAGCGCCGCAGGGGCTGCCCGTGGCGCGCGCACGCCGCGTCGTGCAGGCGCGTGGCGGGCGACACGAGCGGGTGGTTGGCGAACGCCTCCCTCTCGCGGTGCGGCCGCTCGTGCGTGGCGCACAGCGAGATCTCGCACTTGAGGCACGTGCTCACGGCCTCCGCCTCGTCGCCCTGGGTGGAGGGGTTGGGGGGGGGAGAGAGACGTTCAACGTGGAGGTCACACGCGTGGGGAGGTCACACGCGTGGGGGGTCACACGCGTGGGGAGGTCACACGCGTAAGGAGGTCACACACGTAGGGAGGTCACACGCGTAGGGAGGTCACACACATAGGGAGGTCACACGCGTAGGGAGGTCACATGCGTAGGGAGGTCACACGCGTAGGGAGGTCACACACGTAGGGAGGTCACACGCGTAGGGAGGTCACACGCGTAGGGAGGTCACACGCGTAGGGAGGTCACATGCGTAGGGAGGTCACACACGTGGGGGGGGGGGTCACACGCGTGGGGAGGTCACACACGTAGGGAGGTCACACGCGTAGGGAGGTCACACACGTAGGGAGGTCACACGCGTAGGGAGGTCACATGCGTAGGGAGGTCACACGCGTAGGGAGGTCACATGCGTAGGGAGGTCACACACGTGGGGGGGGGTCACACACGTGGAGAGGTCACACGCGTAGGGAGGTCACATGGCGTCAATATCCATAATTGAACCAGGTGAGGCATCTAGAGGCCACGATAAGTCCTCCATGTGTGATCACGTGGTTGAACTTCATGCGGCAAATGTAACACCGGGGGTAGGGGGGCTCTATCGTCTGTCGCGGGGAGCGCTGCTTGTGTATGCGAGGGGAGTGCTTCTCTCTGCCCCGTCATGCCTTGAGCTATCCTCATGCTTCTTCCGAGATCACAACCGCGGTAATGGTGGATCGTCGTGTGTACAAGATTCCTCAACTTGCGTCGCCTCTCTTTGTTGGGTGCCACGGTGGCTATGAGATGTTAACGACCTCGCCTGGTTTACAGAAGGTCGTGGGTTCGATCACGACCCTGACGCCTGCTGCTGTATATTTGGAGTTTGCGTGTCTCTTCGCCCGTGGTTGCGTGGATGTCTCTCCGGGGTCCTCCGGTTTTTTCGTCCACATTTAGAATTAACGTCAGGCGTTGACAGGTATTTGGCTGCTATACATTTCCACGTGATGATGAGCCACTTCGTTGGGCCATCATTTGTGATCGCCAGGTCGCTTTTGAAAAATAAAGCTACATAGTTCAGTGGGGGCCTTACCTGGTGCCAATAAACAATCATTAAAATCTTGACTTAAAGCCTTTTGACGCCAAAAGGCGTCAAAAGGCGTCATCTGGTCGAGCACCAATTGGGTCGAGGCTCAAGAGAAAGCCGTCCCTTGGTGTGGACCAATCAGTTTCAAGGACAATGCATCATATATTATCATAGTATGTTTTTTGTTTGCATTTTGACTGCAGGTATTGTGGTTGATGCAGACATGAATCCTCGTAAAAAAAAGGTTTCAGGTTTGTTGCCAGAAAAAAGGGGAAAACCCCTATTAGCCTCCACGTTGTTCAACGCCTTCATTGATCGTTTCCTGGTCATTGCACAGCCATTTAGGTTGGTCAGCACATTAGCGAGGTTAATCATTTGTACGACTTTATAATTAGCAGCATGTCACCACACCGTGGTGGTTTACTGCAGACAAGATTGGTTTACTATGGATCTTGTAGTAGACCACTGTGAGAGATAGAGGCCGACCCAAATTCGGTATCGATTTCTGCGCCGAAAGTTGGCAAATGGCCTCTTTCGGCTTAGTTTCTGTTTCAGCCGAAGCCAAAAAGTTTACTTTCGGTTTACTTTTGGTTGCGGCAGAGAGTCAAGTTTTAACTTTCGGCCTGGTTTCGTTTTCGGCCGAAACGAGAAATTCAGTTTCTGGTCGGCCTCTATGTTGTGTTCACTTCAGTCTACACGCGTGTTGATGTGTTGTGTTCATGTCACTCTACACGCGTGTTGATGTGTTGTGTTCATGTCACTCTACACGCGTGTTGATATGTTGTGTTCGCGTCACTCTACACGCGTGTTGATGTGTTGTGTTGGCTTCAGTCAACACGCGTGTTGATGTGTTGTGTTCATGTCACTCTACACGCGTGTTGATGTGTTGTGTTCATGTCACTCTACACGTGTGTTGATGTGTTGTGTTGGCTTCACTCTACACGCGTGTTGATGTGTTGTGTTGGCTTCACTCTACACGCGTGTTCATGTGTTGTGTTCACTTCAGTCAACACGCGTGTTGATGTGTTGTGTTCACGTCACTCTACACGCGTGTTGATGTGTTGTGTTCACGTCACTCTACACGCGTGTTGATGTGTTGTGTTCGCTTCACTCTACACGCGTGTTGATGTGTTGTGTTCACGTCACTCTACACGCGTGTTGATGTGTTGTTTTCACGTCACTCTACACGCGTGTTGATGTGTTGTGTTGGCTTCAGTCTACACGCGTGTTGATGTGTTGTGTTCACGTCACTCTACACGCGTGTTGATGTGTTGTGTTCACTTCACTCTACACGCGTGTTGATGTGTTGTGTTGGCTTCAGTCTACACGCGTGTTGATGTGTTGTGTTCACGTCACTCTACACGCGTGTTGATGTGTTGTGTTGGCTTCAGTCTACACGCGTGTTGATGTGTTGTGTTCACGTCACTCTACACGCGTGTTGATGTGTTGTGTTCACTTCACTCTACACGCGTGTTGATGTGTTGTGTTCACGTCACTCTACACGCGTGTTGATGTGTTGTGTTCGCGTCACTCTACACGCGTGTTGATGTGTTGTGTTGGCTTCAGTCTACACGCGTGTTGATGTGTTGTGTTCACGTCACTCTACACGCGTGTTGATGTGTTGTGTTGGCTTCAGTCTACACGCGTGTTGATGTGTTGTGTTCACGTCACTCTACACGCGTGTTGATGTGTTGTGTTCACTTCACTCTACACGCGTGTTGATGTGTTGTGTTGGCTTCACTCTACACGCGTGTTGATGTGTTGTGTTCATGTCACTCTACACGCGTGTTGATGTGTTGTGTTGGCTTCACTCTACACGCGTGTTGATGTGTTGTGTTCATGTCACTCTACACGCGTGTTGATGTGTTGTGTTCATGTCACTATACACGCGTGTTGATGTGTTGTGTTCACTTCAGTCTACACGCGTGTTGATGTGTTGTGTTCATGTCACTCTACACGCGTGTTGATGTGTTGTGTTCATGTCACTCTACACGCGTGTTGATGTGTTGTGTTCATGTCACTCTACACGCGTGTTGATGTGTTGTGTTCATGTCACTCTACACGCGTGTTGATGTGTTGTGTTCACTTCAGTCTACACGCGTGTTGATGTGTTGTGTTCATGTCACTCTACACGCGTGTTGATGTGTTGTGTTCATGTCACTCTACACGCGTGTTGATGTGTTGTGTTCACTTCAGTCTACACGCGTGTTGATGTGTTGCGTTGGCTTCAGTCTTCACGCGTGTTGATGTGTTGTGTTCACGTCACTCTACACGCGTGTTGATGTGTTGTGTTGGCTTCAGTCTACACGCGTGTTGATGTGTTGTGTTCATGTCACTCTACACGCGTGTTGATGTGTTGTGTTGGCTTCAGTCAACACGCGTGTTGATGTGTTGTGTTCATGTCACTCTACACGCGTGTTGATGTGTTGTGTTGGCTTCAGTCAACACGCGTGTTGATGTGTTGTGTTCATGTCACTCTACACGCGTGTTGATGTGTTGTGTTGGCTTCAGTCTACACGCGTGTTGATGTGTTGTGTTCATGTCACTCTACACGCGTGTTGATGTGTTGTGTTCACTTCACTCTACACGCGTGTTGATGTGTTGTGTTCATGTCACTCTACACGCGTGTTGATGTGTTGCGTTCATGTCACTCTACACGCGTGTTGATGTGTTGTGTTCATGTCACTCTACACGCGTGTTGATGTGTTGTGTTCACTTCAGTCTACACGCGTGTTGATGTGTTGCGTTCATGTCACTCTACACGCGTGTTGATGTGTTGTGTTCACTTCACTCTACACGCGTGTTGATGTGTTGCGTTCGCTTCAGTCTACACGCGTGTTGATGTGTTGTGTTCATGTCACTCTACACGTGTGTTGATGTGTTGTGTTCACTTCACTCTACACGTGTGTTGATGTGTTGTGTTCGCGTCACTCTACATGCGTGTTGATGTGTTGTGTTGGCTTCAGTCTACACGCGTGTTGATGTGTTGTGTTCATGTCACTCTACACGCGTGTTGATGTGTTGTGTTGGCTTCAGTCAACACGCGTGTTGATGTGTTGTGTTCACTTCACTCTACACGCGTGTTGATGTGTTGTGTTCGCGTCACTCTACACGCGTGTTGATGTGTTGTGTTGGCTTCACTCTACACGCGTGTTGATGTGTTGTGTTCACTTCAGTCTACACGCGTGTTGATGTGTTGCGTTCACGTCACTCTACACGCGTGTTGATGTGTTGTGTTCACGTCACTCTACACGCGTGTTGATGTGTTGTGTTGGCTTCAGTCTACACGCGTGTTGATACCGAGATTCGAAGTCTGACAATTAGAGGCCGACCGAAATTCGGTTTCAGCGCCGAAAGTTATCACATGGCCTCTTTCGGCATCGTTTCTGTTTCGGCCGAAGCCATTGGCATCAAAGCTCCTGAGCATCATTCCTGTCATACAGAGAAGTCATCTGTGCGTGGAGCTGCGTGACACCGCGTTGAGAGTCAACGGAGCCCAAGGCCGCTCTCACGCACAGTCCGCTCCTGCTGCTGCCTCTCTGAGCCGTTCGTGCCACGCATACCGCGGGTTAACCCCGCATCGTACCGCGGGTTAACCCCGCATCGTACCGCGGGTTAACCCCGCATCGTACCGCGGGTTAACCCCGCATCGTACCGCGGGTTAACCCCGCATCGTACCGCGGGAAGCCCCGCATCATAGCGTCAATGAGGGGCCTCAATATTCGCTGCCGATGTTACGTATTGGTCGCGAGCCGGAATCAAACTCGGGTCGCCAGGGTCTTCGCGCGGTGTAAGTGCCAGGGCGAGCCACCTCCAGCCCGCAACTATAAACCAAGACAAAGATCCCCCATACTTCGATTTAAAGCTTTCGTGACTGCAAGGATTCATCTTCTTTGGTTATTTCGGTAAAGTCACGTAGAATGAGAATAAAATAATAAATTGATAAAATAAAATAACACAATAATATTCTCACGACGTTTCGGCCACAACACAAGCGGCCTTCATCAGGTGAAGGGACGAGACTGTCAGTTGTGGTCGAAACGTCGTGAGAATATTATTGTGTTATTGTATTTTATCAATTTATTATTTTATTCTCATTCTACGTGACTTTACCGAAAGAACCAAAGAAGACCCCCCATACTGTCGGGGCAAGTGCTGTTAGCGAGCAGCACCACCTATGAAGGCCGGCACGGTGGCACACGAAGGGGGTGGGTGCCCTGCACCGCGCCCGGCCGTCTCTGTCTCCCCCGGTGGCGATGTTTTCACATCGCATCACGTACTCGTCTAAGGCTGAGTCGACCTAGGGGCAGGCCGTGGACCGGTTCGGACAATCGTCGCTGGTGTTGCCCGTGAGCTGGAATCGAACCCGGGTGTCGCCAGGCTCGTGGCTGCAGGGTGGCGCTAACCGCTCCGCCACACGGCTGCACGTGGCCGTGCGAGGGAGATGAGTTGATGCGACCAGGTCAGCTCGGTGGCAGGTCAACAAGGCGGGCGACTGTTTGACCTGGCCGCGTGCTGTGCTGCTGGGCTGGGCTACAGTCACAGCAGAGCGGTTGTCATGACTACAGCCGCGCGCGCGCGCACGCACGCGGGCACCGGGGGCCGTACATAAATGACGTCACGCGATTTTGGACGATTTTTGACCCCCCCCACCTAGTCCCACAGTGTCACAAAAAGTCAGAACCCCCCCTTAGATATGACGTCACAAAGCTCTGCCCCCCCCATCCCCCCCCCCCAAAAAACATATTTCCATTTTAAAAATAAAACATGCTTCAAATCGCTTTAAACTATTGTCACATTGTAGTTGCGTATTTAATGCGGCGCTGCACTCTGATGTTGTAGGAGAAAACATTTATAAAAAAAAGTCTATTTAATGAAGTAGAACGTGTTGCCTATATTTATTTAAAGTTGCGCATTTTGATGTGACGTCACATTTCTCAAACCCCCCTCCCCCTCGTCACACATCGTCACAAATGTCTGACCCCCCCCCCCTCCCCAGGTGCGTGACGTCATTTATGGACAGCCCCACACGCAGACACACACACACACCGCACCAGTTCCTAATTTCAGGCCGAGTCGAGCTAGGCGGAGGACGCCAACGACCGATTTAGACATTCGCTGTCAACCGATTGATTGTTGGACGTGAGCGGGGGAATTGAATTCGATCTTTTTTCCCGAGTTGGTAGCGCGCTGCTGCGCTAACCACTGCGCCACCGCTCCCCTAGCCGGCGCTTTGCACAATGGATGCGCGCGTGTCGAACAATGCAGCTCAATGTCCTGCCGGTCTTGTTTGTCAGCATTTTACGCGCACGTGACGTCGTTCGCGAACACCGACGCTGTCAGAGTGAAATGTGTTGACAATTGTCGTCGTGAATCTGCGGCCACTCGAAGCTAATAATTCATTATCTCCCACTCGCTCACTCGCTCGTTCGCTCACCCACTCGTTCGACTCGCCCACCCACCCGCTCAGTCATCCACTCACGGACCCACTGAACCCAGCGGACGGTGCGTCATTGTATATTTAGTGGTTGAATACACCCGTAGCATTAACTGGGACGGCCGTGAAATCTCGAACCGCGAGCGCTTTGGTAATGTCACGGGCTCCAGTGGGAAATTGACTCCCGTTTCTAGAGTGGGCAGGTGTGCGTTTGTGTATGCGTGTGTTGGTCGTGGGCCTCCCCTAGGTCGGCTCAACGTCAAAATTAGTACCTGGCGCCGTGTGTAAACATCACCACTGGGGAGACAAAGACGGCGTGGCGCTGGCCACCCACCCCCTGGTGTGCCGTGCCGGCCTTCATAGGTGCTCGCTAAGAGCACTTGCCCCAACAGTCTGTTACAGGCTACAGGGGGGATCTTTATGTTTCTGTTGACCCTTGAACCCAGAATAAACCCAGGACTTTACGCAAATACAGCCCAGATAACTCGAGCCACGCCAAGCTGGCTCAGAGTCCACTCTGTTCACGAACAACCGATGGTGAAGGTGGCGGGTGGACAAAATAACACCGTGGCCTGCCGCCTTTATCTCTCCCCAACGCTCATGTTTTTATTTCATATTTACACAGACCGTGCCAGGTACGGTACTCATTTAAGGACTGAGTCGACCTAAGGGAGGCACGTGACCTGTTCAGACACTGCCGTTCGCGTATTGGTTGCAAGCAGTGCCGGACTAAGCTCGTGCAGGGCCTGTAGCATATGCTATAAAGGGGCCCTAAATAATAAAAACACGTAAATATTAAAACGCATACCTTTTTTTTACATGCATAGTATAAAGTAATTGTATTTTTTCAGTTGCTACAAAGCCAGAAAAAATACGACAAATCGCTAACCTTAAACACCCAGTCGTCCATAAAAGTCGAAGGCGTTATAGTACTATAGCATTAGAGCGAGTGCAGAATCACTGAACCGGAATTGATAGCTTGGAAGCATTTGAAAGTGCGGGGCCCGTAGCTACTACTACTACATGTGTAGCTACTTGTGCGACTACGATAATCCGGCACTGGGTTGTGAGCGGGCGAATTGAACTCGGGTCACCCGTGTCTGGAGCGCAGTGTCGCTAACCAATGCGCCACTGCTCGATGTGAACAACACGTGGACCCGCATGACACAACTAGGCACACGCCACGATGGGTAAAAGTGCAACCAAATTTCACACATCACTGGAGTACGCCATTACTTTTTGTAAATGCGTATGGTGCGTGCGTATGTATAGGTACGTTGAACGTCTGTCGGACCGTACGCAGTCAACCGCGATAATCTGAGGTGCAGGGGAAGGACAACACACTAAACACAACAAGCAGTTATATAGACGTAGATTGTCAATTTACTGTAGTGGTGTAGTGTATGGTAGGGTAGTGTATAGTGTAGTCTATAGTAGGGTAGTGTATAGTGTAGTGGATAGTATTGTATAGTAGTGTAGTGTATGTATGTTGAACTTATTTCGCACCGTACGTAGCCAGCCGTGATAATTGTAGGTGCGGGGTGAAGAACAACATACTATGGGTCTCTGTGTGAGTCTATGGGTCTCTGTGTGAGTCTATGGATCTCTGTGTGAGTCTATGGGTCTCTGTGTGAGCCTGTGTTTATCTGTGTGAGTCTATGAGTATCTGTGTGAGTCTATGGGTCTCTGTGTGAGTCTATGGGTATCTGTGTGAGTCTATGGGTCTCTGTGTGAGTCTATGGGTCTCTGTGTGAGTCTATGGGTCTCTGTGTGAGTCTATGGGTCTCTGCGTGAGTCTGTGGGTCTCTGTGTGAGTCTATGATTCTCTGTGTGAGTCTATGGGTATCTGTGTGAGTCTATGGGTCTCTGTGTGAGTCTATGAGTCTCTGTGTGAGTCTATGGGTCTCTGTGTGAGTCTATGGGTCTCTGTGTGAGTCTATGGGTCTCTGTGTGAGTCTATGGGTCTCTGTGTGAGTCTATGGGTCTCTGTGTGAGTCTATGGGTCACTGTGTGAGTCTATAAGTCTATGTGTGAGTCTATGGGTCTCTGTGTGAGTCTATGGGTCTCTGTGTGAGTCTATGGGTCTCTGTGTGAGTCCATGCGTCTCTCTGTGAGTCTATGAGTCTCTGTGTAAGTCTATGGGTCTCTGTGTGAGTCTATGGGTCTCTGTGTGAGTCTATGGGTCTCTGTGTGAGTCTATGGGTCTCTGTGTGAGTCTATGGGTCTCTGTGTGAGTCCATGCGTCTCTCTGTGAGTCTATGAGTCTCTATGTGAGTCTATGGGTATCTGTGTGAGTCTATGAGTCTCTACGTGAGCCTATGGGTCTCTGTATGAGTCTATGGGTATCTGTGTGAGTCTGTGTTTATCTGTGTGAGTCTATGGCTCTGTGAGTCTATGCATCTCTGTATGAGTCTTTGAGTCTCTGTGTGAGTCTATGCGTCTCTGTGTGAGTCTATGGGTATCTGTGTGAGTCTATGGGTCTCTGTGTGAGTCCATGCGTCTCTCTGTGAGTCTGAGTCTCTGTGTGAGTCTATGGGTATCTGTGTGAGTCTATGGCTCTCTATGTGAGTCTATGAGTATCTGTGTGAGTCTGTGTTTATCTGTGTGAGTCTATGGCTCTGTGAGTCTATGCGTCTCTGTGTGAGTCTATGGCTCTCTGTGTGAGTTCAGGGGTCTCTGTGTGAGTCTATGGGTCTCTGTGTGAGTCTATGTGTCTCTGTGTGAGTCTATGGGTCTCTGTGTGAGGATATATGTTTGTGTATATGTTAAACTTCTTTCACACCGTACGTAGCCAACCGTGCTAATCGAAGGTGTGGTGGTTGGGGGGTAAGAACAACAAACTCAAACTAAACACAGGCCCAAAACGTTCCCAAAACGTCAATCGTCCGTCAGAGTCGTAGCAGACACGTCTGTTGAAGGGAGCGAGGTTATTTATTGTAAGAGCCTGGGGTGGTGGAGGGGGGTAGAACCGCGGTGATGACTCAAGGAGGGAATTCCAGAGCAGAGGCAGTACCAGGGACAATTCAGTAAGGAGAAGTGAGCTGACCGGCAGTTTTGGTGAAGTGAATGGGCGAGTGTGGTGAGTGTGTGAGTCACGGTGGTGAGTGAGTGTGGTGAGTGAGTGATTTGTTGAGACCTGGAGTGTTGGTGAGTGAATGGGTGAGTGTGGTGAGTGAGTCAGGGTGGTGAGTGAGTGAGTGTGGTGAGTGTGGTGAGTGATTGAGTGTGGTGAGTGAGTGGGTGAGTCAGGTTGGTGAGTGGGTGATTTATTGTGATCTGCAGTGCAGTGAGCGAATGGGTGAGTGTGGTGAGTGATTGAGTGTGGTGAGTGAGTTGTTGTAACCTGCAGTGTGGTTAGTGAATGGGTAAATGTGGTGAGTGTGTGAGTCAGGGTAGTGAGTTAATGGGTGAGTCAGGGTGGTGAGTGTGTGAGTGAGTTGTCGTGACCTGCAGTGTTGTATATGAGTGAGTGGGTGGGTGAGTGAGTGATTGTGTGGGTGAGTGAGTGAGTGGGTGAGTGAGTGGGTGAGTGAGTGAGAGGGTGAGTGAGTGAGTGAGTGGATGAGTGAATGGGTTGTTGTGACCTGCAGTGTGGTGTGTGAGTGAGTGGATGGGTGAGTGATTATGTGGGTGAGTGGGTGAGTGAGTAGGTGGGTAAGTGAGGGAGTGGGTTGTTGTGACCTGCAGTGTGGTGTGTGAGTGGATGGGTGAGTGATTATGTGGGTGAGTGGGTGAGTGAGTAGGTGGGTAAGTGAGGGAGTGGGTTGTTGTGACCTGCAGTGCGCTGGTGGTGGTGGTGGTGGATGAGATGAAACGGCGTCTGGTTGACCAAGTCCTCAACATGGGTGGACGGATCGGTGAGTGAAGGTCATGGGCACAGTAACCACAGCAGTCGTAGCAGCGATAAACGAGTGACAAGGAGGTGACTGGCCGCTGGGTGAGCGAGCGACTTGATGTAGCGAGTTCTGGATCATCAATATCCCCGACTGCTGCTCGACTGGGAACTCCATCACGCGATTTGCATACAGATGACATTAACATTGTGCTGGATGGCTGTTGGGGTTCAGGGCAGAGAGTAACAATAACAGTGGGACGAGTGCCGTTTGACCGTGATTCGATGGAGCGCGTGGGGTCGCGTGGTGTTAAACATCAACGCAAGGGGGGGGGGGGGGGGGAGGGATACAAAGGCGGCCTGGATGAGATGCGCGTGTTGCAACCGGGCGGAGGAAGCGTGGCATTGTGACGAGCCCGCTGGTGCTGTGCACAGGAGGCCTTGCCGAGTCGCAGGACTCATTCTCAGTAAGGGGGTCGCGATGTTTTCCGCTGCTGTCGCGATGCCCTGTGCGTAATTGGTTGTCTAAAACTATTGTTACGTTACCAGGCAAGGCTCCCGCCGAGCTGTGTGGCGCTTTTGATCAGAAGCGACCTGGCCATCACAAATGGTAGCTCAACATTTCCGCCTTTGCGTGAAAACGTATGAGCGGCAGTCGAGATACTCTGTGAAGGTGTGATGTCCGTTCTAAACGTGGAGGGAAAAGACCCGGAGAAGAATCCACACGACCACGTAGAGAGAGAGAGAGAGACACACACAAAGACAAAGATCCCCCGTATAGCCTTAACAGACTGTAGGGGCAAGTGCTGTTAGCGAGCACCTATGAAGGCCGGAACGGTACACGAGGGGGTGGGTGGCCAGCACCACGCCCGACCGCCTTTGTCTCCCTAGTGGCGATGTTTACACACCGCACCAGGTACTCATTTGAGGCTGAGTCGACCTAGGGGAGGCCCAGGACCGGTTCAGATAATCGTCACTGGTGTTGGCCGTGAGCGGGAATCGAACCCGGGTCGCCGGGTTCGTACCGCTCCCCACAGAGAGAAAGACACACACACACACACGCAAACTCTAAATAAACAACAGGCGTTGTCAGGGTTGGGATCGTACCCACGACCTCCTGTGTACCAGGCGAGGTAGTTAACATCTCCCAGCCACCGTGGCGCCTCGCACAGAGCAGGGGGCGAGACTCTATGGCCTACCCTGGGCTTCCGTGATTTAATTCCTTACGGCCAGCGCCCCTGTTTCGTTCTCCTCCTTCGCTCTCTTTCTCTCTAAGGGGCCATCCATAAATGACGTCACGCGATTTTTGACGATTTTTGACCCCCCCCTCAGATATGACGTCACAAAGCTCTGCCCCCCCCCCATCCCCCCCCCCAAAACCATATTTCCATTTTAAAAATAAAACATGCTTCAAGTTGCTTTAAACTATTGTCACATTGTGGTGTGTATTTAATGTGGCGCTGCACTCTGATGTTGTAGGAGAAAACATTTATTAAAAAGTCTATTTAATTAAGTAGAACGTGTTGTCTATATTTATTTAAAGTTGCGCATTTTGATGTGACGTCACATTTCTCAAACCCCCCCGCCCCCCTCGTCACACATCCTCACAAATGTCTGACCCCCCCGCCGCCCCCCCGCCCCCCCCCCCCCAGGTGCGTGACGTCATTTATGAACGACCGCCTAACCGTGCTCGCTAAAAGAACACCAAAGTGGAGCTTCTTACGATTGTGAAATGAAGCCGCTAGCACCACCACGACCACCACCACGACCACCTTGACCACATTCCCGCAACACGATATGTAGAACACGAGTACGTCATCGCCGCAGCATCCTCGCCGCAACAATGCGGTACAAGAGAGGGCGGGGGATGGGGGGGGGCATATTTCAGACTCCAACTTCGCGTGCCGAAAACTGGAACTATTCAACTTTAACTTTTTTTTCTTTCAAACTGGGTAAGACCCCCAACTGACCTATTTGCCACTTTGTATCAGAAGCGACTTTGCCATAACAAATTATAGCCCAACGAAGTGGCTTATTGTCATCGTCACGTGGACATTTATAGCAATATGTAAACTCTGCACGCCAAATAACTCTAAACGCGTGTGGTTTCTAAATGTGGAGGGGAAAACCCGGAGCACCCGGAGAAAAATCCACGCGACCACGAGGAGAGAGCAGGCGTCAAGGTCGGGATCGAACCCACGACCTCCTGTACACCGGGCGAGGTAGTTAACATCTCGGGATCGAACCCACGACCTCCTGTACACCAGGCGAGGTAGTTAACATCTCGGCATCGAACCCACGACCTCCTGTATACGAGACGAGGTAGTTAACATCTCGGGATCGAACCCACGATCTCCTCTATACGAGACGAGGTAGTTAACATCTCGGGATCGAACCCACGACCTCCTGTATACCAGGCGAGGTAGTTAACATCTCGGCATCGAACCCACGACCTCCTGTATACCAGGCGAGGTAGTTACCATCTCGGCATCGAACCCACGACCTCCTGTATACCAGGCGAGGTAGTTAACATCTCGGGATCGACCCCACTGCGTCACCGTTCCCCATTATCCAACTCATTACGCGCGTCTCGTGTTAACTGTGGGGTTTGTTTACCGCTCAAGCCGCTTACCGAATCGTGGCATCGATTTACCGGTTTTGGATGCGCATCTTACCCTGGAATTTGTTTCCATGGGGATGCGAACTGCACGTGGACGTGCGAACTATTCCGAGGTGGTGTGGGGAGCGGTCGTGGTGGAGCGCTGCGCTACGAACCCACCGGTGACGATTGTCTGAACCGGTGCTGAGCCTCCGCTAAGTCTACTCAGCCTCAAATGAGTACCTGGTGCTGTGCGTAAAAGTATCGCCAAGGAGGCAAAGGCGGCCGGGCGTGGTGCTGGCCACCCACCCCCTCGTGTGCCGTGCCGGCCTTCACAGGTGCTACTCGCTAACAGCACTTGCACCAACAGTGTGTTACAGGCTATACGGGGGATCTTTGTCTTTGTTTGTTTGTGCGTCTGTGTTTGAGTCTGAGAGGCTTTTAGTCTGTGTCTGAGTGAGTGTGTGTGAGTGAATCTGTGTGTGTGTGAGTCTGTGCGTCTTTGTGTGAGTGTACGTCTGTGTGTGAGTCTGAGAGGGTCTTTTAGTCTGTGTCTGTGTGAGTGTGTGTGAGTGAGTCTGTGTGTGTGTGAGTCTGTGTGTGAGTCTGTGTGTGTCAGTCTGTGTGTGTTTGAGTCTGTGTGTGTGTGAGTCTATGTGTGTGAGTGTGAGTCTGTGTGTGAGTGTCAGTCTGTGTGTGAGTCTGTGTGTGTGTGAGCCTGTGTGTGAGTCTGTGTGTGTGAGTCTGTGTGTGAGTTTGTGTGTGTGTGAGTCTGTGTGTATGAGTCTGTGTGTGTGTGAGTCTATGTGTGTGAGTGTGAGTCTGTGTGTGAGTGTCAGTCTGTGTGTGAGTCTCTGTGTGTGTGAGTCTGTGTGTGAGTCTGTGTGTGTGAGTCTGTGTGTGAGTTTGTGTGTGTGTGTGAGTCTGTGTGTGTGAGTCTGTGTGTGTGTGGGCCTGTGTGTGTGAGTCTGTGTGTGTGTAAGTCTCTGTGTGTGTGTGAGCCTGTGTGTGTGTGTGAGTCTGTGTGTGTGAGTGTGTGTGTGTGAATGTGAGTCTATGTGTGTGTGTGAATCTGTGTGCCTGTGTCTGTGTGAGTCTGAGTGTGAGTGTGTGTGTGTGAGTCTGTGTGTGAGTGTGAGTCTGTGTGTGTGTGTGTGTGAGTCTGTGTGTGTGAGTGTGAGTCTGTGTGTGAGTGTGAGTCTGTGTGTGTGTGAGTCTGTGTGTGTGAATCTGTGTGTGTGAGTCTGTGTGTGTGAGTGTGACTCTGTGTGTGTGAGTGTGAGTCTGTGTGTGTGAGTGTGAGTCTGTGTGTGTGTGTGAGTCTGTGTGTCTGTGTGAGTCTGAGTGTGAGTGTGTGTGTGTGAGTCTGTGTGTGAGTGTGAGTCTGTGTGTGTGTGAGTCTGTGTGTGTGAGTGTGAGTCTGTGTGTGAGTGTGAGTCTGTGTGTGTGTGAGTCTGTGTGTGTGTGTGAGTCTGTGTGTGTGAGTGTGAGTCTGTGTGTGAGTGTGAGTCTGTGTGTGTGTGTCTGTGTCTGTGTGAGTCCCCCACCTTGGGGCAGCAGTCACAGCAGATCCCAGCCGCGGCCGCTCTGCTCAGCGACTCGCGCAGGCGCTCGGCCACGCTGAACAGCTTCAGGTTCTTCTGCAGGATCGGCTTCCTCTCGTACTCGTCACGGCACTCGGGGCACGCGTAGCGAGGCGCCCTCCTGTTGGCGAGGGCCCCTTGCGGCGACTTGGGGGGCTCCGATGGAGCGGACCGTGCTGACCACGCGTCCTGGATGCAGCAGAGGCAGAAGCTGTGGCCGCATCGCAGCAGCACCGGCTGAGTGTACAGCTGCAAGCACACGGGGCAAGTCAGCTCCGACACCAAAGCGGCGCGCTCCCCGGAGCTCAGAGACGACGACATCGTCACCTCCTCCACCTCCTCCTCCTCGTCGTCGTCTTCTTGTTGTTGTTCTTCTTCTGGTTTGTCTTGGTGATGGTGGTGCGGGATTGGGTGATGGAGGATTTGACGAGACGACGACGGTGGTGGTGGTGGTGATGATGGTCGAGAACAACACTTGCCCCGAGAGTCCGTTCAAGGCCACGCGGGGCGATCTCTACCGATGTTTGGCGGTGATGAAGGAGGTGGACAGTCATCCTCCGTCACAAAGTCCACGCCGTCTCGCGGCACTCCCTCACTAAGTCCATAGCTCGCTCGAACTGCCCCGGTAGTCCACCGAGGAAGCCGTGAACTTGAGTCAACCTTAAATCAATCCACCACCGCTCACTCATTCACCCATCAATCCACGTCGTGACTCAATGAACCAACTCAGTCACCCGACTTAACCTCTCACCCATTCTACACGCACTCGATCGTCCACTCGCCTGTTCACTCACTTGAGCGGCGTGACTCGTTCACCCACTCGCGAGACCCAATCAACTCCACTCACCCCGTTAATCACTCACCTATCCAGCTACTCGCTCACCTACTCAGCCACTCACTCACCCCGTCAATCACTCACCTATCCAGCTACTCGCTCACCTGCCCAGCGACTCACTCACCCCGGCAATCACTCACCTATACAGATACTCGCTCACCTGCTCAGCCGCTCATTCACCCCGTCAATCACTCACCTATTCAGATACTCGCTCACCTACTCAGCCGCTCACTCACCCCGGCAATCACTCACCTATTCAGGTACTCGCTCACCTACTCAGCCGCTCACTCACCCCGGCAATCACTCACCTATTCAGCTACTCGCTCACCTGCTCAGCCGCTCACTCACCCCGTCAATCACTCACTAATTCAGCTACTCACTCAGCTACTCAGCCGCTCACTCACCCCAACAATAACTCACCTATCCATCTACTCACTCAGCACTCGCTCACAATCGTATTCACAAAAGCATCCGTCCGCTCAGTCGCTCATCATCATCGGCAGCAGCAGCCGAGTTCTGACTACGGCAGCAGCAGCAGGTGCGCGGTGACAAGAGACGCGCGAGTCACCTGGGCGGGGTGGGGACGGGGCGGAGCCATGGGGGGGGCGGGTCCATTGGTGGGAGGGGTGATCACGAGGAGGGGCTGGATAATCCCGGATGGTGACCCTGAGTATTGCACCACAGTATTATTACATGAACTCCTCGACTTACGAACCATTCCTAGTACAGACTTTCAGAGATACGAACAAACCTGTCCGTATGTCCAGTTGTGAGTTCGGACCGAGAGTCGTTACTTCAACAGCCGCGCAATAGATGGTGGTGGTGGCATCTACATCTGCAGAACGTGAAGAACCAGTGGCATCTACATCTACAGGAGATTATACAACCTTTAAAGCCAATTCACATTGTTTGGTGTACACGCCGTACAACATATTTGTAATCAACAGGAGTAAATTTGGACTTATGAACAGGCCTATGGAATCTAACTCGTTCGTAAGTAGAGGAGTCGTATTATGATGCTGTACAGGGTGGTCCAGATGTCTTGTGACCCGCAAATGACCTCTAAAATGTTCTCCCTATAAATATTCATTTCTGTTTTAAATAAACCTTACTTTTAACAAAAAATATAACGTTTTTGCGAATTAAATGGGGGTCACAAGACAATTGGACAAACAATGTACAGTGTACAGTATTGCCTCGTTATTCACGAACTTGCTAATCGCGATTTTGTCTATCCGCGAATCGAATCTGGAACTCTACACGACTGCTGTGTCGCGAGGAAGAGAGATCAAAGTGGTGAGATAAAGTGATGAGATAGAAAAAGCGTGACGGGAGAGACTGTGACGTGATAAAGTGATGAGAGAGAAAGTGATGAGAGATAAAGTAAGGAGATAACGTGATGCGATGTATGTACGACAGTATGTTGAACTTATTTCACACCGTACGTAGGCAACGGTGTTCATCGGAGGTGCGGGGGAAGGAACAACACGCGAAGCACAAATAGCAATGTCGCGAGAAAGTGATGAGATAAATTGATGGGAGAGGAAGTGATGAGATGCATTCTTTACGTATTTATTTAAGGTACGTAATTGATTACAAAGGTATATGTTTTCGTAGAGCCAATATCATTATCCGTGAGCTTTGCCACTCGCGAGAATCTGCGGAACGTATTGCGTCGCGAATATCGAGGGAGCACACTGGAATGGTCACCACTTGTAACGTGCATTGAGCTTCACACACGGGGAGGTGGAGGCGAGTGGGGGGTTAAGCGACCATGACTTCCAGTCATCGACCCCACGCTCAGTGGCAAACTGTCGAAACACAGGGGATAGAGAAGGTGTGGGGCCTTTAGCAAACCACGTGGGGGCCTTTAGCAAACCACGTGGGGGCCTTTAGCAAACCACGTGGGGGCCTTTAGCAAACCACGTGGGGGCCTTTAGGAAATCACGTGGGGGCCTTTAGCAAACCACGTGGGGCCTTTAGCAAACCACGTGGGGGCCTTTAGCAAACCACGTGGGGGCCTTTAGCAAACCACGTGGGGGCCTTTAGCAAACCACGTGGGGGCCTTTGGCAAACCACGTGAGGGTCTTTAGCAAACCACGTGGGGGCCTTTAGCAAACCACGTGAGGCCTTTAGGAAACCACGTGGGGGCCTGTAGCAAACCACGTGGGGGCCTTTAGCAAACCAAGTGGGGGCCTTTAGCAAACCACGTGGGGCCTTTAGCAAACGACGTGGGGGCCTTTAGCAAACCACGTGGGGGCCTTTAGCAAACCACGTGGGGGCCTTTAGCAAACCACGTGGGGCCTTTAGCAAACCACGTGGGGCCTTTAGGAAACCACGTGGGGCCTTTAGCAAACCACGTGGGGGCCTTTAGCAAACCACGTGGGGCCTTTAGGAAACCACGTGGGGCCTTTAGGAAACCACGTGGGGGCCTTTAGGAAACCACGTGAGGGCCTTTAGGAAACCACGTGGGGGCCTTTAGGAAACCACGTGAGGGCCTTTAGGAAACCACGTGGAGGCCTTTAGGAAACCACGTGGGGGCCTTTAGGAAACCACGTGGGGCCTTTAGGAAACCACGTGGGGGCCTTTAGGAAACCACGTGGGGGCCTTTAGGAAACCACGTGGGGGCCTTTAGGAAACCACGTGGGGGCCTTTAGCAAACCACGTGGGGGCCTTTAGCAAACCACGTGGGGGCCTTTAGGAAACGACGTGGGGGCCTTTAGCAAACCACGTGGGGCCTTTAGGAAACCACGTGGGGGCCTTTGGCAAACCACGTGAGGGTCTTTAGCAAACCACGTGGGGCCTTTAGCAAACCACGTGAGGCCTTTAGGAAAACACGTGGGGGCCTTTAGGAAACCACGTGGGGGCCTTTAGGAAACCACGTGGGGGCCTTTAGGAAACCACGTGGGGCCTTTAGGAAATCACGTGGGGCCTTTAGGAAACCACGTGGGGGCCTTTAGGAAACCACGTGGGGGCCTTTAGGAAACCACGTGGGGGCCTTTAGGAAACCACGTGGGGGCCTTTAGGAAACCACGTGGGGGCCTTTAGGAAACCACGTGGGGGCCTTTAAGAAGGTACGTGGGGCTTTTAAGAGACCACGTGGGGACTTTAAGTTAGAGGTGAGGCCTTTGAGTGTCTCTTAAAAGTTGAAAGTTGAGAGGAAGGTCGCTACGGGGAAGCCTCTCCAGGTCCTCAAGTTCAACACACATACCGTGAGGGAAAAAAAGTATTTGATCTCCTGCTGATTTTGTACTGGCAAAGAAATGATCAGTCTATAATTTTGATGGTAGGTTCATTTGAACAGTGAGAGACAGAATAACAACAAAAAAATCCAGAAAAACGCATGTCAAAAATGTTATAAATTGATTTGCATTTTAATGAGGGAAAAAAGTATTTGACCCCTCTGCAAAAGATGACTTAGTACTTGGTGGCAAACCCTTGTTGGCAATCACAGAGGTCAGACGTTTCTTGTAGTTGGCCACCAGGTTTGCACACATCTCAGGAGGGATTTTGCCACACTCCTCGTTGCAGATCTTCTCTAAGTCATTAAGGTTTCGAGGCTGATGTTTGGCAACTCGAACCTTCAGCTCCCTCCACATATTTTTTTTTATGAGATTAAGGTCTGGAGACTGGCTAGGCCACTCCAGGACCTTAATGTGCTTCTTATTGAGCCACTCCTTTGTTGCCTTGGCCGTGTGTTTTTGGTCATTGTCATGCTGGAATACCCATCCACGACCCATTTTCAATGCCCTGGCTGAGGGAAGGAGGTTCTCACTCAAGATTTGACGGTACATGGCCCCGTCCATCGTCCCTTCGATGCGGTGAAGTTGTCCTGTCCCATTAGCAGGAAAACACCCCCAAAGCATAATGTTTCCACCTCCATGTTTGACGGTGGGGATGGTGTTCTTGGGGTCATAGGCAGCATTCCTCCTCCTCCAAACACGGCGAGTTGAGTTGATGCCAAAGAGCTCCATTTTTGTCCCATCTGACCACAACACTTTCACCCAGTTATCCTCTGAATCATTCAGATGTTCATTGGCAAACTTCAGACGGGCATGTATATGTGCTTTCTTGAGCAGGGGGACCTTGCGGGCGCTGCAGGCTTTCAGTCCTTCACGGCGTAGTGTGTTACCAATTGTTTCTTGGTGACTATGGTCCCAGCTGCCTTGAGGTCATTGACAAGATCCTCCCGTGTAGTTCTGAACTGATTCCTCACCGTTCTCATGATCATTGCAACTCCACGAGGTGAGATCTTGCATGGAGCCCCAGGCCGAGGGAGATTGACAGTTCTTTTGTGTTTCTAACATTTGCGAATAATCACACCAACTGTTGTCACCTTCTCACCAAGCTGCTTGGCAATGGTCTTGTAGCCCATTCCAGCCTTGTGTAGGTCTACAATCTTGTCCCTGACATCCTTGGAGAGCTCTTTGGTCTTGGCCATGGTGGAGAGTTTGAAATCTGATTGATTGATTGATTGCTTCTGTGGACAGGTGTCTTTTATACAGGTAACAAGCTGAGATTAGGAGTACTCCCTTTAAGAGTGTGCTCCTAATCTCAGCTTTTTACCTGTATAAAAGACACCTGGGAGTCAGAAATCTTTCTGATTGAGAAGGGGTCAAATACTTATTTCCCTCATTAAAATGCAAATCAATTTATAACATTTTTGACATGCGTTTTTCTGTTTTTTTGTTTTTGTTATTCTGTCTCTCACTGTTCAAATAAACCTACCATAAAAATTCTAAACTGATCATTTCTTTGTCAGTGGGAAAATGTACAAAATCAGCAGGGGATCAAAAACTTTTTTCCCTCACTGTACGTACAAACAGTGAAGTCTGTGGGGGTTGGGCGAATAGACACCTGTGGTAGTCCCCGTGGGGTGGCAGTATTTCCAGCGCCTGCTCGCGAACCCGGCTCAATACACTGCTGGATGAAGTATCCTTCACACCACGTATGTGTAGTGCATAAATCTGCGACGCACTATGAGTTGGAGGTGCAGCCTTTATTCCGTTCCATATAGTCTCAGGGGATATCCACACACGGTCCATACGCTACCCGACCAGCAACGCCGTGGAGGTGAAGACGAGGACGGCGGCAGCACGACGAGTTCCTTTCCCAGATGACAGCCCCGACTGAGTGTCGGAGCCTCCCTTTTATCCTCCCCGGCGTGGCCAGGCTCCGCCTTTGGCCACGCCCATTCTGGCCAGGCTCCGCCTTCGGGCCTCGGCCCCTTCTGGCTCTCATCAGAAGGTTCCAGACCCTGCCCACGTGTCTCACTGGCAGACCGGGCTGCTATACCCATAATCATCCTCTCTCCGAGCATCCCACGCTACGTACTATAGTGACTCATTCTATGTCACTACATCTGTATGTTGAACTTCTTTCGCACCGTACATAGCCAACTGTGCTAATCTGATGTGGGTATGGAAGGACACCTAACTAAACACAACAAGGAGTTAGAAATAAATTGATTTTTTAATCTAGTATAGTGGGGTCGTGTAGTGTATCGTCGTGTAATGACATGATGACGCCTGCCGGCTGGGAAAGGGAAGCACGGGTACAGGCACGGTTAAGACAACATCCAATCGGAGAGGGAGAGGTGTCTGGGGCAACGGCGGGGTTGGCCGAGATGCTCCGGAAACCTGCTCTAAGGTTCCACGAGAGGGCGTTGCCGGAGGCGGGGCCTAGCCTGTGCCTGGGGAGATATAAGAGCGAGCGGACCCGGGGCTCGGGGTTCGTGGGTGGATTCTTGGGTCCGGGCTGCGTCGCCGCTCGCCGTCGTCTCTCTCCGTCATCCGGCCACGTGGAAGATCTCCTGTGGGGTTTCCATCGCCGTCTTCGCCACGCCGCCAGCCAGCGGCGTTGCCGAGTGAGAGCGGTGGGACCACGCCGAGTGATCGGCCGTGTGCGCAGCCAGTAGAGACGTTAATATCTAAATGTTGTACTCAGAGTGGTAAGAATAAGGTTGGCCTGTGTTGTGCCCGTGTGAGAAATAAAAGAGGTACCCTCTACATGACGTGTTGCGGATGTCGCTCATTACAGTAGTATAGTGTATAGTAATGTTGTGCATAGTGTAGTGTATTATGTGTATAGTAGTGTATAGTGTAGTGTATGTATGTTGAACTTCTTTCGCACTGTACATAGCCAACCGCGCTAATCGGCCTTGGAAGAGGAGGCAGGGTGGGGGGGGGGTGTTTTTTTTACAATACTTCACCACGCTGGTCACTGCGGGTCAGTGAGGAATGCAGAGGAGGGGATCGGGGGGAGGTGGGGAGCCTCCCGGGATCGACTCAGATTATCCCTCACCACTGCAATGTGAGCAATGCCGGATTAAGCTAGTGCGGGGCCTGTAGCATTTGTTATAAAGGGACCCTAAATAAAATAAAAACATAAATATTAAAACACATACACTTTTTACTTGCATAGTAAAGTAATTGTATTTTTTCATTTGTAATAAATCCAGATAATACGACAAATCGCTAACCTTAAACACCCAGTCGTCCATAAAAGTTGAAGGCGTTATAGTTCTATAGTAATAGAGCAAGTGCAGAATCACCGAACCGGAATTGATAGCTTGAAAGCATTTAGCGCGAGTCCCTTGAAAGTACGGGGCCCGTAGCTACTACACGTGTAGTAGCTACTTTTGCTACTGCGATAATCCGGCACTGGTTGTGAGACGTTAAACACGGATTGAAGTCACCCAAAAAAATGTTGCCGGGGTTCGTAGCGCAGCGAGCTAACCCACTGCGGCACCGCTCCCTCACGCCTGGACCCGCAACATTCCTGCCCCTGTTTTTCGCAAATTACACCGCACGATACTGCGCGTGTGTGTGCCGTGCTGTACGTAGGGCGTGGGGAGCGGTAGTGTAACGGTGAGCGCGCTGCGCTACGAACCTGGCGACCCGGGCTCGATTCCCGCTCATGGCCAACACCAGTGACGATTATCTGAACCGGTTCTGGGCCTCCGCTAGGTCGACTCAGCCTGATGATGCTGGATGTAATTACCGGTTAAACGTCGTATTCAAATTGTAAGTGTTGTTTACTACAACACACTGGTGGGTTGAAGTAGTAATTCATTGGCGCGTCATTTATGTGACAAACCTTACTGGTTGTGTCGGGTGGTGGTGGAGAGGTACGACACATTTACACTTACGCGATCTAAGCCAAAAACCTTGATTATGATTAAATATTGTATGGCTGATGTAGATGCAGAGCAACAACATGAATTTCACATTCAGGTGGTCAAGCCCAGCTAACCTCGACAGGAGTTGTCGTGGAATGTATCGCTGTGATGTTTTCTTTGTATTTGCCTCGTTATACGTTGTGTTATGGTCTGTTCTGGATGACCACACTCACACACTCCTGGAGAGTTTAAAATTTTCCATTTGTCCATTATCAGGTACCCGCATCTGCTGCCATTGCTTGTGCAGTGGACCATGAGCTTGGTGGAAGATCAAACCGCGGGGATCTTCTGCGTTGGGTTTTTCACAACAAGGTGGTGTTTGTTAGTTTGTGAGCTCTTTTGAACTCCATTGAGCTCTCCAACCTTCATCGGGGTTGAACTCGCATCGTCGAAGGTTAAGTGCATGGGTCCAAAAGGCCCTATCACTTGTGCCCTGGAACAACAACCCCCATACACATTCGCCTCTCTGGACCGTCTGGGATACGCGCTTAAAGGAAAGCAGACAGACTTCAAGAAAATATGGGGACCCTTTCTTACGTCGAAGGACGAACTCCGGTCATCGTCGCAGCAGCGGCTTTTGGCTGGCCATCGAAAAACAATGGTCACCACATCATGCACTTTCAGGCTCACTTCTGCGGCCATCTTGAATGCTTTAAAGCTTTCGTGACTGCAGGGATTCATATTCTCGGTTCCATACTCTTTGGTTCTATTCGGTAAAGTCCCTTCACCTGATGAAGGCCACTTGTGTTGTGGCCGAAACGTCGTGATTTTTGTTGTTTTATTTTTTACCTACGTGACTTTACCGAATAGAACCAGAGAGTATGGATCCTTGCAGTCACGAAAGCTTCAAATCTAGAATATTCTTGGTTCTTTCGGTAAAGTCACGCAGAAGGGAAATAATGAAATAATAAAAATACAACATCATAAAATAAAATTCTCACGACGTTTCGGCCAGGACGCTGTCTTAATTAGGACGCTGTCTTTCCGACAGTTCTGTTTCTTCACCTGAGGACGGCTGCTTGCGTTGTGGACGAAACGTCGTGAGAATTGTATTTTATTATGTTTTATATTCATTATTTTATTATTTCCCTTCTACGTGACTTTACCGAAAGAGTCAAGAATATCTTGAATGCTCTTCCGATGTTAGAAAGCCACTGAGAGCTATGCAGTTTCAAGGCATCTAGATTGAACACTCCTTTCTTTAAAACTGCTTGTTGTATTTAGTTCGTTGTCCTTCCCCACGCACACCTCCGATTAGCACGGTTGGTCATGTACGGTGCAAAAGAATGTCAACATACATACAGATATATAGAGAGTTAGTTAGTTAGTCTTCTTCAACCCTCTCTGGGACATCAGACCGCAATGAGTTTCCCTCCACGCCTTCTGTCCTTGGCAATTCGTTAAGCCTCGCCCCCAAGAGACTTTGACTGCTGAGGCCAGCTCGGCCTTCAAAGTCTTGCGCAACGTGGCATTGAATCTCTTCATTTTCACGGCGGACTTGGGCTGTCTTTGACGTCTCGTACATATTGTGGACGTTCCACGTACCGATCCCTATCTTGTCTTTAGGACCCAGTAGGCTCTCCTTCACACTCCTGACTTCGGGAGTGGTCATACTGCATGTAGGTGGGCTGAAGCCCTACTTTGGGCCTAAGTGTTGTCTCTCTGAGGCAGAGTTGTTAGCACTTCGCCCAACTCCTAACCTGGAGGTGCCAGTATGCTGTCGTTTTTCAGGCCCCTCGCCTGAGAACAGTCCGGTATGGTTAAACTCTGCCGGGAGCCAGACACCCCCAAACAGTATAGCTCTCAGGGTCTTTAAAGCACACAAGCAAGAGTTTGAGGACAGATATATAGATAGCCCTTTTAAATCCCCATCCATACCTCCCTTACTGGCCACGTGAGTTGCCTCTCGGGCCAGCATGTGTGGGCTCATCACCCTTCCATGTAAATATCTTCCTCCAAAAGATCTCCTGAAGCAGAAGATTAAGTGTTGCATACGGCAATCACATTTGCAAATGCGATTTGTAACTCTGATCCTTACCCGCTCTGTAGTATCGATAGTTCAATGTGAACGTGCCATCTTCTTGAGGGACTACTCCTCCTGTGCGGTGTTGTCTTGGTGTGGTCTCGGACAGTCTTTTTTTCTGCCTTGCCCAAGCTTAATAAATTGTGCTTATGTGATTAATTGATTTATATTTATTGATTTGCTTACCATTTCCTTTATTGTTGCACTCCAATAATTTTTGTTGTATTGTGTTTGCTGTTGTAACTTTGCTGACCCCGTGCCCCATACTGGGACAAAAAGAGCTTCACAGCTCATCGGATTCCTCCTCCTCCGGTCTAAATCGAGATTCTAATTCTAATATTGAGCATTCGCCATCTCCCACCTTCTCTCACCTCGCCTTACCCCCCTTTCGCCTCCCCCCTCCCCTCATCCGCCCTATGTTCATATAGAGTACAGCAATCCCTCGCCAACCGCGGGGGTTAGGTTCCTGAAAACCAACCGTGGATGCAAAACCGCGGTTGGCAAGACGAAAGGCTTATGTTAAATAGGGGGTTAGGTTCCACGGCCACGGGTTAACACTCTAATCGAAGCCCAACTACGCATCCTATGCTTTCAGTAAACACGAGAAACGTGTACAGTACTGACTGTACTGCAGTACCCTGTGTTAACAAAATAACTTTATTATTAATAGTGACCGAAATTATTTGTCATTACCTTTAATATTGATCGTGAAGTCCAGGTAACGATGACAGTATACATATACATCAATTACACGCTTGGCCAACCCTGCGGCATTCCAATCATGAACACTGAAGTCAGCGACGCTTCAGACGGTTTCACTGCAGGGCAAAGTGATTGTTTCCGGAATTTGGAACCACGCAACAATAAAACGAGATTATCGCACGCCTCCACCATGACTCATGCGGGCTGCAGGCATAATGCGGATACATACTTGCGAGGGTATTTGAGAGGTAGCGACAGCATGGAGGTTGTCTTGAACCAGCAGTGGACTGATCATGGCTAAGGCTTGTGACTTTATCTGAGTTAGTTTTTTGTAGAATTGATCACGGCCGAGGTTTGTAAACCGCTATGAAGAGCGACTATATTGTATTCTATCAGGTAAGGCCACACTGAAATATGTAGCTCTTGTGTCAGAAGCGACCTGGCCACAAATGAGAGCTCATTGAAGTGACTCATCGCGTGGAAATGTATAGCAGCGAAATACTCGAAACGCGTGTTTCTAAATGTAGAGGGGAAACCCTGGAGGACCCGGAGACAAATTCACGCGACCAGCAGGCCTTAAGGGTCTGGATCGAACCCACGACCTCTTGCACACAAGGCGAGGGAATTAACATCTCGCTGTACGACGCCTCTATGTACATGTTGAACTTATACTGTGCAGGAACCTCCTGGTTACACCACCAGCCCACAGGGGATTATTGTGTCCGTCCGTCGTGCATCCAAAAATGGGAGGGGTGGGGCTGGGTTGGCTTGTGTGCCCGCCCTCACAGTCGGGCATATTGTGCAGTGTACACCACGTGGTGGTGCCGCCGTTGACCCTGGCCATTGACCGAGCAACCCGACGTTCCTACCAGCTCCCTCCGCAGGAGAATGTGTTTTCGCACCGTACATAGCCAGCCGTTCTCATCGGTGGTACCTGTGGAGGTGGAGGTGGGGGACGGTGAATCACGGGAAGAAGACCAGATTAAGTTTGGGGCTGTGCCCCGCCTAAGCATTCACAAGTTTGATTGACACTGCCTATTACAGCGTATTTAAAACACTTCCAGTGCTTTAGAACGCCTGAGTGTGAAACTGAGGAATGTGGAAGGAGAGTTAACCCAGATCTGGGGCCCCCTCGTGAATGCCACTCCAGCGGCCTTGAGTTTACTTGACTGGACTTGAAATGAGACTGACTCCCCCCCCCCACCCCCTCTTTCCCCCTGAAGAAAAGTGATCTGATGCACCACGTACCGCAGAACGCTACGCTCCTACACGTCCGTGTTGGTTGTCTGTCCGAGCCACCTATCCCGCTACGCACCACACTCACCTGTCGCCCAAGTTCTACACCACCCCCCCCGCCCACCCGCTGTGGTCGGATCAATAAAAATAATTTACACAAAAAACACTCCCAGTAACTGAGTGTGAAGGAGGGATCGACTGCGGAGTCAACGCAGCACTGTTTATTGATTGACGGTTTTCTCCTTTCGTGTGCCGTTCGTCTATATATATACTCTAAAAGGGAAATGTGTTTGTTCGAAATGTTTAGCGTACTTCCCGACATGCAACAAACTTGAAATTTGGCATGTGGGTAGCTTCCAGACTGTACACAATGCAAAACGTATAAAAGTATAAAAATAAACTTTTATATATTTTTTTTTTTTTGGGGGGGGGGGGCGCGATAATGCATGTAATATTTTGCACGCCAAGTGAGCGGTGACGTCACATCTGTGATGTCACCCACATGCGGCAGCGTCACGCAGTGTCTGCCGACGTCACGCATCCCCCCCCCACCCTCCGCGTAGGCCGTGTAAGTCAAGAATCCAAGTCTCGTGCGAAGCCGGGTAGTAAAGCTAGCAATAAATACACGGATACTAAAACAAACAGGAGTGCTACAGTTATTATGTTTAAATGTCGTTGGCGAGATGTTAACTGCCTCTCGTGGTATGCAGGAGGTCGTGGGTTCGATCCCAACCCAACAACATTTAAACATACAATTCTTGTGCTTAAATCTTGTTCGCCATTCCACGGCATCTAGGGGCGGTAGCTGGGTGGAGCAGTCCGCTCGCTCCACCAGAGTACCCGTGTCATGTGCTGCGGTGACGAGATGTTAACTACCTCGTCAGGTATGAAGGACGTTGTGGGGTTCGATCCCAAACCCCCTGCTGTATATTTCGAGTTTGCATGTTCTCCCCGTGGTCACGTGGATTTTTCTCCGGGTCCTCCAGTTTTCTTCCCCTCCACATTTAGGATCAACATCACCCGTTTTAGAGTATTCGGCTGCTATAAACGTCCACGTGATAAGCCACATCCTTGAGCTAGTCCCCATGCGTAAATCGCGTAGGGATTCGGAAACAGGACTACCTGTGAAACGTCACAGTACTCAAACTGTAAATGTTGTGGATTTACTCTGTAACACACAACCGGTGAGTGCTGAACTCGTAAACTAATTGGCACGTTTTGTTTATGTGATAAACCCTGACTAATTGGCTGTGTAGGGTGGTGACGGATTAACGACACATTTATACTCTTTGGTTCTTTCGGTAAAATCACGTAGGTAGAAAAATAGAGAATAGATTCCTACAGTCACGAAAGCTTCAAATCAAGACACATTTATATTTACGCGATCTAACCCACAACAAAACGCCTTGATGATGAACACGGTTGGGGTGTTGCCCTGCTGTGGCTTATGTGGTGGATTGACTCATTGATTCGTGACCTCTGGCTGATGTGGTGGACTGACAAATTGGCTCGTGACCTCTGGCTTATGTGGTGAACTGACTCATTGATTCGTGACCTCTGGCTGATGTGGTGGATTGACTCATTGATTCGTGACCTCTGGCTGATGTGGTGGATTGACTCGTGACCTCTGGCTGATGTGGTGGGTTGACGCCTTGACTCGTGACCTCTGGCTGATGTGGTGGACTGACTCATTGATTCGTGACCTCTGGCTGATGTGGTGGATTGACTCATTGACTCGTGACCTCTGGCTGATGTGGTGGACTGACTCATTGACTCGTGACCTCTGGCTGATGTGGTGGGTTGACGCCTTGACTCGTGACCTCTGGCTGATGTGGTGGACTGACTCCTTGATTCGTGACCTCTGGCTGATGTGGTGGACTGACTCATTGGCTCGTGACCTCTGGCTGATGTGGTGGACTGACTCATTGATTCGTGACCTCTGGCTGATGTGGTGGACTGACTCATTGACTCGTGACCTCTGGCTGATGTGGTGGACTGACTCATTGGCTCGTGACCTCTGGCTAATGTGGTGGACTGACTCATTGGCTCGTGACCTCTGGCTGATGTGGTGGACTGACTCATTGGCTCGTGACCTCTGGCTGATGTGGTGGACTGACTCATTGGCTCGTGACCTCTGGCTGATGTGGTGGACTGACTCATTGGATCGTGACCTCTGGCTGATGTGGTGGACTGACTCATTGGCTCGTGACCTCTGGCTGATGTGGTGGACTGACTCATTGATTCGTGACCTCTGGCTGATGTGGTGGATTGATTCATTGACTCGTGACCTCTGGATGATGTGGTGGGTTGACGCCTTGACTCGTGACCTCTGGCTGATGTGGTGGACTGACTCATTGACTCGTGACCTCTGGCTGATGTGGAGGATTGACTCATTGGTTCGTGACCTCCGGCTGATGTGGTGGACTGACTCATTGGCTCGTGACCTCTGGCTGATGTGGTGGACTGACTCATTGATTCGTGACCTCTGGCTGATGTGGTGGGTTGACGCCTTGGCTCGTGACCTCTGGCTGATGTGGTGGACTGACTCATTGTCTCGTGACCTCTGGCTGATGTGGTGGATTGACTCATTGGCTCATGACCTCTGGCTGATGTGGTGGACTGACTCATTGGCTCGTGACCTCTGGCTGATGTGGTGGACTGACTCATTGATTCGTGTCCTCTGGCTGATGTGGTGAACTGACTCATTGGCTCGTGACCTCTGGCTGATGTGATGGACTGACTCATTAATTCGTGACCTCTGGCTGATGTGGTGGACTGACTCATTGACTCGTGACCTTTGGCTGATGTGGTGGACTGACTCATTGACTCGTGACCTCTGGCTGATGTGGTGGACTGACTCATTGGCTCGTGACCTCTGGCTGATGTGATGGACTGACTCATTGATTCGTGACCTCTGGCTGATGTGGTGGACTGACTCATTGGCTCGTGACCTCTGGCTGATGTGGTGGACTGACTCATTGATTCGTGACCTCTGGCTGATGTGGTGAACTGACTCATTGGCTCGTGACCTCTGGCTGATCTGGTGGGTTGACTCATTGATTCGTGACCTCTGGCTGATGTGGTGGATTGACTCATTGACTCGTGACCTCTGGCTGATGTGATGGACTGACTCATTGATTCGTGACCTCTCGCTGATGTGGTGGATTGACGCCTTGACTTGTGACCTCTGGCTGATGTGGTGGACTGACTCATTGGCTTGTGACCTCTGGCTGATGTGGTGGGTTGACTCATTGACTCGTGACCTCTGGCTGATGTGGTGGATTGACGCCTTGATTCGTGACCTCTGGCTGATGTGGTGGACTGACTCATTGACTCGTGACCTCTGGCTGATGTGGTGGACTGACTAATTGATTCGTGACCTCTGGCTGATGTGATGGACTGACTCATTGGCTCGTGACCTCTGGCTGATGTGGTGGACTGACTCATTGACTCGTGACCTCTGGCTGATGTGGTGGATTGACGCCTTGACTCGTGACCTCTGGCTGATGTGGTGGACTGACTCATTGGCTCGTGACCTCTGGCTGATGTGGTGGATTGACTCATTGGCTCATGACCTCTGGCTGATGTGGTGGACTGACTCATTGGCTCGTGACCTCTGGCTGATGTGGTGGACTGACTCATTGGCTCGTGACCTCTGGCTGATGTGGTGGACTGACTCATTGATTCGTGTCCTCTGGCTGATGTGGTGAACTGACTCATTGGCTCGTGACCTCTGGCTGATGTGATGGACTGACTCATTGATTCGTGACCTCTGGCTGATGTGGTGGACTGACTCATTGACTCGTGACCTTTGGCTGATGTGGTGGACTGACTCATTGACTCGTGACCTCTGGCTGATGTGGTGGACTGACTCATTGGCTCGTGACCTCTGGCTGATGTGATGGACTGACTCATTGATTCGTGACCTCTGGCTGATGTGGTGGACTGACTCATTGACTCGTGACCTCTGGCTGATGTGGTGGATTGACGCCTTGACTCGTGACCTCTGGCTGATGTGGTGGACTGACTCATTGGCTCGTGACCTCTGGCTGATGTGGTGGACTGACTCATTGATTCGTGACCTCTGGCTGATGTGGTGAACTGACTCATTGGCTCGTGACCTCTGGCTGATCTGGTGGGTTGACTCATTGATTCGTGACCTCTGGCTGATGTGGTGGATTGACTCATTGACTCGTGACCTCTGGCTGATGTGATGGACTGACTCATTGATTCGTGACCTCTCGCTGATGTGGTGGATTGACGCCTTGACTTGTGACCTCTGGCTGATGTGGTGGACTGACTCATTGGCTTGTGACCTCTGGCTGATGTGGTGGGTTGACTCATTGACTCGTGACCTCTGGCTGATGTGGTGGATTGACGCCTTGATTCGTGACCTCTGGCTGATGTGGTGGACTGACTCATTGACTCGTGACCTCTGGCTGATGTGGTGGACTGACTAATTGATTCGTGACCTCTGGCTGATGTGATGGACTGACTCATTGGCTCGTGACCTCTGGCTGATGTGGTGGACTGACTCATTGACTCGTGACCTCTGGCTGATGTGGTGGATTGACGCCTTGACTCGTGACCTCTGGCTGATGTGGTGGACTGACTCATTGATTCGTGACCTCTGGCTGATGTGGTGGACTGACTAATTGATTCGTGACCTCTGGCTGATGTGATGGACTGACTCATTGGCTCGTGACCTCTGGCTGATGTGGTGGACTGACTCATTGGCTCGTGACCTCTGGCTGATGTGGTGGATTGACGCCTTGACTCGTTACCTCTGGCTGATGTGGTGGACTGACTCATTGATTCGTGACCTCTGGCTGATGTGGTGGACTGACTAATTGATTCGTGACCTCTGGCTGATGTGATGGACTGACTCATTGGCTCGTGACCTCTGGCTGATGTGGTGGACTGACTCATTGGCTCGTGACCTCTGGCTGATGTGGTGGACTGACTCATTGACTCGTGACCTCTGGCTGATGTGGTGGATTGACGCCTTGACTCGTGACCTCTGGCTGATGTGGTGGACTGACTCATTGGCTCGTGACCTCTGGCTGATGTGGTGGACTGACTCATTGATTCGTGACCTCTGGCTGATGTGGTGAACTGACTCATTGGCTCGTGACCTCTGGCTGATCTGGTGGGTTGACTCATTGATTCGTGACCTCTGGCTGATGTGGTGGATTGACGCCTTGATTCGTGACCTCTGGCTGATGTGATGGACTGACTCATTGGCTCGTGACCTCTGGCTGATGTGGTGGACTGACTCATTGGCTCGTGACCTCTGGCTGATGTGGTGGATTGACGCCTTGACTCGTGACCTCTGGCTGATGTGGTGGACTGACTCATTGATTCGTGACCTCTGGCTGATGTGGTGCACTGACTAATTGATTCGTGACCTCTGGCTGATGTGATGGACTGACTCATTGGCTCGTGACCTCTGGCTGATGTGGTGGACTGACTCATTGGCTCGTGACCTCTGGCTGATGTGGTGGATTGACGCCTTGACTCGTTACCTCTGGCTGATGTAGTGGACTGACTCATTGATTCGTGACCTCTGGCTGATGTGGTGGACTGACTCATTGGCTCGTGACCTCTGGCTGATGTGGTGGACTGACTCATTGACTCGTGACCTCTGGCTGATGTGGTGGATTGACTCATTGATTCGTGACCTCTCGCTGATGTGGTGGATTGACGCCTTGACTTGTGACCTCTGGCTGATGTGGTGGACTGACTCATTGGCTTGTGACCTCTGGCTGATGTGGTGGGTTGACTCATTGACTCGTGACCTCTGGCTGATGTGATGGACTGACTCATTGATTCGTGACCTCTGGCTGATGTGGTGGACTGACTCATTGACTCGTGACCTCTGGCTGATGTGGTGGACTGACTCATTGGCTCGTGACCTCTGGCTGATGTGGTGGACTGACTCATTGATTCGTGACCTCTGGCTGATGTGGTGAACTGACTCATTGGCTCGTGACCTCTGGCTGATCTGGTGGGTTGACTCATTGATTCGTGACCTCTGGCTGATGTGGTGGATTGACTCATTGACGCGTGACCTCTGGCTGATGTGATGGACTGACTCATTGATTCGTGACCTCTCGCTGATGTGGTGGATTGACGCCTTGACTTGTGACCTCTGGCTGATGTGGTGGACTGACTCATTGGCTTGTGACCTCTGGCTGATGTGGTGGGTTGACTCCTTGACTCGTGACCTCTGGCTGATGTGGTGGATTGACGCCTTGATTCGTGACCTCTGGCTGATGTGGTGGACTGACTCATTGACTCGTGACCTCTGGCTGATGTGGTGGACTGACTAATTGATTCGTGACCTCTGGCTGATGTGATGGACTGACTCATTGGCTCGTGACCTCTGGCTGATGTGGTGGACTGACTCATTGACTCGTGACCTCTGGCTGATGTGGTGGATTGACGCCTTGACTCGTGACCTCTGGCTGATGTGGTGGACTGACTCATTGATTCGTGACCTCTGGCTGATGTGGTGGACTGACTAATTGATTCGTGACCTCTGGCTGATGTGATGGACTGACTGATTGGCTCGTGACCTCTGGCTGATGTGGTGGACTGACTCATTGGCTCGTGACCTCTGGCTGATGTGGTGGATTGACGCCTTGACTCGTTACCTCTGGCTGATGTGGTGGACTGACTCATTGATTCGTGACCTCTGGCTGATGTGGTGGACTGACTAATTGATTCGTGACCTCTGGCTGATGTGATGGACTGACTCATTGGCTCGTGACCTCTGGCTGATGTGGTGGACTGACTCATTGGCTCGTGACCTCTGGCTGATGTGGTGGACTGACTCATTGACTCGTGACCTCTGGCTGATGTGGTGGATTGACGCCTTGACTCGTGACCTCTGGCTGATGTGGTGGACTGACTCATTGGCTCGTGACCTCTGGCTGATGTGGTGGACTGACTCATTGATTCGTGACCTCTGGCTGATGTGGTGAACTGACTCATTGGCTCGTGACCTCTGGCTGATCTGGTGGGTTGACTCATTGATTCGTGACCTCTGGCTGATGTGGTGGATTGACGCCTTGATTCGTGACCTCTGGCTGATGTGATGGACTGACTCATTGGCTCGTGACCTCTGGCTGATGTGGTGAACTGACTCATTGGCTCGTGACCTCTGGCTGATGTGGTGGATTGACGCCTTGACTCGTGACCTCTGGCTGATGTGGTGGACTGACTCATTGATTCGTGACCTCTGGCTGATGTGGTGGACTGACTAATTGATTCGTGACCTCTGGCTGATGTGATGGACTGACTCATTGGCTCGTGACCTCTGGCTGATGTGGTGGACTGACTCATTGGCTCGTGACCTCTGGCTGATGTGGTGGATTGACGCCTTGACTCGTTACCTCTGGCTGATGTGGTGGACTGACTCATTGATTCGTGACCTCTGGCTGATGTGGTGGACTGACTCATTGGCTCGTGACCTCTGGCTGATGTGGTGGACTGACTCATTGACTCGTGACCTCTGGCTGATGTGGTGGATTGACTCATTGATTCGTGACCTCTCGCTGATGTGGTGGATTGACGCCTTGACTTGTGACCTCTGGCTGATGTGGTGGACTGACTCATTGGCTTGTGACCTCTGGCTGATGTGGTGGGTTGACTCATTGACTCGTGACCTCTGGCTGATGTGGTGGACTGACTCATTGACTCGTGACCTCTGGCTGATGTGGTGGACTGACTAATTGATTCGTGACCTCTGGCTGATGTGATGGACTGACTCATTGGCTCGTGACCTCTGGCTGATGTGGTGGACTGACTCATTGACTCGTGACCTCTGGCTGATGTGGTGGATTGACGCCTTGACTCGTGACCTCTGGCTGATGTGGTGGACTGACTCATTGATTCGTGACCTCTGGCTGATGTGGTGGACTGACTAATTGATTCGTGACCTCTGGCTGATGTGATGGACTGACTCATTGGCTCGTGACCTCTGGCTGATGTGGTGGACTGACTCATTGGCTCGTGACCTCTGGCTGATGTGGTGGATTGACGCCTTGACTCGTTACCTCTGGCTGATGTGGTGGACTGACTCATTGATTCGTGACCTCTGGCTGATGTGGTGGACTGACTAATTGATTCGTGACCTCTGGCTGATGTGATGGACTGACTCATTGGCTCGTGACCTCTGGCTGATGTGATGGACTGACTCATTGATTCGTGACCTCTCGCTGATGTGGTGGATTGACGCCTTGACTTGTGACCTCTGGCTGATGTGGTGGACTGACTCATTGGCTTGTGACCTCTGGCTGATGTGGTGGGTTGACTCATTGACTCGTGACCTCTGGCTGATGTGGTGGATTGACGCCTTGATTCGTGACCTCTGGCTGATGTGGTGGACTGACTCATTGACTCGTGACCTCTGGCTGATGTGGTGGACTGACTAATTGATTCGTGACCTCTGGCTGATGTGATGGACTGACTCATTGGCTCGTGACCTCTGGCTGATGTGGTGGACTGACTCATTGACTCGTGACCTCTGGCTGATGTGGTGGATTGACGCCTTGACTCGTGACCTCTGGCTGATGTGGTGGACTGACTCATTGATTCGTGACCTCTGGCTGATGTGGTGGACTGACTAATTGATTCGTGACCTCTGGCTGATGTGATGGACTGACTCATTGGCTCGTGACCTCTGGCTGATGTGGTGGACTGACTCATTGGCTCGTGACCTCTGGCTGATGTGGTGGATTGACGCCTTGACTCGTTACCTCTGGCTGATGTGGTGGACTGACTCATTGATTCGTGACCTCTGGCTGATGTGGTGGACTGACTAATTGATTCGTGACCTCTGGCTGATGTGATGGACTGACTCATTGGCTCGTGACCTCTGGCTGATGTGGTGGACTGACTCATTGGCTCGTGACCTCTGGCTGATGTGGTGGACTGACTCATTGACTCGTGACCTCTGGCTGATGTGGTGGATTGACGCCTTGACTCGTGACCTCTGGCTGATGTGGTGGACTGACTCATTGGCTCGTGACCTCTGGCTGATGTGGTGGACTGACTCATTGATTCGTGACCTCTGGCTGATGTGGTGAACTGACTCATTGGCTCGTGACCTCTGGCTGATCTGGTGGGTTGACTCATTGATTCGTGACCTCTGGCTGATGTGGTGGATTGACGCCTTGATTCGTGACCTCTGGCTGATGTGATGGACTGACTCATTGGCTCGTGACCTCTGGCTGATGTGGTGAACTGACTCATTGGCTCGTGACCTCTGGCTGATGTGGTGGATTGACGCCTTGACTCGTGACCTCTGGCTGATGTGGTGGACTGACTCATTGATTCGTGACCTCTGGCTGATGTGGTGGACTGACTAATTGATTCGTGACCTCTGGCTGATGTGATGGACTGACTCATTGGCTCGTGACCTCTGGCTGATGTGGTGGACTGACTCATTGGCTCGTGACCTCTGGCTGATGTGGTGGATTGACGCCTTGACTCGTTACCTCTGGCTGATGTGGTGGACTGACTCATTGATTCGTGACCTCTGGCTGATGTGGTGGACTGACTCATTGGCTCGTGACCTCTGGCTGATGTGGTGGACTGACTCATTGACTCGTGACCTCTGGCTGATGTGGTGGATTGACTCATTGATTCGTGACCTCTCGCTGATGTGGTGGATTGACGCCTTGACTTGTGACCTCTGGCTGATGTGGTGGACTGACTCATTGGCTTGTGACCTCTGGCTGATGTGGTGGGTTGACTCATTGACTCGTGACCTCTGGCTGATGTGGTGGACTGACTCATTGACTCGTGACCTCTGGCTGATGTGGTGGACTGACTAATTGATTCGTGACCTCTGGCTGATGTGATGGACTGACTCATTGGCTCGTGACCTCTGGCTGATGTGGTGGACTGACTCATTGACTCGTGACCTCTGGCTGATGTGGTGGATTGACGCCTTGACTCGTGACCTCTGGCTGATGTGGTGGACTGACTCATTGATTCGTGACCTCTGGCTGATGTGGTGGACTGACTAATTGATTCGTGACCTCTGGCTGATGTGATGGACTGACTCATTGGCTCGTGACCTCTGGCTGATGTGGTGGACTGACTCATTGGCTCGTGACCTCTGGCTGATGTGGTGGATTGACGCCTTGACTCGTTACCTCTGGCTGATGTGGTGGACTGACTCATTGATTCGTGACCTCTGGCTGATGTGGTGGACTGACTAATTGATTCGTGACCTCTGGCTGATGTGATGGACTGACTCATTGGCTCGTGACCTCTGGCTGATGTGGTGGACTGACTCATTGGCTCGTGACCTCTGGCTGATGTGGTGGACTGACTCATTGACTCGTGACCTCTGGCTGATGTGGTGGATTGACGCCTTGACTCGTGACCTCTGGCTGATGTGGTGGACTGACTCATTGGCTCGTGACCTCTGGCTGATGTGGTGGACTGACTCATTGATTCGTGACCTCTGGCTGATGTGGTGAACTGACTCATTGGCTCGTGACCTCTGGCTGATCTGGTGGGTTGACTCATTGATTCGTGACCTCTGGCTGATGTGGTGGATTGACGCCTTGATTCGTGACCTCTGGCTGATGTGGTGGACTGACTCATTGACTCGTGACCTCTGGCTGATGTGGTGGACTGACTAATTGATTCGTGACCTCTGGCTGATGTGATGGACTGACTCATTGGCTCGTGACCTCTGGCTGATGTGGTGGACTGACTCATTGGCTCGTGACCTCTGGCTGATGTGGTGGATTGACGCCTTGACTCGTGACCTCTGGCTGATGTGGTGGACTGACTCATTGATTCGTGACCTCTGGCTGATGTGGTGGACTGACTCATTGATTCGTGACCTCTGGCTGATGTGGTGGACTGACTCATTGGCTCGTGACCTCTGGCTGATGTGGTGGACTGACTCATTGGCTCGTGACCTCTGGCTGATGTGGTGGATTGACTCCTTGGTTCATGACCTCTGGCTGTGAGATTCCCCCTCCTCCAGGGTTGACGTCAGCACCCCCCCCACCCCGGGATGACTGACGCCTGGCAACGCATGCCCCGTGGCTCCTGTTGTTGTCCCTGGTAGGGCTCGACTCGTGTGTTTGTGTATGTTCGTAGCCTGGCGACTGACTGGGTGTAACCCTGTACCATCCTGAAACCCAAAGCCCCAAACCAGCACATCCAGTCGCCACTTTGAGTCCCTATCCTAAGGGGGTCTCCTCCTTCGTGAGAACAATTCTGTAAGGTCACCCATCGTAGAAGTGGACTGGTGTACTTACGGCCCCCTAGGCCATGAGTGAGCGTGTGTGAGAATGAATGTGTGCGAGTGTATGAATGTGTAATTGAGAATGAGTGAATGAGTGTTTGTGAGTGAATGAGTGCGCATGTGTGAGTGTGTGATTGAGTGAGTGATTGAGTGTGTAAGTGAATGGTGTGAGTGCTTGTGTAATTCAGTGTGTGTGAGTGAATAAGTGTGTGAGTGCGTGTGAGTGTGTGATTCAATGTGTGTGAGTGAATAAGTGTGTGAGTGAATGAGTGTGTGTGAGTGAATGGTGTGAGTGCGTGTGTGATTCAGTGTGTGTGAGTGAATGAGTATGTGGGTGAGTTTGTTTGTGTGTGGGTGCGTGCGTGTGTGAATCAATGATTGTGCGAGTGGTGTGAGTGGGTGTGCGTGTGGAGCTGTAGTGGGCAGCGGTGGTGTAGCGATTAGCGCGCTCACGGCCACCAACACCAGTGGCGATTATCTGAACCGGTCCTGAGCCTCCCCGAGGTCGACTCAGCCTGAAATGAGTCACTGGTGCGGTGTGTAGTGAACATCACCACTGGGGAAATAAAGGCGGCCGGGCGTGGTGCTGGCCACCTACCCCCTCGTGTGCCTCTGGCGACCTTCATAGGTGGTCGCTAACAGCACTTGCAGCTCCAGCCTGTTAAGACTACACTGGGGATCTTTGTGAGTGCGTAAATGTCTTGAGAGAGGTCATAGTCTGTATGTTTTTATTATTACACGATTTTTATCACACGCTTTTATTTAACTCACTCCGCCTGTTGTCGTATCCTCGAATCTTGTAACTCAATTTCAACCGTCTTCCCTATGTGGTATCGACTGCAAACATGGTATACTTATGTCATACTGATGACAATACCCGTGTTCTATCATTAAAAATTAATACAATATTTTTTTAACATTCTTTTTTACGGGTCTAATTGTCCACGCTCATTTCACGTTGGCTGTAAATCACCACGGCCCATTACGTTGTGGCAAGCTTCTTGGCCACTTCCTGGAGTTGTTCCATTACTAGCACGGTACATTTCATTAAAGCGTGTTTTTTTTAAAAAAAGTGTTTAAATATTACTTATTCCCCTGTTCTGCAGTGTGTGAGTGGAGTTTGTATGTACTCCCGCTGTTTTAGAGTGTGAATGAGTGTGAGTTAGTGGAGCTGGTATCTTCTCAACCCTGTTCTGCAGTGTGTGTGTGACATTGAGTGTATGGAGTTTGCTTTCCCCTTGATCGGCAGTGTATGAGTGCGTGTACTTTGTATTATTGTACCCCCTGTTTTCGCATGGATTTCCTACGATTTCTGCAGTTTCCTCCCAAAGCTAACAACAAAGATCCCCCGTGTAGCCTTAACAGACTGTAGGGGCAAGTGCTGTTAGCGAGTAGCACCTACGAAGACAAAGATCCCCCGTGTAGCCTTAACAGACTGTAGGGGCAAGTGCTGTTAGCGAGTAGCACCTAATGAAGGCCGGCACGGTACACGAGGGGGTGGGTGGCCAGCACCACGCCCGGCCGCCTTTGTCTCCCCCAGTGGCGATGTTTACACACCGCACCAGGTACTCGTTTGAGGCTGAGTCGACCTAGGGGAGGCCCAGGACCGGTTCAGACAATCGTCACTGTGTGTTGGCCGTGAGCGGGAATGGAACTCGGGTCGCCGGGTTCGTAGCGCAGCGCGATAAGGGGCCGGCCATAAATGACGTCACACGATTTTGGACGATTTTTGACCCCCCCTCCCCCCCCCCCATCGTCACACGGCGTCACAAAAAGTCAGACCCCCCCCCCCTCAAATGAAAATAAAACATGCTTCAAATCGCTTTAAACTATTGTCATTGTAGTGGACGGCACCCTCCACGTGTTCACCTTCTGAAGCGCTCGCTCGTCACCGTGGCCTGCGCGATCACCACCACCACGTGACTTTGCTTTCATGTTGTGCGTGCTGCATTTAGCGCCTCAGCGCGTGGATTTATAGCGATTATTTGTTGCTGGTGACTTTGTGTGTTTGTGTTGCTGGTGACTTTGTGTGTTTGTGTTGCTCGTGACTTTGTGTTGCTGGTGACTTTGTGTGTTTGTGTTGCTGGTGACTTTGTGTTGCTGGTGACTTTGTGTTGCTGGTGACTTTGTGTGTTGTTTGTGTTGCTGGTGACTTTGTGTGTTTGTGTTGCTGGTGACTTTGTGTGTTTCATATCGGAATCGCCTCCAGTGCTGTTGTTGCTGGCGACAATGAAAGTTGTTTCAAAGTCGAAAGTCTCTCCAAGCGTCCGTTCCCCTCGTGCGCTCTCTCTGTCTCTCCCCTTTTATACCCCTCGGGCCCCCCTTCTGGAAGGTTCGCTCCACCCCCATTTCCCTCAGCCAATCCCCGTCCTCCTCCTCCAACGGTTGTCAACCGTCTCCCCGACAGCCAACCCTCGTTTCCCGCCTTTTACGTTTGAATTTCTCTCCCAATCATTTCAAACCTCTGCCCTCAGCCAGTCCTCTTTGAGGCCTCCCTGCGCCCATCGGAGGCCTCGACACGCTTCCCGACTGTCCGGTTCGCACGCGTGCCACGTCAGGTGAGTTGGTCTTGTTGTTTTCCGTCGTTATAATTACAATCGAGTAGTTATTAAAAACGTTACGTCACGGTCACCCTCCGGTGCAGTGACGTCAGAGCGCGACGTCATGCACGGCGGGCGGGATGGTGACGTCATGTCCCCCGGGGGTATTTAGGTTGGGACCCGTGACGTAATCGAGGTCGTCGCGAGGAGCACAGGAACGTGTGAAGTTGGAACCCAGTCTAGTTTAGCACTGCGGGTGTGCTATGGAATCCCCAGTAGCCTTCCCCCGGGGTGTGGAGTGTGAGAGGAGATGCGAACGCGTGCCTGCAGTGGGAACAGCCCAGCCGCCGCCGAGGGAAGGCTAGAGGGTGAGAAGCCCCACCTCGTCGCCGGGCGGTGATGGGCGAGCCCCGGCCCGGGGCAGACGAGGAGAAGCCGTTGCCTGGCGTAGACTTAATGGGAGACGGTGCCGCGTGCAGGCCAGAGTTCTGACGCGCGCCATAACGGGGTGTGGAGTGTGTAGGCCAGTGAGTGTGCGGTACACAGGGCGTGTAATAAGATGTTAAATAAACAACTGGCGGAAGCCCTCACATGCAGCTCCGTCTCCGCGTGGATCTCCAGATCTCCAGTGGTGTCAAGACTAACCACGCAACATTTGTGTCACCCACCAGCGATGCTCACCTGACCTGGTGGACATCACCGCGTGCAACGGAAAATCGGGGAAGGGGCCGTCCATAAATGACGTCACGCGATTTTGGACCCCCCCCCCCCTTCGTCACACGGCGTCAAAATAAGTCAGACCCCCCCCCCCTCAAATATGACGTCACAGTACTGCCCCCCCCCCAAGAAAAAACATGCTTCAAATCGTTTTAAACTATTGTAAGTGCGTATTTAATGTGGCTCTGCACTCTGATGTAGGATAAAACATTAAAAAGTCAATTTAATTAAGTAGAACGTGTTGTCTATATTTATTTAAAGTTGCGCATTTTGATGTGACGTCACATTTCTCAAACCCCCCCCTCCCTCGTCACACATCGTCACAAATGTCTGACCCTCCCCCCCTCCCTAGGTGCGTGACGTCATTTATGGACGGCCTCGAAGTAAAAACACAGTCCCTCTGATGTGTTACTTAACCGGGCCTGAAATTGGCGATTGCTTAGAGGCAGGGAAATTGAAAAGGGGAGATTTGAGGAGAAACGCAAACATGGAAAGGCGCGGGAAACGGGGGATGAGATTGACAGGGAGGTCGTTTGGAGTTAGGAAATGTGGGGAAGGTGATTTGGCGGGAGGGACAGCGGAAGGTCAAGGAATCGTCGGGGAAAGGGGCTTGAGGGACAGATAAAGGGGAAGCCAGAGCGAGTTCGGGCCGCTTGTAGTGACGGGAATCCTTGATGACCCCGTGTGTGTCTCTCGTGTTGGAAGAAATAAAGACTCCTATTGTTGAAGACGACTTTGTCGGGTGTCACTGCACTGGCATCAAGGATATCAGCATCCCAGTGATGAAGAAAAACAACCCCGCTCATCAATACTAAAACTGGGACCACACAGCAGCAGCAGCAGTAACGTGGCCTTCCTCCTGCGAAAACGTGGCAGGACCCTCCTGAGAGAAATAGTCTTGAGACTCAGTGAGGCTTCCTTGGGCAAACAGACGTCACGATAAATACTTACAATCTACATCGCTTGTTTACGGTCCTCTCATCGTGCGCTTCCTCTTGCTTATCTATGTTGAACATCCTCTCGAACATTATCTCTCCGTGAGCCATTATCGGGCGGGGTGGCTATGAGATGTTATCTCCCTCGCCCGGTATGCAGGAGGTCGTGGGTCCGACCCCAACCCTGACGCCTGCTGCTGTATATTTGGAGTTTGCGGTGTCTCTCTCTCTCTCTCCCTGTGGTCGCGTGGATTTTTCTCCGGGTCCCCCGGGTTTCCCCCTCCACATTTATAAATCAACATCTGGCGTTTAGGGCATTTGGCTGCTATGCATTTCCACGTGATACGCCAATTAATTTTGGCTATCATTTGTGGCCATGCCGCTTTGTAAAAATAGAGCTATACAACTCATTGGTGCCTTACCTGGTCAAATAAAACATTGTTTAGTTTAACAATTTGGTTTAAAGTTAATTATCGGTCAATCGCCTTCATTGTAAGAGCCCGTGATAAAATCCGTGTTGTGTACTTCTCTTCGTTTTGCTGTTGACCTAGTGCCCACTGCCCACATCTTGACAGAGACTCTTTGCTGCCTATAATGAACATGTGGCGGCTCATCTGCGGTGGTTCACGCAAGGCTGACCCTGTCGATGCTGCGATACCAGCACGTCGCGAGGACGGTCCCGAGTTTCGCTCACATATTATTATTATCAGAGTTGTCTCTTTTTGTTTGCATTTTGACTACTTGTGTTGTGGCTATTGCAAACATGATCCCTTGTATAAAGGCGTCAGTTTTTTTGTGCCAGATAAAAGGGTAAAAACCTATTACTATATCTTGTTACTGGCAAAGGAGGTCTCATTATGTAAGTGCTTACCCCGAGCTCTCAATACTCTGATGGTGCGCTGTTTTTGAGTTGTACGCCTTTTGGCGTCTTCTGGTCCAACACCAGTGGAGACTGGGCTCTAAGAAAAGCCGTCTCGGGTGTGGACCAATCAAATTCAAGGACAGTGCATATCATTATCAGAGTTGTCTCTTTTTGTTTGCATTTTGACTACTTGTGTTGTGGCTATTGCAAACATGATCCCTTGTATAAAGGCGTCAGTTTTTGTGCCAGATAAAAGGGTAAAAACCTATTACTATTTCGCTCTGTTGCAGAAACGCTGTTGAAATGTTCGCGCGCCTTCCAGAAAGCCAGTGTGCGTGGTGGCTGAAGGGGATGTGCAAAGGGGCCGTCCATAAATGACGTCACGTGATTTTGGACGATTTTTGACTCCCACCCCCTCCCCCTCCCCGGTCACACGGCGTCACAAAAAGTCAGACCCGCTTTAAACTATTGCCATTGTAGTGCGTAATTAATGTGGCACTGCACTCTGATGTTGTAGGAGAAAACATTTATTTAAAAAGTCTATTTAATGAAGTAGAACGTGTTGTCTATATTTATTTAAAGTTGCGCATTTTGATGTGACGTCACATTTCTCAACCCCCCCCCCTCCCTCGTCACACATCGTCACAAATGTCTGACCACCACCCCCCCCCCCCCTCTCTAGCCGACTGTACCTACGAAGGGCACGCATAGCACACGAGGGATGAGTGTGGCCAGCAACTGGAACTCATTTTTAGGCCGCCGCAGTGGCTAGGAGATGTCAACTCCCTCGCCTGGTGTGCAGGAGGTCGTGGGTTCGATCCCGGCCCTGACGCCTGCTGCTGCTGCTGCTGTATATTTGGAGCTTGCGTCTCTCTCTCTCTCGCTCTCCCCGTGGTCGTGTGGAGTTTTCTCCAGGTCCTCCGGTTTTTCCCCTCCACTTTGAGAATAAACATCACGCGTGTAGAGTGTTTGTCTGCTGTGCATTTCCACGTGATGATGATGAGCCACTTCGTTGACCTGTCATTTGTGGCCAGGTCGCTTCTGAAAAAGTCATAAATCATAATGGGACCTCCTTTGCCAGTACCAAAGTATGGGAATAGGGTTTCCCCTTTTACCTGGCAACAAAACAGCTGTGTTAAGATGTTAAAACACCAAACTGAAAGAGTTAAATAGCTCAGGGGGCCTCACCAAATTAAATAAATACACTTAGGAATTCAAAAATGAAGGCTGAGTTGACCTCGATGAGGTAGTCCGGGACGGGCTTCGATAACCGTCACCGGTGTTGGCCGCGAGCGGGAATCAAACTCGACTCGCTGGGTTCGTAACCACCAACAACAGCCGCCACGGTGCTTATGCCAGGCTAGGTGCACCTCAGGTCCGCCACAACGAAGTGTGGAAGGCTCGCTGCTGGTAAGACGTCACGGGACAGACCCAGGTGTCCTAACTGAGATGACTGGTTGATAGATGCACCACCTGTGCTCCACGCTGTACAAACCTCGCTTGGTTTTATCCCCCCCAGCGCCCCGCTCGTTGTCGTGACCATCGCTCCTCCGCCCTCCGTTGTTGCTGGAAGACGACTGCCCGCCAGCGTCCTTCACGAGCCTCCTCCACCGAGACACCGCTGGAACCGGTAATTATCGAGAAGTCCTCTCAACTCCACATCCCCCCGGCACCGCATCAGCTCCATCACCCATTTAGCCCCCCCCTCTATCCGGTCCAACAAGCTGTTGGGGCATGTGGTGCCTGGACATGCGAGATTACGTGACCCGGCCGAATGCAGCTTTCTCGCCTGTACAACCACCACCATCACCACCACCACCCACTCCTGGCACATGCCTCACACGTAACGTAACGCGTTGAACTTCTTTCGGACCTTACGCACGCCTGCCCACCCATACGGTTTTACGGCGAATTCTTGTACAGCGAAATTCGATTTTCAGATCCATAAGACGAAAAGCCGTTTCAAGACAGACTTTTTTTATTGTTTGCCTATTGGTTTGTGTTTCTCGCCTTGTGATGGGACTTTGTAGGATGAACGTCGAGATTTATAAGGGCACGGGGTGACCAATGAGGTCTGAATTGGTCTGTGATAAGGTAGGGCGCTGATAAATAATGTATATGTTGACAGCTTTGCCTGCGTAGCCAAGCGTACGAGTTGCGGGGGAAGCACGCACGCACGCACGCCTCTCTCTATAGTGACGGATTTGCAGTGTTGACACGAATCCGCACAACAGTGAATTCTTTGCGAGGGCTTCGCTGGCAATTGCGACACTGAGAGGCAGTACTAGGAGACCGGGGGGAGGAGTAGGGAGAGAGGGAGAGGGGGACACCCCGCGTGTCACGTGACGGTTCATCTCGCAGAGGTTTCGAGGGATTGAGAAGTCCCGCAGCGGCCGCCCTGGACAATAACTGCAACAATCGTGATGGGCGGAGGGGCGGCGCTGCAGTGGTGACACTCGCGGCGTCGCAGCCAATAAGGCGACTGGCTTCGGGAGTGAGTGAATGGTGTGTGAGTGTGTGTGAGAGTGTGTGAGTGTGTGAGAGTGTGTGAGTGAGTGTATGAGTGAGTGTGTGAGAGTGTGTGAATGGTGTGAGAGTGAGTTGATGGTGTATGAGTGAGTGTGTGAGAGTGTGTGAGTGAATGGTGTGTGAGAGTGTGTGAGAGTGTGTGAATGGTGTGTGAGTGAATGGTGTATGAGTGTGTGAGAGTGTGTGAATGGTGTGTGAGAGTGTGTGAGAGTGTGTGCGAGAGTGTGTGAGTGAGTGAATGGTGTATGAGTGTGTGAGAGTGAGTGAATGGTGTATAAGTGAGTGTGTGTGAGTGGTGTATGAGTGAGTGTGCGAGAGTGTGTGAGAGTGTATGGGTGAGTGTGTGAGTGTGTGAGAGTGTGTGAGTGAGTGTGTGAGTGAATGGTGTATGAGTGAGTGTGAGTGTGTGAATGGTGTGTGAGTGAATGGTGTATGTGTGTGAGAGTGTGTGAATGGTGTGTGAGTGTGTGAGAGTGTGTGAGTGTGTGAATGGTGTGTGAGAGTGTGTGAGTGAATGGTGTATGAGTGTGTGAATGGTGTATGAGTGAGTGTGTGAATGGTGTGTGAGAGTGTGTGAGTGAATGGTGTATGAGTGAGTGTGTGAGTGAATGGTGTATGAGTGTGTGAGAGTGTGTGAGTGAATGGTGTATGAGTGAGTGTGTGAGTGAATGGTGTATGAGTGAGTGTGTGAGTGAATGGTGTATGAGTGTGTGAGTGTTTGAGTGAATGGTGTATGAGTGAGTGTGTGAGTGAATGGTGTATGAGTGTGTGAGAGTGTGTGAGTGAATGGTGTATGAGTGAGTGTGCGTGAGTGAATGGTGTGTGAGAGTGTGAATGGTGTATGAGTGAGTGTGTGAATGGTGTGTGAGTGTGTGAGTGAATGGTGTACGAGTGTGTGAGAGTGTATGAATGGCGTATGAGTGAGTGTGTGTGTGAATGGTGTATGAGTGAGTGTGTGAGTGAATGGTGTGTGAGAGTGTGTGAGTGAATGGTGTATGAGTGTGTGAGTGAATGGTGTATGAGTGAGTGTGTGAGAGTGTGTGAGTGAATGGTGTGTGTGTGTGAATGGTGTGCGAGAGTGAGTGAATGGTGTGTGAGAGTGTGTGAGTGAATGGTGTATGAGTGTGTGAGTGAATGGTGTATGAGTGTGTGAGAGTGTGTGAATGGTGTGCGAGAGTGTGTGAATGGTGTATGAGTGAGTGTATGTGTGAGAGTGTGTGAATGGTGTATGAGTGAGTGTATGTGTGAGAGTGTGTGAATGGTGTATGAGTGAGTGTGTGAATGGTGTGTGAGAGTGTGTGAGTGAATGGTGTATGAGTGAGTGTGTGAGAGTGTGTGAGTGAATGGTGTGTGAGTGTGTGAATGGTGTGCGAGAGTGAGTGAATGGTGTATGAGTGTGTGAGAGTGTGAGTGAATGGTGTATGAGTGAGTGTGTGAGAGTGTGTGAATGGTGTGTGAGAGTGTGAGTGAATGGTGTATGAGTGAGTGTGCGAGTGTGCGAATGGTGTGTGGAAGTTCGTGTGAATGACGACTGTGTGAGAGTGAATGGTGTGTGTGATAGTGTGTGAATGGTGTGTGTGAGAGTCTGCGTGCGGAGTGTGGGGGGAGCGGTGGTGTAGTGGTTAGTGCGCTGCACTTCAAACTCGGCCACCTGAGTTCGATTCCTGCTCACGGCTAACAGCAGTGACGATTATCGGAACCGGTCTTTGGGCCTCCCCTGGGTCGACTCAGCCTCAAATGAGTACCTGGTGCAGTGTGTAAAATTATCGCCACTGGGGAGACAAAGGCGGTCGGGCGTGGTGCTGGCAACCCACCCCCTCGTGTGTCCTGCCGGCATTCAGAGGTGCTACTCGCTAACAGCACTTGCCCCAAAAGTCTGTAACAGGCTATAGGGGGTAATCTTTGGAGCTCCCCGATGCCGCGACGGGTGTGATGGTAGCAGCCCCCTTCCTCCAATCTCAGCAACAGCAGGAGAGCGCGGGACGCACCACGGTTAGTCTGCGACGGGGGCAGGTCGCGTGCCGGCGAGGTGAAAGGAAAATCATTGTTTTCATTTGACCAGGTAAGGGGCCCCAGTGAGCTATGTAGCTATTTTTTTTAAGAAATGATAACCTGACAAAAGTGGCTTGTCATCAACGTGGCAATGTATAGCAGCCAAATATTCTAAGCGCAGGGTGTCGATTCTAAATCCACACGACCACGGGGACAGACATGCAAACTCCAAATGTACAGGCTTCATGGTCGAGATCCATCCTACGGCCTCCTGTATACAAGGCGAGGGAGTTAACATCTCACCACCGCGGCACCCCTATTTGAAACGGTACTGTGCCTATCGCTGGGACAATTTGGCCTTGACATCACTACCTGGTGGTGTGCTGTGTACACATCAGCACTGGCAAGACAAAGGTGGCCGGGCGTGCGTGGGGTTGTGTAGTCTCGGCGTTGTGAATGATTGACTCTTGTAGAATTCCTCGTGACCACGAGCTATTCTTTAACTCGCCACTGAAAACTAAAGACTAAACTATGTTTACTTTAGTAGGTACGGCCCCCACTGAGCGATGTAGCTCTTTTTCCGAAGCGACCTGGCCATCAGAAATTATAGCTCAACGAAGTGCCTCATCATCATCATGTGGAAATGTATAGCAGCCAAATATTCTATGGAGGGGGAAAACCCGGAGGACCCGGAGAAAAATCCACGCGACCACGGGGAGAGAGAGGCACGCAAACTCCAAATATACAGCAGCAGGTGTTCAGTCGGGATAGAACCCACGATCTCCTGCATACCGGGCGACGGAGTTTAACATCTCGCCACCCCCGTGACGTCTCAACATGGAGCGAGCGAATCCCAAACCTCCAGGGGTGTTTCGCTTCTTTGAGGCGTTGTGGACAAGGTGGGCGAGTTTAGACCACGGTTATCCTCGAATCAAAAGGCGGCCGGCTAAGGGACACAAACGAGGCTCAACAATTTTACCGGCAGACGCGGTGGCGGAGAGGATTGAATGTGGCGCGATTCGTTCTCGATTAAAAAAAAAAGAAATTCACTTTTATTTTTTCGCTAAAGCAGTTAAAACGAGATCTAAACGAGTGCCACGGCACCAAGGCGATTCCGCACAACTCACACACAGATTCCACGCAGTTCAGCCAGACAAACCCCATGGTGGGAAAGCACTGCTAGCAAGCACCCATTAACCAGAACCGTTAACCAGAACCGTTAACCAGAGCTGGCGTTTACACACTGCATCAAGCACAGTCTATTCTCATACAGCGCCTTGTTTTCATAAATAATCCGATGGATGTATCAGGGAACGAATTTTTTCACAAGGCGGATGCAAATGGTGATATATAATGCGATCCAGCGAACAAAACTACGTCGCAGCGCGAGTAGGGATAAGCTGTCGTTCGGCTGCCTCGGCGTAGCATCATCATCATCACCATCATCGAACAAGGCATTGGGATGCTGCTGGATGCTTCCGAGATGCTACCCACGGCGTCTCAGTCTTTGTTCGGCCTGCGTTACGCATCTCGCGTCACCGCGGACAGCGATTTCACCCCCTATATTATTTATTGCAGCGCGGTTTTAACACAACGCGGTGTTCTTCGTGCAAAAGCAACCGCGCCTGCGATGACCCCCGCGCTATAGGAGAACAGACTGTGCTCATTGAAGGCTGCATTCAACCTTGGCGACGGAGACCCAGGCGTTAAACAGATGTCCCCTGGGACCAAGTGCGCCGCGTTGCCCCTTGCGACCGCATCACGGCGTCGAGCGAGAGCGCTTCCATGGCAGGGTCAGGATTTGTTCGTTTCGCGGACAGGGGCCAGCGAGCCGCTGTCCGCTTGGCGATGGGGCGCGAGGGTTACGGCCCCGAGGGGGGGTGGGTCTGCGTGGACCGTGCGATCACACCAAGACGTTGGCAGAGACGGTAACCAACGGACCGTCGCTGCGGCGCTTACGTGCGGCGCTTCCGCGGCCGTCTGGAACGCTCTTCCTGGCGATACTAGGACGCCGCTGGAGCTGTGTACGCACTTTGAAATCATCTAGATTGACAAACGGGGACGCACGACATTCGTAACTCTCGAGCATCGATTAAAAAAAAAAGCGTGATATTTATCCAGGAGAGCCCCACTGAGCCGTAGACTCTTGTTATCGAGAGGGTCCTGCTACAAGCTTACAATGCTGTAGTGTTTTCATAAGGGGGGTGGGGGTTGGAGTACGCAGTGCAATGAGAAGCCCCACAAAAAAAACAAAGATTCCCCCCCCCGTATAGCCTTAACAGACTGTTGGGGGCAAGTGCTGTTACAGAGAGTAGCACCTATGACAGCCGCAACAGCACACGATGGGGTGGGGTTGCCAGCACCACGCCCGGCCGCCTTTGTCTCCCCAGTGGTGATGTTTTTACACACCGCTCCAGGTACTCATTTGAGGCCGAGTCGACCTAGGGGAGGCCCAAGGACCGGTGCAGATAATCGACGCCGGTGTTGGTGGCCGTGAGCGTGAATGGAGCCCGGGTCGCCGGGTTCGTAGCGCAGCGCTAGCAGACACGCCACCGCTTCCCGCACACACGAACGCACGCAAGGGGGAGAGACCGCACGGAGCCCTGACAGACGACAACTCTCAAGGAGGCACGGCACTCTCCGTACCGCGAGTGCCGCGAGGCATGGGGGCCTTCTGCATCTCGTGCCACAAGGCGGACTTTGTACGTGTACGTGACGCGAATCTGCGTGTGTGTGTGCGTGCGTATATCTTGTCTAGGGGAAACAAAGGCGGCCGGGTGTGGTGCTGGCCACCCACCCCTGTGAGCCGTGCCGGCCTTCGTAGACGCTACTCGCCAACAGCACTTGCCCCAACAGTCTGTCAAGGCATAGCTAACCGTGCTAATTGGAGGTGCGAAATATGCCTTGTTTTCTGTTTCCCGGTACGCGTGTATCCTGTGTATGACAAAGCCGTGTTTACTGTGTGTGTGTACAGTCCATTCTCCTGTAACGCCTTGTGTTTCACAAACGCGAACTGGATTAGAACCACTGGCGGAGCCAGTGGGGGGGGGGGGGGGGTGGCACGTTCCCCCCCAAGGATCATTGGGGTTTATTAGTAATAAATCGGCATTTTGCGACCCCCCACTGCCACTGTGTAGCATTTTATTACGTGCCAGGGACTCTATGAGATGATAGGACAATAGTCCGAGTCCATAATTGGCAATAAGTAACGGCAAAGCGGTTATAAGCGACTCACAGAATTGTGTGCAGTCGCGTCTACAGAGTCCACGACTTCCCTGAAGGCATCGACACCTTCAGTGAGCGCGATGCCGATCACTAACGACGCGGTTCGAATTCGACCCTCGATCGATTGCTGCGCCATCGCCGCACACGCGTCCAATAAGAAGCAAGGGACAAGTCTTTACTTACTAACAACTCCTCTATCCTTTTTCATTGCTGGAGGGGTTGCCACCCCCCCTCGTTGCCACCCCCCCTCCACCCCCCCCCCCCCCCGACCTGAAAATCCTGGCCCCGCCATTGATGAGAACGCGATGGATGTATCAGAGTGAACAGGTTTTCGATAGCGCGGATGCGAATTAAGATATGACGCGATTGAGCCAACGGAACTACGTCGCAGCGCCGTTGTAACAGCTGCCTCGGCGTAGCATTACGACAGACTCTCCGTGCACGCTGCGTGTCTGTACGCGTCCTCTACGTGTCCACGTGCACCGTGTGTGTCTCCGTGCACGCTGCGTGTCTGTACGCGTCCTCTACGTGTCCACGTGCACCGTGTGTGTCTCCGTGCACGCTGCGTGTCTGTACACGTCCTCTACGTGTCCACGTGCACCGCGTGCGTCTCCGTGCACGCTGCGTGTCTGTACGCGTCCTCTACGTGTCTACGTGCACCGTGTGCGTCTCCGTGCACGCTGCGTGTCTGTACGCGTCCTCTACGTGTCCACGTGCACCGTGTGTGTCTCCGTGCACGCTGCGTGTCTGTACGCGTCCTCTACGTGTCCACGTGCACCGTGTGTGTCTCCGTGCATGCTACGTGTCTGTACGCGTCCTCTACGTGTCCACGTGCACCGTGTGTGTCTCCGTGCATGCTACGTGTCTGTACGCGTCCTCTACATGTCCACGTGCACCGTGTGCGTCTCCGTGCATGCTACGTGTCTGTACGCGTGCCCTGCGTGTCTACGTGCACCGTGTGTGTGTGTGTGTGTGCGCGTGGTGTGTGTGTGTGTGTGTGCGCGCGTCTCTCTAGGCCCCACGAGAGACGAGTCCGTGCTGTGCCAGTGCGCGGTACAGCTCGTGCAGGTAGGTGAACACGCACTTCCAGTCGGGCTCTCCCATGCCCACCAGGTCCTCCACGTCCAGCAGGGGACAGCAGCCCACAAGCCGCCTACACACACACACACACAACGCAGAGCGCACACACAATCCCGTTTCTATTTCCGCGTTGAATGTTCGGGGTTTTTGTTGGGTTAGATCACGTGAATATCAGTGTCGTTAAACCCACCACCACCCGACACAGCCAAGGTTTGTCACTTAAACAAAAACATGCCAATGACTTCCTAGTTCAGCACACCGGTGTGTTGGAGAGTAAACGCACACCATGTTTTGCTTCGCATTAGAGGAAAAAAGACTATGTACGTATGTTGAAGATCTCTCGCACCGTACGTGGCCAACCCTGCTAATCGGAGGTGCGGGGGACGGGCAACAAACTCAACACAAAAAGCAGTTCGACAGAAATGAGTTTTCAATCTCGAAGATTTAAAAGTGCATGGCTCCAATTGGCTCCTTATATCGGAAAGAGAAACACAGAGACCCACAGAGACCTAGAAACCTATGTAGAACTATAGAGACCCACAGAAACCCAGAGACCCACTCATATGTATGTATGTAACCGTAATAATCGGAGTTGCGGTGGGCGGTAGTGTGGGGTGGTGTGTGGTGGTGGTGGTGTGTGGTGGGGTGTGGTGTGGTGTGGTGTGGGGTGGTTGGTGGGGTGGTGGGCCCACGCACTCGGCGGTGGAGAAGGCGAGCGTGAAGTTGTGACGGCGGTCGTGCGGCTCCAGGCGGGAGAAGTCGAACTCGTCAGGAAAGAAGTTGTGCACGAGGGCGCAGAAGGCGAGGCCGTCGCTCCAGCTGCTCGAGAGGTCACGCACGTCCACGTGCTGCACGCACGCACACGCATACGCGCACACACACGCACGTCCACGCGCTACATGCACGTCCACGCGCTACACGCCCGCACGTCCACGCACACACGCAGTCCACGCACGTCCACACACACACACGCATGTCCACGCACGTCCACACACACACACGCATGTCCACGGAGTCCACACACACACGCATGTCCATGTACGTCCACGCACGTCCACACACACGCACACGGCAGGATGCTGCTGGATGCTTCTAGACGCTATCCACGGCGCCTCAGTCTTTGTTCAGCCTGCGTTACACATCTAACGTGTTATTGCGGACTGTGCTTTACCCCCTATATTTTATATTATTTATTACAACACGATTTTTACGTGACGCAGTGTTCTTCAGGAACGCAACGACTACCACCACGTTACAGGAGAACAGACTGTGTTTGGTTCGATTCCCGACTCTGCGGGTGCCTTTCTGCGTGGAGTTTGCCTTCTGTTCTCCTCCCCGTGTTCTGCGTCGGCTTCCCTCCCATACTCTTCGGTTCTTTCGGTAAAGTCAAATTAAACAAATTAAATCACGTGACGTTTCGGGCGCAACACAAGCGTCTGCCATCAGGTGGGACAACCACAGCAAGAGACAATTGCTGAAGTGGGCAAAGTGGTTTTATTTTATACCTACGTCACTTTACCGAAAGAACCAAAGAGTATGGATCCCTGCAGTCACGAAAACTTCAAATCTAGATTTTTCCCTCCCATGGCCAAAAGCCATCACACAATGCAAACCGGTCCTGGGGCAAAATATCCCGGTGCTGATGAATAAATATCTGCAAATTGCAAAGTTGGGATGAAACGCAGCGGCAAGCATCGCCCCCCCTTACTCGCAGCCGACTATTCTCTCGGTGCTAAATTATTGTAATCGCAACTAAACAATTCATAATAAAGGTAAACAAAAACAATTTTGAGACCACTGAGCTACGTACATACATTTTCTAGGTAGATGTCGGAGTTAACCCGCATTTTATCCCACCGATTGTCAATTTGTGGTGTGCACGGTTGTACCGCTGGCGGTGGAAATTTGAGAAACATCATCCAGTGTTCGACTGCTTTTGCTGCTCAAGGAAGAAATTGAAGCCATGATTCCGAAGTCCGTTCTGCAAACCACTACTGCATAAACCACTACCGGATAAATCATCACAACACAAACCACCACAGCACAAATCAAGACAGCTAAATCCACTCCACTACAGCACACATATCCCCCATATAGCCTTGACCAGACTGTTGGTGCAAGTGCTGCTAGCGGGCACCTATAAAGGCCGGCACGGCACACGAGGGGGTAGGTGGCCAACACTACGACCCGGCCGCCTTTGTCTCCCCAGTGGCGATGTTCACACACCACACCAGGTACTCATTTGAGGCTGAGTCGCCCAAGGGGAGGCCCAGGACCGATTCAGATAATCGTCACTGGTGTTGGCCCCGAGCGGGAATCTAACTTGGGTTGCCGGGTTCATAGCAAAGCGCTACACTACCGCTCCCCAATTCGTGACACATGGTGTGACACAAAAGACAAAGTTAGCCTTTACAAACTGTTGGGTCAAGTGTTGTTAGTGAGCACCTATGAAGATGGTGTGACACACACACGCGCACAGTGTGACACACACACTTGGTGTGACACGCGCGCAAGCGGTGTGACAGACACACACTCACACACGGTGTGACATGCACACACACGCGGTGTGACATGCACACACACGCGGTGTGACATGCACACACACGCGGTGTGACATGCACACACACACGGTGTGACACACACACACACACGTGGTGTGACACTCACACACGCGGTGTGACACACACACACACACGCAGTGTGACATGCACACACACACGCGGTGTGACATGCACACACACGCGATGTCACATGCACACACACTCACGGTGTGACACACACACACACGCGCCGTGTGACACGCACACACTCGTACCTTGTAGCCACGCGTCTTGGAGCGGCACCATTCCAGCAGCCGCTGCTTCGCCTTCCCCACGCCGCCAACGCCGGCGGCCCCCCCGCCGCCTCCCGGAGTCCGTGGAGCCGGAGTTCCCTGCCTGGGGTCGCGCGCAAACAGCACACGGACCCCCCCACGGCTCAGCCTCACGCACACCGGCGGGGGCGGGGGGCTCACAATGGACCCTGCCAGACACTCCAAGTCGGCTCCGCTGAGCTCCTGCATGTGGCCACCTGGCTCAGAGGCACAGCCGGGGATACCTGGACCTCCTTCATAAGGTGGCGAGATGTTGGCTGCCTCGCCCGATACGCCGGAGGCCGCGAGTCTGGATCCGACACCGACGCCTGCTGCATACTTGGAGTTTGCGGTGTGTGTCTCTCTTCCCGTGGTCGCGTGGATTTTTCTCCACGCGACCACGGGGAGCTACGTCGCTCTTCTTTCAGAGGCGAACAACTCCCAGCCACCGTGGCGACCGTGACAGCCGAGCGTGACGACTGCGGCGCCGCCCTCCGCGTTGGCTCCCTTAACCTACGGGGGGTGGGGGAGTGGGGGGGGGAGCCGCTCTCACCACGCGCTCCGCCCTCCCAGCTTCTCCACCAGCGCCAACCGCGCCTGGCCTCCCGCGGGGGTCGCGACCTTCGGGGTCGCGAGGTCGCGCGACGGCCCAGCTCGACGGGGGGTCTCATCCTCGCGGTCAAACACACTGTGGGGGGGGGGGGGGGGGGCAGAGGGGGCGAGGTGAAGGTGAGTATGCCCATGGTAGCTCGAGAGTCAAATCAATCAGAACTGAGGCATTGGTGCTCTCATCTCTCATAGGGGTGCCATGGTGGCGAGATATATGCATGTGCTTGAACTTCTTTTGCACCGTATGTAGCCAACCGTGCTAATCGGAGATGTAACTGCCTCGTCCGGTATACAGGAGGCCGGGGGTTCGAACCCGACCCTGACGATGCCGATATATTTGGAGTTTGAATGTTTCTCTCTCCTCGTGGTCTCGTGGACTTTTCTCCTGGTCCTCTGGTTTCATTCCCCTCCACATTTAGAATCGACATCATGTGTTTGGAGTATTTGACTGCGATAAAATTTAACACGATAACCAACTTCGCTATATAACTCAGTGGGCCTTATTTGCTCAAATTAAACATAGTTTAGTTTTCCTGACTTGTCCACGCAGTGGTACTCATTTTATAGACCCGCCACCCCACCTTAGCCACGCATCATCATCATCATCACCTGCCGATCTTCTTCGCACCGGACCGTTCACCCAGAGTCGATGGTTTGGTAGTGGAGGTCGCGGTGGAGGTCGCGTTGGAGGCCGCGGTAGAGGCGATGACGCCTGAAACAATCGGAGGCAGGTGCAGTGAGAAGACTGACGGCCAACCCCCTCCTCTGAAACGAAGGTGACGCTACGGGCTACGCTACGGCACCTGGCTGGTGACGGCACAATCACACCGGTGTCACGCGCAAATGCAGTCAATCTTCCGCCCATCGCAGGGGCTTTTCCCATCGTGGAGTTGACCATTCCCGACAATTTCATTTAGGCACAGTTTTATGTAGAGCAGGGGTGGGGAACGTCCGGCCCTGCCAAGGCAACCGCAGGCGGGACTCGAAATTCAATAAATCTAGGAGCATCACACGCCTCACCAAAGAGAAGCAGTTCCAGCCATCACATTAGGGGTAAGTTAATGAAATGTTTGGCCAAATATGACGTACTCATTTTTAAGTTGATAATTTTGTATGGCCTGCAAATTATGTTATAAATATACAAAAGGCCCTTGGCAGAAAAAAATGGAGTGTCATATTACGAACCGTGAACCAAACCCTATTTTTCCCATTTGTCTTTGAGTTTGTGGATGCCACGAATAGGTGTGGAGCAGACAGGTGGGTGTGGAGACACGGGCTGGTGTGGACGAGACACGGTCTGGTGTAAAAGAGACACGGGCATTATCCCCACAAAAACAAGGCATCTCAATGTGGATTTTATGTCATCAATTACTGCACCCCCTCAACTCCCCATGAGTGATGGAGTGCAGCTGTGGAGAGAGTTGAGGAGTTCCAATACCCAGGTAGTGTGCTTATGACAAGTTCCGAATTGGCAGCAGAGGTCTCCGAATCAGCTGAGTAGCACTTTTCATCGGCTGTGTAACGCCTTGGGGAAGCTACCTGCCTGTCGCTGCATACGAAGTGCCGGGTTCTTCTCGGCCACAGTCATGCTATCCCTTCTTTATGCTTGAAAAACGTGGACCCCTTTTAAAGGAACATCTGCGCCGGGTCAGGCTGGCCTGCAATACATTCCATCCTGGCTTTAACACCAGGCTGGATTGTGTGAGCTCACAGATCCTTGAAAGATCTGGGCACAGTCCTCTGGCAGGCAAGGCTGCATTAGCTGGGTCATGCAGTCTGCATGCCCAGACAGTGCATGTCAAAGCAGCTTCTGTTTGGCCTGACAGAGGGGGCTAAATGGGCATAGCACGGCCTAGAGAAGAGATTGTCTGACGTGGTTCAGGAGGATATGGAGCTGAGTGGACTTGCTGAAGCCTGGTATCAGCGGCGTCAAGATCAGCCTCTATGGGGGAAGCTCGTGAAGGACGCTACTGGTAAGTTGGGAGGCAGTCGCCCTCCAACAACAACTGAGGGCAGGAGGAGTGACACTCACAACAACGAGCCAAGCTCAGGGGGGCTAAAACGCAGTGAGTTGGCAAAGTGGGGAGACCAGGTGGCGCATGTCAGCCATCACAGGCAGTTAACCCACAACACCTGAGTCTGTCCCATGACCTCTTGTCAGCGATCCTTCGACACTGGACATGGTCTGAAATTGCACCTCGCCTGGCACAAGGGCAGTGAAGACATCATCGCCACCAAGTTGCAAATGGCTGGCGTTGTGTTTGTGTGGCTGTTTGCATCCGAGTGACGGTGATTGGGTAAATGTGCGAGTGACCGGAAGTGATTGTGTGTCCGCGTGAATGTGAGTGATTGTGCGTCTTTGTTTAAGTGTCTGTGTGTCTGTTTGTGTGAGCGATTGAGTAACTGCGATTGGGCGAGTGGGCGAGTGGCTGTGCATTGCAGATGCACCTGCTGCAGGTGTGCGTAGGGGCTGTGCAGAGGAGACTTGGGGTGTCGAGGCGACACGGGCGGGTGCACAGGAGACACGGGCGGGTGTGGAGAAGACACGGGCGGGTGTGCAGGCGACACGGGCGGGTGTGGAGAAGACACGGGCGGGTGTGCAGGAGACACGGGCGGGTGCACAGGAGACACGGGCGGGTGTGGAGAAGACATGTGCGGGTGTAGAGGAGACACGGGCGGGTGTGCAGGAGACACGTGCTGGTGTAGAGGAGACACGGGTGGGCGTGGAGGAGACACGGGCTGGTGTGGACGGGACACGTGCTGGTGTAGAGGAGACACGGGCGGGCGTGGAGGAGACACGGGCTGGTGTGGACGAGACAGGGGTTGGTGTGGAGGAGACACGGGCTGGTGTGGAGGAGACACGGGCTGGTGTGGACGGTACACGTGTTGGTGTAGAGGAGACACGGGCGGGTGTGGAGGAGACACAGGCTGGTGTGGACGAGACAGGGGTTGGTGTGGAGGAGACACCGGCAGATGTAGAGGAGACGCTGGGTGCGGCGGAGATGCTGGGTGTGGAGTTGACGCTGGGCGTGGAGAAGGGGAGCAGCCCCGTGTGGGTGCTGTGCAAGGAGCTCCCAGATGCATGGCCAATCAACGTCCCCCGTGTCTCAGCTGCACCACATACACACACATTCACACACGCGTACGCAGTGCAAATGTAAAAGGGTTACAGGTGCAGCCCTGCAATTATTTGTTCACGTTGCTGTCGGGAAAGGTAAGTAATATAGAGGCCCCATGAAGGGTGAAAGGCCTAAGTCTCTCACGCTGGCCACATAATGGAAGTGCCCAGACTTTACTCCACCACACGCGGACATGCCGATTCGACCGCGGTGAACCCATTAACACTGCTGGGTGGTTAGAGGAGGTGGGGGGGGGGGGGGAGGGATTTAATAAATAATGCCCATTGTTATTAACTGCCGTGCCGGAAGATCAAATCCAACCGGCGACCTCTGGACTGCAACCCGAGCGTGCCAACCATTAACACCACAGTCGCGTCTAACACGGTGCACGTATCCATTGCAGAGGTTTCTTGGGTTAGATCACGTAGATATAAACGTGTCGTTAAACCTGCCACCACCCGGCACAGCCAGTTAGTAAGGTTCGCGTCAGATGGCACGGCCTTTCCGATTGGTGGAGATGTTCAAAGCATTGCGGGGGAGCTGCCGTTTTGCATCCGGGTGGGAAACGTCTTTGTTATGCTGCAAGTGGAACGCAGAAGCCACTGTGTGTCCATTCTTCCACAGTGGAGCAGCATTTGAAACCGTCAACGGTGGCAAGGAGATGTTAACTATCTCGCCCGGTATTTAATAGGAGGTCGTGGGTTCAATCGCAAACCCTAATGCCTGTTGTATATATGGAGTTCGCATGTTCTCCCTGCGGTTACATGGATTTTTCTCCGGGTCCTCCGTTTTTTTTTTCCTCTATTTCCAATCAACGTCACACGCGTTTTAGAGTATTTGGCTGCTATGAAAGTGCACATGATGATACGCCACTTCGTTGAGCTATCATTTGTGAAAAAGAGCTAATACAGCCGAGTGGGGCCTTACCTGGTCAAAATGAAAAATAGATTAATAGTTTTAAAAAATAGTTTAGCTTAGTGAAGTGCATCAGGGCATGCCAGGCGGACTGGTTGTCCCTGGATGGAGGAGGAAAGAGCGAGGAGGGAAGAGGGAGGAGGAAAGAGGGTGCTCTGCCTTCGCTGAATAAATCAATAAATGGTACAGGTGCCCCATTCAGGTGATGACTGACCACCTCAGCTGCCTGTAAGTGCATCTGGATGGGTACAACACCCATTTAAATGCCAACCTGAAAAACAATGGATCTGCCCGCAGCTGAAATATATATATATATACACCAGGTAAGGCCCCCACTGAGTTAAATAGCTATTTTTCAGAAGCGGCGGCCTGCCCACAAATGATAGCTCAACAAAGTGGATTCTCGCGTGGATTTTTATATCAGCCAAATACTCTCGAAACTAAACGATGTTTATTTTTCCAGGTAAAGCACCACTGAGATGTGTAGCTCTTTTTGAGAAGCGACCTGGCCCATCGCAAATGAGAGCTCAACAAAGCGGCTCGTCATCATCATCATCATCATCGCCGTGTGGACATTTATAGCAGCAGCCAAACACTCCAAACCGGGGGTCGGCAACCAAACACAACAAGAGCGGCCAATTTTTGTCGAATTCGGTAAAAAAAGCAACCCCTCAATATTGCAAGAGCCGCCGCAATGCACCGTGGTGAATGCGAGAGGCGGTGGTGGGCCTTCATAATGAACGTCACGAAACAGTCCCTTAGAGAGCCCGCCGCAAGCGGCTCCGGAGCCCGCAGGTTGCTGTACCCCTGCCCATGGTGAACTGGGCCATCTTCCATGGTGAACCGGACTCCCATGGTGAACTTGGGCAACTTCCATGGTGAACCGGACAATCATGGCAAAGAGGTCGGCAAATAAATTCCAAGAGCGGCCATTTTTTTTCCGAATTTCAAGAGCAGTCCCTTAAAGAGCCGCCAGTTGCTGACCGCTGCTCTTAGACACGTGACGTCGATTCTAAATATGTGGGGGGGGGGGGGGGGGAGGAAAACGGACCAATGGAACGGCTCATGGACACACTTCACGCGATTGGCTATTGCACCAAACACAATTCCGAGCTCCTCTTCCACTGTGAAAAAAAATAAAAACGCGTGCCTTGAAATTGACGGGTGCCCTTTTTGCAAGCACGGACATGTGTGCGAAGCCAGATTCAACGCACGTTTGTACGTACGTGTGTGTGTGTACGTGTTTAACTTCTTTCGCACCGTATTTAGCCAACCGTGCTAATTGGAGGTGCGATCCATACTTAGGCTTGCACCAAGCCTAAGTACAAGCTGAGATCCGACGTGCAACATCAACCACACCGCCAGATTTTGAGAAGCTGCTGTCGAATGTCCCAAGGGCATGTTCTCTCCGTGGTTGCGTGGATTTGTCTCCGGGTCCTCCAGTTTTTTCCCTCCACATTTATAAACACGCGTTTAGAGTATTTGGCAGCTATAAATTTCCACGTGATGAGCCACTTCGTTGAGCTATCATTTGTGGCCAGGTCACTTGTGACAAAAGAGCTGTACAGCTGCTTAGTGGGCCTTACCTGGTAAACAAATAATAATTATTTAGTTTTAACAATCGGATCGACTCCCTGCCCAGAGCCACAGCTCAAACCCCGCAGGATCTCAGAAGCGCAGGCTCGGTGACTCATGGGGAGCCAGGACCTCCTGCCTCCTCACTGACACACGGAGATCCAGGACCTCCTGGCTCACTGACTCACGGGTAGCCAGGGCTTCCTGCTTCCTCCTGAGCGCTCTCCGCGCCGCTCGGATCAGAAGCCTCTGCTCGCACTCCTGAGTCTGCTCCAGCTGTGAGAGAGGGGGTGGGGGGGGCGACACCACGGCTTTTATAAGAATGCGTTGACGTGGCCTTATAGCGGGAAGCGTACGCAGACTGCGTTTGTCTTGGCTGTGATCGAGTTGGCTGATTGATTCCTTCACGCATGTTGAGCACCCAGTTACGAGACAATGACTCTTTTTGTCTAATCTACATAGTGTTCAACCACTTTGTGTTTAGTGTTGTTGTCCTTTGCCCACAACTCCAATTAGCAAGGTTGGTACGTATGGTGGTACGAAAGAAGTTCAACACACATACATACACTGCCGGTCACAACCACACACTCACTCATACACAAATCCACTCACTCACTCACCCACCCACACCCTGAACCACTCAGTCACTCATACATACAAACACTCACCCACCAACCCACCCACCCACACATTTACCCACCCACCCACACCCTCAACTACTCACTCCGATTAACTCTACAAACACTCACCCACCCACCCACTCGCTCACACATACCCACCCATACACCCACTCACACATTTACTCACTCACTCCCTCACCCACCCACTCACTCACACTCCACCCATTCACTCCCCGACTCAAAGATGTAGGTCACCTCACGTCTCGTTCCTCGCAGTTGCTCCACGATGGAACTCCCTCCTAGCAGTCTCTTTCCTCCCACACCGAGCTCTTTTACAAAGATAGCCTTGCTCAAATCTTGAAACAAACTACAGGCGACCCCCGTACCTACGACCAAATTGATTCCTGGACGGTCGCAAGTCGAGCCATCGTAAGTTTCCCATAGGCGTAATGTTATACACTGGGGTTCTGTTCCTGGAAACCCATTACATACCATAAAAAAATACCTAAATTGGCAACAAAAATTTATGAAAATAACTCTAACAAACATTTATTGTAACTTAACACAACCTTTACAAACATTTCTATTCAGTAAGGCACTTATATTTCCCCTTCTCAGATGTAGCAAAATGCGAAGAAAAAAAAGCAGCAGCAAAATTTTAAGAAAATTGACAAAAAAGTGAAGGGCGTTGTGAAAGACGCCGCTGCGTTCGCCCTAGGCACAGCTGCAGCTTGACGGGCTACACTGTGCATACCCAAACGGAAGAGCAGCAAAGCAGCGCCATCAGGCGACGAGTCTGTGCACGCTATGCAATCGACTCGGCATCGGTAGCAGTCGTTAGGCGTTTGTTGCTGGCCGCGTGGCGTGTTAAGCCTGTGCTTTGCTACTGTGATAAAATAACTTGGGCAACACGCGTGCACGATATATAAACGAGACTATTTTTATTTCACCAGGTAGGGCTGAGCTATATATATATAGCTCTTTTTGAGAAGCGACCTGGCTATCACAAATTATATCTCAACGAAGTGACTCATCATCAAGGGGGAATCTATAACAGCAGCCAAATTGATCTAAACGCGTGATGTTGATTCTAAACGTGGAGGGAAATACTGGAGGACCCAGAGAAAATTCCACGTTATCACGGGCAGAACACGCAAAGTCCAAATATACAGGGCAACTCGGGTCACCGGGTTCGAAGGGCAGCACCCTAACCACTTTGCTAACGCTCCCCCATGCACACACGCGCGTGCATATCCCGTGGAATCTACACCACAAATATGGCACAGAGGGCAGCGGTTTGCGCCTCCTCAAAATCCACACAACCACAGGGAGAGAGAGAAACACGCCAACTCAAAATATACAGCAGGCGTCAGGGTCAGGATTGAACCCACGACCTCCTGTATACCAAGCGAGGTAGCTAACATCTCCGAGTCAACATGGCACCACCGTACATATACGTGGGAAGCCAACACTCACCATGGCTGTGAGCGCGTCCTCATCCTCCACCTGGCTCAGTCGAGCCAGCGAGGCTCCTCCCGACTGCTGCTCCTCCGTCCCCGCTCCCCTGGCTCCCGGGGCCCCGCTCCGAGCCGGCGTCGTGTCGCTGCGGGGACCGCGATCCCCATCCCCGCTCCCTCCCCGCCTGCTCCCTCCATTACTGCCCGCTCGGTCCGGCCCGGACCCCACGTTCCCCTCCTCGTGCGACCGGAGGAGCCGGTGAAGATCGGCGGACGAGGAGCATCCACTCCCCCCGTCCAACTCCTCCGGCTCCTGCGAGCTTGTGGAGACGGTGGACTCCTCCTCCTGCTGCTGCTGCTGCTGCTGCTTAGCGGTCGAGTGTTCATCCTCCTCCGCCCTCCGTGCCGCACGTTCCTGCGCCCCGCGAAACGCCGCGCGTCTCGCAGTCGCGCTCGCCGCCGTGCGCTCCTTCCACGCACGGGCAAACGTGCGCTCCTCCCCTTTGTTAGTCGCGTGTTCCCACTCCCACTCTGTGCCGGAGGCCGCGGGTTCCTCCACTCTCTGCGAGGCCGCGGGTTCCATCACTCTCTGCGAGGCCGCGGGTTCCCCCACTCTCTGCGAGGCCGTGCGTTCTCCCACTCTCTGCGAGGCCGCCGGTTCCACCACTCTCTGCGAGGCCGCGGGTTCCTCCACTCTCTGCGAGGCCACGGGTTCCTCCACTCTCTGCGAGGCCATGCGTTCCACCACTCTCTGCGAGGCCGCGGGTTCCTCCACTCTCTGCGAGGGCGCGGGTTCCACCACTCTCTGCGAGGCCGTGCGTTCCCCCACTCTCTGCGAGGCCGTGCGTTCTCCCACTCTCTGCGAGGCCGCGGGTTCCTCCACTCTCTGCGAGGGCGCGGGTTCCACCACTCTCTGCGAGGCCGTGCGTTCCCCCACTCTCTGCGAGGCCGTGCGTTCCTCCACTCTCTGCGAGGCCGTGCGTTCTCCCACTCTCTGCGAGGCCGCGGGTTCCTCCACTCTCTGCGAGGGCGCGGGTTCCACCACTCTCTGCGAGGCCGTGCGTTCTCCCACTCTCTGCGAGGCCGTGCGTTCCCCCACTCTCTGCGAGGGCGCGGGTTCCACCACTCTCTGCGAGGCCGTGCGTTCTCCCACTCTCTGCGAGGCCGCGGGTTCCTCCACTCTCTGCGAGGCCGTGCGTTCCCCCACTCTCTGCGAGGCCGTGCGTTCCCCCACTCTCTGCGAGGCCGTGCGTTCCTCCTCCTCCGCATGCTCCTGCGCCCCGCGGAAGGCCGCGCGCTGCTCCCGCGTGCTCGTGCGCTCCCTCACCGCACGCGTGAACGTGCGCGCCCCAACGCTCTTGGCGGGCGAGGCCTCCGCGGCGGCGCCGTGTTCCCGCCACGCGGCCCCGGCCGTGCGCTCCTCTTCCTCCTCCGCCCCGTTTGCGAGGGGGGCGGCCGTGGCGGCGCTGCGTTGCCGCCCCGCGCTCGTAGACGCCAGCTCCCGGCCCGCTCTCTCGGCCCACCGCTCCTCCCTCCTGACGAGCGAGGAGGCTGCGCGCTCCTTGGGCGGGCCCGGCGCGGCGTCTCCCATCGCGCCCTCGGCTTTGCCGACGTCGCGACGCGGTGGGGAGGGAGATCCCTGCCGCTGCTCCTGTTGCTGCTCCTGTTGCTGCTCCTGTTGCTGCTCCTGCCGTTGCCGCCGGGACGCGCGATGACCCACGGGCAACACCGGGGTGCCGGTGCTCGGCCAGAGATTCACGCTTAGGGCTTGACACGGAGCCCGCAGGGCGGCGGGCGCGGCGTCGGTGGCGTCACAGAACTGGCGCGCGCGCTCACGTACGGACAGCAGCAGCGGGTGCGGGGTGGAGCCTGCACGAGAGGGGGTGAGGAAGAGGAGGCGGCAGTAGACATGGCTCGCGGTCACAGGACAGCAACACCCCCAGGGGGTTTCATGGAAAAATAAATCGCCCGGCCAGGGCCTGCGAAGACGATGGCTACCCTGTGGCAGCCGTCAGAGCGGCACTGCTACGGCAGCGGTGGCCGATGATGCGAGCGATTCAGATTAAGATACTGGGGGTTTTTGGAAGTTCATCAACGCGTTGAATCTTGAAGTTGAAAAAAGTTACATGCGCTACAGCGGCTCACAGTATTGGACGGAACTGCTTTATAGGACGGCGGAGGTTGTGAATACGTCTGCAAATAAATAAAAAATCGGCGGAGGATCTTTTTTCACCGGATTGCAATTATATCTGTAGCAATAATAATAATAAACGCAAATTATAAACGCTCGCATATTTCGTGAATCAAATGTAATGTTTGATCGAGAACTCGGAGGTGCGGAGAGCCAGGGCTCAAAGCCCCTCTCTCTTCAGCTCGCTTGAACATGCGAGAGCCTGAACGGGAGCAAACCTGAACATGTGAGACCACGGGGAGAAAGACACGCAAACTCCAAATATGCTGCAGACGTCAGGGTCGGGATCAAACCCATAACCTCCTGTATACCAGGCGAGGTAGTTAACATCTAGCCACCGTGGTGCTTTGCACCACCCCACACGCGAACCGCCCATTACAGATGGAACTCGGTTGTCCCCATTTGTACGGCGGCGGCTGCTGCTGCTGCTGCTGCTGCTGGGTGGAGGACAGAGGCGGCGAAGAGAGGAAGGGATTTGAGAAACTTGTGCCACTGATTCAATCGCCGTGCCGGGAGACGGAGGGGCCCGCGTGCCTCTGTGCGCACTGCGAAGCGTGCAGGCGGACCTGGCCGCTGTCGCGAGAGCTGGCGACGCTGGGTGAGACCGTGGCATCTCAGGGGAGACGGCAGGAAGGGTGTGGTGGGGGTGGTGGTGGGGGTGGGGGTGGTGGTGGTGGGGGTGGTGGTGGTGGTGGGGGTGGTGGTGGTGGGGGTGGTGGTGGTGGGGGTGGTGGTGGGGGTGGTGGTGGTGGGGGTGATGGTGGTGGTGGGGGTGATGGTGGTGGTAGGGGTGGTGGTGGTGGGGGTGATGGTGGTGGTGGTGGTGGGGGTGATGGTGGTGGTGGGGGTGATGGTGGTGGTGGGGGTGGTGGTGGTGGGGGTGGGGGTGGTGGTGGGGGTGGTTGTGGTGGTCGGGGTGGTGGTGGTGGTGGTGGAGGTGGTGGGGGTGGTGGTGGTCGGGGTGGTGGTGGGTGGTGGTGGTGGTGGGGGTGATGGTGGTGGTGGGGGTGATGGTGGTGGTGGGGGTGGTGGTGGTGGGGGTGATGGTGGTGGTGGTGGTGGGGGTGATGGTGGTGGTGGGGGTGGTGGTGGTGGGGGTGATGGTGGTGGTGAGGGTGGTGGTGGTGGCGGGGGTGGTGGTGGTGGTCGGGGTGGTGGTGGTGGGGGTGGTGGTGGTGGGGGTGGTGGTGGTGGGTGGGGGGGGACTGGAAGTGCGGCTTCAGTGGCTCCACGCGATCGACGGAAGAGGAGGAGGAAGGAGGACCGGCGCCACCAGGAACAAGACAAACAAACAGGACGCGGTTTCGGCGCTGTGAACGATCACTCTGGGAGTGCCGTGTGCCCGGCTATATTTAATGCTGTGCAGGGGTTAGCGGCAGGGCAGAGGATCTGCACGTCGATTAGCGGGATGAGATCAAACGACATTGGCAGGAGAACCTATGGCCTTGCGGTAGAATTATAATCTGCAAGCATCTTGGCCACACTAACCGGTGAACTGGTCTGGAGCCTCTCCTAGGTTAACTCAGCCTTCAATGAGTACCCAGTGCAGTGTGTAAACATCAGCACTGAGGAGACAGAGGCGGCCGCGAGTGGCGTTTGCTGGCCACACCACCCCCTTGTTCCCCATGATGGCCTTCAGATGCTCGTGAACAGCACCTGCCCCATTAGAATGTTCAAGGCTATAAGAGACGTTTTGTCTCTGTTCAACAAGGTGCTATATTGTGTGCTGTGCGCGTGCTGTCTCCCTGCTGTACTGTGCTGTGTGTGCCGTGCGTGTGCCGTGCTGTGTCTCCGTGTCACATCGGCCGCGTACTGTGCGTGTACTGTACGTGTACTGTGCGTGTGCTGTGCCCGTGCTGTGTCCGTGCTGTGTCCGTGCTGTGTCTGTGCGTGTGATGTGTCTGTGTTCGTGCTGTGTCTCCGTGCTGTACCGGTCATGTGTGTGTGTGCTGTACTTGTACTGTGCGTGTGCTGTGCGTGTACTGTGCGTGTACTGTGCATGTGCTGTGCCCATGCTGTGCGTGTGCTGTGCGTGTACTGTGCGTGTGCTGTGCCCGTGCTGTGCGTGTGCTGTGTCTGTGTTCGTGCTGTACCGGCCATGTGTGTGTGCTGTGCGTGTACTGTGCGTGTGCTGTGCCCATGCTGTGTCTGTGCTGTGCCCGTGCTGTGTCTGTGCTGTGCGTGTGCGCCGTGTGTCCGTGCCGTACCGGCTGTGCTGCGTCGCTGCCCCCGTGCCGGTGTTGCCGAGCTTCCATCTGAGGCGGCGGAGGCGGCGCCGCGTCCCCGCTGGCTCACGGAGCCAGGGGAGGGGGCACAAGGGGAAGGGAATCCGTGGGCGGTGTTACAGAGGCAGAGCACAACAACAACAACAATAAGGGCGGTGGTGGCTAGATGTTAACCACCTCGCCAGGTATGCGGGAGGTCGTGGGTTCGATCTCTACCCTGACGATGCCTGCTGCTGCTGCTGCTGTATATTTGGAGTTTGCGTGTCTCTCTCTCCCTGTGGTCGCGTGGATTTTTATCCCGGGTCCTCCGGTTTTCCCCTCCACAATTAGAATCAACGACACACGTTTACAGTATTTGGCTGCTACTATAAATTTCCACATGATGATGATGATGAGCCACTTCGTTGAGCTATCATCTGTGATCACCTACGTGACTTTACCGAATAGAACCAAAGCGTATAGAGGGAGACTTCTCTGGAGGCAACACGTTGATATCGATAACAGCTTAACACAAAGGGGTTACGGCCAGTTCGACCCGACATCCTACGGAGGTATGTCCTCCACACTTGCGTGTCCTCCACACTGGTGGAGTAGCTCACTAAGGCTCCTCCGGCGAGCGGGACCTAGAGAGGATATTCTGACCCCGACCCAGCCAAGGTCCTCGGGTCCGGCCCCGGCTCCAGGTCTTCAGGGTGGCTTCTTCTGGAAGATTTTGCTGTTTTTTCGTGCATTTTTTCTGTTTGCGCATAGTCACTTTAAGATGTTTTTCTCGTTCGTGTTTTTGTTTTTTTTTGTTTGTTGCGGTTGCGCCCGATTCAAGAGCCGAACGGCTCGCAGGGCTGTACCAAAATAAATGAAACTGAAATGAAAAAAACTGAAACTGAGTGGACAACTCCCGGACGCGTTCGGGGGTCCGGCTCTTAGACACGGTCCCCAGCTCACTCCGAGGGACCTGGAGTGGGACGTCTTCCCCCAACCTCCCCTTCCTGGGGGTCTGGGGTCCGCACCCTTGGTCACGATGCTCCCTGGGGGTTACCTCGGCCCAACGGCCCGGCTTCATCTATCCGGCTTCAGCCTCTCTTCCGCCCCCCTGTTGACACAGGGCCGGTACTACCGGCTAAGAGAGTAGTGGCGATCAACGCATCGTGCCCAACAATGCCACGACAAGTACAAGGGTGGCAGCGGCACCGCGGTGCCACACCATTCGGGCATTCTCACAGCAGCGAGCGACGCGGGCGCCTCTATGTGGAGCTTGCGCAGTGTGTTCTGCTATAACGCCGTGCGTTTTTTTTTTATCCCACAAATAGGATTATGAACGTGTCGGGGAACGCATTTTTTGTAAGGCAGATGCGAATTGTGATATACGACTCGATCGAGCGAACAGAACTCCGTCGCAGCGCGAGTAGGAACAGGCGGTTGCAATACGGCTGCCTCGGTGTGGAATCATCACACCACGAGGCATTGGGATGCTGCTGGATGCTTCGAGATGCTACCCACACGTCTCAGTCTTTGTCCAGTCTACATACGCATCTCACGTGTTGCCACCGACTGTGCTTTGCCCCTATATTATTTATTATAAAGCGATTTTTCCATAACGCGGTGTCCTTCAGGGATGCAACTACTGCGTTATAGGAGAACCAGACCACATTGTCCCCCTGTTCTGCAGTGTGAGTGATGTTGGGGCCACCGCGGTGGCGAGATGTTAACTACCTCGCCTGGTATACAGGAGGTCGTTGGTTCGATCCTAACCCTGACGCCTGTATATGTGGAGTCTGCGTGTTCTCCCCGTGGTCGCGTGGATTTTTTCTCCGGGTCCTCCGGTTTTTCCCTCCACATTTAAAAAAGGTGTGTTTAGAGTATTCGGCTGCTATACATTAACACGTGATACGCCACTTCATTGAGCTATCGTTTGTGGCCAGGTCGCTTCTGAAAAAGAGCAATTTAGCTCGGTGGCGCCTTACCTGGTAAAATAAAAATTATTCAGTTTAGCTGAGAGTGAGCGCTAACTGTGTCCGTCCAGTGCTCGCCGAGCGGCATTGGCGCCCGGTTGCTGAACAAATCCATGACAAGGTCGTGCTCTCATTATACCGCAATACCTCGCCAATCTCGTGAAGCAGCATGAACCGCCATGCAAACTCCGGTGATCCTCACGGCAGCGGCTTTTGGCTAGCCGTCGAACAAAGACGGCCACTGCATCGCGCGCTTTCAGATGCCCTTTTGCGGCCCGCCTGGAACGCTCTTCCTTCTGATATATTAGGAAGCAAATGGAGCTATGCACTTTTAAATGATCATTTAGATTGTAAACTCATTTCTTAAGAATGTATTTTTGTGTTCTAGTTTGTTGTCCTTCCCCTGCACACTCCGATTAGTGCGGTCGGCTATGTACGGTGCAAAAGAAGTTGAGCATACATACATACTCTGAGTGAGTGAGTGCGATTGTGAGGGTGTGTGTGTGTGGAGCGGTGGTGCAACAGTTAGCGTGCTGCACTACGAACCTGGCCACCCAAGTTCGATTCCTGGTCACGGCCAACACTAGTGGCGATTATCTGAACTGGTCATGGGCCTCTGCTAGGTCGACTCAAATGAGTACCTAGTGCGATGTGTAAATGTCTCCACTGGGGAGACAAAGGCGGGTGGACGTGGTGCTGGCCACCGACCCGTTCGCGTAATGTCCCGGCCTTCACAGATGCTGCTCGCTAGCAGCACTTGCCCCAACAGTCTGTTTAGGCTATACGGGGGATCTCCGTCTCTGTAGTAGGAGTGAGTGGCGTTTGTATGCTCTTCCCCTGTTCTGTATTGGTTTCCTCCGGATGCTCCAATTTCCTCCCAAAGCTAAAAGAAAAAGACACCGCAACATATTCTTGTGTAATGACAGGGTGCCACCTGTCGGCCTGAAGGGGGAAATCGTGGTTATGGGCATGTTACGTAATGTCTAATTACGAGGGAGGCATATCTGAGGTAAAGGTGAAAGGCGGAGTCAGTCGGGAAGCTCTGGGAACCTGCTCGAAGGTTCTGGAAGGGGGCGTGGCCGGAGGCGGGGCTTGGTCACGCCAGAGGTTCGGTGCTGTTGCGGGTCCTAGTTCCTGGCTGCGTCGCCGCTCGCCGTCATCTCTCTACATCGTTCGGCAACGTGGCCGATCTTCTGCAAGGCTCTTGTGGTGCCACAGCAGTGAAGCCGCTCCGTCGGAGCCGTGCCTGCAACGCCACCACGGGAGAGCGTCCGGGCCGACGCTGCTTCTCCCTCACCACCCCCCAAATGAGCACACACAACACACAAACCCCCCACGTAGGACCTCGTGGGGAAGTCACCTGGCCTCCAGGTTTTCACCCAGGGGCCCTCTTCGTAGGGACATCCCCCCCGGTTTACTGGGGTCAGGGAATTGGCTGACTTCTCCCGGGTTGAATTACACCGCGGAGCCGTGAATTGACGTGCAATTGCATGGTCATGACAAGGCGACTCAGTCACCGCGGTTAGGTCCACACGAGCACCAGGGGAAGCATCCGATTGGCCGGAAAAGTACGCTTGCACGCCGTGGCCAATGGCAACGGCCCAACGGCGGCCCCGTTGATGGGTAGAGCGGGAAGCGGACGTCTGTGAAGGCACCGAGGCGGGTGCACCAATGGCGGTGTGGTATCGCGGGTTAGCCGGGCAGACCTTTGATGTAGAGAGAGATAAAATGGGAGAGGAGAGAGACGATGGGAATTCGCGTTCTCCTCAAGCGAACGATCGGAGCAGTCAGCTTGCCGGCCACTGGGTCGTCCGTGTGACGAGTCTCAGCGAAGCCAGGCCCGCTCCGCGCAAGAACCTCGGGCAGCCTCATCCCCCCGCGACGGCCCACGCACCCGAGGCGAAACACGAGTACGAAAGAGAGAGTGGGGATTTAACCGTAAAAGCCTAGGGAGTTTCATTCCAAGGGGACGAGGTAGATCGGGTTTAGACCATCGGGAGATAGGTTAGACTTGCTCTGCTGACTCGGACTGACACGGGTAATAGTAGCTCGCAGACACGCCGGGAATAAATCGTCAGTGATCAATAAACCTTGTCGTGTGGTTTCTGCGAGTATGGAACGGGCGCATGGTGGTGCGAGTCCGCTCGTCGTGGTACGGGGATTTGCGCGCCCGACCGGGATTCCTGCATCGTTGTACCCTGTGTTTGCGCACGAGTGTGTATTTACCCACGTGTTTGCGCTCTCCCCTGCGTGTAACTCGTGGTTAGCGTGAGCGTGTGGCGAGGGGCGGCGGACCTGTACAGGGGCACGTGAGGTTACTCATGCGCCCTTGTGTTCAACGTGTGCGTGAGGTAGACGGGCGGCGTGCACGCGAGATTACCCATACGGCCTGTGTTAAGCGTGTGCCCGCGGTGAGCGACGGTGGACTCGCCTGGGTACACGTGGGATTATTCATACAGCCCTTTAAATAATCTCCGAGACAACCGCCCAATCGGCTACGCGTGTAAGAGTGACGTCCCTGCCCTCTGATCCCCGACCCTCCGTCCCGCGCGTGCGATTGGTGTGTCGCCCTAAGACCGACTCCGAATCCCCGCCCCGCAGCCCTTTAAACAATCTCCATTGCCCGCCCTCGGTGGCAACGCGTGTGCGAAGGACGTTATTGCCCTCTGACCCCTGACCCCCGGTTCAGCGCGTGCGAGGGGTGCGCGGGGTTGTGTGAATTGAAACGTCGCGTTTGAGTGGCTGAGAAACGACGGATTGACTCCAGGCAGCCGTGCGCCAGCCCCGAGCTATGCCCCCCAAACAAAACCCGCAGACCCGAGGGGCTGCGGCGCGAGGAGGGGAGCCGGGGAGCGGCAGCCCTCTCCCCACGAGCGAGGAGTTGGATAGTGGCGGCTCTCACACGAGCGAGCAGCCCGGAACCTGCAGCCCTCCCGAGATCAACCCTCCCCCGGAGGGGGAGCCGGGGGCCCGCGTCCCTCACTCTCATCGTCGCCATCGCTGCGCTAGTCAGACAGCTGTGTAGTTGGACGCCGGCGATGGGGTTGTGTAGAAGGGTCGGCTATGTGTAGCTACGTAGAACGTTACATCGATGTATCGCCCAGTCTTGTGCTTAAAGTGTGAGAATAAATAAGAAGCCTTCTACGCGACGTGTCTCGGAAGTCGCTCACTACACATGTACGTTTAACTTCCTTCGCACCGTACTTGTAACTGGTAATGGCCACAAAAGCACTCCCAGTGCTGAAAAACTCACCTGCAAATTTTGAATTTGGATTACACAGAACAGCAGCAACATCTCCCCATCACTGTGAAAGAACTTGGCAGGGCTCTCCTGTAAATTACTCTTGAGGGTCAGTGAGGTTTCCCTGGGTAAACGAGCTGGATAATAATTATTATTCAGGGCGATTATAACCACCCTGGGTGATTGTGCCCGACTGTCAGATCTGGGAATTTTCATTTTTTTGTATTTTATTGAGCTATGTAGCTCTTGTTCAGAAGTGACCCTGGCCAACAACAAAGTGGCTCATCATCAGATGGAAATTTATAGGAGCAGCCAAATACTCTAAACACGTGATGTTGATTCTAAATGTTGAGTGAAAAACTGGCGGCCCCGGAGAAAAATCCACTCGACCACGAGGAGAACATGCAAACCCCAAATACACAGCAGGCGTCAGGGTCGGGATCGAACCAACGACCTCTCGCATACCAGGCAAGGGAGATGACATCGCCACTGCGGAGCCTGCCTGCTCAGCGGGAAGCTGAGTGAGTAGATGTGAGCGAGTTGACCATGTGACTGCTTCTCCATGTAATACCGCAACACAGCGTACCACACCACAGCACACCACACAGTAAAACACCACACTGCGTCTCACCTGCACCACACCGCACCATGCAGCACCACACCACACCACGTCTCACGCGTACCACACCGCACCACACCACACTGCACCACACCTCACCGCGTCTCACCCGTACCACACCACACCACAGTGCCTCACCCGTACCACACCGCACCACACTGCGTCTCACACACACCACACTGCGTCTCACCCGCACCACACTGTGTTTCACCCGTACCACACCGCACCACACCGCACCGCGTCTCACCCGCACCGCTGCCGCGCCGTCCTCGTCTCCGTTCCCACTCGTGTCTCCGCTGTCCACCTCGGCCACACTCCCCCCCGCCTGGCCCCCACCCCTCACCCCCAACCGGGAGCGGCCCTCCCAGCCCCTCTCCCTCCTGCAGCCGCCCCCCTCCCTCCGCACCAGGCCAAGTGCTGCACCCCTCCTCGCCGCCCCACATCCTTCCTCTCCTCCGACGGCTCCTCCTCGCTCTCCTCCCTCGCCTCCATCCTCCGCCTCCTCCTTCCTCTTGGCACCACCCAAACTCAGGACGTCGTTCCCTCTCTCGCGCTTCACTCTGCTGCTACTCCTCCGCCCCGCGTCACCCCTCTCCCGCTTCTTCTTCTTCTTCTTCTTCCCCTCCCGGGCGCTGCCTCCCTCCTCTCCCATCCCAGCACCCGCAGCCAACAACCCTCGCTCGTCCTCTTTTTCACTTCCTCCACCACCTTCCCCTCCATCGCTCGCGGGCTCCTCCCGCCCTCGTCCCGGCTTCCCGCCGCCCCTGCCGGCCGCCCCTTCATCTCCCTCTCCTCCCCGCGGCCTCGCGCCGGCGTGGAGATCCGCCTCGGGCTCGCGGCGGCCCCTGTGCTCCGCCGGCCGCCCGCCCGCAACGCCCCGCGGCAGCTGCCGCTCGGCCCTCTCTGGCGCCGCGCAATCCCCGTGGCGTTTGGAGGTGGAGTCGCCGCGCCCCACTCGGGCCCCCGGGGTCCCGTCCACCTCTCCCTGCCCTTGGCAGGCCCCGAGGGCCTCCGCCACGCGGGCCCTGAGAGATGCGCGCGAGAAACCTGGGGGAGGGGTGCCGTGTATTGCGTGCCGCCGGTGTTATGGTGCAAGCAAAAAAAATTATTCGCCAAATTCGGGAAAAATAACATTGCAAAAGTACACAATTGGGCACCTCCAATTAGTACGCATGGCTACGTACAGCGCGAAAGATGTTCAACATATATTAACACACAGAGAAGCAATCATCGGGCCCCCTACTGACAAACGTATGCACACTTGCGGCCCGGGTGCTGAGTCACCTTGTGCCATACAGGACCAGCTGCCACTGGGGGATACCCTTGCAGGCTACGTCTGTGAAACACAGCAGTGTCTACCGTCGTAATAAACGGATAGGGACAATTGTAATTGCGCGCCGTACTGACAGCGCACAGGTGATCCAATAGGAAAGCTCCGTGGTTACGACTCATAACTGGCTTCCTTTGGGTAAGGTGACTGTGGAGGTCCGTCAATGTCTACTTCGAACCTTAACCCTCCCAAAGGCCCCACGAAGCCAACCAAATCAAGCTGCCAACATGGCCACGGGTGCCAATCCATTTGGGTTATCGGCAAAAAGTCCAAAGGATTGTTGAGACGGCAACATTTTGGCAGGTTAATATTTTGATCGCTTACTCTTTGGTTCTTTCGGCAAAGTCACGTAGGTATAAAATAAAATAAATCACGACGTTTTGGGCGCAACACAAGCGTCCGTCATCAGGTGGGAAAGCATGGTCTGCTGCGGAGGCAAACTGCTTTAAAAGGTTTGAAATGGGTGTAGCCCAAGGGTCCTAAAGTGACCTGGGCTAGTGATGTTAATGTGAGAAATTAGCATGTAACTGTAAGATAACAGGAGAGCAGCCTCCTGGACGAGGGCACGGAAGTGGCTATGTTAATGTGAGAGATTAGCATGATGTTAATGTGAGAGAAATCCAAGAGAGAGGCATAGAGAGAGACACAGAGAGTCGGAAATGAGCAATCATTGGAAGGACGTTATTAACCAGGTAATGTCTTAACTGACTGTGGTGTTTCCATCCTACCAGCCTATGTCAGCTGTTATTTCCAATGTTAACTAGCTCGCCTGGTATACAGGCCATATTTGGAGTTTGTATGTTTTCCCCATGGTCGAATGGATTTTTCTCCGGTTCTTCCAGTTTTTCCCGCCACATTCAGAATCAATATCAGGTGTTCAGAGCATTTTGGCTGCAATAAATTTCCACGTGACGATGATAAGCCACTTCGTTGGGCAGTCATTTGTGATAGGCAGGTCGCTTCTGAAAAAGTGCTGAATAGCTCAGTGGCCCTTACCTGGTAAAATAAAAAAAAAAGTTTAATTTACTTGGTTTTAGTTTAGATCTTAGGGTCACGGTAGTTTAATCAGGGTAGTTTACGTAACTTATTAACTATAAGTAAAATATTACGTCCGAAACAAAAGGTATAAAACATTGCTATTATTATTATTTCCACGTCGAGCTGCGTTTGCATCACAGCCACCTGGAAGAACCGTCACAGCCCACCGGTGGTACCGGCTGACCACACTTTGAGAACCACCGCTCTAGATTATCGCTGTGATTACAGATTCCATTGGGACGTGGTGGTTCCAGGGGACCACACCTTGAGAACCACCGCTCTACATTATCACTGTGATTACGGATTCCATTGGGACGTGGTGGTTCCAGGGGACCACACCTTGAGGACCACGGCTCTAGATTATCGCTGTGATTACAGATTCCATTGGGACATGGTGGTTCCAGCGGACCACACCTTGAGAACCACCGCTCTAGATTATCGCTGTGATTACGAATTCCATTGGGACGTGGTGGTTCCAGCGGACCACACCTTGAGAACCACCGCTCTACATTATCACTGTGATTACGGATTCCATTGGGACGTGGTGGTTCCAGCGGACCACACCTTGAGGACCACCGCTCTAGATTATCGCTGTGATTACAGATTCGGATGGGACGTGATGTTCCGTGCACCACACCCTGAGAACCAATGCAGTAGATTATCGTTGTAGTTACGAATTCTGATGGGACGTGGTGGTCTGTGCACCACACCTGCAGAACCACCGCACTAGATTATTGTTGTAGTACGGATTCCAATGAGATGTGGCGGTCCGGGTGACCACACCTTGAGAAGCACCGCTTGAGATTATCATTGTGTTAAGGATTCCGATGGGACGTTGTGCGAGGTGGTGGAGGTAGGTGCACCTGTTGCGGGCATCTCGTCATGGCACTGCTTGCGGATGGCAGCGCGGATGAGCCGCCGCTCCTCGTAGGAGCTTGCAGACAGCAGCTGCCCGGGGGGGGGTGGGGGGGGGGAGGACCACACGAGCGTCAGTCAGGTCGGACAATCTCTTTGCATGTCAGAACCGCTACTACGAGGCCTGCACCAGCGTTACCTCTGGCCTCGCCCTGCCGAGGCATTATTCAGCACGCCCCCCCCCCCCCCCCCGCCCTCAGTTGGCCAAGTAAGGTGCGAAAGAAGTTCAACACGCATGCATATATAGGGTGGCGGTAACTTGGGAAGGCCTTTGTCCAGGAGCGGACACACCATGGCCGATAACGACGAGCTTTATATGGGAGTGCAGTGGCGCCGCAGGGGTTAGCGCAACTGCGCTATGAACCCACGAACCGAGTTTGATGTATGAAACTCATTGGTGGACTGATTGTTGCATGACCATGGTGGCGAAATGTTAACTACCTTGCCTGGTACACAGGAGGTCGTGGGTTCAAGCCCGACCCTGACACCTGCTGTATTTTTGGAGTTTTCTGTGTCTCTCTAACTGGTCGCGTTGATTTTTCTCCGGGCCCTACGGTTTTTCCCTCCATATTTCGAATCAACGTGCGTTTGGAGTGTTTGGCTACTATCAATTTACACGTGATGGTGAGCCACTTTTCGTTGAGCTATCATTTTGTGGCTTCTGAAAAACAGCGACCGGGCCCCTCAGTGGAGCCTTACCTGGCAAAATAAGTCTTTAAATCGTTTTAAAGTGAGAGGTGGCAACCGCTTGGGAAGGGAGGTCTATCGCCATAGCGGTGGGTCGATCGCGACATCAACGATGAGACTGTAGATCGATGGCGATGATAATGCAGATGCGAGTGCTGCGACTCGCTCTCCTGGAGTGACTCGAGTGCCAGGCAACATCTGCACAGCGACGTCCTCCTCCTCCTCCTCCTCGTGCGCACCTGCGCCGCATCAATACTTAATGTGGCCATTGTCGGAGCGGGCATGGGTGTGTGAGACCGGCTCGCCCCTTCCATACCACCCCCTCTCCCCCCCCCCCCCCCCCCCCACCCACCATGTGTGCGTGTATGTAAGTACGTGGAACTTCTTTCGCACCGTACGTAACACAACCGTGATCATCGGAGGCACGGCGGGGGAAGGGGGCGGAAGTTCAGCAAACTAACGCTCAGAGAAGCGGCTCTAAAAGAAATGGGTTTTCACTCTCGCTCAACACCTCAGCGCCCCGTGCACAGTGGAACGCCGCCGCTCCGCTTCCAACGCGGCGCCACTGACGGGTGGGGGGGGCCGACGACTCTCCCATCGATCGTTGCTCGACGCGACACGAGCGCGCGCCCCCGCTCCGCGAGAAGCGGCGCGCTCGCAAAATAATAATGTGCCGCTCGGCTTGCGTCCAAGCCAGGAAAGTCTCACCGGCAAGTGTCGCACGTACGCGTGTACGCCGGACTTCTTCCGCACCAGCGCGTAGCACAACCGCGCAAATCGGAGGCGTGGCAGGGGATGGGGGAAGCACAACAGACTAGCACACGAAAGGCGATTCTAAAGAAATGAGTTCAAATTTAATGTAGTTGCGTATTGTATAGCAGTGTAGTGCACATGGCATGCTGCAGTAGCGGCCACCCTCACAACGTCATTGGCAATCTCCCTTGCGTTTTAGCCAGGAGAGCCTCACCACCCAGTGTCGTACGTTTCACGAACGTTGCATAGGGCGCAACACATAGAGGCAAGCACTGCCACTATTACACCAGGGGGTTCTCTCATACAGGGCGTGTGACGTATGTTGAACTTCTTTCGCACCGTACGTAGTACAACCGCGCTAAATCAGAGGTGCGGGGGTGGGGTGGGGGGGAAGGGCAACAAGCTAAACACACAAAGCAGAGGATCAAGACTCTGTTGCAGGAGGGTCGGTGCCGGTTACATTGTATGGGTATTTTTTTTTTTAGCTATGGGGAGGAAACTGGGGAGGAAACTCATGCAGGACAGTGGGAGAAACGTGTAAACTTAGACAGTCTCACATGCGCACACTGACACAATCGCACTCTGTAGAATAGTGGGAGAATGTACAAATGCCTCGAAGAAAGGCGCCCGAGTCAGTTGTTGCAGTAGGGAGCGATGTTGCTGTTGCTGCTGGGTCTAATCCCAATTAAGTTATTGCAGGCAATTTTTCAGCTTTGGAATGTTGTTTGGGCTAATACCAGTTGCATTTGGGTTTTTTTAGCTATGGGAGGAGACCGGAGAACCCGGAGCAAACCCATGCAAAACAGAGAGAAAACATACAAACTCTACTCACTCAATCACACTCTGTAAAACAGGGGGAAACCATACAAACCCCACTCACTCACTCTGTAGAACAGGGGGAGATCACACAAACTCCACTCACTCACTCTGTAGACCAGGGGTAGATCATACAAACTCTGCTCACTCACTCTGCAAACCAGGGGGAGATCACACAAACTCCACTCACTCACTCTGTAGACCAGGGGGAGATCATACAAACTCTGCTCACTCACTCTGTAGAACAGGGGGAGATCATACAAACTCCACTCACTCACTCTGTAGAACAGGGGGAGATCATACAAACTCTGCTCACTCACTCTGCAGACCAGGGGGAGATCACACAAACTCTGCTCACTCACTCTGCAGACCAGGGGGAGATCATACAAACTCTGCTCACTCACTCTGTAGACCAGGGGGAGATCACACAAACTCTGCTCACTCACTCTGCAGACCAGGGGGAGATCATACAAACTCTGCTCACTCACTCTGCAGACCAGGGGGAGATCATACAAACTCCACTCACTCACTCTGCAGACCAGGGGGAGATCATACAAACTCTGCTCACTCACTCTGCAGACCAGGGGGAGATCATACAAACTCTGCTCACTCACTCTGCAGACCAGGGGGAGATCATACAAACTCTGCTCACTCACTCTGCAGACCAGGGGGAGATCATACAAACTCCACTAACTCACTCTGTAGAAAAGGAGGTCATACAAACTCCACTCACTCTGTAGAACAGGGGGAGATCACACAAACTCCACTCACTCTGTAGACCAGGGGGAGATCACACAAACTCTGCTCACTCACTCACTAGACCATGGGGAGATCACACAAACTCTGCTCACTCACTCTGCAGACCAGGGGGAGATCACACAAACTCTGCTCACTCACTCTGTAGAACAGGGAGAGATCATACAAACTCCACTCACTCACTCTGTAGACCAGGGGGAGATCATACAAACTCTGCTCACTCACTCACTAGACCAGGGGGAGATCATACAAACTCTGCTCACTCACTCTGTAGAACAGGGAGAGATCATACAAACTCCACTCACTCACTCTGTAGACCAGGGGGAGATCATACAAACTCTGCTCACTCACTCTGCAGACCAGGGGGAGATCATACAAACGCCACTCACTCTGTGGACCAGGGGGAGATCACACAAACTCTGCTCACTCACTCTGCAGACCAGGGGGAGATCATACAAACGCCACTCACTCACTCTGTAGAACAGGGGGAGATCATACAAACTCTGCTCACTCACTCTGCAGACCAGGGGGAGATCACACAAACTCTGCTCACTCACTCTGCAGACCAGGGGGAGATCATACAAACGCCACTCAATCACTCTAACTATGCAGACTGGCGTGGGTGACCGGCATGGGTGTCCGACTCCTGAGTGACCGGCTCCGGGATGACCTCGGTGGGTGGGGGTGAGAGTTGGTGAGCGAACTCACCAGGGTGGTGAGCTTCAGCAGATCCTTCTCGCACTCGAGCCTCTCCCCGAGCGGCAAACATCCGTCCCCTTCCTGCCCACTCACCCGCATCCTGGCCCGGCGACACAAAGACAAAGATCCCCCATGTGGACAGGACAAGACTGTTGGGGAAAGTGCTGTTAAGCGAGCTAAACTAAAAACTCAACAATTTTTTTTTATTTTACCAGGTAATGCCCACCGAGCTGCGTAGCTCATTTTCAGAAGCGACCTGGCGACAAATGACAGCTCAACAAAGTAGCTTATCGTCATCACGTGGGAATTCAGAGACGCCAAATACTCTAAACACACGTGACGTTGATTCTGAACGTGGAGAAAAATCCACGCGACCGCGGGGAGAGAAAAACACCGCAAACTCCAAATATACAGCAGCAGGCGTCAGAGTTGGGATCGAACCAACGACCTCCTGTATACCAAGCGAGGTAGTTAACATCTCATAGCCACTACGGCGCCCCTTGAACGCCAGAATAGCATAATAAGGGGTGGTGTGGCAAGCACCATCCCCGGGCCGAGTTGACCTCGGGGAGACCCAGGACTGGCTCGGATATCACTCGCCACCGATGTCAGCCGTGGCTGGGAATCAAGTACGCCGACCGCTGCGCCATCACTCGTCACATATAGAGATTAAGACCCCCCCGTATAGCCTTAACAGACTGTTGGGGCAAGTGCTGTTAGCGAGCACCTTTGAAGGGCGGCACGGCACACCAGGGGGTGGGGTGGCCAGCACAACGCCCGGCCGCCTTTGTCTCCCCAGTGGCGATGTTTATACACACTGCACCAGGTACTCCTTAGAGGCTGAGTCGACCTAGGGGAGGCCCAGGACCGGTTCAGATAATCGTCACTGGTGTTGGCCATGAGCGGCAATCGAACTAATTTCACAGGGTACGAAGCACAGCGCACTGACCGCTACACCATGCAGAACAGGGAGAGAACACACAAACGCCACACAGAAAGGTATCCGAGTTGGGAATCTAACCCCGGCCCTTCGTGCTGCGAGACCAAAGTGTAACCACTGCACTGCAAATCTGCTGCCCAGCATGCAAACACAGCAGGTGAACACGAACTGACGACTCGACTGATGAACATTACATTAAAGAGTGAACGAGAAGATGAAGAGATAAATCCATCAACACATGAACAAGTGGACGAACACACGTAGGCAAACAGACGGACGAATGGGCCGACGAACGCATGGACCAAGCGGACAGACCGAAAGGACAAATGTGCAGATGGGCGGACGAACGAACGGGCCGACGAATCGATGGACTAACGGACGTGAGGACGGAGGCAGGCTTGCCGGAGGCCACGTACCTCTCCGTCCGCCGCGGGTACACCGACTGCAGTGCCGTCGCGACACCGGCGCACAGAGCTCCCTCCCCCCTACCCCTCCCTCCTCCCCCTGCCCCATTCACCACCATGCAGCACGCAGCAACACTGGGGGGCGGGGGTCGATGGCAGGCACAGGTGTTCTCCACACCACCCCCCTCACCCCTCCTCACCACGCTCACCCCTCCCCAGGGATTGTGTCGACCCGTGCAGCTCGCTCCCCACTCACCACAACCCTTAAACAACACACAATCTCACACCCAGTGCAGGGGGCGGGAGGAGCCTCCCTCTTCCTCACCCAGGGTCGCACGTCCTTGGACTCTCACACTCCTTGGACTCTCACACTTGGTGGTCACAGTCACACAGGATTTATATTATGAGACCTCCTTAGCCAGTAACAAGATATGGTAATAGGTTTTACCCTTTTAATTGGCACAAAAACTGACACCTTTATTCAAGGCATCATGTTTGCAATAACCACAACACAAGCAGTCAAAATGCAAACAAAAGAGTCAAAATGCAAACAAAAGAGACTCTTTTGTTTGCATTTTGACTGCTTGTGTTGTGGTTATTGCAAACATGATACCTTGAATAAAGGTGTCAGTTTTGTGCCAGTTAAAAGGGTAAAACCTATTACTGTAAGTCACACAGGACTCTCACACTCAGCCTTGGTGGTGACCAAGTCACACAGGATCCTCACACTCAGCCTTGGTAGTGACCAAGTCACACAGGACTCTCACACTCAGCCTTGGTGGTGACCAAGTCACACACGACTCTCACTCAGCCTTGGTAGTGACCAAGTCACACACGACTCTCACACTCAGCCTTGGTGGTGACCAAGTCACACAGGACTCTCACACTCAGCCTTGGTGGTGACCAAGTCACACAGGACTCTCACACTCAGCCTTGGTGGTGACCAAGTCACACAGGACTCTCACACTCAGCCTTGATGGTGACCAAGTCACACAGGACTCTCACACTCAGCCTTGGTGGTGACCAAGTCACACACGACTCTCACACTCAGCCTTGGTGGTGACCAAGTCACACAGGACTCTCACACTCAGCCTTGGTGGTGACCAAGTCACACAGGACTCTCACACTCAGCCTTGGTGGTGACCAAGTCACACACGACTCTCACACTCAGCCTTGGTAGTAACCAAGTCACACAGGACTCTCACACTTAGCCTTGGTGGTGACCAAGTCACACACGACTCTCACACTCAGCCTTGGTGGTGACCAAGTCACACAGGACTCTCACACTCAGCCTTGATGGTGACCAAGTCACACAGGACTCTCACACTCAGCCTTGGTAGTGACCAAGTCACACAGGACTCTCACACTCAGCCTTGGTGGTGACCAAGTCACACAGGACCCTCACACTCAGCCTTGGTAGTAACCAAGTCACACACGACTCTCACACTCAGCCTTGGTGGTGACCAAGTCACACAGGACTCTCACACTCAGCCTTGGTAGTAACCAAGTCACACAGGACTCTCACACTTAGCCTTGGTGGTGACCAAGTCACACACGACTCTCACACTCAGCCTTGGTGGTGACCAAGTCACACAGGACTCTCACACTCAGCCTTGATGGTGACCAAGTCACACAGGACTCTCACACTCAGCCTTGGTAGTAACCAAGTCACACAGGACTCTCACACTTAGCCTTGGTGGTGACCAAGTCACACACGACTCTCACACTCAGCCTTGGTGGTGACCAAGTCACACAGGACTCTCACACTCAGCCTTGATGGTGACCAAGTCACACAGGACTCTCACACTCAGCCTTGGTAGTGACCAAGTCACACAGGACTCTCACACTCAGCCTTGGTGGTGACCAAGTCACACAGGACCCTCACACTCAGCCTTGGTAGTAACCAAGTCACACACGACTCTCACACTCAGCCTTGGTGGTGACCAAGTCACACAGGACTCTCACACTCAGCCTTGGTGGTACCCAAGTCACACACGACTCTCACACTTAGCCTTGATGGTGACCAAGTCACACACGACTCTCACACTCAGCCTTGGTGGCGACCAAGTCACACACGACTCTCACACTCAGTCTTGGTAGTGACCAAGTCACACAGGACTCTCTCACTCAGCCTTGGTGGTGACCAAGTCACACAGGACTCTCACACTCAGCCTTGGTGGTGACCAAGTCACACAGGACTCTCACACTTAGCCTTGATGGTGACCAAGTCACACACGACTCTCACACTCAGCCTTGGTGGCGACCAAGTCACACACGACTCTCACACTCAGTCTTGGTAGTGACCAAGTCACACAGGACTCTCTCACTCAGCCTTGGTGGTGACCAAGTCACACAGGACTCTCACACTCAGCCTTGGTGGTAACCAAGTCACACACGACTCTCACACTCAGCCTTGGTGGTAACCAAGTCATACAAGACTCTCACACTCAGCCTTGGTGGTGACCAAGTCACACAGGACTCTCACACTCAGCCTTGGTGGTGACCAAGTCACACACGACTCTCACACTCAGCCTTGGTGGTGACCAAGTCACACACGACTCTCACACTCAGCCTTGGTGGTAACCAAGTCACACACGACTCTCACACTCAGCCTTGGTGGTAACCAAGTCATACAGGACTCTCACACTCAGCCTTGGTGGTGACCAAGTCACACAGGACTCTCACACTCAGCCTTGGTGGTGACCAAGTCACACACGACTCTCACACTCAGCCTTGGTGGTGACCAAGTCACACAGGACTCTCACACTCAGCTTTGGTAGTGACCAAGTCACACAGGACTCTCACACTCAGCCTTGATGGTGACCAAGTCACACAGGACTCTCACACTCAGCCTTGGTGGTGACCAAGTCACACACGACTCTCACACTCAGCCTTGGTAGTAACCAAGTCACACAGGATTCTCACACTCAGCCTTGGTGGTGACCAAGTCACACACGACTCTCACACTCAGCCTTGATGGTGACCAAGTCACACAGGACTCTCACACTCAGCCTTGGTGGTGACCAAGTCACACACGACTCTCACACTCAGCCTTGGTAGTAACCAAGTCACACAGGATTCTCACACTCAGCCTTGGTGGTGACCAAGTCACACACGACTCTCACACTCAGCCTTGATGGTGACCAAGTCACACAGGACTCTCACACTCAGCCTTGGTAGTGACCAAGTCACACAGGTCTCTCACACTCAGCCTTGGTGGTGACCAAGTCACACACGACTCTCACACTCAGCCTTGGTGGCGACCAAGTCACACACGACTCTCACACTCAGTCTTGGTAGTGACCAAGTCACACAGGACTCTCTCACTCAGCCTTGGTGGTGACCAAGTCACACAGGACTCTCACACTCAGCCTTGGTGGTGACCAAGTCACACAGGACTCTCACACTCAGCCTTGGTGGTGACCAAGTCACACACGACTCTCACACTCAGCCTTGGTGGTGACCAAGTCACACACGACTCTCACATTCAGCCTTGATGGTGACCAAGTCACACAGGACTCTCACACTCAGCCTTGGTAGTGACCAAGTCACACAGGACTCTCACACTCAGCCTTGGTGGTGACCAAGTCACACAGGACCCTCACACTCAGCCTTGGTAGTAACCAAGTCACACACGACTCTCACACTCAGCCTTGGTGGTGACCAAGTCACACAGGACTCTCACACTCAGCCTTGGTGGTACCCAAGTCACACACGACTCTCACACTTAGCCTTGATGGTGACCAAGTCACACACGACTCTCACACTCAGCCTTGGTGGCGACCAAGTCACACACGACTCTCACACTCAGTCTTGGTAGTGACCAAGTCACACAGGACTCTCTCACTCAGCCTTGGTGGTGACCAAGTCACACAGGACTCTCACACTCAGCCTTGGTGGTGACCAAGTCACACAGGACTCTCACACTTAGCCTTGATGGTGACCAAGTCACACACGACTCTCACACTCAGCCTTGGTGGCGACCAAGTCACACACGACTCTCACACTCAGTCTTGGTAGTGACCAAGTCACACAGGACTCTCTCACTCAGCCTTGGTGGTGACCAAGTCACACAGGACACTCACACTCAGCCTTGGTGGTAACCAAGTCACACACGACTCTCACACTCAGCCTTGGTGGTAACCAAGTCATACAAGACTCTCACACTCAGCCTTGGTGGTGACCAAGTCACACAGGACTCTCACACTCAGCCTTGGTGGTGACCAAGTCACACACGACTCTCACACTCAGCCTTGGTGGTGACCAAGTCACACACGACTCTCACACTCAGCCTTGGTGGTAACCAAGTCACACACGACTCTCACACTCAGCCTTGGTGGTAACCAAGTCATACAGGACTCTCACACTCAGCCTTGGTGGTGACCAAGTCACACAGGACTCTCACACTCAGCCTTGGTGGTGACCAAGTCACACACGACTCTCACACTCAGCCTTGGTGGTGACCAAGTCACACAGGACTCTCACACTCAGCTTTGGTAGTGACCAAGTCACACAGGACTCTCACACTCAGCCTTGATGGTGACCAAGTCACACAGGACTCTCACACTCAGCCTTGGTGGTGACCAAGTCACACACGACTCTCACACTCAGCCTTGGTAGTAACCAAGTCACACAGGATTCTCACACTCAGCCTTGGTGGTGACCAAGTCACACACGACTCTCACACTCAGCCTTGATGGTGACCAAGTCACACAGGACTCTCACACTCAGCCTTGGTAGTGACCAAGTCACACAGGTCTCTCACACTCAGCCTTGGTGGTGACCAAGTCACACAGGACTCTCACACTTAGCCTTGATGGTGACCAAGTCACACACGACTCTCACACTCAGCCTTGGTGGCGACCAAGTCACACACGACTCTCACACTCAGTCTTGGTAGTGACCAAGTCACACAGGACTCTCTCACTCAGCCTTGGTGGTGACCAAGTCACACAGGACTCTCACACTCAGCCTTGGTGGTGACCAAGTCACACAGGACTCTCACACTCAGCCTTGGTGGTGACCAAGTCACACACGACTCTCACACTCAGCCTTGGTGGTGACCAAGTCACACACGACTCTCACATTCAGCCTTGATGGTGACCAAGTCACACAGGACTCTCACACTCAGCCTTGGTGGTGACCAAGTCACACAGGACTCTCACACTCAGCCTTGGTGGTGACCAAGTCACACACAACTCTCACACTCAGCCCTGATGGTGACCAAGTCACACACGACTCTCACACTCAGCCTTGATGGTGACCAAGTCACACAGGACTCTCACACTCAGCCTTGATGGTGACCAAGTCACACACGACTCACACTTAGCCTTGATGGTGACCAAGTCACACAGGACTCTCACACTCAGCCTTGGTGGTGACCAAGTCACACACGACTCTCACACTCAGCCTTGATGGTGACCAAGTCACACAGGACTCTCACACTCAGCCTTGGTAGTAACCAAGTCACACAGGACTCTCACACTCAGCCTTGATGGTGACCAAGTCACACACGACTCTCACACTCAGCCTTGATGGTGACCAAGTCACACAGGACTCTCACACTCAGCCTTGGTGGTGACCAAGTCACACAGGACTCTCACACTCAGCCTTGGTGGTGACCAAGTCACACACGACTCTCACACTCAGCCTTGGTAGTAACCAAGTCACACAGGATTCTCACACTCAGCCTTGGTGGTGACCAAGTCACACACGACTCTCACACTCAGCCTTGATGGTGACCAAGTCACACAGGACTCTCACACTCAGCCTTGGTAGTGACCAAGTCACACAGGTCTCTCACACTCAGCCTTGGTGGTGACCAAGTCACACAGGACTCTCACACTTAGCCTTGATGGTGACCAAGTCACACACGACTCTCACACTCAGCCTTGGTGGCGACCAAGTCACACACGACTCTCACACTCAGTCTTGGTAGTGACCAAGTCACACAGGACTCTCTCACTCAGCCTTGGTGGTGACCAAGTCACACAGGACTCTCACACTCAGCCTTGGTGGTGACCAAGTCACACAGGACTCTCACACTCAGCCTTGGTGGTGACCAAGTCACACACGACTCTCACACTCAGCCTTGGTGGTGACCAAGTCACACACGACTCTCACACTCAGCCTTGATGGTGACCAAGTCACACAGGACTCTCACACTCAGCCTTGGTGGTGACCAAGTCACACAGGACCCTCACACTCAGCCTTGGTGGTGACCAAGTCACACACAACTCTCACACTCAGCCCTGATGGTGACCAAGTCACACACGACTCTCACACTCAGCCTTGATGGTGACCAAGTCACACAGGACTCTCACACTCAGCCTTGATGGTGACCAAGTCACACACGACTCACACTTAGCCTTGATGGTGACCAAGTCACACAGGACTCTCACACTCAGCCTTGGTGGTGACCAAGTCACACACGACTCTCACACTCAGCCTTGATGGTGACCAAGTCACACAGGACTCTCACACTCAGCCTTGGTAGTAACCAAGTCACACAGGACTCTCACACTCAGCCTTGATGGTGACCAAGTCACACACGACTCTCACACTCAGCCTTGATGGTGACCAAGTCACACAGGACTCTCACACTCAGCCTTGGTGGTGACCAAGTCACACAGGACTCTCACACTCAGCCTTGGTGGTGACCAAGTCACACACGACTCTCACACTCAGCCTTGATGGTGACCAAGTCACACAGGACTCTCACATTGAGCCTTGGTGGTGACCAAGTCACACACGACCCTCACACTCAGCCTTGATGGTGACCAAGTCACACAGGACTCTCACACTCAGCCTTGGTGGTGACCAAGTCACACACGACCCTCACACTCAGCCTTGATGGTGACCAAGTCACACAGGACTCTCACACTCAGCCTTGGTGGTAACCAAGTCACACAGGACTCTCACACTCAGCCTTGGTGGTGACCAAGTCACACAGGACTCTCACACTCAGCCTTGGTGGTGACCAAGTCACACAGGACTCTCACACTCAGCCTTGGTAGTGACCAAGTCACACAGGACACTCACACTCAGCCTTGGTGGTGACCAAGTCACACAGGACTCTCACACTCAGCCTTGGTAGTGACCAAGTCACACAGGACTCTCACACTCAGCCTTGGTGGTGACCAAGTCACACACGACTCTCACACTCAGCCTTGGTGGTGACCAAGTCACACAGGACTCTCACACTCAGCCTTAGTGGTGACCAAGTCACACACGACGCTCACACTCAGCCTTGGTAGTGACCAAGTCACACAGGACTCTCACACTTAGCCTTGGTGGTGACCAAGTCACACACGACTCTCACACTCAGCCTTGGTGGTGACCAAGTCACACACGACTCTCACACTCAGCCTTGGTAGTGACCAAGTCACACAGGACTCTCACACTCAGCCTTAGTGGTGACCAAGTCACACACGACTCTCACACTCAGCCTTGATGGTGACCAAGTCACACAGGACTCTCACACTCAGCCTTGGTGGTGACCAAGTCACACACGACTCTCACACTCAGCCTTGATGGTGACCAAGTCACACACGACTCTCACACTCAGCCTTGGTAGTGACCAAGTCACACAGGACTCTCACACTTAGCCTTGATGGTGACCAAGTCACACACGACTCTCTCACTCATCCTTGGTGGTGACCAAGTCACACACGACTCTCACACTCAGCCTTGGTAGTAACCAAGTCACACACGTCTCTCACACTCAGCCTTGATGGTGACCAAGTCACACACGACTCTCACACTTAGCCTTGGTGGTAACCAAGTCACACAGGACTCTCACACTCAGCCTTGGTGGTGACCAAGTCACACAGGACTCTCACACTCAGCCTTGGTGGTGACCAAGTCACACACGACTCTCACACTCAGCCTTGATGGTGACCAAGTCACACACGACACTCACACTCAGCCTTGGTGGTGACCAAGTCACACAGGACTCTCACACTCAGCCTTGGTAGTGACGAAGTCACACAGGACTCTCACACTCAGCCTTGGTGGTGACCAAGTCACACAGGACTCTCACACTCAGCCTTGGTGGTGACCAAGTCACACACGACTCTCACACTCAGCCTTGGTGGTGACCAAGCCACACACGACTCTCACACTCAGCCTTGGTGGTGACCAAGTCACACACGACTCTCACACTCAGCCTTGGTGGTGACCAAGACACACACGACTCTCACACTCAGCCTTGGTAGTGACCAAGTCACACAGGACTCTCACACTCAGCCCAGATGGTGATCAAGTCACACAGGACTCTCACACTCAGCCTTGGTAGTGACCAAGTCACACAGGACTCTCACACTCAGCCCTGATGGTGACCAAGTCACACAGGACTCTCACACTCAGCCTTGGTAGTGACCAAGACACACAGGACTCTCACACTCAGCCTTGGTGGTGACCAAGTCACACACGACTCTCACACTCAGCCTTGGTGGTGACCAAGTCACACACGACTCTCACACTAAGCCTTGGTGGTGACCAAGTCACACACGACTCTCACACTCAGCCTTGGTAGTAACCAAGTCACACACGACTCTCACACTCAGCCTTGGTGGTAACCGGGTCACAACATTTACAATTCGAGTACTCCAATTGTAGATGTTGCAATGGGTTTACTCTCCAACACAACGGTGTGCTGAACTAGTAGCGAATTGGCAGGTTTTGTTTACGTGACAAACCTTACTATACGGCTGTGTCGGGTGGTGACAAGTTTAACTAAACATTTATATTTTCGGGCTCTAACTAACAAACCTCTTTCATGGATATTTTTGTTTTACCAGGTAAGGCCCACTGAGCTATGTAGCTCTTTTTCAGAAGCAAACCTGGCTATCACAAATTACAGCTCAACAAAGTGGCTTATCGTGTGGGAATGCATAGCAACAGCCAAATACTCTAAAACGCGTGACGTTGATTCTAAATGTGGAGGGAAAACCGGAGGGACCCGGAGAAAAATCCCTGCGACCACGCGGAAAGAGAGACACGCAAACTCCACATATACAGGAAGCGTCAGGAACAGGATCGAACCCACGGTCTCCTGTATACCAGGCGAGGTAGTTAACATTTTGCCACCGGGGCACTCACTCTGCAGAGCAGGGGGAGAACATGCAAACTCCATGTAGAGAGGCGCCAAAGTTGGGAATTCAATCCAAGCACCACTTGCTGTGAGGCACAAGTGTTACTACTGTGCTACCCTACCACAGATATGTGAAACACCAACCATTCTATATTTATTTTCCCTTTCAGGGTCAGCATTACTGAGGAATGCGATCGTGAGCCACTGTCAATCCAGTCTCATGGAGACAGCGCGAGAGACACATTTGCAGTTAGACTCAGCTCTCCTTTGGCGAGGGCGAAAACCTGCTGGTCTCTCTGGACTCTCTCTCTCTTGGTGATAAACTCGGGGTGGGATAGTGGTGGTGGCGAGCCTACGGCCTACGGCTTCACGTTGAACGGCCCGCGGAAAACATGCGAGGCCCGTCACCACATTGCAGCGTCCCTGCAAACGATCATGATCCATCACTGCACGCAGCATCTTCAGCCGCACTAATCAGCCACTAAAAGGGGTGAATATATACACGGAAACACTCGATGTCGAAACGCTGCTGTGACTCGTCAGGGTTAGTTATAGGGTTAGTTAGGGTTAAGGGTTAGGTTAGTATAAATGTTGGGGTTAGGTTAAGGCCATTATTTTTTCACATTCAAGAGAGGACTCCCATTTAGGCACACAGAACTTCGAAGTTGAATACGGCTGAGAAGTGCCCCAAGTGTCATCGCATAGAAACAAATGGGGCCTGGTTGTGCAGGCTTCCACTATGTAAACGTATTCTTTAATAACTCCAAAATTCAACATCGCTGTGTTTACAATCATATCGCGCGCACCAGTCTTTCAAGTAGTTCTGAGCCAAAGGTCGTGATAAATCACACACAAAGTGCTTTGCACAAATTAACCGCAATACCTCGCTGAGCTCTTCAAGGAGCACAAACCATCACGCGAACCCCGGTCATCCTCAAAGCGGCTTTTGGCTAGCCGTCGGACAAAGACGGTCACCGCATCGCGCGCTTTCCAGATGCGCTCCTGCTAGCGTCTGCATCGCTCTTCCTTCCGATTGAAAACTAATTTCTTTAGAACTGCTTTTTCCGTTCAGTTTGTTGTCCTTCCTCCGTACTTCCGATTAGCAGGGTTGGTTATGTTCGGTGCCGAAGGGCGATCCGGACATCCGCAGAAGCGCATCTGAAATCGGCGTCAAGGTATAGTGCTTCATTTGTGGCAAGTCCTATTTGTCCATCAGCAAGGGGCAGGAATTACCAGCCGCCACGTGACAAGACACGGCTCTCATTCGTCCGTCCACCACGGACGCACGGGGAACTCGCGAGCCAAAAGAAAAATCACCTGCTGTCGTTTTCCTTGTTTTCCGGACGGAATCTCTTGGCCTCACAATACGGCATGTCCTCCATTTCTGCTGCACGCACACACACGGGCAATACGGGATGTTACAAACAGGGGGAGAACATACACACTCACACATTCACTCTGCAGGGCAGGGGGAGAACACTCAAACTCTCACTCGCACACTCACTCTGCAGAGCAGGGGGGGAACATACAAACTCCCACTCACACACTCACTCTGAAACTCAAAAGATCCTCCACGTAGCCTTCAGCAAAGTGTCAGGGAAAGTGCAACATACCCGGCCACCTTTGTCTCCCCAGTGGTAATGTTTACACACCGCACCAGTACTCACTGAAGGCTGAAAAAACCTAGGGGAGGCCAATGACCGGTTCAAATATTCGTCACTTTGTTATTGGTCGTGAACAGGAATAGATCTTGGGTCGCCGGGTTTGTCACGCAGGGCACTAACCACTGTGCCACCGCTCCACACACTAACCACTGCATAGACATACAAAGATCCCCCATATAGCCTTGTAACAGACTGTTTGGACAAGTTATGTTAGAGAGTATCTAGCAAGGCCAGCACAGAACACAAGAGGTTGGGTGGCCAACACCACGTCCAGCCTCCTTTGTCTCCCCAGTGATGACGTTTACACACCACAACAGGTACTCATTTGATGCCAAGTCGAACTAGAGGAAGCGTAGAACCGGTTCAGGTAATGAGGCACTGTGGCGGCGAGATGTCATCTCCCTCGCCTGGTATTTCAGGAGGCCGTGGGTTTGATCGCGATCCTGACACCTATATATTTGGAGTTTGCATGTTCTCCCGGTGTTCGCATGGATTTTTCTCCGAGTCCACCACTTTTTCCCTCCACATTTAGAAACATGCGTTTAGAGTAATTGGCTACTATGGATTTCCACGTGATAAGCCACTTCGTTGAGCTATCGTTTGTGGCCAAGTTGCTTCTGAAAAAGAGCTAAATAGCTCGGTGGGCCTTATCTGGTAAAATAAAACGTTTAGTTTAGTTTTAGACAATCCATCACTGGTGTTGGCCATGAGCGGGAATAGAACTCGGGTCGCCGGACTCGTAGCGCAGACAATAGTGTTACACACACATACGTAAAGACAAAGATCCCCGCCCCTGCATAGGTAGCTATTATTCAAGCTGTTGGAGAAAGTGCTGCTAGCAACAAGCACGCCACCATCTCCCTCAGTGCGCTCGCACAGCGCACGAGAGAGGGTGGTGCGGCGAGCACCGAGTCTGGCCGGCAGTGCCAGTGTTTGAGACAGCGCACTGATGAGGCTGATGTGAAGGTACGGGAGGGCTTGCTGTTGGCAGGGGCTCATGAGACAGACCCAGGTGCTAATTGGTTAAATACAGTACACCTGTTTTCTCCCCCCATTATACATCCCACTGCCATGGCACTTTGGTCTGTCCCGTGACCTCCTGCCGGCGGGCGTTCGACATTCCACGCGACCTTAACGTGCACATAGCCTGGCACAAGTGCCGCGGTGACGTCACCGCCACTTAGTGGCGAATGTGGTTGCAATTGGACACTCTACATATCTAGTGTATTTTGAATGCAAGAGAAAAAAATCTCCCCCGCGAAGCCTACGGCAGGCTGTTGGGAAAGTGCTGTTCGCAAGCACATATTAAGGCCGGCATGGCACATAAGGGGAACGGTGTGGCCAGAACCACGCGTGGCTGCCTTGCTATCTCCCCCAGTGTTGAACTTCACGCACCACACCGGGTGCTCATGCAAGGCTGGTTTGGTGGTCATAGCTCAGTCACACACAGGAGAAATTGTGTTGTCCACTTGTGCATTAGGTATCCACGTCTTCCTTTGTTTAGTAGTGCCGTGAATTCACGCGGACGACAACCGTCTCTTTTTCCGCCGTCACTTTTATTCCATCGTTCCGTACACACAGTAATTCTCTCCATGCTCCGCCAACTCGGACACTCCGATTTACTTAAGCATCGTCCGTGCATCCCCTTCCACATAGTGTTCCTTCCTCTATCTCTACACACACAGTGTCTTCCCTTCCACACACAGTGGTTCGTCTTCTATCTCCTCACACACAGTATCGCCGCTATCTCTTCACACGCAGTGACTTTCCTTCCACACACAGTGGTTCGTCTTCTATCTCCTCACACACACAGTATCGCCGCTATCTCTTCACACGCAGTGACTTCCCTTCCACACACAGTAGTTCTTCTTCTATCTATTCACGCACAGTATCCTGTCTGTCTATTCACACACAGTGACTCCATCTATCTATTCACACACAGTGACTCCATCTATCTCCGCTAACGCTGACTCTCCCTATCACTATTTACTGTCTTTGGGGTCCGGCTCTCTATCTATTGTTCCCTAACATTTCCAGCTGTCTTCTTCGTATCTCTTCACCTCTCGCCAACAACTGCCCAGCAACAACTCTCCAACAACAACTCCCCAGCAGCAACTGCCCTCCGTTCAAACCACCTCACGTTTTATCCCCTTTCGCATTAGCCCTAATTAATTGCCACGTGGCTTGCTGGCCGTTTTCCGCCAGCTGGCACCTGTCCCCTCCATCAGACATCCAGACGCCACCACTTAACACTAACAGCCTCTCGACCAATCACAGCCCTCGTGCCACGACTCCCTTAATTACTTCGGGTTGTTTACGCCACCCGCGACTCGACCACCTGTTCGACCTCATGTGACCCGTTCTCCTTGTCTGTCTGTATGTACTGTATATGGCCAATTCCTATGCGTATTGTTTACTCCACTACATCACCCCCTCCCCGTGATGAAAGAACCTAGCTGTACCCGGCTACGATATACTCGAATTGGAGTAGTGGAGTGAAGCGGACGGAACGATGACAACATATATACATAACGCATTTGCAATATACAACCATTTTGTACAATCACGCAACGACACGCACACAACACCTTTATACAGAATTCCCAACCCCCAAAGTCAATGTATTGTATTCCTCCTGGAACGGGTTCCCGCTGCCGGTCCATCTCCCCTGCACAGGATACCCTGCGGTAAGGGAGGGCCTCGCCCGTCTCGCCAACGAGGGGCGCTCCTGGGCTCCACCCTGCGCCCATCCCTGTCCCAGCGACACTCAGCTGGCGGGGCTGTCCGTCGTTCACGGTCGAGACGGCCATTGGTCCGGATCTGTGGCCGTTCAATCGGCGTCCGGTCGGTAACCCTGCCCAAAAAGGGCGATCCTGCAGGCACACGGGGGGCAGATCTCTGGGACACGCGCACTTGTGACCTCCCCACAGGTTCGTCGGACACATCCAATACAGGCCGCTCTCGGATGGGGGATGACGCATCATATGGTAACACAAATTACTTCAAGCGCGACAGGTGAATAAAACCATGTCCGACGACCGAATTTTATTCGCACACTCTGATCCCGTAAAACCTCCACAATATCAACGGGCTCCTGCCAGGGGCGATCCCATCACGTTTTTTTAACGAGGACAATAGGGGCTCCCCACGGGCTGGAGGATGGGGCGATAATATCCTGCTCTAGCATTTTATCAACAGATCGCCGAATACATTATTTCTCAAGAGGACCTACATGATGCGAATTTAACCTGATCGGGGGTGCATTCCCCGTGTCAATACGATGCTGCAACAGCGTCGTTCGACCCACGTCGTATTTCCCTGAACTGAACACATCCTTAAATTCCACTAGCAACGCATGCAAACTCCACCGTTGCACAGGCGATAACTCTGGGTTTTGTTTGTAAAGATCCCTTAACCATTCCGGATCGTCCTCCTCCCTTGACAACATTTCATCCTGCCCCGTAGCAAAACATGTTTTTGTTTCTGGACCCGGCGCACCCGTTGCATGCGCCAACGTAGTGCCCCCTTGAATAACAACCTCTTCGTGCCCCGCGTTTACAATTTGAATGAAGGGATCACAATAAGTTTGTATTATGGTCAAAGCTCCTACCACGGTGGGCATTCTCGACACAGCATTTGAGGGTGTCAACAGCACTCCCTCCTGTAGCTCATCCCAAGGCAATTCCTTCTTTAACCGTAGCGGTACCAATATTTGCGATGCAGGCGGGACGTGCACGGTGCGGCTCACCACGGCCTGCACCACAGCGTTCGCCACCGCAAATTTCGAAGGCGTCCCAAAAAATTTCATACATTTCCCCGATGGTAATGCCAAACAACCTTTTCCCACTGAAATATTAATTGGCATCTTTTGCAAAAAATCCGTGCCCAACAAACACGGTACCGCCAAGGCCGTTGAAACCAAAACACTTCCTGTCACAATAACCTCCCCAATTTGAATTGTCGCAACAACGCAGCCTATAATGCCCAACTACCCCCGTTTGCCTCTACACATGGCCCTTCCACTGGCGCTAACGATCTAAGCGACATCGGCAGCGACCGAAAAGTTTGCAACGAAATGAGAGTTGCCGAGGCCCCGGTATCCACAATAACCCGTACCATAACACCTTGAATACATGCCATCACATCCGACGATCCCGGCGCGGCCCCCAACACACGATGTACCAACGCGCCCCACATATCCCGGCCATGCGTACTATCCGAACCCGATGAATACGGTTGAGATGACGCGGATGAGTGATGTGGATAGGGCGGCCGTGTATTGAATGCATCTCGACTCACCCGGGATCCTTGGTCTTGGGGGAACCGCCCGCCGTAGTGGTTCGGCGCCCACGGAGAACCACCTCTTCGTCTCCAGCAGTCGCGGGCGAGATGACCCCTCCGCCCGCACTCGTAGCATGTCCGATGCACGCCGTCTCCATATGCCCCGGGACGACGCCGTCGGTCTCCGGTCGACACCCCAGCCGCCGCTGCCATCGGCGGCGCCTCGTCCACCACCACCGTGCTCGCAGCCCCGGCAGGGGTCGTCAGCGACGGCTGCGCTACCGCCGCCGCTGGTTCATCTCGTATATCAAGGTTGACCTGTATGTTCCTGGCGATCAGCAACGATGACACGTCATCGTCATCATCCTTGTCCGAGAGCGACAAGACGACTTTCAGTTCCTTCGCCAGCTGTAGCATCTTCTCTTGCAGCAGGGAGTCCCAGCCCTCCTCGTCCATCGCCGGGTACGCAACCTGGGCAAAGGCCAGCAAGGCGCTGCGAAATGCCAGGGGGGACTCCGTGGCCTCCCGTTTCCTCTGTTGAAATCGACGTTTGGCGACCGATCGTGGCTCGTAGACCTTCCTCATTGCCGCAATAACACCGTCAAATGTTTTTCTGACAGCGGCAGGGAGTCCGTTAAAAGTCGCCAAGGAGTCATCATCCAATGCCGTCGTCAGTGCTCATAACGCGGCACTCTCCGTCCAATTCAGGGACTCGTAAGCCGCACGGAATCTTCGTATGAATGCCATCCAATCTCCCACTTTGGCCTCAAATCGTTGTACGTGTAGCCGTCGTGGCGGTCCCTCCGACTGGTCGTCTTCGTCGTCAGAATCTTCCAACCGCTCCGGCTGAGCGGCAACCTCCGGCGGTGGACCCGGTACGGGTAGTTGAATGCGGTTCTCTGTCAAGAAGTTCTGGAATTCCTCCGACAACTTCTCCATTCTGGCCTCCCACTGGGTCATGAGGACTCGCCAATCCTCTGGCGATCCCGGGCCTTCAGCACCACTCGAACCGCTGTCACCGTCCGGAGTACTGCCGGCCATCTGGCCGGGCTGCAAATCGTCGTTGTCGCTGTCGCCGCCCGAGTTCACTGGCACATTTATTTTCTTTGCCGCTTTCCTTAACATCGTGGCGTGTTCCGTACTTTTTCTGACACCAAATGTAGTGCCGTGAATTCACTCGGACGACAACCGTCTCTTTTTCCGCCGTCACTTTAATTCCATCGTTCCGTACACACAGTAATTCTCTCCGTGCTCCGCCAACTCGGACACTCCGATTTACTTCAGCATCGTCCGTGTATCCCCTTCCACACACAGTGGTTCGTCTTCTATCTCCTCACACACAGTATCACCGCTATCTCTTCACACGCAGTGACTTCCCTTCCACACACAGTGGTTCGTCTTCTATCGCCTCACACACACAGTATCGCCGCTATCTCTTCACACGCAGTGACTTCCCTTCCACACACAGTGGTTCTTCTTCTATCTATTCACACACAGTATCCTGTCTGTCTATTCACACACAGTGACTCCATCTATCTATTCACACACAGTGACTCCATCTATCTATTCACACACAGTGACTCCATCTATCTCTGCTAACGCTGACTCTCCCTATCGCTATTTACTGTCTTTGGGGTCTGGCTCTCTACTGAAGAAGCTTGATTCCATCTATCACTCGCCCTTAAGATTTGCATTGAACTGCCCATATAGGACTCACCACTGTGATCTCTACATTGGGTCAAACTTAACATCTCTTAATGTTCGACGGCTTGTGCACCAGATCTTATTTATTCACGATGTACTTACAAAAAATTCCGCAGACTACCTACTGGATCACCTCTCTGTTTCAAAGAACAAATTTGACCTCAGGTCTTCACTCATTTACCAGCTTCACATTCCCTATTGCCGTACAAAAACTGGAGGAAGGGCCTTTGCTATTGATGCCCCCAGGGTCTGGAATGCTATTGCCAATAAACTGCAACTTGAATCACTACCTATGAGATCTTCACTCAAAACTGCTCGAGAGTTGTACAACCCTAGCTGCCACTGCTATTCAGTGGCCTAAAATATGGCTCTAGCTTTTGGTGTTATAATTTATTTATGTAGTTTATTGTTAAAAATTCGGTCACAGTCCCTATGATCACTGTTACATTGGATTTATGGCTTTTATTTTGGTGATTTCGAAAAGTTTTTTGTTTGTTTTGGCCATGTTTTTGTTTATTGTAGTACGGAGTTAGACTGATGGCTTTAATCTTAGTTGTCTTGTGGTTGTTGTTATTTGACTTGCATCCCACTGGGAGTTTTGCACACAGCGTTGGTGTACGGTGCTATTTCAGGAATATTTTGATATTTTTTTCCTGTATTTTCTGTTTGCACAGTCACAATCACTTTAAGATGTTTTCTTGTTCATGTTTTTTGTTTGTTGCGGTTGCACTCGATTCAAGAGCCGAATGGCTCACAGGGCTATACCAAATAAATGAACTATGAACTATCTATTCTTCCCTAACATTTCCAGCTGTCTTCTTCGTATCTCTTCACCTCTCGCCAACAACTGCCCAGCAACAACTCTCCAACAACAACTCCCCAGCAGCAACTCCCCTCCGTTCAAACCACCTCCCGTTTTATCCCCTTTCGCATTAGCCTTAATTAATTGCCACGTGGCTCGCTGGCCGTTTTCCGCCAGCTCGCACCTGTCCCCTCCATCAGACATCCAGACGCCACCACTTAACACTAACAGCCTCTCGACCAATCACAGCCCTCGTGCCACGACTCCCTTAATTACTTCGTGTTGTTTACGCCACCCGCGACTCGACCACCTGTTTGACCTCATGTGACCCGTTCTCCTTGTTTGTCTGTATGTACTGTATATGGCCAATTCCTATGCGTATTGTTTACTCCACTACAGTTTGTATCCAATTAAGCAATTCTCGTTGAAAACAGCCATTTATCTTGTCACAATCAGAATATTTATTGATACTGGAGGAATCCGATGAGCTCTAAAGCGCTTCTTCACAGATGTCCAGTGGGGGGCATGGGGGTCAGAACGTTACAACAACAAACGTAATACAGAAACGCAATAGGAGTGCAAAGTAGAGTAAAAGTAAACAAATCTCTATCGAAAACATACAACTAAAACTAACTTTTTTTTACCTTAGCAGGTAAAGCCCCCATTCTTCAGAAGCGACCTCGCCACAAAGGGTAGCTCAAAAAAGGGGGTTTATCACCAGGCGAAAATTTATAGTAGCAGACAATTAATCTGAACGCATGATGCCGATTCAAAATGTCGAGGGGAAAAAACCAGAGGACCCGAGGAAAAATAGCAGCACAAGCACACAATTAAAATATACAGCAGCAGGCGTCAGGGGTTGGGATCGAACCCACGACCTCCGGCATACCAGGCGAGGTAGTTAACATCTCATAGCCACCGTGATGATGATGAGAGAGAGAGACACGCAAACTCAAATATACAGCAGCAGGCGTCAGGGTCGGGGTCGAACCCACGACCTCCGGCATACCAGGCGAGGTAGTTAACATCTCATAGCCACCGTGATGATGAGAGACACGCAAACTCCCAATATACAGCAGCAGGCGTCAGGTGCCGGGATCGAACCCACGACCTCCGGCACACCAGGCGAGGTAGTTAACATCTCATAGCCACCGTGATGATGATGAGAGAGAGACACGCAAACTCCAAATATACAGCAGCAGGCGTCAGGTGCCGGGATCGAACCCACGACCTCCGGCACACCAGGCGAGGTAGTTAACATCTCATAGCCACCGTGATGATGATGAGAGAGAGAGACGCAAACTCCAAAGATACAGCAGCAGGCGTCAGGTGCCGGGATCGAACCCACGACCTCCGGCATATCAGGCGAGGTAGTTAACATCTCATAGCCACCGTGATGATGATGAGAGAGAGACACCGCAAACTCCAAATATACAGCAGCAGGCGTCAGGGGTCGGGATCGAACCCACGACCTCCGGCACACCTGGCGAGGTAGTTAACATCTCCTAAGCACCGTGACGCACTTTTGCTTCCTGTGCACTCCACTCCCCTACAGCCACTGCCATCTCCACCGCAAGCACAACAGGAACTGGCCCCGGGGCTCCCTCGGGAATAACGTCCAGCGACACGCGGCGGATCGCTTAGAAGCGAGAGACGCAGGATTACAGATCCACAGAGGGCAGAGCCAGCACAGCAGAGATCCAAGATTCAAAGCCAGGTTTGCAGCCGCTGACCGTGGTTAACTATAAACTAAAGCTATTTTTATATATATTGCCAGGTAAGACCCTGGCTATCACATATGATAGCGCGACAAAACGGCTCAGCATCAACATGGACATTGGAATCACTTTGCGGGACCCCGGGGTCCCGCCAAAAATCAGGTCAATAATAATAATAATTATTTTTCGATTTAAAGCTTTCGTGACTGCAATGATTCATCTTCTTTGGTTCTCATTCTACGTGACTTTACCGAAAGAACCAAAGAAGAATAATAATTATTATTTTTATTTTAAAGTCCGCCCACTCGTGATCCAGCAAGGACACCGGACGGACCCCGCCAGGGCCGCTGTTCATTCTTGCTTGCCAACAAGCGCCAGCAGCAGCAGCAGCAGGCGGCAATCGACACGATGGGCACCACCCCACCGGCCAAACGCGAGCCCCGGGGGGACAACGCCCTCCGGTCAGCCGTCCATCCTCAGCTTCTTTGCCAAGGCGAGCGCCACCGCCACCCACCCCCCCTAGGCAGTGAATTTAACGTGTTTACGTAATATTTCAAATATTTTACGAAACTTAGTGCCCCGAGTAGCTCTCGACGAGGCCGATCGATTTGACCACTAGTTTTTGTTGTCGCTACGCTGGTTTTTCCCCACCCCGGGGTAGTGATGGTAGCCCCGGGGTCCCGCCAATTGCTTCAATTATAGATGCCAAAACGGTACTCGAAATGTGGTGGGGGGGGGGGGGGGGGAAACCCGGAGGACCCGGAGAAAAATCCACGCGACCACGGGGAGAGAGAGAGACAACGCGCGAACTTCGAACACACAATCTAGATTTGAACATACAGCAGGTGTCTGTGTAACCTGATGGAACCCACGACCTCCTGCATACCAGCCGAGCTTAGCCGTCACCTCCAGGCCACCGCAGCGCCGAACAATCATCACAATCACAGCACAAGTGGCCGCTACAGAGACATTTCCTCTTCAGATGTCATTCCATTCGGTGGCAATGTTCATCAACTTGACCGATGAAGCATCGTGCAATTTTTGTAATTGAATTAAAACAGTCTGCCTCAGCAGCAGACCATGCTTTCCCACCTGCTGATGGACGCTTGTGTTGCGCCCGAAACGTCGTCATGTATTTTATACCTACGTGACTTCACTGAAAGAACCAGAGAGAATGGATTCCTGCAGTCGCCAAAGCTTTAGATCAAGACTGCATTAAGAAGTTATTCTCTCTCTGCCAACCGATGACACTGCCCCACTTTGGAATTGCCTCCCATCGCCTGAGGCCCACCAGAGGGAGCTCCAGAGATTGCCCGTGGCATTTGGCCTACTCTTCCACGGTGACCACGGTATAAGAGGTGAGAGCCACTTACGAGTTGACCCCCCCCCCCAACACACGGCGACCTGCCCGATCGACTTAACGTCATTTTAATTAAACTGCCGGGTGCACAGAGGCGGCGTGGACATTTAAGACACATTTAAACTGCTTTGCCGGGAGCTAGAATCTCACCGGCAACTCCGCGGAAGTCGAGTTTATGCGCTCTGGCCATGCTACACACCGCGTATTACACAACAACAACAACAACCTTGTTGCTTCGAGTTGCTTTTAGGCGTGTTGCTCAGCCGAACGTGCCGCTTCAGGGCAGTTGCAATGACCGCGCGATCCGCACGGCGTCTGTAATCACCTGGGGACGTTCCAACACCCGGCTGGGGACCCGTCAGGCTCCACCGCAGCCGCCGGAGCCACCAGCGCCGCCGCCTGAACTTTTTTAAATCTCGTCCGAAACCGGGAGGGGTCACGTGACGACCAATACGAGGAGTCGCGCGTCCCCATTGGCCGGATTCAAATCTGGCTACGTCAACATGACAACAACCAACCGTCGCCCGCCTCGCGCCGCACCCCCCAAGCCCCTCCCCCCCAGCCCAACCCCTCCACCACCAACGGTCTCCACCAGCACACCCCCCCCCATACAGAACGCCCCCCCCCCAATCCCCAAGACCCCGCCCCCAAGCCCCACCTCACCCCCCCAAACTCCACCCCCGACTCCCAACGGTCTGCACCCCCCACCGCCCCCCCCCCGTTCAGCACCCCCCCCCCCGTTCAGCACTCCCCCTCCCAGCCCCCCTCCAACCCCCCACCCCCAACGGCCGGCACGGGCACCCCCGCCCAACGCCCCCTCCCCGCACAGCACGCACGACCCCGCCCCCAAGCCCCACCCAACCCCTCTCAACCCCCCACCCCCAACGGTCTCCACCCCCCCACCGACCCCCCCCTCCCCCGCTGTACAGCACGCCCCTCCCCCAAACCCCTCCCAATCTCCCTCCCCCCAAGCCCCTCCCAACCCCCCACCCCCTCAGTCTCCACAACGCCCGCCCCCCCCTCGCATCACTCACCGTTGGGGGGGTTCCCCTCCCCCCACACGTGATGTCACCCCCTCCCCCCACACGTGACGTCACCCCCTCTTCTCTGCTTCCCCGCCTAATTCCTCTGTGGGTGACGTCACCTCGTCGAGCGGTTGCGGTGGTGGTCCCGTGACGTCACCATAGAGCTTGGACCCACCCCACCCCGACGCAGAACGTCACGGGCCCATGCAGCTTCTCGACAAGAGAATTATGACGTCATTTGTCTCCGCAAAGGCACAGATGTGGTGGTGGTGATGGTGGTGGATAGTGATGCAGTCATCCACTCCTATGCAGGAGGCTCGTGAAGGACGCTGCTACTGGGACAGTTGGAGGCAGTCCGCACTCCAACAACAACGGAGGGCAGAGGAGCGACACTCACAACAAAGAGCGGAGCGCCGGGCGGTTAAAACGCATCAAGTTGGCACAGTAAAGGGACCACAGCTGATGTGCATCTGCCAGTCATTTCAGTTGGTCAACCCATGGATTCTGTCCATAAATGACGTCACGCTATTTTGGACGATTTTTGAGCCCCTCCCCCTCCATCGTCACACGGCATCACAAAAAGTCAGACCCCCCCTCAAATATGACGTCACAAAGCTCTGCCCCCCCCCCTCAAAACCATAAACATTCTTCGAATCGCTTAAAACTATTGTCATTGTAGTGCGTATTTAATGTGGCGCTGCACTCTGATGTAGGAGAAAACATTTAGAACGTGTTGTCTATATTTATTTAAAGTTGCGCATTTTGATGTGACGTCACATTTTTCAACCCCCCCCCCCTCGTCACACATCGTCACAAATGTCTGACCCCCCCCCCCTAGGTGCGTGACGTCATTCATGGACGGCCCCCGTGACCTCCTGGCAGCAGCGAGCATTCGACACTTCACATGGTAGCCTCAAAGTGCACCTGGCCTGGCACAGAGTGGCGAATGTCGGGTTGTGGTATTGCAGTCATCCACTCGCGCGATTGTGATGGAGCCGGAGCTGTTATTGTGCCCACTTGCAGGCTCGGGTGCCGAGTTCTTCTCCTGCCGCACAGGGACAGCTGCCACTGGGGCATGCCCTCTGAAATGTCGATTCATGATTATCTTATTATTTAAAAAAAAAGAGTAAAATAAATGCACGTGAAATTCGAGCAGCGTAAATATGTGTCGTACACCCGTCTGACACGGCCAATTATTATTTATATTATTTTACCAGGTAAGACCCACTGAGCGAGGTAGCTCTCAACGAAGTGGCTCAGCACGTGGAAAATTCATAGCTGCCATATTATCTAAACCGGGGGCATACTCCAATGAAAATAGCTGTTACTAAAAGTAAAAAAAAAAGACTAAAATAAATATTAAGATTTTTTTTCCACTGATCTATGTTATAAATGTAATTTCTGTACGATTCCAATCATTTTTGTAGTCAAAATCGCCAAATTTGCGGAGCTCCGCTGCAAATACAGGAAGAGACGAGAGGTGAGGCAGCGACGAGCTCAGCCTCCCCTCTGATTGCGCAACCCCTCAGTAACTGGATGGAGCGTGGGCAATAAGCGAGTGCCTGTTACTATCTCAGTATGTCACCAATGTAATGTTTGTAGACCCCTTCATTTCATGTCCTCGCCTTCCATACTCCAGGTAGCTTATTTCACGTTTGTGTATAAAGATATTTGGGCTTGCTGGTCTCGTCATGAAACTACAATGAAAAAGCACCAGGGGAGGCAGCTATCACATCTGCCTCACTGAGGGGGACGTGTCTAACACGTCCCCCTCAGTGAGGACACGCCCCCCTCTTTGGGACCACGCCCCCCTCCATGAAGCCACGCCCCCCTCAGTGTGTGAATCTGGCTCTGACACTAGCCAGTGCCTCCCCAGCCATTGACCTCACCGCACGTCACTGCTCTAAACACACGTTGTTTCTAAATGTGGAGGGGAAAAAAGCCGAGGGCCCGGAGAAAAATCCACGCGACCACGGAGAGAGATAACACGAAAACTCCAAATACAGCAGCAGGCATCAGGGTGGAGATCAAACCCACGACCTCCTTACATACCAGGCGAGGGCGTTAACACCTCCTAGCCACACGTTCCAATGTACAGTATCGCTGTTCATCTTGCCTGGAGACTGGCGGTAACTAGGGCTGGAAATGGGAATACATGACTGGGGGAACTCAATTATATTCATCCCCACCCTCGCGAGATATTGTGATGCCACGACCGTGGACCAGCTGCGCAAGCGCCGCGATTGTCCACTACCCCCCACCCTGAGCACACACACACATGCAGCACTTGCACCCACGTAGTAGTGTCCTGGCGGGGGATTGCCTGGCACATCGGGTTTTAATCCGAAGGGCCCCTAGAGGGAGAGTCCCACGGTTTCCCGGTGCCAGGAGATTGGCCGACCCTCTCAGGACAGGTTACGTTGCGGTGCCCCTAAATTGGCTTAAAATTGTGTTGTGTTGCTAATGACGACGCGGAGGCAGGTCCTCAGGTAAGGGCTTGCGCCAGTTTATTAACAAGGAAGGTGGTAAGTAAACACCAGGGGTAGGCGTCCTACATTCGGTCCTTCACGTGGACCCTTGGCTCTATCTACTGCTAGCCTCGGCTATCTCTTTGGGCTCTCTCACTCGAGTCAGGACAGGGGTTCAGCCAACACCGCCCGTCCGAGGAGAGCAGCACCTCCCGTAACTACAGCCGGCTTCTACAGACGTCTTTAGCTCTACCCCTGGCTGTCTCTTCGGCTCTCTTCAACCGCTCACCATCCCGGGCTCCCCGGGCTCCCTGAACGTCACGGGCCCCCCTTAAGTGGTGACATGACATCATTATTCAATTTCCGAAAGTCCACACAGAACCGCAAACTCCCATCCTTTTAAACCAGGACAATGGGAGCACCCCACGGACTGGTTGACGGGGAGATTATATCGGCGGCCAACATCTCGTCGACCGTTTGACGAACGTATTCCTTATCATATTCTTTGAGTCAATGAAGCCACGTAGATATAAAAAAGAATCAAAATAATAGTAATATCACGAAGTTTTGATCGCAACACAAGCAATTGTTTCACCTGAAGACGATTGCTTGTGTTGCGATCGATACGTGGCTTTACCGAGCGACGCAAAGAATATGAATTCCTGCAGCCACGAAAGCTTTAAGTCAAGATGAAGTCCCATTCCTTCGGACTAAACCGAAATGAGTTCTGACGAATGGGAGCGGCGCCACCCGCATCAATATGGTGATGCAGCAGGGACGTGCGGCCCACATCAAATTTACCCTTATTAAATACATCGGAGAATTCCCAAAGCAATGCCTGCAACTCGCCCCTCTGCTCCCACGATAAATCCGGATTACCCATGCACAACAGATCCATCCATGAGTCATCCAACACTGCTTCCCATTCAACCGCGGTCATGACCCGAGTGCTCACATCATCCGTATCCTCACAACACGCCACCGTCGCGTGGGCCAACACTGTACCAGCCTGTATGACCACGGTATCCATCCCAGCATTTAATACTTGTAGGAAGGACTCCTGATCATCCCTCACACTCGTCTGAGCCCCTATCAAAGTCAGCCCACGAACTGCTCTATTTGAGGGGGTTAAAAGAACCCCACCCCAGTGATTTTCTGGTCGAGCCGCTTCCGCAGCCTCAAGGGTACGAGCATCTGTGCCCCTGGGGGAACCCTAACAGTTTCACGCACCAGGGCCCAAACCACAGCGTTAGCCATAAATCGTCCATTAGGGGACTCTAAAAACCCTCAACCGATGTCCCGACGGTAACTCAACACAACCCTGGTCAACTCAAATTTGGAGGGACATCCTCTTTTAAAAAATCTGTCCCCAATAAACAAGGCACCGCCAATGAACATGAAACCAACACCGGGCCTGTCCTTTCAATTTCGCCAATCCATATTGATGCCTTAATTTGGCCCACAATGCCTAAACTCCCACGGATTATCTATGAACATCCGCACTTCAACACTCTGCACAAATCCCCCTACCGTAGATGATCCCGCTCCCGCTGCTATGACATGGTGTGCCAGTGCGGTCCATTGCCCGGACCACCGTGGCCAACCATCACACACCGAAGCACCATCCTCATACCCCGTATCACTATGAGAGGCGATGGCATGTGCACCCGACACTGACTGCAATGGGGATGCATGAGGTGGCTGTGTCGTCGGCCGGGTGTGTGACGCATCGCGACCTGCCTTTGGACCCAGAGGAGCGGACGCCGGCAGGGCGGACGGCGGCGAAGCCAGAAAAAATTGCCCCAAATCAGCACAGCAGCCACTGGAGATGTGGCCCGGCAGGCGGAGTTGCCCGGCTCTTCCTGCCCAGCTACCCCACCAGTGCCGTCACCGTGGAGAGCAGCTCCACGATGTGCGTGCTGAGTGCCTGTGGCCCTTCTCCAGCCGGCAGCGGTGCGGAATCATTGTCCTTCCTCCACTGCCCCACCGGGACCGCCACTCCGGGACCCCCCGCTGGGGCCTCGACAGCCAGGGCTGCCCGAGAACTCTCCTTGCCGTCGTCCTCTTCGCTCGAGGACGTTCCATCCTTTTCTTGGATTCCGCAATAGCTTATTTCCCCCTCAAGGATTCGAAAGGAAAAAAAGAAAATTCCTAACAACCCTACTATATATTAAAAATTCGTTAACACTGCTGACACCAAATGTAGTGTGCTAATTCACAGACACTAGTAGGAGGTACTCTCTCTCTTTTATTCCAGCCTTCACAGCCTTTAGGGGATAACCACCCATCGGTCGGGACAGCCAACATGTTGCCAGACCCACAGCTTGAAGAGGGTGACGATCACAACGTATTTAAAAAGTTTTATTCCAACCATGTACGATCCACTGTATCGAACAATTGCCAAATAGTACCAACAACAACTCACACGAGGAACATTGCCGCGAATACAGGGTCTTTTACAACACCTTAAACCATGGAGTGTACCAATCGCGAAAACTTTGCTGGCCCATCCACTATATTTAAAAACAAGGGTCCGCGGTTGCCGGACCCAGTCTCGTTCCTCAATTCCTGGTGCTATGGCAGAGGACTTTTCCTAGTGCTGCTTGTTTCAATCCATGCCACATGGAGGCGGAGGCCACTGCCATTTCTTTCTTGCTGCGTCGCAGCCCATTTTTGCCTCGTTTACCTCCACCACCCGGCCGATCAGCCTACAGGTTAGGTGGTAAATCTCGGTAGGCGTCATGTAGGTACCTTGGAGCATCAGACCTCTCGCCTTCCACAAGGCTTCTTTTATAGCCCCACACAACGGCACATGTCTGAGACCAAGCCCTTCCTGCTTTCCGTTGAAAAACTCCCCAAATAACATTTGGCATTGTGACCTTGACCGGATAAAACCGGGCTAGCAAAGGCTGGCACAGTTTCGCACAAAAAGATGACTTGTATACTCGTCCGAATTACAGCCCCTTGGGCATTTAGGGGTGCGGGCCATATGGCGAAAATGCATAAACGCTCTGCATGGCAACCTGTCCCAGGCCACCAACCAAGATCTACCCCTTTGTGTCTTCGTTAAAGCCTCAGATGCCACGTTCTCCCATATTTGATGGTGGAGGACACTCCGTGCGCCTGGTACCTCTGTGCAGGCTTCCCTTTTGTCAATCTCGACAAGGACACTCCGTGGGTGCCACGACTCCTTTACTAGAGTCGGCGCGTATTCTGCGATGTACTTGTTTACCGTGGCACATAGCCACCCTTGCATCCAGGTGAGGGGCTTTCCGCAAGGCAATGGAGCCATCCCTAATCTACGAAGGAGCCATGCCAGCCTAAACTGTAAAAAATGAGGCCTTTGCCTGGGACCCATCTGAAAAAAAAAGCGGAGCATATTACAAACAAAAATCGTAGTCAGGGTACGCGCGACGTCAGGGGCTCCCCTCCCACAGTTCGCAAGGTGTTTGTACACGGTCTCCCTCTTCACCCAGTCCATCCTGCTTCCCCAAATGAACTCGAAAAACAATGTCTCCAAGCAATGCAATATTTCCACGCCTGGCGGGAAGATGTGCGCCAGGTAGTTGAGCGTAGGAAGCATTTCTACCTTCAACATCAATATCCTCCCTTCCATGGTGAGGCTTCCGGTCGTCCACCTGGCCAGCCTGCCCTTCACTGCCTTTATTTTTTCCTTCCAGTTATTTTTTGCAGATTCCTGTCGATAGGTGACCCCTAGGATCTTAATCCCTTCTTCCTTCACTCTCAGTTGTATTGGCCGACCTTCAAAAAGCCTAGGGTCTCCAAAAATCATCATCTCGCTCTTACCCAGATTAAATCTGGATCCCGAGGCCAAATTAAAAAGTCTTGCAAGTTCCAGTACCTCCCAAACCGAGGAGACATCCCTGCAGAACACCACAACATCATCCATATACATTGCTATCTATGCCTGTTCTTTACACCCCGGGATGTGCACTCCTCGATTTCTCTGATTGGCTCTGACCGCCTGGGTAAACGGTTCCATGCACATGACGAATTGGACTGGCGACATGGGGCACCCCTGTCTCACGCCCGATCTAACTGGGACTGCTTCAGAATGGACCCCGTTTATCAAAAGCCTGCTATATAGCTTTTTTACCCACCCACCTAAACGCTCTCCTATCCCCATGCGTTCGAACACCGAAAACAAATAATCATGCAATATGCGGACGAAAGCCTTCTCCTGGTCTAAACTAATGAGCCCCAGTGGTCCTCCCCCATCTACCGTGATCTCTAGGACCTCTCTTAGTAAGATACGATTGTCTAAAATATGCCTACCTGGGACAGCACATGTCTGGTCTGCATGTATTAGTTGTTCTACCACTTTCCCTAGTCGTGCTGTGATGGATTTGGCTAAGATCTTATAGTCTGTATTTAGCAGGGTGATAGGGCGCCAGCTCCCAAGGTAGCTGCGAGCCCCCTTCCCCTAAAATATAAGGGATATTACCCCTCCGCTCATGGACTCTGGTACTGGACCCTCCGCCAAAATTTCCCTGTACAGTTGTAACAAGTCATGCTTGATGGTGTCCAGAATTTTGTATTAAAATCGGTCGGTATTCCGTCATTCTGCCATAGTGCTAAAGCAGCACTGTAGGCTTCTCCATTCTTCGTAGCGTTTGATGAAAGCCCTTGTCACCTTCTCGTCCACTAAGACACTCACATTCATCTTCCAGATCCCTTTTCCTAACCGTAATCTACCCGGAATTCGTAGCCTCGCCGTAATCAGTTTGTGATCCGAAAATGAGAACGGTTCAGTCTCCACATACTCCGCTATAATTTTAGCCGAGACAAAGAGAAAATCTATTCTTGAAAGCAGAGATCCCGAACTACTGGCCCAAGTGAAACCTGGACGTGCTGGGTGCAGCAACTGAAAAGGTGTCAGTTAAATAAAAATCATTAACCAAGGCACTGAGTTTCCTAGAAGAGGGGTCTATCTTACGGCCCTCAGAAGTAGACAGCACATCTGACAGGCTGAGTGGGCAGTTGAAATCACCCCCCAATACGACATGCCTCTGCGTAACCATCAGGGCAGCTATATTACCCCATAGTTCCACTCTCTCCGCATACCGCGTGGGGGCGTATACGTTGATTAGGCGTACTGCAGCTCCGTCGTATGTGGCGTCGACATATTGCAGACAGCCAGGGACCACTTCCTGGGCCTCCCATACCTCGACCCTTCTACGTCCTAGGAGGATGGCTACCCCAGTGTACTTATTAGCGTTGCTCCCGGATCAGAAACAGTGCCTGTCCCAGGGCTCCAACAGCTTCGCCCGGCCGAGGGAGTACGGCAGGTGGCATTCCTGCAGGAAATAAATGTCTTTCCTTAAAATTCGCAGATAATGCACTGTTGCTCTAGGCTTAGCCATACCCCAAATTCCCCTCACATTGACCGATGCTATGGAGAGCTCCATAACCAGGGGTGTCTAGTCCGGCTCAGAGACATCCTCCAGCAATGAATAACAGTTCTTGTTTACCAAGTCCAGGAGACATTCAGCACTCATGGGTTTCGGGGAAAACCCCCTCTCTTGGCTCGTCTTGGTTGTTATTTCTTCTTCAGATGTAACCAAGTCTGTTGAAGAGTCTGACGGTCGTGGGCTTAACCCAGGTGGCAGATCGCGGTGAAGCACTCGGTGTCCTCCACTTCCTCTTCGCTGTCCTCTCCAAAGACCCCCTCTTGTCACCCTTCTTCTGTTGCGCCCCTTCGCCCTCTGTCGCCTCCACCTCCTCCGCCCAATCGCCCACTGTTGGCTCAGGAGCCACCTCCTCCATCCCATTGGCTTTGGGCCCATCTTCCCGCCGGCTCGCGAATGCTTCCCCTTCCACGGACGGCGTTTCCAGCTCCTCCCTCTCGTCCAACAGGGGCGTTCTCTGGTCAGCAATTTCACCACCTGCATCATCTGTTGCCCGGTTACGCAGCGTGTGCACGACCTGGCCTTGGTCGTCTCCCTGCTCCCTCCACCGGTAGTCTGGTGCTTATGTGCCCGGACCATATTGGTGTATGATTCGTGGCAATTCCGGTACAGATGATCCTTGCTGCCACAAAGGTTACACTGTGCTGGGATTCGACACTCATCTACTTCGTGGCCCAGTGATCTGCAGCGATAGCACACTCTTGCTTCACACGCCGCCGCCAGATGGCCTCGTCCACCACACCTCCTGCAAATTTTGGGTTGGCCCTCGTAAACGACATTGCCCCTGCTACCCCCAATGTTAAGGGCACTAGGGATGTGCTGCAGGGCACCATCCGCAGCTCTTAATATCACCTGCCACTGCCTAGCCCCTGTCCAAATGTCCAGCGAGTCCTGGACATGCTTGCAACTCGACAACAAATGGTAGTGCTGTCGCAACCACACCTCCCGCATCGTGGCCTGGTCGTGATTAGTTAAATAGAAAAACCATCACCATTATTGTGTTTAGTTCCGACAACAGTTGCAGTTGAGCAGCGACAGAGGCCTCTCGCCTGCCTTTTGCTCAAACCGTGTCAGGAAGCGCTGCAATAAGTTGCTCGTCCTAAAACTGACGTCGAAAGCCCTGCCGCCCGGCAAAGCTATTAAACAAAAAAGGTCCATAGGCTCGACTTGCAGCATCCCCACAACCACTGTCCGCACAAAAATCGAGCGGTCCTTCGTTACTTCGTCTGGTACGTCTTCCTTAAAGGCCACCCGAACGCAGTTGTGTCACCTAGCATGGACCGGTGTGAAGCTTACCCCCCGGTCCACAGCGCCAACGCCCCGCACATTCCTGGTGCTGCTCTGCCCCCACAGATTCTGCATCTGCCTTAGTAATCTTGTTCTGGTCACCTTGTGCCCGCTGGCCAGCAGAGTCCTCAGCTTCCGCAGTATTCTCGTCCAGCCTGACGGAAGTCACCTCCCTCTGCGCCGGCACCTCTGCTCTCCTTGGCCGCTGCCTCCAGGCGTCCTCCGCAGCCCGCCACCTCCCAGTCGAGGTTGACACCTGCGCCGCATCGCCCTCCTTCACGGACCCCCGTCCTCCAGGTGGTCGAGTCGTGGCGGTTCCCACCTCCTCAGCTGTCGACATGGCCTGGTCTTCTTGGCTCGCCTCGACAGCACGGGAGTTCTCCATGTCCACCTGCGATTAGGCGAGGCAACCACTGGCCCGACAGCCAGGGTACCTCGCAGGTACGCAGGCCGGTACGCAGGCGGGTACACAGGCAGGTACGGCGCGCAAGATGAGGAATGGACTCTCTCCTACACCGCCCGTGCCTGCTCAAAACAAAGACAAAGGCCACGGCTGTTGAGTGGAGACGATCACAACGACGACGGCACGACAAGTTCCACTCCAGATCGCAGCAGCCCCGACTGTGAGTCGGAGCTCGCCTCATATCCTGAACAGCGTGGTTAGGCTCCTGTTGTATATATCGGGTCTTGAAAAATTAATAAAAATAATAAAATTAAATAAAAAAAGTGTAATTATCCGAAATTATGCTAAATTATGTAATTATGCAAATATGTTATGCAAATTAGTGATGTGTAATTGTATGAAGCGGTGCAAGTGTATGCTATTATGATAATGTATGCAATTATGATAATTAGGCTTGCCTCGTTGTCTAGGGTCATATTACCAATCGGGATAATACGATGAATTGTCTTCTTTGGTTCTTTCGGTAAAGTCACTTAGAAGGGAAACAATAAAATAAAAAAATAGATATTTTATTATTTTATTATTTCCCTTCTACGTGACTTTACCGAAAGAACCAAGAATATGAATCCCTGCAGTCGCGAAAGCTTTAAATCAGAATTGTATGAAGTTATGCAAGTGTGGGTTGTATTATCAATCGGGTTAATACAATGATTCTCGCTTTAACATTTACTGATTATGTCTTAGTGTGTTGATGTCAGGTGTCAAAATTCAGATCTCTTCGCAGGATACAGTTCTTATAATTAAGATTATAATGCATGAACTTAGGAAGGCACCACTCAGAAACTGTTGTGTTAAGCAACTTTAATTTCTAAACAAAAACATAACACTTTAATATGCGAACTCTTATGCTTGGAATGTCAACACAGTACTCCTGGAGATGTCCTCCTCACTGATCCGTACATTTAACCCTCAATGATCACGTTTGTCAAACTGGGTAACAGAACATTCGGTTAATTCCTCAGAGTAAAGCGAGCATACACGGCGATAGGAAAAAAAGTCCTTAAAAATGAATGTGACAATATTCATACGAACAGCAATGAAGAAACATGTCCCGAAAGCAAACGTAGACCTCAATTAATTCATTGGTAAGATTATGCAATTAACGTAATGTCTTGGAACAATGGTGTGCGACCGTGTGCCTGCTTGTCTAGCAAATGCTTCTCTATTGGCTAAGGCATCAATAAATTCGCGGGCAAGATTATATGATCAAAAGAAAGATTTCAACACAATAGTATCCCTGTGAGTGTGTAGATTCGTAAACGTAGATGTTTTTAATTGTTTTAGTTTCATCAATGAATTCATCGGTACAGTTATGCAATTAACAAAAAAAATGACTAAAATACTTCTAAACGACCGTATACACGTAACTCAATGGGCAAAACACAAGAATAACTTTTGGGGTACTCTTATTAGTTCCGATATGTGCGTTATATATGTGTGTTGGTGTATCGTCTCCTTGCTCAACTCTTTGAGTTAAGCAGACGCCGAGGTGGCGTTTCTTGTACCAAACAAAAAATAGTTTGTTCCCTGCTGAGCGATGGGTGTGCGAGTGTGTGCGTGCCATACACACGGCTCTCCCTCCCTCTCTCTCGAGGCGGCAGCTGCTTGTCCGCTGCTGGATGAGCTGAGTCGGCACGACGCTTGTCCTTGCAGGTGCTGCTCGATCGCTCTCGCAGCTCGTCCGCTGGCCGCTGACACCCCCGGACGGTGGCGCTGGTTGCGCGCTCGCTCCTGCCCCGTGCACTCTGGCGATGCACGATGCGCGATTGCTCTTCCAGCACGCTCGTTGGTCGCCGACGCCTGGTGCTTTCCGCCCTTTCTCCAGGTTGATTGCTTGTCGTTGCTCGTCGCTCTTCATCTCTCTTTCTCTCTGGCTCTCTCCTTGATCGTGCCGCTGCCGGGTGGGAGCTGGCGCTCGATGCAGAGTTAAAACTTCGAGCGATGCTTCGTCTGTCAGCGCCCGAACTCGCACTCGGTGACACATCGCTACTCGGCAAGCCTCGTCGTCAGCCCACCCCTCGGTGCTTGCCGCAGCAAGGCTCAACTCTTTGCGTTGACTTCGTAGACTCGTGGCTTCTGCTGATGCCGCTCCCTTGTGTGTCTGTGGTTCTCTATGTGTGTATGTGGGTCTCTATGTGTGTCTGTGGGTCTCTATGTGTGTATGTGGGTCTCTATGTGTGTCTGTGGGTCTCTATGTGTGTATGTGAGTCTCTATGTGTGTCTGTGGGTCTCTATGTGTGTCTGTGGGTCTCTATGTGTGTATGTGTGTCTCTATGTGTGTCTGTGGGTCTCTATGTGTGTCTGTGGGTCTCTATGTGTGTCTGTGGGTCTCTATGTGTGTCTGTGGGTCTCTATGTGTGTCTGTGGGTCTCTATGTGTGTCTGTGGTTCTCTATGTGTGTATGTGGGTCTCTATGTGTGTCTGTGTGTCTCTATGTGTGTCTGTGGGTCTCTATGTGTGTCTGTGGGTCTCTATGTGTGTCTGTGGGTCTCTATGTGTGTCTGTGAGTCTCTATGTGTGTCTGTGGATCTCTATGTGTGTCTGTGGGTCTCTATGTGTGTCTGTGGGTCTCTATGTGTGTATGTGTGTCTCTATGTGTGTCTGTGGGTCTCTATGTGTGTCTGTGGGTCTCTATGTGTGTCTGTGGGTCTCTATGTGTGTCTGTGGGTCTCTATGTGTGTCTGTGTGTCTCTATGTGTGTCTGTGGGTCTCTATGTGTGTATGTGTGTCTCTATGTGTGTCTGTGGGTCTCTATGTGTGTCTGTGGGTCTCTATGTGTGTCTGTGGGTCTCTATGTGTGTCTGTGGGTCTCTATGTGTGTATGTGAGTCTCTATGTGTGTCTGTGGGTCTCTATGTGTGTCTGTGGGTCTCTATGTGTGTCTGTGGGTCTCTATGTGTGTATGTGTGTCTCTATGTGTGTCTGTGTGTCTCTGTGGGTCTCTATGTGTGTCTGTGGGTCTCTATGTGTGTCTGTGGGTCTCTATGTGTGTCTGTGGGTCTCTATGTGTGTATGTGGGTCTCTATGTGTGTCTGTGTGTCTCTATGTGTGTCTGTGGGTCTCTATGTGTGTCTGTGGGTCTCTATGTGTGTCTGTGGGTCTCTATGTGTGTATGTGAGTCTCTATGTGTGTATGTGGGTCTCTATGTGTGTCTGTGGGTCTCTATGTGTGTCTGTGTGTCTCTATGTGTGTATGTGGGTCTCTATGTGTGTCTGTGGGTCTCTATGTGTGTCTGTGGGTCTCTATGTGTGTCTGTGGGTCTCTATGTGTGTCTGTGGGTCTCTATGTGTGTCTGTCGGTCTCTATGTGTGTCTGTGGGTCTCTATGTGTGTCTGTGTGTCTCTATGTGTGTCTGTGGGTCTCTATGTGTGTATGTGGGTCTCTATGTGTGTCTGTGGGTCTCTATGTGTGTATGTGAGTCTCTATGTGTGTCTGTGGGTCTCTATGTGTGTCTGTGGGTCTCTATGTGTGTATGTGTGTCTCTATGTGTGTCTGTGGGTCTCTATGTGTGTCTGTGGGTCTCTATGTGTGTCTGTGGGTCTCTATGTGTGTCTGTGGGTCTCTATGTGTGTCTGTGGGTCTCTATGTGTGTCTGTGGTTCTCTATGTGTGTATGTGGGTCTCTATGTGTGTCTGTGTGTCTCTATGTGTGTCTGTGGGTCTCTATGTGTGTCTGTGGGTCTCTATGTGTGTCTGTGGGTCTCTATGTGTGTCTGTGAGTCTCTATGTGTGTCTGTGGGTCTCAATGTTTGTCTGTGGGTCTCTATGTGTGTCTGTGGGTCTCTATGTGTGTATGTGTGTCTCTATGTGTGTCTGTGGGTCTCTATGTGTGTCTGTGGGTCTCTATGTGTGTCTGTGGGTCTCTATGTGTGTCTGTGGGTCTCTATGTGTGTCTGTGTGTCTCTATGTGTGTCTGTGGGTCTCTATGTGTGTATGTGTGTCTCTATGTGTGTCTGTGGGTCTCTATGTGTGTCTGTGGGTCTCTATGTGTGTCTGTGGGTCTCTATGTGTGTCTGTGGGTCTCTATGTGTGTATGTGAGTCTCTATGTGTGTCTGTGGGTCTCTATATGTGTCTGTGGGTCTCTATGTGTGTCTGTGGGTCTCTATGTGTGTATGTGTGTCTCTATGTGTGTCTGTGTGTCTCTGTGGGTCTCTATGTGTGTCTGTGGGTCTCTATGTGTGTCTGTGGGTCTCTATGTGTGTCTGTGGGTCTCTATGTGTGTATGTGGGTCTCTATGTGTGTCTGTGTGTCTCTATGTGTGTCTGTGGGTCTCTATGTGTGTCTGTCGGTCTCTATGTGTGTCTGTGGGTCTCTATGTGTGTCTGTGGGTCTCTATGTGTGTCTGTGGGTGTCTATGTGTGTCTGTGGGTCTCTATGTGTGTCTGTGGGTCTCTATGTGTGTCTGTGGTTCTCTATGTGTGTATGTGGGTCTCTATGTGTGTCTGTGTGTCTCTATGTGTGTCTTTGGGTCTCTATGTGTGTCTGTGGGTCTCTATGTGTGTCTGTGGGTCTCTATGTGTGTCTGTGAGTCTCTATGTGTGTCTGTGGGTCTCTATGTGTGTCTGTGGGTCTCTATGTGTGTCTGTGGGTCTCTATGTGTGTATGTGTGTCTCTATGTGTGTCTGTGGGTCTCTATGTGTGTCTGTGGGTCTCTATGTGTGTCTGTGGGTCTCTATGTGTGTCTGTGGGTCTCTATGTGTGTCTGTGTGTCTCTATGTGTGTCTGTGGGTCTCTATGTGTGTATGTGTGTCTCTATGTGTGTCTGTGGGTCTCTATGTGTGTCTGTGGGTCTCTATGTGTGTCTGTGGGTCTCTATGTGTGTCTGTGGGTCTCTATGTGTGTATGTGAGTCTCTATGTGTGTCTGTGGGTCTCTATGTGTGTCTGTGGGTCTCTATGTGTGTCTGTGGGTCTCTATGTGTGTATGTGTGTCTCTATGTGTGTCTGTGTGTCTCTGTGGGTCTCTATGTGTGTCTGTGGGTCTCTATGTGTGTATGTGGGTCTCTATGTGTGTCTGTGTGTCTCTATGTGTGTCTGTGGGTCTCTATGTGTGTCTGTGGGTCTCTATGTGTGTATGTGGGTCTCTATGTGTGTCTGTGTGTCTCTATGTGTGTCTGTGGGTCTCTATGTGTGTCTGTGGGTCTCTATGTGTGTCTGTGGGTCTCTATGTGTGTCTGTGTTTCTCTATGTGTGTATGTAGGTCTCTATGTGTGTCTGTGGGTCTCTATGTGTGTATGTGAGTCTCTACGTGTGTATGTGAGTCTCTATGTGTGTCTGTGGGTCTCTATGTGTGTCTGTGTGTCTCTATGTGTGTATGTGGGTCTCTATGTGTGTCTGTGGGTCTCTATGTGTGTCTGTGGGTCTCTATGTGTGTCTGTGGGTCTCTATGTGTGTCTGTGGTTCTCTATGTGTGTATGTGGGTCTCTATGTGTGTCTGTGTGTCTCTATGTGTGTCTGTGGGTCTCTATGTGTGTCTGTGGGTCTCTATGTGTGTCTGTGGGTCTCTATGTGTGTCTGTGAGTCTCTATGTGTGTCTGTGGGTCTCTATGTGTGTCTGTGGGTCTCTATGTGTGTCTGTGGGTTTCTATGTGTGTATGTGTGTCTCTATGTGTGTCTGTGGGTCTCTATGTGTGTCTGTGGGTCTCTATGTGTGTCTGTGGGTCTCTATGTGTGTCTGTGGGTCTCTATGTGTGTCTGTGTGTCTCTATGTGTGTCTGTGGGTCTCTATGTGTGTATGTGTGTCTCTATGTGTGTCTGTGGGTCTCTATGTGTGTCTGTGGGTCTCTATGTGTGTCTGTGGGTCTCTATGTGTGTCTGTGGGTCTCTATGTGTGTCTGTGGGTCTCTATGTGTGTCTGTGGGTCTCTATGTGTGTCTGTGGGTCTCTATGTGTGTCTGTGGGTCTCTATGTGTGTCTGTGGGTCCCTATGTGTGTATGTGAGTCTCTATGTGTGTCTGTAGGTCTCTATGTGTGTATGTGAGTCTCTATGTGTGTCTCTATGTGTGTCTGTGGGTCTCTATGTGTGTGTGGGTCTCTATGTGTGTATGTGAGTCTCTATGTGTGTATGTGAGTCTCTATGTGTGTCTGTGTGTCTCTATGTGTGTCTGTGGGTCTCTATGTGTGTCTGTGGGTCTCTATGTGTGTCTGTGGGTCTCTATGTGTGTATGTGAGTCTCTATGTGTGTCTGTAGGTCTCTATGTGTGTATGTGGGTCTCTATGTGTGTCTGTGGGTCTCTATGTGTGTCTGTGGGTCTCTATGTGTGTCTGTGGGTCTCTATGTGTGTCTGTGAGTCTCTATGTGTGTCTGTGTGTCTCTATGTGTGTCTGTGCGTCTCTATGTGTGTCTGTGCGTCTCTATGTGTGTCTGTGGGTCTCTAAGTGTGTCTGTGGGTCTCTATGTGTGTCTGTGGGTCTCTATATGTGTATGTGGGTCTCTATGTGTGTCTGTGGGTCTCTATGTGTGTCTGTGGGTCTCTATGTGTGTATGTGGGTCTCTATGTGTGTCTGTGGGTCTCTGTGTGTCTGTGTGTCTCTATGTGTGTATGTGAGTCTCTATGTGTGTCTGTGAGTCTCTATGTGTGTCTGTGGGTCTCTATGTGTGTCTGTGTGTCTCTATGTGTGTCTGTGTGTCTCTATGTGTGTCTGTGTGTCTCTATGTGTGTCTGTGGGTCTCTATGTGTGTCTGTGGGTCTCTATGTGTGTCTGTGGGTCTCTATGTGTGTCTGTGGGTCTCTATGTGTGTCTGTGGGTCTCTATGTGTGTCTGTGGGTCTCTATGTGTGTATGTGAGTCTCTATGTGTGTCTCTATGTGTGTATGTGTGTCTCTATGTGTGTCTGTGTGTCTCTATGTGTGTATGTGGGTCTCTATGTGTGTCTGTGGGTCTCTATGTGTGTCTGTGAGTCTCTGAGCTTGTCTGCGGGTCCCTATGCATGTTTGTGGGTCTCTGAGGGTGTCCGTGTCTGTTTATCTGTGAGTCAAACAAATAATTTAAAAAAATGTTGAATGCTTAACTCCTTTCCAGAACCCAGTCCCATGATTTCAAATGTTCACTCCCACCACGGCGTTCCGGTCCATTCCCACCACTGTCTGTAACTACCAGCGAGACGCCGGAAACTACCCAGATGCTAAAGTGCGAGTGGCTCGCTCTCCAACAAGCGGCGAACAATGAACGAGACTCCGGTGAGTGACAATGAACGCACGCAGTGCTCATCACATCGGTATCATTGCCCCGGGCTGCGTGAGCCTCACCCTGGCCACCATCAACGTTGACTTAAGCTCCAGTAAATCCCATAATCGCCTCGTTGTCCTCGTCGTCGTCATCAGCCATGATCGATCCACTGCTGGGTGAAGGCCTCCCTCCCCCACCCACCCACACCCACCCATGCTGTCGGGAACCTCTCGCTACGGACTCGCTACGGACTGCGTTCGTGCGTACAATGGTCGCCGCAGCAGCATAAATCTGTTCCGGATCTCGATGCCAATGTGGAGGAGGTGTGCTGCTGGCCACGACGAAGAGGGACTTCAGGCGAGAGAGAGAGAGAGGAGACGGAGTTCATATTCTTGGTTCTTTCGGTAAAGTCACGTAGAAGGGAAATAATAAAATAATGATAAAAAATTTGCGATAAAATTCTCACGACGCTTCGACTGCAACACAATCAATCATCGTCAGATGTGAAGACCACAGCAAGACATTTTTTTTTTGCTGTGGTTTTCACGCCTGATGATGATTCCCTTCTACGTGACTTTAGCGAAAGAACCAAGAATATGAATCCCTGCGGTCACGAAAGCTTTTTAACGAGACGGAGTTCGTTAGCGGAGTGTCGCTAATTCCTCCTCCGTCGTAGGAGCGCAGTTATTTTTTGGACGATGCGGTCGGTCCTCTAGTTTGGGTTGCACGGCCACAGTCGTGCGATCGTGGCCTGCCTCTGCAGAGTTTCTGGTTCACGTAGGAGATGGCGCCCATTGGCCTGGTGACGTTCCTGGATCGTCGACATGCGGACAAATTGTCGCATTTTTTTTTTTAATGTGGACCGTAACGCAGGTGCCACACAACTAGCCCAGCTCGTTTCGAATGACCGCCGAATCGTCTCTAACATTTGCCACGAGTGAAACAGACACGGCGTGTGGTCGGGCATATTTACAGGGGATACACATGCACACGCGGTATTAACCGGGGGCGGCCCGCTGGATTTGAACCACGAGCCTCTGAAACGAGCGGGCGGTGAAACGCGATACCGCTGGATGCCCCATCACCGACCCATACACAGCGCCCGCATCTCGGGACCGTAGTTCCCGTAGCCCACCCGGGCCACCACCAACACCACCAACACCACCACCAACACTACCACTAACATCACCAACACCACCAACAACACCAACACCACTACCACCAACACCACCACCAACACTACCACTAACACCACCAACACCACCAACAACACCAACAACACCAATAACACCAACACCAACAACACCAACAACACCACCACCACCAACAACACCACCACCACCACCAACACCACCAACAACACCAACACCACCAGCACCACCAACACCACCACCAACACTACCACCAACACCACCACTAACACCACCAACACCACCACCATCACCACCACCAACAACACTACCACCACCAACACCAACAACACCAACACCAACAACACTACCAACACCACCAACAACACCACCGACACCACCAACACCACCAACAACACCAACACCACCAACACCAACAACACCAACACCACCAATAACACCAACACCAACAACACCACCTACAGCACAACCAACACCACCACCAACACTACCAACAACACCAACACCACCACCAACACCACCACCACGACCAACAACACCACCTACAACACCACCAACACCACCTACAACACCACCAACACCACCACCAACAACACCAACACCACCACCAACAACACCACCAACACCACCAATAACACCACCAACAACACCACCACCACCACCACAAAGTGCCGCGCGGACAATGCCCTGCAGCTCAATTGCGCGCTGCCGCAATTGAGCTGTGACGAGTGGGTGATGGCATTGTGACGAGTGGGTGATGGCATTGTGACGAGGGGGTGATGGCATTGTGACGAGGGGGTGATGGCATTGTGACGAGTGGGTGATGGCATTGTTACGAGTGGGTGATGGCATTGTGACGAGTGGGTGATGGCATTGTGACGAGTGGGTGATGGCATTGTGACGAGTGGGTGATGGCATTGTTACGAGGGGGTGATGGCATTGTGACGAGGGGGTGATGGCATTGTGACGAGTGGGTGATGGCATTGTGACGAGTGGGTGATGGCATTGTGACGAGTGGGTGATGGCATTGTTACGAGTGGGTGATGGCATTGTGACGAGTGGGTGATGGCATTGTGACGAGTGGGTGATGGCATTGTGACGAGTGGGTGATGGCATTGTGACGAGTGGGTGATGGCATTGTGACGAGTGGGTGATGGCACTGTGACGAGTAGGTGATGGCACTGTGACGAGTGGGTGATGGCACTGTGACGAGTGGGTGATGGCATTGTGACGAGTGGGTGATGGCATTGTGACGAGTGGGTGATGGCACTGTGACGAGTGGGTGATGGCATTGTGACGAGTGGGTGATGGCATTGTGACGAGTGGGTGATGGCATTGTGACGAGTGGGTGATGGCACTGTGACGAGTGGGTGATGGCATTGTGACGAGTGGGTGATGGCATTGTGACGAGTGGGTGATGGCACTGTGACGAGTGGGTGATGGCACTGTGACGAGTGGGTGATGGCATTGTGACGAGTGGGTGATGGCACTGTGACGAGTGGGTGATGGCACTGTGACGAGTGGGTGATGTCATTGTGACGAGTGGGTGATGGCACTGTGACGAGTGGGTGATGGCATTGTGACGAGTGGGTGATGGCATTGTGACGAGTGGGTGATGGTATTGTGACGAGTGGGTGATGGCATTGTGATGAGTGGGTGATGGCACTGTGACGAGTGGGTGATGGCATTGTGATGAGTGGGTGATGGCACTGTGACGAGTGGGTGATGGCATTGTGACGAGTGGGTGATGGCACTGTGACGAGTGGGTGATGGCATTGTGACGAGTGGGTGATGGCATTGTGACGAGTGGGTGATGGCACTGTGACGAGTGGGTGATGGCATTGTGACGAGTGGGTGATGGCATTGTGACGAGTGGGTGATGGCACTGTGACGAGTGGGTGATGGCATTGTGACGAGTGGGTGATGGCATTGTGACGAGTGGGTGATGGCACTGTGACGAGTGGGTGATGGCATTGTGACGAGTGGGTGATGGCATTGTGACGAGTGGGTGATGGCACTGTGACGAGTGGGTGATGGCATTGTGACGAGTGGGTGATGGCACTGTGACGAGTCGGCATCTCCGCGATTGTGGCCGAGCCGGCGGCAGCTCCGCGCTTGTGCCACGCCAAAGACAAAGAGTTCCCCCGTATAGCCTTTTGCCAGACTGTTCGGGCAAGTGGCTGTTAGCGAGTGGCACCTATTTAAGGCCGGCTACGGCACACGAGGGGGTAGGCGGCAAACACCACGCCCGGCCGCCTTTGTCTCCCCAGTGGCGATATTTTCCGCACCGCACCCGGTATTCATGCAAGGCAACCTAGGGGAGGTCGCCAAGGACCGGTTCACTTTTTTTATTGGTCGTGAGCGGGAATCGAACTCGGGTCACCAGGGGTCCGTAGCACAGCGCCCGAATCACTGCGTGGGGAGCGGTCGTGGTGTAGCTGTCAAGCGCTACGCTGCGCTACGAACCCGGCGACCCGCTCACGGCCACACCAGTAACGATTATCTTAACCGTTCACCGGCCTCCCCTAGGTCGACTCAGACTTAAATTAGTACCTGGTGTGGTGTGTAAACATCGCCACTGGGGAGATAAAGGCGGCTGGGCGTGGCGTTGGTCACCCACCACCTGTTGTGCCGTGCCGGCCTTCATAGGTGCTCGCTAACAGCACTTGTCCCAACAGTCTTTGATTACTCCACTACCGCTCCCCATACATACATCTAGCCCAGGGGTCACCAAACTACGGCCCGCGGGCCGGATCCGGCCCGCGACGTCAGTCCATCAGGCCCGCCGACGGTACTTGAATTTGGTTGATAAAACGTATGGAGCACGAGACGTTGTGATACAATTTAAATATTATGTTTAGAATACTAGGAGATCTTCACGCGTGCGGAGACCTCCTTACTGCTATGTGCCTTAAATGTACTATTTTAAATTTTAAATTATTGTATCTAGATTTTCTTGTTTATTCTAATGTTTGCTTATTTCACGCCATCCCAAGTCCTTCCCCGGCTCGTGGTAGCTCCGCCTATGCTCTGACGTTACCATGGTTTCCATGGCAACGTCATAGCAACACGTTACCATGGTTTCCATGGCAATACACACAAATACGCACCTTTCCCGCCCCCAAGTATTGAACACGATGATTATGCGGCCCGCGCTCGTCATTCTATCACTTATCCGGCCCGCTGTGAAACAACTTTGGTGACCCCTGATCTAGCCAGACACGCTCTGCTGATGAGACCCAGAATGTCGAGCCAGTCCATAAATTATTGTTGAACAAATTTAAAAAAGGCACCGCGATTTCTGGCTCAAACGAGAAACGAGACATTAGTGCTCATCTCCCGTTTACAGCCCTGAACCTACGGTGGAATTTCCACATTGTCATAGGACAACCAGCGACTTCCACGCAAAGCGATGCTGCACTCATTGTATTCACCCCAGAAGATCAGCAGTAGAACGAGCGAATCGCCAATAGTAAGGTTGTGAGTTCAAATCCGGATTGGGTTTGGGGTTGACTCAGCCAATCATCAACACCTCTCTTCAGGGTCGATAAAACGTGTGCCACTCTGTGTGTGGGAAGGGAAAGTTACCGGTGGTAGGCCTGTGGATAGACTTGCCTCCCCCCGCTAGAGCAATGTAGAATTTCCACCACTGGATCTGCAGGGCTGTAAACGGGACATCATAAAAAACATATTTTTGTTTCATCAGCTAAGGCCTCGGTGACCTATGTGGCTCTTTTCAGAAGCGACCTCGCTACAACTCAACAAAGTGGCTTATCACGAGGAAATGTATAGCAGCCAAAGACTCTAAAGGCGTGTTTCCATGTGCGGAGGGAAAAACCGAAGGGCCCGCAGAAAAATCCACAGCACCACGAAGAGAGAGAGAGAGAGACACGCAAGCTCCAAATTTACAGCAGACGCCAGGGTCGGGGATCGAACCCACGGGGCCTGCACACCACGCGAGGGAGTTCACATCTCGCGACATTGGTGCATGTGCATGAGCACCAATGCCTCGCTCGATTAATCAGTCGAGCAGCAGGAAATCATCGCTTTGACACTTCTGACCCGTGGGGGTGTGCCCACGGCATCACCGGCGGAACGCAATGGAGTTGTTTGTCACGCGTGCCAATGATCTACGCGGCATCCATCCCACGCGACGTGGCGTTTTATCTTCGCCGACAATGGCTTCATGGTCGTCCGTTCGCCAACTCTGTGACGCAGAGACCACAATTATTATAATGGCGCTGATCCTCCTGCTGAGAGCCTTAAGCACGCACTGGCACTCAGCTGCTGCTGGTGGTGTAACCATCAAGCGCATCATCATCATTAGGACGTCACACAGCCCCTTCGCGAACGGAGCATTCAAGATGCAAGCCACGGTCGTCCGATTGTGGCCACGCGACACGAACAATGGACCGTAGAGGACAATGGCCGTGAAGTCGGCACTCCTTCAACAGAGGCGGAAGAGCAAAACGAGGCGAACTCTCTCTCTCTCTCTCTCCCTCCCTGTCTCTCGCCTGAAGCCCGCTTCGTCGTGGCCAGCAGCAGACCTCCTCCGCATTGGCATCAAGCTACGGAACAGATTTATGCTGCTGCTGCTGCTGCGAACGCAGGCGGCTCCTGGTGCAGGCGCCGTGTGGATTGTTGTCACCGTTCGGACGTAGCGGAATAGAAATTTAGTTTCGGGTGTTCCATCCGCGTAGCACAGGCGAGCAATGACCTCACGAGATCACCGCCTCAAGATTGTCACCACCGCGAGCCCCCTCTTGACCTTGGGAGTTGAGCGAAGCTGAACCCGAAGGCGGCGGAATTAGCACGGAAACAGATAACAAAAATTCTCGCGGCTCGTGGGGTGTGAAGAGAGAACACGTGGAGCCCCGAACTCAAGGTAAGCCCCGGTGGGTGGGGAGGTTTCGACATTCAGGGTCTCATCAGCAGCAGTCAGCAGCCTTGCGTTGAACCAATGCTGATGAGTGTGTAAGATGAGTATGGTGAATCGTGGCTTCACGCGAGTTAACACAACGAGTTTGTATAGGCAATGATTAGTTGCGACATTCAATGTCTCATCAGCAGTAGTCAGCCTCGCTTCTAAAGCTGAATGTTATAGTCAGTCCCGTGGTTTTGTTTTGTGTTAAACCCAATTTTGCCGGTGTTGTGCACACCCAGAGGGCAGGTCGCGCGCGTGCTAAAACAGCCGCATTTTTGACGCGTAGAGACAGATACGGGAAGTGTGGAGGGAAATTGTTCGTTCGAACCTGCTTGTCCTGATGAGGGTGGCGGCGGCAGCGCGTTGAGTGGTGGCGGTCCACACCTCCCTTTCCCTGGCGACAGACTCCAGCACTACTACTACAATACACTACACTATACACTACTACACTCTACACTACTACACTATACACTACTACATTATACACTACTATACACTACTACACTATACACTACTACACTATACACTACTACACTATACACTACTACACTATACACTACTACACTATACACTACTACACTATACACTATACACTACTACACTACTATACACTACTACACTATACACTACACTATACACTACTACACTATACACTACTACACTATACACTACTACACTATACACTACAATATACACTACTACAATATACACTACTACACTATACACTACTACACTATACACTACTATACACTACTACACTACTATACACTGCTACACTATACACCACTACACTATACACCACTACACTATACACTACACTATACACTACTACACTATACACTTCTATACACTATACACTACTATACACTACTACACTATATACTACTAAACTACTATACACTACTATGCTATACACTACTACACTATACACCACTATACAGTACCACCCTATACACTATACACTACTATACACTACTACACTATACACTACTACACTATATACTACTATACACTACTACACTATACACTACTACACTATTCACTACTATACAGTACCATATTATACACTATGCACTACTATACACTATACTCTACTATGCACTACTACACTATACACCACTACACTATACACTACTACACTATACACTACTTCACTATACACCACTACACTATACACTACTACACTATACACTACTACACTATACACTACTACACACTACACTACTATACACAAACTCCAGCACTACATTACTGTACACTACTAGACTACTACACACTATACTATTATACACTATACACTACAGTAACACTATGCACTACTATACACTAAATACGTTGATTCATTAATCCCCCCCCCCCCACTTTCCACAAGAAGAGTGCACAAGCGTGGTCACCACATCTACGCCTCTCTATACGGAACGAAACAGGTGGACTTGTCCACAAATCTGGCTGTCGCCTGATGAAGCTAGTTGTAATTACTGGCGAAACGTCGTACTCAGATTGTAAATGTTGTGGCTTGGCTCTCCATCACACCGGTGTGCTGTACTAGTGACGAATTGGCCACGTTCTGTTTACGTGACAACCCTTTACTAGTTGGCTGTGTCGGGTGGTGGCGGGTTTTAACAACACATTTATATATTTACGCGATCTAACCCAAATAACCTGTATTATAGATGACATTGGTCGCGAAAGCCTACATGTTAAACAAACTACTATACACTACTACACACAACACTCCGATACACAGACTCTAGGCGTTCCCAGGCCAGCCGAGCGAGCGACGTCACCCCGCCAGGGTGTCCTGGGCCGGCCCCGGGGTCTTCGGCCAGTTTATTTTGCTCCTTGCAACAACAACAAAACAGAGTTGCGCGTGTCTCTATTACGGAGCAATCGGTTGCACAATTGCTCGCATTGGATTGCAGAGACGTCTGTGCGAAGACGCGGTTCGGTTTGAATTGATGGGTGATGGGAAGGCGGGCGGTGACGTCTACGCGTGTACGTGTATCCATAATAGAGGGGGGGTTTTTGTGGGGGGACGGGGGGGGGTAGATATCATAAATATAAATGTATCGTTAAACCCGCCACCACCCGAAACAGCCAATTAGTCAGACTTGTTACATAAACAAGACGTGGACAATTCGTTTCTAGTGTAGTGACGTTGAATGAGTCACTGTAGCGCGTGCCGCTGGGGGATTGGTAGACTATAACATTCGGGGTAGCAGCCCGTCCTACCAGTTGGACCTGTGGGCAAGGCACGGAGCCTTCTGGGGGATGCAGAGGTGTGGCGGGGGTGGGGGCCGAGGGCGGAGCCTGGCCACGCTGGGCAGGATAAAAGGCGAGCTCCGACTCATAGTCGGGGCTGCTGCGATCTGGAACGGAACTGGTCGTGCCGTTGTCATCGTGATCTTCGCCCTCTTCAAGTTGCGGGTCTGGAAGCATGTTGGCTGTCCCGACCCGGTATGAAGTTATCCCCTAAGGCTGTGAAGGTCGGAATAAAAGAGAGAGAGAGAGTACCTCCTACTAGTGTCTGTGAATTATTACACTACACTGTTACAGCACTCAGCGGTTGTGTGTTGGAGAGTTAAACCCACTACAACATTTACAATTCGAGTAATCGTGACGTTTCGCCGTTAAATAGAACAACGAGCATAATCAGGCGACAGCCAGAGGGTTGTGGAGAAAGCCTCCACCTGTTTCAGTCTTAAATAGATGGGGGGTAAATACTGATGCCATCACTTGCGAGCCAATCAGGTGTGAAGACTAGAGGGGGTTAATGTATTCATGTAAATTACAAAGGATAACCATTAACGGTTGGGTTATTCATAGGGTGATCAACATACATAATGCGCATGTACGTGTATGGTGAATGTCTGTCGCACTGGACGGAGCCAACCATGCTAATCGGAGGACAACAAACTAAAAACAAAAAGCAGTTAGATAGAAATACGTTTTCAACCGAGGCTATGATTTAAAAGTGCGTAGCTCCAGTGGCTTCCGAATATCGGAAGGAAGAGCGTTCCAGACGGCCGAAGAAGCGCATTTCAAAGCGCAGCGCAGTGCGGTGACCACCGTCTATGTTAGATCGCTCGCCAAAAGGCGCTGCTGTTGCGAGGATGATCGGAGTTCGCGTGGTGGTTTATGCTCCTTGACGAGATCAGCAGCGAGGTATTATTGGTGGTTCATTTGTGGCAAGCACTTTGTCTGTAATGAGTGCGACATTAGAATGTATTCGTTCGGCAACGTGAGGCCAATGCAGCTCAGTTAGCACTGGATGGACGCGGTTGGATCTTGCAGACCCCATCACGACACGTGCCAAAGAATGTTGCCCACACTGCAGCTTAGTAATGTTTTTTGCCAGACGTCCCGTAGAGTAGTGAGTTGCGATTATCGAGACTTGTCAATACTCCGCTACACGCCACCGTGTTGGCTATGTCACGACCCAATTGTGGTCGAATGTGTCATAGAGCCCTGACATGGAAATGTCAGGACCTGACCACATTTTGGTGATATTTGGGTGATGAACGGGATTGGTAAGAGAATAACAGCAGATGGAGAGAACATGCCCAGCAGGACATCCACCGCAGGGATGGAGTCGATCAGACCAGTTTACAAATGTGCGGGATTGAGACGGATTGTGATATCTCAGACACGGCAGAGTCTCCGTGTCGTGTCTCCTCCAATGTGCCAACTCCGATGTCACCCCAGTCTCCCGTTGTCACCCCCACTCGTGTCTCCCGCCGACCCCGTCACGACAGGCGCCGGAGGAGTTGTGCACACGCTGCAGTCGACGACGCACGGGGCACAGAACCCAGCACTGTGCAGGCAGCAGCAGCAGCAGCGTTGGTGGATCACCACACAGATGGGCTGTGGAACTCCTCTCGTACGTACGCTTGACGCACCCCCCACCCCCCTCCTCGAATCCTATAGAACGGCCGATATTTCACCCACGCAAAAATGATAAATAATTCAAAATGCTAAAGTGTTGAAGCAAATAGATAGTCCACCGCTGGCTGCATTAAGTCCAGATTCACGTCCCTCTCCTAGCGTCCACGCAACGCTCCCCCCCCTCCCCCTACCCCCCCCCCCCCCTCTGTTACCTCCTATAACCTCTTACCACGGCATATCTCTCCCACTTCAGCAAAACATTTTCTCTGCTGTGGTTTTCCCAGCTGCTGACGATTGCTTGTGTTGCAATCGAAACGTCGTGATTTTTTTTATTTTTATTTTATTTTATACCCACGTGACTTTACCGAAAGAAACAGAGGGTATGGATTCCTGCAGTCACGAAAGCTTCAAATCAAGATTGGTAGAGCAGTGGTTCTCATCCGGGGGTATGCGGGCCCCTGGGGGTACACGTGGCAATGTCCCAGGAGGTGGTCGGTGAGGTGATTTTAAAATGTGTGAAGTTGTATCCTGCGTGAGAGTCATTGGTGGATGATCGTGTATGAATATGCCAATATAAAATCACAACGATAGAATAATAATCCGCGTGGTCACCTCGAGCTTAAGTTCTTCTCAATCTGGTGTGCACGCACCCCTTATGGCTGCGAGGCATTGCCAGATTTTTTTAGAATGTAAATAATCTTAAACACAAATTAAGCCACGGGCACGTAAGTTACAACTTCCTGTTTCATCAAACCGCTTAATTATTTATTTACTTATTTACATCGTGCATTTCTTAACCATTGAGAACCAAAGGGGGTAAACGCTGTCGTAAAGGTTAAGAACTGCTGACCTAAACTCATTTATCGTAAACAATGTTGGTTTCCAAGAGTAACCAGCGAGCGTGAACACATTATGTAACGCGCGTGGGGACGTCCGTTGATTTTTCTATTTGCTTGCAGTTACTTAGCTAGTTAGGACAAACCTCACATGGACAATCGTTAAAACATATTGACGATGCTCATAATTCATACATTTATTTCTCAGAACCACGTTGGGTCAGGCAAGGGGGATATACTCAGTGCCGGATTATCCAAGTAGCAAAAGGAGCTACAAATGTTGTAGCTATGAGCCCCACACTTTCAAGGGCCCCGCGCTAAATACTTTCAAGCTATCAATAGCGGTTCAGTGATTCTGCGCTTGCTCTATTACTATTGTACTATACGGCTTTAACATTTTTTGAACTACTGGGTGTTGAAGGTTAGCGATTTGTTGTATTATCTGGCTGCATAAAAAATGAAAAAATACAATTACTTTACTGTGCAAGTAAAAAAATGTGTTTTAATATTTTTTTTTTTAATTTAGGGCCCCTTTATAACAAATGCTACAGGCCCCGCACGAGCTTCAACCGGCACTGGATACAACAAGAATTGGGTTTACCCTTTCTGTAAATCAAACGGGAGGTGTTAAGATGTTCAAAGACCAAATAGGTACACTGGTTGGTTCTTTCGGTAAAGTCACGTAGAAAGAACCAAAGAGTTATTCCTGTAGTCACGAAAGCTCCAAATCAAGTGCCAAATAGATACATTTTGCAAAGAATCAAGTACTGCATTAGCCACAGACTGTACTCGCGGTGACCATGCGAAATAAAACATGCTCTGATAATAAACGCATTGTCTTTTAAACTGACTGGTCTGCACCAGGGACAGCCTTCTTTATGGCGTTGTCTCACCAGTGCCAGACCAGGGGGGGTGGGGGTACAGGGGGGTACAGTCGCCAACAACGGGATAGTGTTAGCGTGATAGAGTGTTTGAGTGATAGAGTGTTTGAGTGATAGAGTGTTAGAGTGTTTCCCACTCGAACGCCTGGATTTTCTCTCGTGGGTCCTCCGGTTTCCTCCCAAATGCATAAACGCTCATCGCGAATTGGTCGAGAAAACCTTCACAAGTAGAGGACAACGGAGCTTGGGCAATCGTTGGTAGCGCCGGCTCATACACCGCGTGACTGCTGCTGCCGCTGCCTTCCCGCTCCTCGTCTGCGTGGCTCCTCTTTGCGTCTCCGGGTGGCTCCTTTCTTTCCTCTATGAGAGCGAGCGGGACACTGCGCCCGTGACTGTGCCTAGGAGATGTTAACTCCCTCGATTGGTATGCAGGAAGTCGTGTGTTCGAAGCCGACCCTGACGCCTGCTGCTGTATATTGGGAGTCCGTGCGTCTCTCGCCCTCTCCCCGTGGTCGCGTGGATTTTTCTCCGGGATCCTCCGGTTTTTCCCCTCCACATTTAGAATCGACGTCGTCACGCGTTTAGAGATTATTTGTCTGTACTCTTGAGTTCTTTCGGTAAAGTCACGTGGGTATAAAATAACCGAAAGAACCAAGGAGTATGGATTCCTGCAGTCACGAAAGCTTCACATCTAGTATTTGGCTGCTCTAAATTTCCACGTGATGATGAGCCGCTCCTTTGAGCTATCATTTGTGATGGCCAGGTCGCTCCTGAAAAAAGAGCTAATATAGCTCAGTGTGGACATTACCCTGGTAAAGTATTTTTTTTTCTAGTTTACAAGTTGACATTATTATTATCACGACAATCAGGGGCACACCTCTGGGGTATGCGGCAGCGTTATGCGACGCATAGGGGGCCCAGTCGGTCACAACGGGGGGCCCGACTCCACAGATAAACACAAGCACAAAAATGAAGTTAAGAAAAAAATATTTGAAAAAAATATTTGAAAAAAATATATTTCATTAAAAATTAAGCCCGATGATGAAGGCATCCTGGCTTCATCGCATTAGTAGAGCGGCATTAAGTTGCGCGATCCACCCCCTTTTTGAGGAAGTCCTAGGCCGATAGGGCCGGGCATGAAAGCAAAGACGTGGGACAACTCAATTGTGAAGATTGTTACCGTTATATCTTTCGTATATTAATACTCACTCAAGACTATCTTCCTCAAAACCCTATACACGGTGCGGCAACTAAAATACTAATACGTAAAGAGTCATAGCCTACATATAGTATTGTTATACGGGGTTAAAAACCATCCGTAGCTATTGCAGCGAAAGCGAGTCGGTAGAAAGAAGTGGGGGCCCACAGTCGGATCTTGCCTTATTCCCCCCCCCCCAACCCCCATTGTAAGAGGTCATTGCGCCCCTGACTGCTATTGTCCACTTGCTTATGAGGTCGCCTACCTCCGTACTCAGGTAGGGGGAGGATCTGGGCTAGTCCCCCCCCCCCCGCTCATCACAGCACAGCAGCAGCTGCCACAACCCACTATGGCCGTGGCTGTCGAATCGCCGCCACCCGTGCCACCACCGCTGCGCCGCCGCATCGCCACCGCCCTCTTCGCGCTGCTGGTGGCGGTGGGCCTCGCGTGGACCTACGTGCAGGGCGCCGACCTGTGGTCGGACGGCGAGCGGCTGGTGTCGCTGGGTCTGTACGGAGCCTTCCTGCTGGCGCACGCCCTCGCGCAGAGCGGCTTCGCCTACCTGGAGTGGCGACGAGCGGAGCGGGCGCGCGACGGGACGCCGTGGGAGCCCCGGCGGAGCGTGGCGATAGCCATCGCGGCCTTCCAGGAGGACCCCGGCTACCTGCGTGGGTGCCTCGTGTCCGTGCGGGACTCGTCCTACCCGCGGGACAAGCTCAAGGTTCGCTGGCCACTCGCACGCACACTCGATTCTCACGCACGTCTCCTCATCTACCGAATCAGTGGCAAAATCCCCCAGGTGTTGTCACGGTATTTTTGGAAATTGTTGGAAAGTAGAGAACTAAACTATGAACCATGAACAATTATAAAGAACTAAACTGTCACCTTTTTTTTTCATTTTACCAGGTAAGATTCCACTGAGCTGTATACTGTAGCTCTCGTCTTTCAGAAGCAACCCGGCGATCACAAATAATTGCTCAACGAATTGGCTTATCATCAACGTGGAAATTTACGACTATATTTACTCAAGAATGTTAGTGTGTAACGCGTGTGACGTCACTGCAAGTCGACCAACCCCCCTCATTAATAATACGTCCTCCACATGGACCCGCCCCTTATTAATACTCATGAGTGGGTGACGTCACTCCACATGGGGGGGCGAGGCGCCTCCTCCCCCCGCCTCGGCGTCAACTTACAACCCTCACTACAAAGGCAGAACCCTCACGTCACGCGATCTCCGTAACGCTGTTGAGACATCAAAGTAAAAAGGACGTCATGACGAACAAGGGATTATAACCTTTAAATGAAATAGGGCTGTGTCACCGCAGCCTTACAAATTGCACACGAATGGATGCAATACCACGTCGCAGTCTGATTTTCACTTGCAAGTTTCATATTGACTGCAATGCACCCATCCTTGGACGGGCAAAAGGCTAGTTTATAATAGCCAAAACGTACTCTAAACGCACGCTGTTTCTAAATGTGGTGGTAAGAACCGGAGGACCCGCAGACAAAAATCCACACTACCACAGGGAGAGAAACACCGCAAACTCCAAATATACAGCAGCAGCAGGCGTCAGGGTCGGGGATCGAACCCCACGACCTCCTGCACACCAGGGGAGGTACCTAACAGCTCGCCGCCGTGGCGCCCCATCCCAACAATACCCCATGCGTGGTAGTAACGTTGCGCAACGTCCCCATCGCGACAACCGAAGGTCGTCATGGTGGTGGACGGCAACGGGGCCGAGGACGCGTACATGATGGAGCTCTTCCGCGAGGTCTTCCGCGACGAGGCGGAGGAGGCTGTGCGCACCGTGGCGTGGCGTGGGAACTACCACGCGTCGGAGCCGCGGCCCCGGCGGCCCGAGTGGTCCGCCACGGCCACGGAGGGGGCCCCCGACCGGGACGCGGAGTTGGAGTTGGAGGCGGATCGGCGCGAGCTCGAGGCGGCCGTGCGCTCCGCGCGCTGCGTCTGCGTCATGCAGCAGTGGGGTGGCAAGCGGGAGGCGATGTACACGGCGTTCAGGGCGCTCGGCACGAGCGTCGACTACGTGCAGGTGAGCGGGCGGCTCGAGCCCACGGGCGGCATCGCCGCTACACACACGGCATCACCATTACTACACACGGCATTACTACACACGGCATCACCATTACTACACACGGCATCACCATTACACACGGCATTACTACACACGGCATCACCACTACACACGGCATCACTACTACACACGGCATCACCACTACACACGGCATCACCACTACACACGGCATTACTACACACGGCATCACCACTACACACACGGCATCACCACTACACACGGCATCACCATTACACACGGCATTACTACACATGGCATCACCACTACACACAGGGCATCACCACTACACACGGCATCACCACTACACACGGCATTACTACACACGGCATCACCACTACACACACGGCATCACCATTACACACGGCATCATCACTACACACGGCATCATCACTACACACAGCATCACCACTACACACAGCATCACCACTACACACGCATTACTACACACGGTATTACTACACACGGCATCACCACTACACACGGCATCACCACTACACACACGGCATCACCATTACACACGGCATCATCACTACACCCGGCATCATCACTACACACGGCATCACCACTACACACGGCATCACCACTACACACGGCATCATCACTACACACGGCATCATCACTCCACACAGCATCACGACACAGCATCACACATAGCATCAACACTCACAGCATCACCACACACGCGTGTGCATTTGGTAACAGGTGTGCGAATCGGACAAGAGGCTGCACCTATGTTGTGACCCCGTGCCCCTACTGGACATCTGTGAAAAAGAGCTTCATAGCCCATCAGATTCCTCCAGTGTAATTAAATTGATTCTGATTCTTAATTGGCAACAGGTGTGCCACTCGGATTAGTAACAGGTGTGCCACTCACATCAGTAACAGGTGTGCCACTCACATCAGTAACAGGTGTGCCACTCGGATTAGTAACAGGTGTGCCACTCACATCAGTAACAGGTGTGCCACTCGGATTGGTAACAGGTGTGCCACTCACATAAGTAACAGGTGTGCCACTCACATCAGTAACAGGTGTGCCACTCGGATTGGTAACAGGTGTGCGACTCGGATTAGTAACAGGTGTGCCACTCGGATAGGTAACAGGTGTGGCACTCGGATTGGTAACAGGTGTGCCACTCGGATTGGTAACAGGTGTGCCACTCGGATAGGTAACAGGTGTGCGACTCGGATTGGTAACAGGTGTGCCACTCACATCAGTAACAGGTGTGCCACTCACATCAGTAACAGGTGTGCCACTCACATCAGTAACAGGTGTGCCACTCGGATTAGTAATAGATGTGCCACTCACATCAGTAACAGGTGTACTACTCGGATAGGTAACAGGTGTGCGACTCGGATTGGTAACAGGTGTGGCACTAGGATTGGTAACAGGTGTGCCACTCGGATTGGTAACAGGTGTGCCACTCGGATTAGTAACAGGTGTGCCACTCACATCAGTAACAGGTGTGACACTCGGATTAGTAACAGGTGTGCCACTCGGATTGGTAACAGGTGTGCCACTCGGATTGGTAACAGGTGTGCCACTCACATCAGTAACAGGTGTGCCACTCACATCAGTAGCAGGTGTGCCACTCGGATTGGTAACAGGTGTGCCACTCGGATCAGTAACAGGTGTGCCACTCGGATTGGTAACAGGTGTGCCACTCACATCAGTAACAGGTGTGCCACTCGGATTGGTAACAGGTGTGCCACTCACATTAGTAACAGGTGTGCCACTCGGATTTGTAACAGATGTGCCACTCGGATTAGTAACAGGTGTGCCACTCACATCAGTAACAGGTGTGCCACTCGGATTTGTAACAGATGTGCCACTCGGATTAGTAACAGGTGTGCCACTCACATCAGTAACAGGTGGGCCACTCGGATTTGTAACAGGTGTGCCACTCACATCAGTAACAGGTGTGCCACTCGGATTGGTAACAGGTGTGCCACTCACATCAGTAACAGGTGTGCCACTCACATCAGTAACAGGTGTGCCACTCACATCAGTAACAGCTGTGCCACTCACATCAGTAACAGGTGTGCCACTCGGATTTGTAACAGATGTGCCACTCGGATTAGCAACAGGTGTGCCACTCACATCAGTAACAGGTGGGCCACTCGGATTTGTAACAGGTGTGCCACTCACATCAGTAACAGGTGTGCCACTCGGATTGGTAACAGGTGTGCCACTCACATCAGTAACAGGTGTGCCACTCACATCAGTAAAAGGTGTGCCACTCACATCAGTAACAGGTGTGCCACTCACATCAGTAACAGGTGTGCCACTCGGATTAATAACAGGTGTGCCACTCGGATTAATAACAGGTGTGCCACTCGGATTAATAACAGGTGTGTCACTCGGATTTGTAACAGGTGTGCGACTCGGACACGAGGCTACACCGCGACGCCACGGCGGAGCTGGCGCGGCTGCTGGACGCGGACGCGGGCGTGGGCGCCGCGGGCGGCGACGTGCGCGTCCACAACGCCTCCGAGTCGTTCATCAGCTTCCTGAGCGGCCTCCGCTACTGGATGGCCTTCAACGTGGAGCGCGCCTGCCAGTCCTACTTCCACTGCGTGTCCTGCATCAGCGGACCCCTGGGTCAGTGAGGAGGGGGGGGGGCAAAGAAGGCAGCGTGGCGCTGCGGATTTAAAACCACAACTCAGTTTTAGTTTAATTTATTTTGAATTGCTCTGTGCGCCAACAATCTCTTAAATCGGGTTTCATCAACAAAAACAACAACAACGGCCCTTCCCCGATATACGCAACATCACAATAACATAAATAAATGATAATAAATAGCAGATAAGCAAAAAAATGATAGCAAATCCTAATTACACTTTTTAAAAGAAATATAAATTAAATATGGATTGTTATCAAAATAGCATGCTTAATCTAAAAAAAATGCTAATTTAAATTTGCCATATTAATTGTAATGCAGATACGGCGTAAAAGACGATGGTATTAGAGTGAGGATTAAAACAGCAACCATAAAAAAACGTATTGGAAAAAACGTGCTAAAGTGGTCGTTTTCAGGCAATAAAAATTTGTACCATGGCAGTAAGGCTCTCGATTATCCGCGTGCGGTTTAACCACATATCGGACAAACCCAATTAACCGCAACCCTGGATATCGTATCAAAAGAGCAGCATAACGTTGCGTGATCCACCCCTTTTGAGGAAGTACTAGACCGATGGGGCTCGCATGAAAGCAAAGACGCGTGACGACTCAACTGTGAGTATTGTTACCTTTACATATTTAATCTTGATTTCAAGCTTCCGTGACTGCAGGAATCCATACTCTTTGGTTCTTTCGGTAAAGTCACGTGGAAAGGAAAAAAAATAGACCGCGACGTTTCGATCGCAACACAAGCAATCGTCACAGCAAGAAAAAAACCTGCTGAAGTAGGCGAGAGATCTGCCGTGACACGAGGTTTTATATAGTAGGCCTCGGCAGTAGGGGGTGAGAGAGAAGGGGTGGGGGAGGAGGCGGGGCAGAAAGTGGACCCCGCAGTAGCACCCGGGTCACTGGAATGAAGTGGACCACCATCTGTAAAGGATGAGATTCCTGATATGCAATACCCGGGTGTCTACAAACTGAGTTTTGGCTGTGGCAGCAGTTACATTGGGGAAACGAAACGACATGTCTCAGACCGCGTTTCGCGAACTCAAAGCAGATCTGAAACACGGTAGGACCAATACCTCTGCCGTTGCTGATCATTGTTTTAATGCAGGTGGGCTCACAGGAAATTGACTTTTTCAAGACGAAGGTACTTTGCAAACCCACCGGCTATTATCAGAGATTTGTTCATGTGGCCATCCAGATATCTTCTTGGTTCTTTCGGTAAAGTCACGTAGAATGGAAATAAAATAATAGAAATAAAACATAATAAAATAAAATTCTCACGTTTCGACCACAACACAAGTAGCCTTCTTCAGGTGGAGAAACAGGACTGTCCAGAAGACAGCGCTTGAGTGAACACTGCCAAGCATGGACCGCGTCTTTTAAGCCGTGTGGGCGGAATTAACTTGTGAATTAGCATGTTGCTCAGCCCCACCTCCGAGGCGGAAGAGGGGGGCTGGGTGCACAAGAAAGCAAAACAGCCACGGTGCGTTGCTTTGTACCGTGTTGCATTATAACTATGCTATAAACTGGACTACTATACCATACAATATTATACCTTCCAATCTAAACTACATGGTATAATATCATATACATAAACAAATTCCACCTTTGAATTATACAACGTGTTACTATACTCTACCCTATACTTTAGACTATAAAATATTAGACTTGTAATATTACACTGTCTTATTCTATCAACCCTACTGTATACCACACTGCTGTCTATTCACTATACAATTACGATACTATATATTGCCTTATGAATTATGTTAAATATTTCAATGTTATACTATTTATTATTATACCACATGCTATAAACTATACCATTGACCGTCGTGTGAAAGGTATTAAGAGGCAGTGCCAACGAATGGACTGCGGTCTGAAGGTCACCGTAAAACACAATCAATTAAGAACCGAAATGGTTTATAACATCTTTCCAATGGTTACTAAGCCAGAAGATGGATTCTCTTGTGCTTCACTTTGAGTTTTAATTTACAAACTGTGCAATGGCAGAGAAACTGATTTTTGTAATAGAACAATATCAATACATTCTTTACTACAAACCGTTGTTTTGTTCATTAACAAATTAAATTTTCTTTTCTTCAAAATAATGTATACAGTACCTATGTAGTGGGTAAATAATCGGCGGAGAACTTCTTGTGGCAACACAATATTTATTAACTCTCTATTCTACAGGGTCCCTAACACAAAGGGGTAGCGGCCCCCTGGTATGGCCTCCGGACTACACGAGCCCTAACACCGGGACCCCATTAATTCCCCGCCCTCTGGCTGGGGGCCCTAGGGGAGGGTATGCTGACCTGGCCGTACCAGGGTCTTCAGGCCTGACCACTGGCCTCACTCAGCTCCGGCCCTTAGAAGGACGACGGAGCTTGGGGTCCAGGGTCCTATCCTCCAGGGACCTATCTTCCCTTGACCACTGGCCTCACTGAGCTCCAGCCCTTAGAAGGACGACGGAGCTTGGGGTCCAGGGTCCTAACTTCAGTCCAGGTCTTCAGTCTTCGGCTTGGAGGTAACTGAGCCGGACCCTTGAGAGGTCTGGCTTATATACTGGTTCGTGGCTTGCTCCGCCCTAGCCACGCCTCCCTTCCAGAACTTTCTGGAAGGTGACATCATCCCCCCAGTCCCCCCTCCCGAGGTCTGGGGATTATGTCCCAGGATCCGCTTCCCAGGGATTGTCGTTGGCCCCTTGGGCCATAGTCATTGACACTGGCGTGATAGCGCTTCCATCCCCCGTTGTCGAGAAGGGGGAGCTACCTGCTAACAGGATGAGGAGTGCCGATTAATGCCTCTACACCGATATTCGTGGTTTTTGGCATATAGATCCACGGAAAATGGATATTGTATGTTTGGATTATTCACAATTTTTCATTATAATCCGCGGCCGTCCTTACCATTATTAGCGCGGATAATTGAGGGTCTACTGTATTTTTTTATTTTACCAGGTAAGGCCCCACTGAGCTGTAAAACTTTTTCAGAAGCGACCTGACCATCACAAATGACAGCTCAACGAAGTGGCTTATCATGTACTAGCGGGAAGTACCCGACGTTGCCCGGGTCCAAAAAATATTTCAAACCTGCTCTTAAAAATCTAACAGCAGTGCATACTGACTGTGGTGGTACCTATGATTACAGCAGTGCATACCGACTGTGGTGGTACCTGATATCACTACAGTAGTACATGCTGACTCTATAGCAGTATTTATCGACTCCATATCACAAAGTACTCACCTGACAGAGTGGCGTGGTGAGGCCTAGTCCCGTGGAGAGCCTCCGGCCTCGCCTAGATTGTCCAGCCAGTCGAGGTGGCACCTTGGCAGGCTGGGGCTGGGCTGCTACCTCTGACCCCCCCCCCCACCGCCATGATCTCCACGGCCGCTCTGCAGTAATATGTACGGCCTACAGTGGTAGCATCTAGCGACTGTATAGTAGCAATGACTGCACGCATTAGTGGGGGGGGGGGGGGGGACATCACACAGTGAAGAATTTACCTGAGCGTTTAGTGTATTTTTAAAGCATTTTTAACGTGAAATAAAATGTCCCCGTCACTGCCACCGAAGGCGTGCGACTTGGCATGGGCTGCTCCCTCCCACCGAAGGCGCGTGAGTTGGTATGGGCGTGCAGGCGTCATAAATAAATGAATAAAAGGGAAGCACACAAAAATCGATAATTAAACTAATTTTAAGTTGACGGATGTGAAAAAGGCATAGCGTTTGATCACCGCGGGGCTTACAGGGTGGTACCTGGCTATTTTATTTTTTATGTAAACCCCACCGTGGGAAAGCCAAGCGCGTGACCACACACAAAACCACACACAAACTTCGCCACAAATCCACGCACAATGTTTTACTTTTTTTATATATATAGATAGCAGCAGCCAAATACTCTGAACGCGTGACGTCGATTCTAAACGTGGAGGGAAAAAAACCGGAGGACTCGGAGAGAAAAATCTACAGCACCACGTGGAGAGAGAGAGACACGCAAACTCCAATTATACAGCAGCAGGCGTCAGGGTCGGGATCGAACTCACGAACCTCCTGTATACCAGGCGAGGTTGTTAACATCTCCTAGCCACCGCAGCGCCCTCTTGTCGTGTACCCGCAGACCGACGTTGGCATTCAGCTCGTGAACGCATTGCTGCCGAGCACAGAACAGAGTAAAACGATTCTCGTGAATTTTTTTGTGTGACCGCCCTACCACTACCAGGCCTCTACCGCAACACGCTGCTGCAGCAGCTCGTCGAACCGTGGTACAACCAGACGTTCCTGGGCGCTCGTTGCACGTTCGGGGACGACCGCCACCTCACCAACCGGGTGCTCAGCATGGGCTACGCTACGAGGCGAGGAGAACGGCAGCGGCAAATTCCCTGCGTCTGTCTCTTTTCTCTCTCTCTCTCTCCGTCTCCGCGTGTGTGTGCGTAAGGGGGCCGGGCGGTAGAGGTGTAGCGGTCAGCGCGCAGGGATTGACGCCAGCGTGGATGGGGGTAGGGAATGCTGATGTTGAAGGGGACCGTTATGGAGGATTCGTACGGTGCGGTCATGAAGTCCTCGCTTGACACGTCGTGTTCACGTGATGCATTTGCGCTGAAACGCGGTTCTCCTGCTCGGGAACGCTTTTCGCACGACGTGCAACTCCACATCCTGTTGTAAGGCGGAACGTGCATCCTGTTGTAAGGCGGAACGTGCACTGTTATTACGCGGTTTCTGAGCGGTTGACGAACTGCTTTCTCGAGCTGCGTGTCTGAGTGGCAGAGCGCAGGGTGATACAGTCGGCATTCCATCATCATCTCAGTTATTTGTCCCTGCCTTGGGATGACTGCAGGCTGACATCGCAGTGCAAACATGATTCACATTAGCAGTGTTCATTATGTATTCCCTGTAACGTATATACACAGTAAACAAATATCTGGTAAAAAAATAAATATATATAATCGCACATTGTGCCCCTGACACACAGCCCCCTGCTGTGAAAACCTGGCAGGACCCCCTCCGCAAAAGGAGTCTTGAAAGTCGGCAAGGCTCTCCTGCAAGATCCGACCGTGTCAGTCCAGTGCTCGATGAACTGCATTGGCTTCGGGCTGCTGAACGAATTTATTATAAGGTCCGCATCCAATATGATGCTGACCCCGCCAAGGGGCGTAAACCATCGCGACGTGAACTCTGGTTATCGTAGCAGCGGCTTTTGACTAACCGATGAACAAAGGCGGTCACCGCATCGTGCACTTTCAGATGCGCTTCTTCGGCCGTCTGGAGCGCTCTTCCGTACAATGTTATCTAGATTGACCGACGAATTTATTTAAAACTGATTTTTGTGTTTAGTTTGTTGTCCTTCCCCCGCACCTCCGATTAGCACGGTTGGCTACGTGCGGTGCGAAAGACGTTGAACACAGACGTGCAGCATAAACCATCACGCAAACTCCGGTCACCCTCGCAGCAGCGGCTGTTGGAAATCGGAACTTTACTCGTAATAAAGGTTTTTGGGTTAGATCACGTAAGTATAAATGTGTCGAAACCCTCCACCACCCGACACGGCCATCAGCAAGGGATTTGTCACGTAAACAAAACGCCAAATAGTTACTATTTCAGCCCACCAGTGTGTTGAAGAGTGAATCCACAACATTTACAATCTGAGTACGACGTTTCGCTGGTAATTACATCAACCGGCATCATCGGGCGATTTGCCATACTTACGCGATCTAACCCAAAAACCTTTTATTGTGAATAATATTGGTCGCGAAAGCCTACGTGTTAAACGTAACATTACGCGTGCTCTCCTCCTCCTCCTGCTCCCTCCTCCTCCCTCCTTTTCCTCGTCCGCCGCCAGGTACACGAGCCGGGCGCGCTGTCACACGGAGACTCCCGCCCAGTACCTCCGCTGGCTCAACCAGCAGACGCGCTGGGCCAAGTCCTACCACCGTGAGTGGCTCTACAACGCCATGTGGTGGCACAAGCACCACATCTGGATGACGTACGAGTCCCTGGTGGCCGGCATCTTCCCCTTCTTCGTCGCCGCCACGGCCCTGCGCCTCTTCTACAGCGGCAGCCTGTGGGACATCGTGTGGGTCATGGTCGCCATCCAGGTCGTGGCGCTCGCCCGGGCCCTCTACGCCTCGCTGCTGCGCAGGAACCTCGTCATGGCCTTCACCGCGTTCTACTCCGTCCTCTACGTGAGCAGCCTCGTCCCCGCCAAGCTCTTCGCCGTCCTTACCATCGCCGAGGGAGGCTGGGGCACGTCGGGCCGCCGGAGGCTCGTCGGGAGCTACGTGCCCCTCTTGCCGCTGTCCGTGTGGGGGGCGGCACTGGCCGGGGGGCTCTGCTACAAGCTGGTGCAGGAGGCACGCTCGGCCCGGTTGGCGTCCGAGCGGGTCGTGCTGGCATACGGTGCGGTGGCGTACGCCGTCTACTGGCTCCTCATGGTGGTGCTGTACCGGTGCCACTCGAGGCGGTGGTGCTGCCGGAGGGAGCCCGAGTCTCATGCCGTCGAGGTTTGAGGAGGAGGAGGAGGATGATGACGATGATGTCATAATGGGTGGCCATGCAGCGCACTGCTGTTGCAGCACACGGCCTGTGTGTGGCCCGCCTTCTCGAAGCTACATGCAGATTGCCCTCCTAAATTCGCATTCTGTTGCACAATATGGAATATATTTCCATGGCAATTACATCTGGCAAAATTTTATTAAATCCTGATCACTTGCCGGCTCACAATAATGTTTTGCCCTTGAGGCTGCCACACACGGTGCACTCAAGGATCTGCACTTTATTTCTTCCTTCCGTGTACTCTGGCCCCATTGCCCAGCAGACTCTGTCGCCAGTGCAGTGTGCGTTTCGTGAACGGTTTGATTCCAGTACCCAAACCGTAACCATTCACTTCGGGTGCAGCTCTCGCGAATGCCCGTCAATAACTTGCCCGTCACGAACGATCCAGAGCGCTGTGTGAAACGCCAAGTTGCGTGTCGAGCATCGTGAGTCGGCCGCAACATCTGCAATTGGGCTCAAGCCTCGAACTTTACTGCTCTGCCAAACATCAACGGTTTTGTTTGACATGTTGAGGGCCCTTTTGCAGCCAATGCAGGCATCCCTCGATTTTCCGAAAGGGATGCGGGTTTAAAAAATAAAACACGCATGAAACAAAATTTCATGAATTGTAATAGCTTTTCCCGCGGTTGGCTACATACGGTGCGGAATAATTTCAACGTACGGACATACAGGCGTCGTGGTGGCGAGATGTTAATTCCCTCGCCAGGTACGCAGGAGGTCGTGAGTTTCCATCCCGACCCTGACGCCTGCTGTATATCTGGAGTTTGAGTCTGGCTCTTTTCCCCCCCATGGTCGTGTGGATTTTTCCGGCTCCGGTTTTTCCCTCCAGAATCAACGTCATGCGTTTAGAGTATTTGGCTGCAGTCAATTTCCACGTGATGAGCCACTTCTTTGAGCTATCATTTGTGATAGCCAGGTCGCTTCTGCAAAAAAGCTACGTATCTCGGTAGGCCTCACCTGGTAAAATAAAAACTAGTTTAGTTTTTCATAGTAGTTACATACCTCGGTTGTGATCAGCTTTACGAAAATTACCCGGATAAAATCACGAACCTTAGCCATGATCAGTCCACTGCTGGTTGAAGACACCTCGTTACCTCCTCACCTTTTTCACTTTTCAAATACGAATATAATAATAAAGAACGTAAATATTAAAACCATTGAATGATACTAATTCATTTAAAAAGTAATAATTTTGCCTTTTCAGGGAACTAATCAATAGGTATTCTTGGTTCTTTCGGTAATGTCACGTAGAAGGGAAACAATAAAATAATAAAAAAATATAAAACAATAAAATTCTCACGACGTTTCGACTGCAACACAAGCAATCATCATCAGGTGTGAAAACCACAGCAAGAAAATTAAAAAGTGGAGTTTTTTAACGTTAGCACCACGGATAGCGATTTGACAGTTTGTTCAGATGGACGAGTCCATCTATGTTCGGAAAAGAGGAGGGGGGAGACAAAAAATAATGGATGCGGTCTGAAAGCCACATTAAGCGTGATCAATCAATTAAGAGCCGAAATGGTTGATCAAATCCTCCCAATGATTGCTAAGCCAGAATCCATCTTCTCGGTTGAAATTGTCTCTGTGTTTGTATATGTGGATAGCCTCATGAACGAATCTCTCATGGTAGCCAGATGGCTTGCAAAGAACCTCTGTCTTGGAGAATGCAATGTCATGTGAACCTACTGAATTAAAACAGTGATCTGCCACGACCAAGGTGTTGATCCTACCGTGTTTCAGGTCTGCTTTGTGTTCACGAATTCGGTCCGAGATATGTCGTTTGGTTTCTCCAATGTAACTACTACCACAGAGGCAACTTAGTTTGTAGACGCCAGGTACTGTATGTCCGGAATCACATCTTTTACAGACGGAACCAGATCACGGATTTCATGTAATGTGTTGAAACGGACCTGGATCTTGTGTTTATTCAAGATTTTGGAGATCTTTTTGATCCCCGCAATGTAGGGTAAAGTGATGGTTTTGAAAGGCTCCTCAAGAGGGTCCTTCTTCATGGTTGGAGTGATAGCTTTTCGGATTGTATAGTCGGAGTAACCATTAGCCTTAAGAGCTTGGTGTACGTGCTTGAGTTCACTGCCTATGTGTTCCTGGTCGGATATGCATTGGACTCTATGGTGCAGAGTCTTGATGAGGGAATTCTTCTGGGATGGATGGTGGTGGGAATCCGGTTTCAGGTAAGCATCAGTAACAACAGAATACCGGAGTCCTGCCTAACTCTATAGCCTCCAAACTAGTGGAGAACACAAAAGGACCGCTAGACAAAAAACATCAAGCGTGACTTTACCGAAAGAACCAAGAAGATGAATCCTTGCAGTCACGAAAGCTTTAAATCGAAAATCAAGCGAGAGATTCATCGTCAATTACACCAGACAATTGGCCTTCATTTCTTCACAAGACCCCACCGCCATCAGCACAGAGGAAGTCACGGAGGGTCTGGCTGCAATGAAAAAAGGCAAGGCTGCCGGCAGAGATGGTATCCACCCCAGAATTTCTCTATTACTTAGGCCCTAGGGGACACCAATGGCTGGCAACCCTGTACACAAAAACCATGAAAACCGGTTGCATGGTGGGAGGCGATGGTGATGATTGCCATAACAAAAAAACGGGCAAGCCAACCGACGATCCGAGCAGCTATAGCCCGATATCACTCCTGTGCACCACCTATAACATCTTGGAACACTTGGACGCAGCTGCTGTGACCAAGTTTTTTGGCCCTTGCAACACACACCGAGGCCGGATTCTACCTGAAGCAGGGCCGTTGTGGCAACGGCCCGTTTTGACGAATATGTTGAGTTTTTGACGAGTTTACTTAGTTATTTAGGCTGCTGTCGGGCTATGGTTAGGTGCAGCAGAGGACTGTGCAGGAAAACCCATTGAACCCCATATCACTTTTATTATGTACAATCTCGTGAATATAAATGTGTCGTTAACCCACCACCACCCGACAACAGCCAATTGGTAAGGTTGGTTACGTGACAAACTTTACCAATCGGAATATTTATGCTGGAGGAATCAGATGAGCTATGAAGCTCTTTTTGCACAAATGCTCAGTAAGGGGCACGGGGATCAGAACGTTACAACCACAAACACAATACACGAACACAATAGGGGTGCAACAAAGAGGAAAGGTAAACAAGTCACTGAAAAATATATGCAAATAAAACTAAACTATTTTTTATATCTTCCCAGGTAAAAGCGCAATTAGCTATGAATATTTTTCTTCCAGAAGCGACTTGGACACAGGGGGCCGTCCATAAATGACGTCACGCGATTTTGGCCGATTTTTTACCCCCCCTCCCTCCCCCCCCCATCGTCCCACGGCGTCACAAAAGTCAGACCCCCCCCTCAAATATGACGTCACAAAGCTCTTCCCCCCCCCCCCCAAAAAAAAACATTTACATTTTGAAAATAAAACATGCTTCAAATCACTTTAAACTATTGTCATTGTAGTGCGTATTTAATGTGACGCTGCACTCTGATGTTTTAGGAGAAAACATTTATTACAAAGGAGGCACTGGGAAGCTGAAATTGAGCATAAAATCAACTTGAAAATATTCAACGTCTAACTAAAACTGCAGATGTTCAGAATATATTGAAATTCTCTCATAATTATAAAATATTAAACGAAATTATAACTACAAAAAATACTTGAAACGTTGTAGTAGAACGAAGCAAAATGCAGAGTACAATTATAACAATCACATATTCATTCCACAGAATGAAAAGCCCTGGTAGAATCATTAGAATCAAAATGTTTAATAACAATCATTAAAAAAATACGAAATTTATGCTTCTCCATTCTCCCATGGAGAAGCAAAATGCTCCTTCATGGAATAAATCAAAGGTGACCTAAATTTAAATAATCAAATAGTTAATAATACAAATTTATCAAAATGAGTGTTGTGACAAAAACTATATTGAATTAAGTAGCACGTGTTGTTTATATTTATTTAAAATTGCGCATTTTGATGTGACGTCACATTTCTCAAACCCCCCGCCCCTCGTCACACATCGTCACAAATGTGTGACCCCCCCCTCCCCCCCTAGGTGCGTGACGTCATTTATGGACGGCTCCTAACCGAATAGCTCAACGAAGTCGCTTATCACGTGGAAAGTTATAGGAGCAAAATAATATAACATCCTAAACTAAACTACTTTCATTTACCAGGTAAGGCCCACTGAGCTATATAGTCGTTTTTCAGAAGCTGCCTTGGCCACATATGATCGCTCAACGAAGTGGCTTAGCACGTGAAAATGTATAGCAGCCAAATACTCTAAAGGCACGTCTCTACGAGGGTGCTTTTTTCAGGAATATTTTGCTGTTTTTTTCATGGATTTTCTGTTTGCACAGTCAACACATCGTCACTTTAAGACGTTTTTCTTGATCGTGTTTTTTTGTTTGTTGTGGTTGCACCCGATTCAAGAGCCGAATGGCTCACAAGGGCTATACCAAAATAAATGAACTGAAATAAACTGAAAAAAAACCTCCTGGTTCCACCACCAGCCCACAGGGGATTATTGTGTCCGTCCGTCCGTCGTGCATCCAAAAATGGGAGGGGTGGGGCTGGGTGGGGAGGGGCTGGGTGGGGAGGGGAGGGGCTGGGTGGGGAGGGGAGGGGCTGGGTGGGGAGGGGAGGGGCTGGGTGGAGAGGGGCTGGGTGGGGAGGGGAGGGGCTGGGTGGGGAGGGGAGGGGCTGGGTGGGGAGGGGCTGGGTGGGGAGGGGCTGGGTGGGGAGGGGAGGGGCTGGGTGGGGAGGGGCTGGGTGGGGAGGGGAGGGGCTGGGTGGGGAGGGGTGGGGCTGGGTGGGGAGGGGAGGGGCTGGGTGGGGAGGGGAGGGGCTGGGTGGGGAGGGGAGGGGCTGGGTGGAGAGGGAGGGGCTGGGTGGGTAGGGGAGGGGCTGGGTGGGTAGGGGAGGGGCTGGGTGGGGAGGGGAGGGGCTGGGTGGGGAGGGGAGGGGCTGGGTGGGGAGGGGCTGGGTGGGGAGGGGCTGGGTGGGGAGGGGCTGGGTGGGGAGGGAGACCACGGTACACACGAGGGGGTGGGTGTCCACCTACCACGTTTTCAGTTTTTCTTTATTTTCAGTTTCAGTTTTTCTTTATTTTGGTATAGCCCTGTGAGTCATTCGGCTCTTGAATCGGGTGCAACCACAACAAACAAAAACACGAACATCTTCACGACATTTTCCCCTCCACGTGGAGAATCAACAACATGCGTTTGGAGTATGCGGCTACTCTCAATCTCTACATTGTAAGTCGCCAATTCGTGGGTGTTGAACTCTTTTTTTTTCCTTGAGGAACAGATTTTTTCTTCTCTCCACCACCCCAGGCCCCCACTCGGTCCCCACCCTTCACGCCGGATGTGTGCCCGCCCTCACAGTCGGGCATATTGTGCGGAGTACACCACGAGGTGGTGCCGCCGTTGACCCTGGCCATTGACCGAGCAACCCGACGTTCCTACCAGCCCCCTCCGCAGGAGAATGTGTTAAATGTGGAGGGAAGAATCGGAGCACCCGGAGAAAAAATCCACGTGATCACGAGAAGAACACTCAAAGTTCTAAACCCAGGGATCTTCTGACACCCGTGACGACGAAGAGCGCCATGCCACCCCCCCCCCCCCCCCCAAGCGCGGGGCCCGGGACGGTCGCCCCGATCCCTCGGGGCCGCCTCTGATTGGAGGTGACAGAGAGCGGCTGACGGCGGCCCCTCGTCACGTGGTCCGTCATCACTGCCGCCCCCCCCCACCGCTGTGTAGTCACGTGACCCACGCACACACTCCGCGTCACGTGACTGGAAGATGGCGGCGCCCTGCGAGCAGTGGTGATTCGCTCCTCCCTTCCCCTCGTCACCCTCTCACTCGTCACCCTCACACTCCTCTCCCTCCCGCTCGGCACCCTCACACTGATCACCCTCACACTCGTCACCCTCACGCTCGTCACCCTCACACTCGTCACCCTCACACTCGTCACACTCGTCACCCTCACGCTCGTCACCCTCACGCTCGTCACCCTCACGCTCGTCACCCTCCCGCTCGTCACACTCGTCACACTCCCGCTCGTCACCCTCACACTCGTCACCCTCCCACTCGTCACCCTCCCACTCGTCACTCTCACACTCGTCACCCTCACGCTCGTCACCCTCACACTCGTCACCCTCCCGCTCGTCACACTCGTCACACTCCCGCTCGTCACCCTCACACTCGTCACCCTCCCACTCGTCACCCTCCCACTCGTCACTCTCACACTCGTCACTCTCACACTCGTCACCCTCACACTCGTCACCCTCCCACTCGTCACCCTCCCACTCGTCACCCTCACACTCGTCACTCTCACACTCGTCACTCTCACACTCGTCACCCTCACACTCGTCACCCTCCCACTCGTCACTCTCACACTCGTCACTCTCACACTCGTCACTCTCACACTCGTCACCCTCACACTCGTCACCCTCCCACTCGTCACCCTCCCACTCGTCACCCTCACACTCGTCACTCTCACACTCGTCACTCTCACACTCGTCACCCTCACACTCGTCACTCTCACACTCGTCACCCTCACACTCGTCACACTCACACTCGTCACTCTCACACTCGTCACCCTCACACTCGTCACCCTCACGCTCGTCACCCTCACACTCGTCACACTCACACTCGTCACCCTCACACTCGTCACCCTCACACTCGTCACACTCACACTCGTCACCCTCACACTCGTCACACTCACGCTCGTCACCCTCACACTCGTCACCCTCACGCTCGTCACCCTCACACTCGTCACCCTCACACTCGTCACCCTCCCGCTCGTCACTCTCACACTCGTCACTCTCACACTCGTCACCCTCACACTCGTCACCCTCACACTCGTCACTCTCACACTCGTCACCCTCACACTCGTCACCCTCACGCTCGTCACCCTCACACTCGTCACCCTCACGCTCGTCACCCTCACACTCGTCACCCTCACACTCGTCACCCTCACGCTCGTCACCCTCACACTCGTCTCCCTCACACTCGTCACCCTCACACTCGTCACCCTCACACTCGTCACCCTCACACTCGTCACCCTCACGCTCGTCACCCTCACGCTCGTCTCCCTCACACTCGTCACCCTCACACTCGTCACCCTCACTCGTCACCCTCACACTCGTCACCCTCACACTCGTCACCCTCACACTCGTCACCCTCACTCGTCACCCTCACACTCCTCTCCCTCACGCTCGTCACCCTCACGCTCGTCACCCTCACACTCGTCACACTCACACTCCTCTCACTTCCTCTCGTCACCCTCACGCTCGTCACTCTCACGCTCGTCTCCCTCACACTCGTCACCCTCACTCGTCACCCTCACACTCCTCTCACTTCCTCTCGTCACCCTCACACTCGTCACCCTCACGCTCGTCACCCTCACACTCGTCTCCCTCACACTCGTCACCCTCACACTCCTCTCACTTCCTCTCGTCACCCTCACGCTCGTCACCCTCACACTCGTCACTCTCACACTCGTCTCCCTCACACTCGTCACCCTCACACTCGTCTCCCTCACACTCGTCACTCTCACACTCGTCTCCCTCACACTCGTCTCCCTCACACTCGTCTCCCTCACACTCGTCACCCTCACACTCGTCACCCTCACACTCGTCTCCCTCACACTCGTCTCCCTCACACTCGTCACCCTCACACTCGTCACCCTCACACTCGTCACCCTCACACTCGTCTCCCTCACACTCGTCACCCTCACACTCGTCACCCTCACACTCGTCACTCTCACACTCGTCACCCTCACACTCGTCACTCTCACACTCGTCACCCTCACACTCGTCACCCTCACACTCGTCACCCTCACACTCGTCACCCTCACACTCGTCACCCTCACACTCGTCACCCTCCCACTCGTCACCCTCACACTCGTCTCCCTCACACTCGTCACCCTCACACTCGTCACCCTCACGCTCGTCACCCTCACGCTCGTCTCCCTCACACTCGTCTCCCTCACGCTCGTCACCCTCACACTCGTCACCCTCACACTCGTCACACTCACACTCCTTTCCCTCACGCTCGTCACCCTCACACTCCTTTCCCTCACACTCCTTTCCCTCACACTCGTCACCCTCACGCTCGTCACCCTCACACTCGTCACCCTCACACTCGTCACCGTCACCCTCACACTCGTCACCCACCCCCTCGTGTGCCGTGCCGGCCTTCATAGGTGCTCGCTAACAGAACTTGCCCCCTACTGTCTCACAGGCTACACGGGGGAGCTTTGTCTTTATCCTGTGTGTGTGGGGGGTGTGGAGGGGGTGTGTGGAGGGGTGTGTGTGTGGAGGGGTGTGTGTGTGGGGGGGGTGTGTGGGGGGGTGGGTGTGTGGGGGGGTGGGTGGGGGGGTGTGTGGGGGGGTGTGTGGGGGGGTGTGTGTGGGGGGGGTGTGGGGGGGGTGTGGGGGGGTGTGTGGGGGGTGTGGGGGGGTGTGTGGGGGGGTGTGTGTGGGGGGGGGGCAGCGACTGCGTAGCGATTCGCGCGCTGCGCTACGAACCCGGCGATCCGAGTTCGATTCCCGCTCACGGCCACCACCGGTGACGATTATTTGAACCGGTCCTGGGCCACCCCTAGGTCGACTCAGCCTCAAACGTGTGGTGTGTGAACATCGCCACTTGGGGGAGACAAAGGCGGCCGGGCGTCGTGAATCCAAGCCCCGGACGAAGCCGGGTAGTAAAGCTGGTATATATAAGGGACATTTGTGAATGCGTGTCTGTTCGAAATGTTTAGCATACTTCCCGACATGCAACAAACTTGAAATTTGGCATTTGGGTAGTTTACAGACTGTACACAATGTGAAAAGTATAAACATAGACTTCTGTATTTGGGGGGGCGGGGGGATTGAAGTAGTGTGTGGCGTCAACCCGTGCATGCAGGACTGGCGAGAATCGATACCTGGTCAGCGTTTGTGGTGTCAATTAAACGGGAATAGGCCGATTCTAAATAAAACTATAACCTTCGATTCCTTGTCGCGATTTAAATAATCGAATCTTGGAGCGCGAGCTCAAGGTTTTTTTTCCTCCACCGCGCGTTGTGTTTTATTTTATTTTGTTAATTAAGGAGATAACGATACAAGTTTTCATTTGTACGTGTTATGTTTTAAAGTTTTAAGAAGTTTTAAAATATACTTCCCGCTAGTAGCAGTATATAGCGAGTCTATAGCACAAAGTACCATATTTACCCGCATATAACCCGCGGGGTATACCACTTTTTACAACAATACATGGAGGTGCGGGCTATCCCAAAAATATTGTACACGTGTGACATGTCATGACGCCTATATAAGGAACGAAACAGCTGGACTTGTCCACAAATCTGGCTGTCGCCTGATGAAGCTATTTGTAATTACTGGCGAAACGTCGTACTCAGATTGTAAATGTTGTGGCTTGGTTCTCCAACACACCGGCGTGCTGTACTAGTGACGAATCGGCCACGTTCTGTTTACGTGACAACCCTTTTATTAATTTGCTGTGTCGGGTGGTGGCGGATTTAACGACACATTTATATATTTACGCGATCTAACCCAAAAACCCTGTATTATGGACACTTTACACTACACTATTATACACTACTATACACTACACTATTATACACCACTACTATACACTACACTATTATACACTACTATACACTACACTATACACTACACTATTATACACCACTACTATACACTACACTATTATACACTACACTACTATACACTACACTACTATACACTACACTATTATACACTACACTACTATACACCACTACTATACACTACACTATTATACACCACTACTATACACTACACTACTATACACTACACTATTATACACTACACTACTATACACTACACTATTATACACTACACTACTATACACTACACTATTATACACTACACTATTATACACTACACTACTATACACTACACTACTATACACCACTACTATACACTACACTATTATACACTACACTACTATACACTACACTATTATACACCACTACTATACACTACACTATTATACACTACACTACTATACACTACACTACTATACACTACACTACTATACACTACACTATTATACACTACTATACACTACACTACTATACACTACACTACTATACACTACACTATTATACACTACACTACTATACACTACACTACTATACACTACACTACTATACACTACACTACTATACACTACACTATTATACACTACACTACTATACACCACTATTATACACTACACTACTATACACTACACTATTATACACTACACTACTATACACTACACTATTATACACCACTACTATACACTACACTATTATACACTACACTATTATACACTACACTATTATACACTACACTATACACTACACTATTATACACTACACTATTATACACTACACTACTATACACTACACTATTATACACTACACTACTATACACTACACTACTATACACTACACTACTATACACTACACTATTATACACTACACTACTATACACTACACTACTATACACTACACTACTATACACTACACTACTATACACTACACTATTATACACTACACTACTATACACTACACTATTATCCACTACACTACTATACACTACACTACTATACACTACACTATTATACACTACACTATTATACACTACACTACTATACACTACACTATTATACACCACTACTATACACTACACTATTATACACTACACTATTATACACTACACTATACACTACACTATTATACACTACACTATTATACACTACACTACTATACACTACACTACTATACACTACCCTACTATACACTACACTACTATACACTACACTACTATACACTACACTATTATACACTACACTACTATACACTACACTATTATACACTACACTACTATACACTACACTATTATACACCACTACTATACACTACACTATTATACACCACTACTATACGCTACACTATTATACACTACACTATTATACACTACACTATTATACACTACACTATACACTACACTATTATACACTACACTATTATACACTACACTACTATACACTACACTATTATACACTACACTACTATACACTACACTATTATACACCACTACTATACACTACACTATTATACACTACACTATTATACACTACACTATTATACACTACACTATACACTACACTATTATACACTACACTATTATACACTACACTACTATACACTACACTACTATACACTACCCTACTATACACTACACTACTATACACTACACTACTATACACTACACTATTATACACTACACTACTATACACTACACTATTATACACTACACTACTATACACTACACTATTATACACCACTACTATACACTACACTATTATACACCACTACTATACGCTACACTATTATACACTACACTATTATACACTACACTATTATACACTACACTATACACTACACTATTATACACTACACTATTATACACTACACTACTATACACTACACTATTATACACTACACTACTATACACTACACTATTATACACCACTACTATACACTACACTACTATACACTACAATATTATACACTACACTATTATACACTACACTATTATACACCACTACTATACACTACACTATTATACACCACTACTATACACTACGCTATTATACACTACACTATTATACACTACACTATTATACACCACGACTATACACTACACTACTATACACTACACTATTATACACTACACTACTATACACTACACTATTATACACTACACTACTATACACTACACTATTATACACTACACTACTATACACTACACTATTATACACCACTACTATACACTACACTACTATACACTACACTATTATACACCACTACTATACACTACACTATTATACACCACTATTATACACTACACTATTATACACCACTATTATACACTACACTACTATACACTACACTATTATACACTACACTACTATACACTACACTATTATACACCACTACTATACACTACACTATTATACACCACTACTATACACTACACTATTATACACCACTACTATACACTACACTATTATACACTACACTACTATACACTACACTATTATACACCACTACTATACACTACACTACTATACATTACACTAATATACACTATACTATACACTACACTATTATACACCACGACTATACACTACACTACTATACACTACACTATTATACACCACTACTATACACTACACTACTATACATTACACTAATATACACTATACTATACACTACACTATTATACACTACATTACTATACACCATTACTATACACTACACTACTATACACTACACTATTATACACCACGACTATACACTACACTACTATACACTACAATACTATACACTACACTATTATACACTACACTATTATACACTACACTACTATACACTACACTACTATACACTACACTATTATACACCACGACTATACACTACACTACTATACACCACTACTATACACTACACTACTATACATTACACTAATATACACTATACTATACACTACACTATTATACACCACGACTATACACTACACGACTATACACTACACTACATGACACCACTGTACTAAATTGAAAACTCATTTCTTTAGAACTGCTTTCTTGTGTTAGTTTATTGTCCCCCACCCCCGCACCTCGGATTGGTGCGGTTGGCAGCGTACGGCTGCGAAAGCAGTTCAGCGCCGGTGTTAACAGCCAATGACGTCCGCACGCTGCGCCCAGGAGCGCGTAGCGCTGGCACGCCTCATGGGTCAGAGCGCGACACGGCCGACCGTCCCACGCCCCGAGGACATGTCCGCGCCGTGCCCCCTCCCCCTCCTCGTCGACCTGTCGGCCGCCCCGGACGATGTCCTGCTGGAGATCCTGAGCTGGGTGCCGGAGGCCGACCTGAGCCGCCACTGCCGCGCTGTGTGCTCCGCCTGGCTTCGCCTCGTCGACTCGGGCGCCCTGTGGAAGCTCAAATGCCGGCGCGAGGGCAAGTGGAGTGATGCCAGCTGCTGCAGGATGCCCCTGCCGCCCGCGTTTGACTGGAGGGCCTTCTACCTGAAGGGCCCGTTCAGCAGGAACCTGCTGCAGAACCCCTGCGCTACCAGTGAGCATTATTATCATCATTGGGATCATCATATTTATTGTCATAGTTTATTATTACGTCGCTTGTGGCCACCACCACCATCGCGAGGACTGGGCTTGGGGTCCGCCTTTAACGCTGATATCTCGTCATTGTCTCCATCGGACACTGAGTGGGGTCTGGATAGTGGATAAGGGTGCCCCGGTGGTTAGGAGATGTGTTAACTACCTCGCCTGGTTTACACGAGATCGTGGGTTTAATAACCGACCCTGACGCCTGCAGTATACATTTGGAGTTTGCATGCTATCCTGGTGGTGGCATGGATTTTTCTCCAGGTCCTCAAGTTTTACCCTCCACATTTAGGACCAACCTCGTGCATTTAAAGTATTTGGCTGCGATACATTTCCACATGGTAAGCCACTTATTATTATCATGATTATTATTATCATGATCATTATTATTATGCTGCTTGTGTTTACCCTGCAGGAGAGTCGTGGTGGCTAGGAGATGTTAACTACCTCACCAGGTATACAGGAGGTTGTGGGTTCGAACCCAACCCTGACGCCTGCTGAATATTTTGAGTTTGCGTCTCTCTCTCTCCCAGTGGTCGCTTGGAGTTTTCTTTGGGTCCTCCAGTTTTTCCCTTCCACATTTAGGATCAACATCACACGTTTAGAGTATTTGGCTGCAATACATTTCCACGTGGTAAGCCTCCTCATTGAGCTATCATTTGTGGAATGGTCACTTCTGAAAAAGTGAAATAGCTCAGTCAGCCTTACCTGGTGAAATAAAAAAAACTAGTTTAGTGAGTGTTGAAAGCTTGCTAACAGATCACAGGACCAACTCAGTGCTCTGCTTGCTCTGCTAAGGCCCATACATTGCTCCGTGATCCTTGGTAAAACAATTGAGTAATTCGTGAGGTATATTTGTCAGCATTGGGATAATTGTACCGATATCAGTTTTTAATATTTTTTCTTTTAACTATTGAAGGAAAATGGAGAACACCCCATGCAGAACAGGGGGGAGAACATACGAACTTCATCCACTCACCCTCACCAATACCCGCCATTCGCCACTAAGTGATGGTGATGTCACCACGTTGCCTGTGCCAGGCTAGGTGCACTTTCAGGCTACCACTTGAAGTGTCGAGGTTATCGCTGCTGATAGGAGGTAACGGGACAGACCCAGGTGCCACGGGCTGACCGACTGAGATGACTGGCAAGATGTACCAGCTGTGACCCCTAATGTGTCAACATGCCGCATTTTAACCACCCGGCGCTCCACTCGCTGTTGTGAGCGTCGCTCCTCTGCCCTCTGATGGTGCTTGAGAGAAAATTGTCTCCAGCTGCCCAGTAGCGTCCTTCATGAGCCTCCTCCACAGAGGCTGATTTTGACACCGCTGGTACCGGTTTTCTGCAAGTCCACTCAGCTCCACATCCTCCCGTACCGCATCAAGCTCCATCTCGTCTCTAGCCGAGTGTCATGCCCGTTTATAGCCCCATCTATCCGGAGCGAGCTCACTGATGGGAATGTGTCCAGATCACCCTCACACAGCCATTCTGATATACTAGGAAATCCTCACTGGGTCTTAAGTATTCACAGTAGGGGACGATGTTGCCTGCTGCTGCTCCTCTTATGTTCTCCCAATTGAGTTATTTCCCAGATAATCTTTCAGCATTGGGATTTTTCGGCTAGCAGCGGTTGCATTGTGTGGGGTTTCTTAAAATGTTAGCTATGGGAGGAAGTTTAACACGTTGGCTTTCGCGACACGGCCAATCAGCAAAAAATGTGTCACGTTGACAAAAGACAATCTTTCCTCTTGCCCCCCTCACCCGTGCACTCTGTACGTGCAAGACCAGTTTGACGGTTGGCATATCACGAGCAACGGCGGCGACCATTGGAACGTGGAGGATGTGATGGTGCCTCTTCCAGAGCCGCACGCCCACATCACCAAGTCCTTTGTGTCGTCCTACAAGTACGCTCCCTCCCCCTGCACCCATGGCACCGCAGTCCTATCATGGCCCGCATTATTCTTTAGTTTCGACTCGGCTCAGGCTCGACTCTGGCTTGACTCTGGCTCAAATGAGCCAGCTTAATTAAGCCAAGTTTAACTTGAGCTGGCCCAATTAGAGCGTGGTCCCAGTCGTGCTCAGAATTTCCATGGGGCTGAGCCCGAGCCATAGCTGAGCCAGCCACTCACGCGTCTTTAAAAGCAAGTGAGTGGCTCAAGCCAGAGCTGAGCCATAGCCGAGCCTGAGTATTAGAGACCGAGCCAGAGACTGAGCCTGAGTGTTAGAGACCAAGCCAGAGACTGAGCCTGAGTGTTAGAGACCAAGCTAGAGACTGAGCCTGAGTGTTAGAGACCAAGCCAGAGACTGAGCTTGAGTGATAGAGACCAAGCCAGAGACTGAGCCTGAGTGTTAGAGACCAAGCTAGAGACTGAGTGTTACAGACCAAGGTAGAGACTGAGACTGAGTGATAGAGACCAAGCCAGAGACTGTGCCTGAGTATTAGAGACCAAGGTAGAGACTGAGACTGAGTGTTAGAGACCAAGCCAGAGACTGAGCCTGAGTGCTAAAGACCAAGCCAGAGACTGAGCCTGAGTGATAGAGACCAAGCCAGAGACTGAGCCTGAGTGTTAGAGACCAAGCCAGAGACTGAGCCTGAGTGTTAGATACCAAGCTAGAGACTGAGCCTGAGTGTTAGAGACCAAACCAGAGACTCAGCCTGAGTGTTAGAGACCAAGCCAGAGACTGAGCCTGAGTGTTAGAGACCAAGCCAGAGACTGAGCCTGAGTGTTAGATACCAAGCTAGAGACTGAGCCTGAGTGTTAGAGACCAAGCCAGAGACTGAGCCTGAGTGTTAGATACCAAGCTAGAGACTGAGCCTGAGTGCTAAAGACCAAGCCAGAGACTGAGCCTGAGTGATAGAGACCAAGCCAGAGACTGAGCCTGAGTGTTAGAGACCAAGCCAGAGACTGAGCCTGAGTGTTAGATACCAAGCTAGAGACTGAGCCTGAGTGTTAGAGACCAAACCAGAGACTCAGCCTGAGTGTTAGAGACCAAGCCAGAGACTGAGCCTGAGTGTTAGAGACCAAGCCAGAGACTGAGCCTGAGTGTTAGATACCAAGCTAGAGACTGAGCCTGAGTGTTAGAGACCAAACCAGAGACTCAGCCTGAGTGTTAGAGACCAAGCCAGAGACTGAGCCTGAGTGTTAGATACCAAGCTAGAGACTGAGCCTGAGTGTTAGAGACCAAACCAGAGACTCAGCCTGAGTGTTAGAGACCAAGCCTGAGACTGAGCCTGAGTGTTAGAGACCAAGCCAGAGACTGAGCCTGAGTGTTAGAGACCAAACTCTTTGGTTCTATTGGGTAAAGTCACGTAGGTAAAACATAAAATAACAAAAATCACGACGTTTCGGCCACAACACAAGCGGCCTTCATCAGGTGAAGGGACGAGACTGTCTGGAGGACAGCGCTGGAGTGAAAAAAGCCACGCTCAGATCACGACCTTTAAGCTGTGTGAGAAGAAACAAATTAAGCAACCATTGGAAAGATGTTCTAAATCGAACTAAACATTAAACTAATTTCAATGGTACAGTATATTTTTCAAGTAGTGGTACCCCAATCTTTCGCAGCTCTTATAAATTCCCTTTTCACACCATCAATAGGTAAACTCCCCCTACCCCCCGCGCCAAACGGCAATTCCACCGGCACGTACACCACCTCTTTTCTAAAATCGGCCAATCAAATGCTAATTTTTATGCTAATTTCTTTGTCAGGACACCTTGTTTGCTCGCACACAGCTTAAAGGTCCGCGGTCTGAGCGTGGTTGTGTTTCGCTAAATTCTCCTGTTTGATTTGTACTAGGTGCCTCGGTGAATGTATATGCTCTGACTTTAACATAGCTATTTTTGTGACCAGTTACAAGCTAATCACTCAGCTATTTCAATGCTAAATTCTATGCTAATTCCTTTGTCAAGGGGTGCCTCTGCGGATGTGTATACTTTAACTTAGCTATTTCAATGCTAAATTCTATGCTAATTCCTTTGTCAAGGGGTGCCTTTGCGGATGTGTATGCTTTAACTTTAACATAGCCATTTCAGTGACCAGTCACAAGCTAATCACTCAACCATTTCAAGGCTAAATTATATGCTAATTCCTTTGTCAAGGCGTTTGTTTCTTCTCACACAGCTTAAAGGTCGTGATCTGAGCGTGGCTTTTTTCACTCCAGCGCTGTCCTCCAGACAGTCTCGTCCCTTCACCTGATGAAGGCAGCTTGTGTTGTGGCCGAAATGTCGTGATTTTTGTTATTTTATTTTTTACCTACGTGACTTTACCCAATAGAACCAAAGAGTATGGATCCTTGCAGTCACGAAAGCTTTAAATCTAGAATTGTTAGAGACCAAGCCAGAGACTGAGCTTGAGTGTTAGAGACCAAGCCAGAGACTGAGCCTGAGTGTTAGAGACCAATTCAGAGACTGAGCCTGAGTTTTAAAGACCAAGCCAGAGACTGAGCCTGAGTGTTAGAGACCAAGCCAGAGACTGAGCCTGAGTGTTAGAGACCAAGCCAGAGACTCAGCCTGAGTGTTAGAGACCAAGCCAGAGACTCAGCCTGAGTGTTAGAGACCAAGCCAGAGACTGAGCCTGAGTGTTAGAGACCAAGCCAGAGACTGAGCCTGAGTGTTAGAGACCAAGCCAGAGACTGAGCCTGAGTGTTAGAGACCAAACCAGAGACTGAGCCTGAGTGTTAGAGACCAAGCTAGAGACTGGGCCTGAGTATTAGAGACCAAGCCAGAGACTGAGCCTGAGTGTTAGAGACCAAGCCAGAGACTGGGCCTGAGTATTAGAGACCAAGCCAGAGACTGAGCCTGAGTGTTAAAGACCAACCAGAGACTGAGCCTGAGTGTTAGAGACCAAGCTAGAGACTGGGCCTGAGTATTAGAGACCAAGCCAGAGACTGAGCCTGAGTGTTAGAGACCAAGCCAGAGACTGAGCCTGAGTGTTAGAGACCAAGCCAGAGACTGAGCCTGAGTGTTAGAGACCAAGCCAGAGACTGAGCCTGAGTGTTAGAGACCAAGCCAGAGACTGAGCCTGAGTATTAGAGACCAAGCCAGAGACTGAGCCTGAGTGTTAGAGACCAAGCCAGAGACTGAGCCTGAGTGTTAGAGACCAAGCCAGAGACTGAGCCTGAGTGATTGAGACCAAGCCAGAGACTGAGACTGAGTGTTAGAGACCAAGCCAGAGACTGAGCTTGAGTATCAGAGACCAAGCCAGAGACTGAGTGTTAGAGACCAAGCTAGAGACTGACCCTGAGTGTTAGAGACCAAGCCAGAGACTGAGTGTTAGAGACCAAGCCAGAGACTGAGTGTTAGAGACCAAGCCAGAGACTGAATGTTAGAGACCAAGCTAGAGACTGAGCCTGAGTGTTAGAGACCAAGCCAGAGACTGAGCCTGAGTATTAGAGACCAAGCCAGAGACTGATTGTTAGAGACCAAGCTAGAGACTGAGCCTGAGTATTAGAGACCAAGCCAGAGACTGAGTGTTAGAGATTCAGCCAGAAACTGAGCCACGACCTGGAATACGGTGGCCCGAATCTCCGTTTGGAGCTCTGCGGCAGCGGAGCTCTGAGGAGCACTCGCATGGAGGACGGCCCCCACATGTAGCTTTCCTGCTCACACCTCTGTCGCGTGCGTGCGTTTGTCTTTGTGCGTGTTGGCTTTCGTTGTGCTTTTTTTGTTTTTTCAACGTTTCTGAGGATGGGCCCAAAAAGGTGAAATAGACGAGCAGCAGACAGCGCCGTCAAAGTTTTAATACGTAATATTGCGAAACCTTTTCCTGACCTGAGCAAGGCGATTATTGTCATAAGAGCTTTGACGGGGGAAAAGCGACGACGACGACGACGATGATGATGATGATGGGAGGAAGGAATTCCACAGTGGAACAGTGCGAGGGGCGATGCAGAGAGAGGTGAGGTGACCTGTAGTGTGGCGAGTAGGTGTGAGTCCCTGTTGCGGGTGAGTGAGTGTAGGGGAGCGGTAGTGTAGCGGTTAGCGTGCTGCGCTACTAACCTGGAGACCCGAATTCAATTCCTGCTCATGGCCAACACCGGTGACTATTATCTGAATGGTTCCTGGGCCTCCCATAGGTCGACTCGGTCTCAAATATGTACCTCGTACGGTGTGTAAAACATCGCCACTGGGGAGACAAAGGCGGCCGGGCGTGGTGTTGGCCACCCAACCCCTCGTGTGCCGTGCCGGCCTTCATAGGTGTTCTCTAACAGAACTTGCCCCAACTGGTCTGCTCAGGCTATGCAGGGGGTCTTTGTTGCTTGTTGGGTAGCGGTTGGCGCACTGCGCTACGAACCCAGCAGAGACCCCAGTTCGAATCCCGCTCGTGGCCAACACCAGTGAGGATTATCCAAACTGGACCCTAGTGGGCCTCCCCTCGGTCGACTCAGCCTCCAAAATGAGCATCCTGTGCAATTTATAGTTTACATCAAAGGTGGCCGGGAATGGTGCTGTCCACCCACCCCCTCGTGTGCGGTGCCTGCGTTCATACAGATCTGCTGCTCGCTAACACTCGCTCGGGATCTTTGTCTTTGACGTGTGTCAGCTGGTGCGGCAAGGAGCAGGTGGTGTCCCTGCTGGCAGAGGGGCTCTGGGTGGAGCTGCTGGACGAGCACCAGCCCCACATCACCGTCTCGGACTGGTGGGTGGCACGGGGGAGCCTCCCTTCACATTCGATGCCCGCGCGCTCCTCCGACCCCGTACCGATCTCGCGGTCGTGCCGCAAACTCCGCCGCTGCTGCCGCTGCCGGCCATCGAACGGGTCCAGTCCCGATCCAACGATAGGCAGCACTCAGGAGAGAACGAGCGTGATAAAGCCAGCCGAGACGGCGATTGGAAATGTTGGGACGATGAATGCAGCTTGAAAGTTGAAAAACACGGCTTCCGATCTAAAGGGATGCCAAGAGTCGGTGCGATGAAGCACACCCAACTGTTGCCAGGCCAGGGGTAGAGAGTGTCTGAGAAAGCCTCCGTTGACTGCCCAATGAACATTGCGTCATTGCCAGCCTTAGAACAAAGACGCATTCGCCGCCATCGCGCACTTTCAGATGCGCGTCTGCGGCCGTCTGGAACGCTCTTCCCCTCCGATGTTAGGAAGCCACTGGAGCTGTGCGCTTTTAAGTCATCGTCTCGATTGGCAAACTCATTCTCTTTAGAACTGCTCTTTGTGCTTAGTTTGTTGTGTCTTCCCCCCTCGCAAATTACTCCGTTGGGAAACGCACAGCGGCATTCATCACCCCACGCTACCGCCAAAAAAAACCTCACGGGGCAAGAGTCTTGAGAACCGCTGAGGCTCTCCTGGGCGAACGAGCAATATCAGTCGGTCAACAAACCTGCCTTGGCGTCGTCGGAGATGATCGCGAAAAATTATTTTGTTCATTTGGCATTGGTGCCTTCGCCCTTATAGCGACCGTCAAGAGGAAAGGCGCCGCTGTGTTTCACGTGTGCACAGCCATGGAGCGGCTTCACGGTCGTCGGCAATGCTGCTGCCGCCGCTGCTTCGTGCAATCTCAATTGAGGGATTTACCAGGTGCAAATGAAAGAATTTGGCAAATTTGGACGGTGACGGTAGCACGCGACGTACCTGCCGATGGATTTCGATTTAAAGCTTTCGTGACTGCAAGGATTCATCTTCTTTGGTTCTTTCGGTAAAGTCACCACGTAGAATGAGAATTAAAATAATAAAATAAAACAACACAATTCTCACGACGTTTCGGCCACAACACAAGTGGCCTTGTTCAGGTGAAAGGAACAAAACTGTCGTCCCGACAGGTTTGTTCCTTTCCTACAGAGCTCTGTCGTCCCGACAGGTTTGTTCCTTTCACCTGAAGAAGGCCACTTGTGTTGTGGCCGAAACGTCGTGAGAATTTTATTGTTTTATTTTATTATTTTATTCTCATTCTACGTGACTTTACCGAAAGAGCCAAAGAAGATGTACCTGCGGATGTACGTTGAACTAGGTTTTCACCGTACCTAGCCAGCCGTGCTAATCGGAGGTGCGCAGGGGGACGGACAACAAACTAAGCGCACAAATAGCAAGTTCTAAAGAAATTAGTTTGTCAAGCTAGACGATTTCATAGTGCGTAACTCCCAGTGGCTTCCTAATATTGGAAGGGATGAGCATTCCAGACGGCCGCCGAAGCAGCCGCATCTGAAAGCGCCGCGTGATGTTGCGGTGACCACCGTCTTTTTTCGACGGCTGAGCCAATGCCAGAGACCACGTCTTAGCGGATGTACGTTGGAACTTCTTTCGCATCGAACGTAGCAAGCCGTGCTGATCGGAGGTGTGTGCGGGGGGGAAGAACAATAAACTTGCACGCAAAAAAAGCAGTTCTGAAGAAATTAGTTTTCAGTCTAGATTTAAAGCTGCGTAGCGACTGGTGACTCACGTGCACACGCAAGAACCCCCCCATACAACCTTTAACAGACAGTCTCGCTCCCTTCACCTGATGAAGGCCGCTTGTGTTGTGGCCGAAACGTCGTGAGAATATTATTGTGTTATTTTATTTTATCAATTTATTATTTTATTATCATTCTACGTGACTTTACCGAAAGAACCTTTAACAGACTGTTGGGGCAATGCTGTGGTGGCGTGGTTAGTTACGTTGGGACGGTGGCTGTGATGGTGGCGATCGTGACGGTGCTGATGGCGATCGCAACGATGACGCCAATGATGGAGTGGTGGCTGTATGGTTAGGTACGCCACGCTTTGGCTGCGGCTGTGTTGTGAATGATGCTGATGGCGATCGTGGTGATGACGACGGCGATCTTGATGATGATGGAGTGGTGGCTGTAGGGTTAGGTACGCCACGCTGGGACTACGGCTGTGTTGTGAATGATGCTGATGGCGATCGTGGTGATGACGACAGCGATCTTGATGATGATGGAGTGGTGGCTGTATGGTTAGGTATGCCACACGCTGTGGCTGCTGCTGTGTTGTGAATGATGCTGATGGCGATCGTGATGATGACGACAGCGATCGTGATGATGGTGGAGTGGTGGCTGTATGGTTAGGTACGCCACACTCTGTGACTGCGGCTGTGTTGTGAATGATGCTGATGGCGATCGTGGTGATGACGACGGCGATCGTGATGATGATGGAGTGGTGGCTGTATGGTTAGGTACGCCACACTCTGGGACTGCGGCTGTGTTGTGAATGATGCTGATGGCGATCGTGATGATGACGACGGCGATCTTGATGATGATGATGATGGAGTGGTGGCTGTAGGGTTAGGTACGCCACGCTGTGGCTGCGGCTGTGTTGTGAATGATGCTGATGGCGATCGTGATGATGACGACGGCGATCGTGATGATGATGATGGAGTGGTGGCTGTAGGGTTAGGTATGCCACACGCTGGGACTGCGGCTGTGTTGTCAATGATGATGATCACGATCTTAATGATGGAGTGGTGGCGGTGCGGTTAGGTATGCCGCGCGCTGGGACTGCGGCTGCGTGTACGAGCTGAGTGTGACGCTGCTCGCCGAGGACAAGAGCCGAGTCCTCGCGCGCTTCGACCACAAACCCAAGCCCATCCCGCAGTGGAGTGACGCTTGCTGGAACCAGGTGAGGGCCCGCAGCCTGTAACCCGTCGCCACCGCACGGCAGTCGCTCGCTCTCCAAGAGCGAGGTAGAGCGACAGAGCGAAACAGAGAGAGAGTGAGCGACAGAGCGAAAGAGAGAAAGAGTGAGTGAGAAAGATAGCGTTAGTGAAAGAGAGAGCGAGAGAGGTAGCAAGAGAGAAAGATAGAGTTAGCGAAAGAGAGAGCGAAAGATAGTGAGAGAGGGAGTGAGAGAGAGAAAGATAGAGTGAGCGAGAGAGAGAGAGAAAGATAGTGAGCGAGAGAGCGAAAGATAGAGTGAGCGAGAGAGAGAGAAAGATAGAGTGAGAGAGCGAGAGAAAGATAGAGTGAGCGAGAGAGCGAGAGCGAAAGAGAGAGCGAGAGAAAGAGAGAGCGAGAAAGAGAGAGGGAAAGAGAGAGGGAAAGAGAGAGTGAGAAAGAGTGAGCGAGAAAGATAGAGTGAGCGAGAGAGAAAGAGTGACCGAAAGAGTGAGCGAGAGAGAGAGAGTGACCGAGAGAGTGACCGAGAGAGTGAGCGAGAGAGCGAAAGAGAGTGAGCGAGAGAGTGAGCGAGAGAGAAAGATAGAGTGAGCGAGAGAGAGAGTGAAAGAGAGCGCGAGAGAAAGAGTGAGCGAGAGAGGGAGAGAGAAAGAGTGAGAGAGAAAAAGAGCGAAAGAGGGAAAGAGAGAGGGAAAGAGAGAGCGAGAGAGAGAAAGAGAGAGGGAAAGAGAGAGCGAGAAAGAGTGAGCGAGAGAGAAAGAGTGACCGAGAGAGTGAGCGAGAGAGCGAAAGATAGAGTGAGCGAGAGAGTGAGCGAGAAAGAGTGACCGAGAGAGTGAGCGAGAGAGAGAGAGAGAAAGAGAGAGCGAGAGAGAGAGTCCGACTCGGAGGTTGCGAGAAGGCAGCAGGGTGGTGGTGGAGCTGGCGGTGGTGGTGGTGGTGGTGGTGGCGGCGGGTCGTCCCATTCACCAAGCCGATTTCGGCGTTATTTTTTTTATTTAGAGGCGTAGAAGCAGCAGCAGCAGCAACGTTGCTTTCCGAAAGACGTTGTTCCTCACACAACGCAGAGAAATGGAGCGGCACGACCGCCGCCACTACCATAGCCGGCGCCATACACGCGCCCTACCGCATGGCCTTGTGGGAGCCTCGTTACCGATGGAGGTTATTTTTCTTTGTTTTCTTCCGGTTCCGTTTGTAAGAAATACCGATGACATACACAGGCGTGGCGCTGGCCACGCCCCCCTCGTGTGTCGTGCTGGCCTGAATAGCTGCTCGCAAACGGCACTTGTACCAAGAGTCTGTTAAGGCTATCCGGGGGATCTTTGCGAGTGAACGGATGAGTGGGTGGATGAATGGGTAAGTCGGTGGGTGGGTCAATGGGTGGGTGGGTAGGTGAGTGAGTGGGTGAATGAATGGATGAGTGGGTGAATGGATGACTAGGTGGGTGGGTGGGTTGTGGTGGGTGAGTGGGTGAATGGGTGAGTGGGTGAGTGAGTCGGTCGGTGGGTGGGTGAGTGAGTGGGTGGGTGGGTTGGTGAGTGGGTGGATGAATGGGTGAGTGAGTCATGGGCAGGTGGGCGAGTGGCTAAGTGAATGACTGAGTGAGTGCGTGGATGAAGACTGAGGAGGTGAGTCGGCCGGTGGTTGGGTGGATGGGTGAGTGAGTGGCTAAGTGAATGGCTGAATGAGTGGGTGTGTCCTGTGCAGGTGAGCCATGTGCTCACGAACAGCCCCAAGAATCTGTTAAGGCTGCACGGGATTTTTTTGAGTGAATGCATGAGTGGGTGGATAAATGGGTCAGTGGGTGGGTGGGGTGGGTGGATGAATGGCTCAGTGAGTGGGTGAATTAATGGATGAGGAGATGGGTGAGTGAGTGGATGGGTGGGTGAGTGAGTGGATAGGTGGGTGGGTGGATGAATGGCTGAGTGAGTGGGTGGATGAATGGGCGAGTCGATTGGTTGGGTAGGTGAGTGAGTGAGTGAGCCGGCGGGTGGGTGGGTGAATTGCTGAGTGAGTGGGTGGATGAATGGGCGAGCCGGCCGGTGGGGTGGGTGAGTGAATGAATGGCTGAGCGAGTGGGTGGTTGAATGGGGGTGAGTAGGTGCGTGAGTGAGTCGGTGGGTGGGTTAGCCAGTGGCTGTGTCCTGCGCAGGTGAGCCACGTGTTCCGCGACTACGGGCCCGGCGTGCGCTACCTGCGCTTCGAGCACTCGGGCAAGGACACGCAGTTCTGGGCCGGCTGGTACGGGGCCAGGATGACCAACAGCAGTGTCACCGTGGGCATGCACTGAGAGGCTCACGGCAGCCTCCTGCTGCAACGCGCCCGGATGCGAACCTCCAGAGTGTGTGCGGAAGCGGAGCGCTGCAAAGGCGGCACCACAATCCCGACACTGGAGCCGTGCAGCAAGAAGCGCCTGGCTTCGATTCCCAACTCGCACGCTTTTCAGTTTTTATTGGACGTTGTACGTTCTCTCTCCCCGCTCTTCTGCTGGGAGAGAGAATGTACCACCTCCGATTTAGTATTCTTGGCTACGTACGGTGCGAAGGAAGTTCAACATACATGACAATATTCCAGCGTTGTTCATGAGGGATACGTTCTGGAGGTGCTCGTGAATGGCACATTGCGCGGATAATGATATTGGCCTACGAAAAAACTATCCTTTAATCAATTACCTTATATAAATACGTAAATAAGCGAATAACTATGACAGTCATCTCATCACTTTATCTCGTTACTTTCATCACTTTATCTCTCCACTTTATCACTCATCACTTTATTTCATTGTATCTCTCATCACTTTATCTCTCGTGACTTTATCTCTCATCGCTTTATCTCTCATCACTTTATCAATCATCACTTTATCAATCATCACTTTATCACTCATCACTTTATCACTCATCACTTTATTTCATTTTATCTCTCATCACTTTATCTCTCGTGACTTTATCTCTCATCGCTTTATCTCTAATCACTTCAGCTCTTATCACTTTATCAATCATCACTTTATCAATCATCACTTTGTCTCTCACCGCTTTATCTCTCATCAGTTTATCTCTAATCACTTCATCTCTTATCACTTTATCAATCATCACTTTATCAATCATCACTTTGTCTCTCACCGCTTTATCTCTCATCGCTCTCTCTCTCGACGCAGCAGTCGTGTGGAGCTCCAGATGCAATTCGCTAATAGCCACAATTGCGAATAGCGAGTTCGTGAATAACGATGGAATACTGTACATACATGCAGAGTGTGCGCGAGTGTGTTTAAGGGGAGCGGTGTAGCAGTGGTTAGCGCACTGTGCTACGAACCTGGCTACACTGGTTCGATTTCCGCTCACGACCAATATCGGTGGCCAATATTTGGAGTAGCTTGGGCCTCGCTGGGTCGACTCTGTCTCAAATGAGTACCTGGCGCGGTATGTAAATGAAAGGTACATAAACATCAGCACTTGGCAGACGAAGGTGACCTGCTGTGGTGCTGGCAAACCACCCCCTCCCTCGTGTGCCGTGCTGACCTTCATTGATACTCATCCATAAGAGTTTTGTTTTTCATTGGTACTGCTTGCAAACAACACTTGCCCCCTGCAGTCTGTTAAATGTTATACGGAGTGGTGGGGTGTCCTTGTCTCTGTGCGAGTGTACGTAGAGTTACAACGTTTCTCTCCATGTTCTGCGATTTGTTTCCACTGGGTTTTCCAGTTTCTTCCCACAGCTAAAACAAAATACACAATGTAACAGGTCAGTTAAACACGTAGTAGTAGGAGGTTTTCACGACCAATATTATCTATAATAGTTTTTTTGGGGTTAGACCTTTTGGGGTTAGACCACAAATATAAATGTGTCAATAAACCCGCCACCATCCGACACAGCCAATTAGTAAGATTTGTCACGTGAACGAAACGTGCCAATTCGTTACTAGTTCAGCACTAATTACTCTCCAGCTACAACCGGTGTGTTGGAGAGTCACGAATTGCCACGTTTTGTTTACGTGACAAACCTTGACTAATTGGCTGTGTTGGGCGGTGGTGGGTTTTTAACGACACATTGATATCTACGCGATGTAACCCCCCATAAAATAACAACCTGTTGTGGGTGCTGTAACGGGCATTGGCCAAACATTCACAATTATGAAGAAAATACAACAAAAAAATCTCAACAAAAATCATTCAACTGGGGTCACACGCAGCAGCGGCAGCGTCACTCCCCCCCCCGCCCCCGCCATAACTGTGATAACTCGGCAAAAGCCTCCTGAAAAAAAATTCTCGATGCGACTTACCTGGGTAATCGAGCGGAATAATCATGCTCGTATGAAACATTTTTTTAAAATTATCTATGCCTCAATACTCCTGGTCGGCTGCTGGCTGAGCTCCTCTGCACCCCAACAATAACTTTATTGTTCGTGGCCACGGGCCGTGTAACTGGCTACCGGGGATTAAATCAATTCGGAAAGTACGGGAGAAGTTGGGAGGAGAGGCGGGACAGTACTCGATAGCGACGCTGAAGAGGCAGGAGTCACGAATACAGAAGGCTGCCCATGGCAGGTTATTTAAAGTCGCCCGGACTTCTCAACCCTTTCCCATTCGGATGACGTACGTCACAGAACGTAATCAGAAGTACAAGGCCATGCGAGAGGGCGTTTGTGGTACGGTTTGGCGGCTGTCGTAGAGTGGTGGCGGTAATGTCGCCACGGTTCTCTGCGGTGGCTACAACGTCTGTAAAAACAAAGGCGCTGCTACGACTACACGTCTCCTAAGTGAAGTTAACGCTGAACCCGCTCGTGCGTTCCAAGACTCGGCGGTGAACGGGATGACCCGCCGCACCCCGCAACTTGCAGACGTCTCGGAGCGGGAAAGGGGTTAAGGTAATTCTTTCTCCAGAATTCTCTTTAAATCCTGGAGAATATAGATATAACAAACAAACAAAAAACCTCGCAATAGTTATTATCTTGGCATTTTATTACGACATAAAAAGGAAGATTACTGTCGGTGGTTCCAGTATAAGATTGTGGCAAGAGTAGTAAAGTGACCAGCTGCAGAGTGACACGTTCTCCACTCGTGAGATGTTAACCTCCTCACCTGGTATGCAGGAGGTCGTGCGTTCGATCCCGACCCTGACGCCTGCTGCTATATATTTGGAGTTTGCAGCGTCTCTCAGCATTATCATCACGGTGGCTAGGAGATGTTAACTTCCTCACCTGGTATGCAGGAGGTCGTGGGGTTCGATCCCGACCCTGACGCCTGCTGCTGTATATTTGGCGTTTGCAGCGTCTCTCTCTCTCCCCGGTTTTTCCCTCCACACATTTAGAATAGGTGTCAGGCGCTTCGAGAGTGTTTGGCCGCTGCTATTCATGTCCACGCGGTGATGGTAATGACGACGACGACGATGATGATGAGCCACCTCGTTGAGCGATAATTTGTGATGGCCAGGTCACTTCTGAATAAGAGCTCTGTAGCTCAGTTGGGCCTTACCTGCTCAAATAAAACGTAGTTTTAGCTACGTAGTTTCAATGTAATGGGGCGTGCAGTCCGTGGACCCGGCCCCTCCGTGAGCTATCCCCCAAAGCCCCTCCCCCATAGCGTGGCCCCGCCCTTTCCCCAGGTGAATTAGGCACCCGCCGAAGTTAACTATTATAAAGAGTTTGTGCATGTCCACTGTACATACATGCGTACACAGACCTGTCAGCCCATACGGTTTACCCTGTATTCTTGTGCAGGGAAATTTGAGTGTTTCATGTCCACGCGGCGTACAGCCGTTTCAATGACGGGCTTTGTGTGATGAACGTTGAGATTTATAAGGGCACGGGGTGACCAATAAGGTCTGAATTGGTCTGTAGTAAGGTTGGCACTGATAAGGGGTTGACAGGTTTGCGTACATTATATATTTCACTCGCTATTTCACTCGCTATTATGAGACGTGATTAGCTAGTTGAATGCATTTATGGGAAATATCAAGGGTTGTGGTTGGATTATAAAGGCGTGAATTCCGGGGGGAGATTATAAAATCTCAACTTGGTCCATTCGCTGAGGTTTTGGGTTTTTTTCTCTCCTTCCCCTCCCCCCCCGCCCGCAGAGTTCGTGGGTCCAATGTGTTGGGTTGTGTGGAGCGTTGGGTGGCTAAAACTCAGCAAGTTGGCACGGGGGGGGGGGGGGGAGTTACTGCTGGTGCATCTAACGGGCCATCTCAGTCGGCCGACCCATGGCACCTGCCGGGTCTGTCCCGATACCTCCTGCCGCCGGGCCTTCGACACTTCACGTGGCCTCAAAGTGCACTTGGCCTGGCACAGGCGCCGTGTCGGTATTGGCCAAGGGGGCCCTCTCTGAGCCAAAGCATAACGGGCGACAGAGCCGTGACGTGTTTCTGTGTCGGCACCGAATGTTTGATGACAACGCTGTCCTCCGACAGGTGAGCGACAGCCAATTTCAGTGGCGGTGGTGGTGGGTATGGCAACATCTGACTTGTGGGCGACCCACTCATTTCACCCCGACTCAGTCTTACTCAAATGGCAATGGATGTAATTTTTTTGTAATCCCGTATATACAACAATCTGGGCTGTAACTTTCAGTAGACTCTCGATGATCCGCGCTAATGGCGGGCAGGACGGCCGCGGATAATTCAAAGTCGCGGATATAGTTCAGAAAAATAATCATTTTTCCACGGGTCTCTATGCCAAAAACGAATGGTTGACCGATTGATGCGCTTGCTCAGTGATGACACTTTCCTGCTCCCGCGCAGAAGACTCGGCCCACGAAGTTGGTGACAGCACGCCAATCACCATCAATCAAACTCCACCTCACTGTTGTAAAGATATTGCAACTGCTGTACTGTAGAGGCGATCATGTGGATTTCAACTGAGCCGGATCACACATTTGTTCGGTTTAAGCACCATGTGGCTTGTAATAAACATTCCCAAGAGTAACAATGTATAACTAGATTTGAAGCTTTCGTGACTGCAAGGATTCATACTCTTTGTTTTTTTCGGTAAAGTCACGTAGGTAAAATAAAAATAATAATAATAAAGAAAACTAAATTAAATCACGACGTTTCGGAGGCAACACAAGCTTAAATTAAATCACGACGTTTCGGAGGCAACACAAGCTTTTGTTGCCTCCGAAACGTCGTGATTTAATTTAGTTATTTTATTTTAAATTTAATTTTACCTATGTGACTTTACCGGAAAAAAAAACAAAGATCATGTATAACTGTTATGAGATTACTCGCCTTTTGCCCGTCCAAGGACGGGTGTATTGCAGTAAATCTGAAACTTGCAAACGAAAAGCAGAGCGTGACGTGATATTGCATTATTCAGTGCAATTTGTAAGGGCGCTGTGACACAGACCTATTTCATTTAGAGGTTATAATCCCTGGTTCGTCACGACGTCCTTTTTACTTCTATGTCTCAATAGCGTGACGGAGATCGTGAGACGTGAGGGTTCTGCCTTCGCAGTGAGGGTTGTAAGTTGATGCTAAGGAGGGGGGAGCAGGCGCCTCGGACCCCCATGTGGAGTGACGTCAGCCGCTAATTATTATGAATGGAGGGGGGGGGTGTCCATTTGAAGGACGTCACCTGGTCATGATTATTCATGAGGGGGGCTGTTCGATTTAGAGTGACGTCACCTGCTCATTATTAATGAGGATCGGGTCCATGTGCAGGATGTAACCTGTTCATGATTATTAATGGAGGTCTGGTCGACGGAGTGACGTCACGAGCGTTCAGGACAGACATTCTTGGGTGATTATAGTCGGTATTAGTATAGGCTCAAGGGGAAATCCACGAGTTGTTAATTGATGTCATAATCTCAGGTGGCGTGCGGTTAATCCGCACATTGGATAAACTGCACGCGGACAATCGAGAGTCTACTGTATATCTTGTTGAGTTGCTGCACCGTGTATTGGGTTTAGAGGAAGACGGTCTCACAGGGACAGTATTAATAAAAGATATCGAGGTAACAATGCTCAATTAAGTTCTCGTGCGTCTTGATTTCATGCCGGTTCCATCGGTCCCATCGGTCTAGGACTTCCTCAAAGCGGGTGCATCACGCAACTTGATGCTGCTCGATTGACACGGCGATAGCCAGATGCGTTCATCATCGGGCTTGCTCCATGGTAGGCCGCAGGGAATTTTTTTTTCCGTAAAATTTTCATCATTTTTCTTAACATGTTTGTCCTTGTGTGTGTATCTGCGTCCCCCTTGTGGCTGACCTGGCTCCCCATGCGTCGCATTACGCTGCCCCCCCCTCCCCCCCCCCACGGTTGGGCCTCTGTGTCCCGGTGACTCCCAAATGAGGATAACGACCACCGATACACAGCTCTTGTTGTGTGTCTCTGTTGCACCGCTGCCTGATAGGGGATGGTCACGTTTTCTCGACTCTTTGAGTTGACGGAGGGGGCTCTAAACCAAACAAGTGGCCACATTCAGTTCTTGTGAGCTGGTGGTCTGGACAAGGCTGAGAAGAGCCTCTTGTACAAGCAATGCTGTGCGCACACATGAAATAAGTCTGTGTCACCTACGCAGTGCCGGATTATCCTAGCAGCAAAAGTGGCTACACATGTAGTAGTAGCTACGGGGCCCACACTTTCAAGGGCCCCGCACTTTCAAGCTATCAATTTCAGTTCAGTGATTCTGCACTTGCTCTATTACTATAGTACTATACCGCCTTAAATTTTTACGACCGACTGGGTGTTTAAAGCTAGCGATTTGTCGTATTATCTGGCGCTTCTCGCAAACAGCACCCCAAGTCTGTTGAGGCTATACGGGGGATCTCTGCGCTACGAACCCGGCCATCCGGGTTCGATTCCCGCTCACGGCCAGCACCACCGACGGTTATCAGAACCGGTCCTGGGCCTCCCCCTAGGGCGACTCGGCCTCGAGGTGCTCAATGGGCGGCCGGGCGTGGTGCTGGCCACCCCCTTCGTGTACCCGTACCGGCCTTCATCGTCCTCGCGAACACCACTCGCCCCCCAGAAGTCTGTTGAGGATGTACCGGGGGGGGGGGATCTTTATCTACGGTGCAGGGGTCAGCGCGCTGCGCTACGGACCCGGCGACCTTGAGTTTCCGTCGGTGTGGATGGCGGCTTTGGCTACAATTTTTTTTTCCCTCCCCAAGAATATCTTCAGGTGTCTATCCTCGCAGTGGAATAATGCTGAAGAGATGGCGGGGGGGGGGGGTGTATACGGCCATTTTTCCACAATTAATATCAATAATATTTGCCGATATATATTTTTAATAGTCGATAAATAAATAATAGCACCCTCGAACCGGCAAGCTACCTCATCCCAGTAAACAGCAGATAGCGATCGTAAAAAGGCCATTAAAAAAGTATAATAAACTCCGGGGCCAAAGAGGGGTTAGCGACTATCTGAAAAATCTACAGCTTGCCAAAAGACAAACAACCAATTTGATGAAACAGCCGCATAGGTCACCAAGAGGGGAGGGGAAATTCCAAGCTGGGATTTCGCCCCCCCCCTTCCGTCAGCCGCAGACATAGGACGCCTGCACACAGATTCAAACAATTTTCCCCTTCATTGTTATTGGGGTAACGTTAAAAATGTAGAGCTTGGCAACAATGAGTCAGCATCATAGGGAGTCCACACACTTTACTGGGGCCAGGCTGCAATCCACATGGCGGGGTGTTGCTTCGCATACGTAGTATTAACACGGACGTTGCGCACCTTAATATTACATCACACCTCGCCGTTACATAACCTTACAAGGCCAAGGAATGTGAAATCGGGCAGTCAAGGAAGTGAGGACAAACGCATATCTCTGACCTCGAGAGTGGAAGGCATGTATCCCTGTGTGCGGACTGTGTGAGCAAAGGAATACACCCCTTTGGAATATCGGAGGGAACGTCTAATGATGAACTAATGATGAACTGTTGAATCAGAAATCTTGGGAACATAAATCAAAGGAAATATGTGTGCAGTGTTGAATCGGGGGTTGTCCAGAGGAGGTGAGGCAGACGGGTCAGGCTTGCGAGGCCAGAGAGAGGAAGAGAGCCTCCCGGCCGCCTTTGTCTTCCCGCAGCGCGGGAGAACAGGAATTTAACACCAGAGCGAGGACATCGCTTGTTGTTGCAAAGAGGGAGCCATCCGTACCCCACGGATGAAGGGATACCTTGGGGAGGGGACGGTGATCAATGGAGGGACGCAGATGTCTTGATTGGATGACACAAAGATCAAAGATCCCCCATATAGCCTTAACTGGGATGACACACACGGACGCACACACACAAACAGCCCCCCCCACTGCGCAGAGCGGAGACTTTTTTCTCGAATGTAACAGCTCAACCAGCATCTCGACAGACCAGTTCAACAAGGCACAGCGAGGTCAACAAGTCAGTCAGCCCGACGAGCTACTGAAGAGGGCGGTGGGCGGCTGGCTCCTAGGAGCCCCGCGATCAACTAAGGATGGCGAGGCTCGCAGGGTAGCGAGGTGCCACCGAGTGTGAGTTCAGAGCCGAAAGAATAAGTATCTCTAAAAGACTTTTATTCTACATCGAGTGCCAGCTGCCAGCGAGAGCGCGTGCGACTTGGCTCATCCAGCAGCGGAGAGAGCCTGACCAGCCGCCCGTGAGCAAAAAAGATCATCGACCGGCGGACCAGCTCATCATCAGCCAGCAGAAGAAGAGAACGACCGTCAGAAGACCAGCCACCACCGACGCAGAAGAAGTTTCTACAACTCGCCAGAATGGCTCGCGAGACTCGCTACTTAGCTACATGCTATGCGGTGCGAATTCAACATCATAAGTAGCTGACGAGAATCCCAGCATCAGCCACCAGAGAGAGTCAACGGCGAACACCATCGCCAACAGCCGCAACACGAGCTGTGAGCGCCATCTACCGTGGGAACACCGCGCCTACAGCGCACCGTGTCAACTCATCACCCAGTGTGGGCCGAACTCGGCTGCTGTGAAAGAAGAAATCAACCATACGTATGACGCACTCTGCCCCCCCCCACCACACGACAAACCTAACGTCTGCTTGACGCAAATAATTAATTCCGAACACTGGCCTACTCAACATAATCCATATCGAGTCATTAGCAAGAAGCCTGATCATCAAATACGTGAACAATCAGTGGCCGTGAAGGCATCGCGGCAGACCGGGTGATAACAATCCGTCGTTTATAAGTACATTAATAATTTTTATTTCTTATTAATTCCTTTGTTTTGTGTTGTACGTCTAATCGCATAAAATACCAATAGATTCATCAATACGAATTAATCCTTGACACCTTCGCCACGGTGGTGGGGGGGGGGAATAGCGTGCCAAACCAGTTTCGTTATCAGGCGATCTGTCCACAATTAATTAAAGTTGGCCTAACTTAAGAAGCCCAGGGGAGAGCACGCACACCATCGCACGCCTTTACTCCAAGCCATTTTTTTAAATCATATGAATGAGCATGATGAATCTATTGACGTATATTTGTACCTTTGGGAATAATAACTGTTTTGATTGCATTTTCGTATGAATATCGTCGCATAATTGTTAAGGACCTTTCGTTCATAATCGCCGCACGTGCTCGTCTTACACTGCATAAGAATCAATTACTCTGAGACCCAGTAACAATGTGATAAGAATTTGCATTGAGGGTTGCATATGGATTCATGAATGAGCGCGGTACTGTGTGGCCAATTTTAAGTATACGAATTTGCATATTATAGCGTTAAGGTTTTTGTGTAGAATAGCATGCGTGTGTTAACGACCCTCTCTCTCTCACCAACTGAGCTCGCGTTACGCGGTGGAATTAATCACACGTGTCGTTACCAAAGTGAAACAACGCAATCGTCGATGGTTACTGTATCGATACTGTGTTGAAAATTCCAAGATTGAGAGTTCACATGTTATATTAGAGTTAAGGTTTCATTTAGAATAAATTGCTTAAGCACAGAAGTTTGGTGTCTTTCCTTCCTGTTTCATGCGTAATAATCTTATTTACGAGAACTGTATTCTGCGTTGAGATCTGAATTTGGAGCCCTGACATGAATACACTAATACACTCAGTAAATGTTAAAGCGAGAATAATTGTATTGCCGAGCGTTAATACGGACCTAAACAATAAAGCGGAGCTTACACTGGCATACCCGCATCACACTGGTATAACTTCATACGATTAATTGTATGATCCCGATTGATAACCCGACCCTCGTCAGCGAGGCGGGGCCTAATTATCATAACGGCTCGTATTAGCATAAGCACCAACACTCGCATAAATCAATACGATTACCTCTCGAATTAGCATAATTTATGCGCATAATTGCAGCAATTAACATAATTTGGAATAATTACGTTACTTCCCAAATTTCATTTCATTTTTATTATTTTCATCAAAATTTTCATAACCGACATATACAACGGGGGGGGAGGGGGGGGGCTAAACTCTCCGTCGAGATTCGCGGTTTTAATAAAACATAAGTCGCGAATATACGATTTATTTTTATTTTTTTAAATTCACATTTTCTCGACAAGCAACGCCGCCCCGGCGCTTCCAGATCGTGCGCGTTCTTACACAGAGAGAGGCCCCATCCGTGATGTTGCTGGTGCAGCGTCGGCTGTTCTTATCGGAAATTTAACACGCGTGGAGTGGAGGGGGAAGGGAGCGTGGGGGGTTGGGCGAACATCTGGCAGGAGGGGGGGGGGGGTACAGCTGTTGGCTGGGAGTGTAGCGGTTATGGGGAGCGGTAGTGTAGCGGTTATGGGGAGTGGTAGTGTAGTGGTTATGGGGAGCGGTAGTGTAGCGGTTATGGGGAGCGGTAGTGTAGTGGTTATGGGGAGCGGTAGTGTAGCGGTAATGGGGAGCGTTAGTGCAGCGGTAATGTGGAGGGGTAGCGTAGCGGTTATGGGGAGCGGTAGTGTAGCGGTAATGGGGAGCGTTAGTGCAGCGGTAATGTGGAGGGGTAGCGTAGCGGTTATGGGGAGCGGTAGCGTAGCGGTTATGGGGAGCGGTAGCGTAGCTGTTACAGTGAGGGAAAAAGTATTTGATCCCCTGATGATTTTGTACGTTTGCACACTGACAAAGAAATGATCAGTCTATAATTTTAATGGTAGGTTTATTTGAACAGTGAGAGACAATAACAAAAAGAAAATCCAGAAAAACTCATGTCAAAAATATTATAAATTAATTTGCATTTTAATGAGGGAAATAAGTATTTGACCCCCTCTCAATCAGAAAGATTTCTGGCTCCCAGGTGTCTTTTATACAGGTAACGAGCTGAGATTAGGAGCACACTCTTAAAGGGAGTGCTCCTAATCTCAGCTTGTTACCTGTATAAAAGACACCTGTCCACAGAAGCAATCAATCAATCAGATTCCAAACTCTCCACCATGGCCAAGATCAAAGAGCTCTCCAAGGATGTCAGGGACAAGATTGTAGACCTACACAAGACTGGAATGGGCTACAAGACCATCCATTGCCAAGCAGCTTGGTGAGAAGGTGACAACAGTTGGTGTGATTATTCGCAAATGAAAGAAACAAAAAAGAACTGTCAATCTCCCTCGGCCTGGGGCTCTATGCAAGATCTCACCTCGTGGAGTTGCAATGGTCATGAGAACGGTGAGGAATCAGCCCAGAACTACACGGGAGGATCTTGTCAATGATCTCAAGGCAGCTGGGACCATAGTCACCAAGAAAACAATTGGTAACACACTACGCCGTGAAGGACTGAAATCCTGCAGCGCCCGCAAGGTCCCCCTGCTCAAGAAAGCACATATACATGCCCGTCTGAAGTTTGCCAATGAACATCTGAATGATTCAGAGAACAACGGGGTGAAAGTGTTGTGGTCAGATGAGACCAAAATGTAGCTCTTTGGCATCAACTCAACTCACCGTGTTTGGAGGAGGAATGCTGCCTATGACCCCAAGAACACCATCCCCACCGTAAAACATGGAGGTGGAAACATGCTTTGGGGGTGTTTTTTTGCTAAAGAGACAGGACAACTTCATCGCATCAAAGGGACGATGGACGGGGCCATGTACCGTCAAATCTTGGGTGAGAACCTCCTTCCCTCAGCCAGGGCATTGAAAATGGGTCGTGGATGGGTATTCCAGCATGACAATGACCCAAAACACACGGCCAAGGCAACAAAGGAGTTGCTCAAGAAGAAGCACATTAAGGTCCTGGAGTGGCCTAGCCAGTCTCCAGACCTTAATCCCATAGAAAATCTGTGGAGGGAGCTGAAGGTTCGAGTTGCCAAACGTCAGCCTCGAAACCTTAATGACTTGGAGAAGATCTGCAAAGAGGAGTGGGACAAAATCCCTCCTGAGATGTGTGCAAACCTGGTGGCCAACTACAATAAACGTCTGACCTCTGTGATTGCCAACAAGGGTTTTGCCACCAAGTACTAAGTCCTGTTTTGCAGAGGGGTCAAATACTTATTTCCCTCATTAAAATGCATATCAATTTATAACATTTTTGACATGCGTTTTTCTGGATTTTTTTAGTTGTCATTCTGTCTCTCACTGTTCAAATAAATCCACCATTAAAATTATAGACTGGTCATTTCTTTGTCAGTGGGCAAACGTACAAAATCAGCAGGGGATCAAATACTTTTTTTCCCTCACTGTATGGGGAGCGGTAGTGTAGCGGTTATGGGGAGCAGTAGTGTAGCGGTTATCGGGAGGGGTAGCGTAGCGGTTATGGGGAGTGGTAGCGTAGCGGTAATGGGGAGCGGTAGCGTAGCGGTAATCGGGAGCGGTAGCGTAGCGGTTATGGGGAGGGGTAGCGTAGCTGTTATGGGGAGCGGTAGCGTAGCGGTTATGGGGAGCGGTAGTGTAGCGGTTATGGGGAGGGGTAGCGTAGCGGTTATGGGGAGCGGTAGCGTAGCGGCAATGGGGAGCGGTAGCGGAGCGGTTATGGGGAGCGGTAGCGTAGCGGTTAGCGCACTGCGCTGAGAAACCAACGACCCGAATTCCATGCCAGCGACAACTGTCTCAACCGGTCCTGGGTCTCCCCTAGGTCGACTCAGACTCAAATAATATACCCGGTGCGGTGATCCAACCCGCGCTGCTGCCTCAACGACGCTGCTGCTACAGGCAGCCACCGTCACCGCCCGGGGGAACGGAGTTACGGATGCCCAACGCGCGCCTACGACGGGACTGAGACCGTGAGAGGGGACACGCTGAACATGCAGCCGCAGCCCATCAGAGGCGCCATTGGCAAGAGAACCAGTCCGCGGAAGTAGCTCTGGGGACGTCCATAAATGACGTCACGCACCTGGGGGGTGTGGGGGGGGGGTCAGACATTTGTGACGATGTGTGACGAGGGGGGGGGGTTGAGAAATGTGACGTCACATCAAAATGCGCAAAACACGTTCTACTTAATTAAAGACTTTTTAATAAATGTTTTCTACAATATCAGAGTGCAGCGCCCCATTAAATACGCACTACAATCACAATAGTTTAAAGCAATATGAAGCATGTTTTATATATTTTTTTTGGGGGGGGGTGGGGCAGAGCTTTGTGACGTCATATTTGAGGGGGGTCTGACTTTTTGTGACGCCGTGTGACGATGAGGGGGAGTCAAAAATCATCCAAAATCGCGTGACGTCATTTATGGACGGCCCCTTTCACAGAACTGCAGAGAGACGGTGGGAGGAAGGAATCCCAAAGTGCAGCAGTTCGAGAGAAGAAGCAGAAAGCGTGTTCTGACCTGCAGAGTGGCTGGGTGAGTAGCTGGGTGGGTAAGTGGGTGGGTGAGTGGGTGGGTGGGTGAGTGGGTGGGTGAGTGGGTGGGTGGGTGATTGGGTGGGTGAGTGGGTGGGTGGGTGAGTGGCTGGGTGGGTGAGTGGCTGGGTGAGTGGCTGGGTGGGTGAGTGGGTGGGTGAGTGGGTGAGTGGCTGGGTGGGTGAGTGGCTGGGTGAGTGAGTGGCTGGGTGGGTGAGTGGGTGGGTGGGTGAGTGGCTGGGTGGGTGAGTGGGTGGGTGAGCGGCTGGGTGGGTGAGTGGCTGGGTGAGTGAGTGGGTGGGTGAGTGGCTGGGTAAGTGGGTGGGTGAGTGGCTGGGTGAGTGAGTGGGTGGGTGAGTGAGTGGGTGGGTGGGTGAGTGGCTGGGTGAGTAAGTGGGTGGGTGAGTGGGTGGGTGAGTGAGTGGGTGGGTGAGTAGGTGAGTGAATGGATGAGTAGTTGAATTTGTGAGTGTGTTGTGACCTGCAGTTTGGTGGTTGAACACAGTATGGATAGTTTAGAAGGGGAGTATAATGGTTGAGTTTGTGAGTGGGTCAGTGTGTGGGTGGGTGAGTCGTTGAGTGGGTGAGTTGAGTGGGTGAGTTGAGTGGGTGAGTTGAGTGAGTGGGTGTGTCGGTGAGTGGGTGGGTGAGTGACTGGGTGAGTGTCTGGGTGAGTGACTGGGTGAGTGTCTGGGTGAGTGACTGGGTGAGTGTCTGGGCGAGTGTCTGGGCGAGTGACTGGGTGAGTGGGTGAGTGTCTGGGGGAGTGACTGGGTGAGTGTCTGGGTGAGTGACTGAGTGAGTGTCTGGGTGAGTGTCTGGGCGAGTGTCTGGGCGAGTGACTGGGTGAGTGTCTGGGTGAGTGTCTGGGCGAGTGACTGGGTGAGTGTCTGGGTGACTGTCTGGGCGAGTGACTGGGTGAGTGTCTGGGTGAGTGACTGGGTGAGTGACTGGGTGAGTGTCTGGGTGAGTGACTGGGTGAGTGTCTAGGTGAGTGACTGGGTGTCTGGGCGAGTGTCTGGGCGAGTGGCTGGGCGAGTGTCTGGGTGCGTGAGTGGGTGGGTGAGTGTCTGGGTGCGTGAGTGGGTGGGTGAGTGACTGGGTGAGTGTCTGGGCGAGTGGCTGGGCGAGTGTCTGGGTGCGTGAGTGGGTGGGTGAGTGTCTGGGTGAGTGGCTGGGCGAGTGACTGGGCGAGTGACTGGGCGAGTGGCTGGGCGAGTGGCTGGGCGAGTGTCTGGTTGAGTGAGTGGATAGGACTCGATCAGTAGTCGGGTAGTTCGACCCCTGGACACGAGTGGAGGAGTGAGTGAGTGAATGTGGAGAGTATTTCACCACACGGGTGAAGCTTGCGTCTCATTCGCCGGCGTGACGCGAGCGGGTCACCGAAGCGAAGTGAATCTGCGACTCTGCGCGGCTCTGTGGCTGTGAGCGAGAGGGCCCGCTCCGGGCTACCCCCCCCACCCAAGCGGGCGATACCATCGCTGGGGGTTCAGTTCAGGGGGGGGGGCGCGCTGCAGGTGGGGAGGAGCGAAGTGCAGCGGGGGGCGCAGTGCAGGTGGGGGGGAGTGCAGTGCGGGGGCTGCCTCCCCCTCCCCCCAAGCGGGCGATACCATCTCTGGCGGCTCAGTTCAGGGGGGGGGGGGAGGGGCCCGCTGCGTGACGTCACGGGCGCGTGCGTCTCTGCCCTGGCTCGCGGTGGCGGCGTCTCTGTGAGTGCGAGTCTCAGCCTCTGTGAGTGTGAGTCTCAGTCTCTGTCTGTGAGTCTCAGTCTATGTGAGTGTGAGTCTCAGTCTGTGTGTGTGAGTCTCAGTCTGTGTGTCTGTGAGTCTCAGTCTGTGTTTGTGAGTCTCAGTCTGTGTTTGTGAGTCTCAGTCTCTGTGAGTGCGAGTCTCAGCCTCTGTGTCTGTAAGTCTCAGTCTCTGTGTCTGTGAGTCTCAGTCTATGTGAGTGTGAGTCTCAGTCTGTGTTTGTGAGTCTCAGTCTGTGTCTGTGAGTCTCAGTCTCTGTGAGTGCGAGTCTCAGCCTCTGTGTCTGTGAGTCTCAGTCTCTGTGTCTGTGAGTCTCAGCCTCTGTGTCTGTGAGTCTCAGTCTCTGTGTGTGTGAGTCTCAGTCTCTGTGTGTGTGAGTCTCAGTCTGTGTCTGTGAGTCTCAGTCTATGTCTGTGAGTCTCAGTCTGTGTGTCTGTGAGTCTCAGTCTCTGTGAGTCTCAGTCTATGTGTGTGTGAGTCTCAGTCTGTCTGTGAGTCTCAGTCTCTGTGTGTGTGAGTCTCAGTCTGTGTCTGTGAGTCTCAGTCTATGTGTGTGTGAGTCTCAGTCTGTGTCTGTGAGTCTTAGTCTGTGTCTGTGAGTCTCAGTCTCTGTGTCTGTGAGTCTCAGTCTGTGTCTGTGAGTCTTAGTCTGTGTTTGTGAGTCTCAGTCTCTGTGTGTGTGAGTCTCAGTCTCTGTGTGTGTGAGTCTCAGTCTGTGTTTGTGAGTCTCAGTCTGTCTGTGAGTCTCAGTCTCTGTGTGTGTGAGTCTCAGTCTGTGTCTGTGAGTCTCAGTCTATGTGTCTGTGAGTCTCAGTCTATGTGTGTGTGAGTCTCAGTCTGTGTCTGTGAGTCTCAGTCTATGTGTCTGTGAGTCTCAGTCTCTGCGTGTGTGAGTCTCAGTCTGTCTGTGAGTCTCAGTCTCTGTGTGTGTGAGTCTCAGTCTGTCTGTGAGTCTCAGTCTATGTGTGTGTGAGTCTCAGTCTGTGTTTGTGAGTCTCAGTCTGTCTGTGAGTCTCAGTCTCTGTGTGTGTGAGTCTCAGTCTGTCTGTGAGTCTCAGTCTCTGTGTGTGTGAGTCTCAGTCTGTCTGTGAGTCTCAGTCTCTGTGTGTGTGAGTCTCAGTCTGTCTGTGAGTCTCAGTCTATGTGTGTGTGAGTCTCAGTCTGTGTTTGTGAGTCTCAGTCTGTCTGTGAGTCTCAGTCTCTGTGAGTGTGAGTCTCAGCCTCTGTGTGTGTGAGTCTCAGTCTCTGTGAGTCTCAGCCTCTGTGTATGTGAGTCTCAGCCTCTGTGTGTGTGAGTCTCAGTCTCTGTGTGTGAGTCTCAGTCTCTGTGTGTGAGTCTCAGTCTCTGTGTGAGTCTCAGCCTCTGTGTGTGTGAGTCTCAGTCTCTGTGTGTGTGAGTCTCCATGGAGAGCAGTCGTGTAAGCGGTAGGAGCGCGCCTCGCCACTAACTCAGCTACCCGAGTTCGATTCCCACTGCCTGTCACCGACTGGACGGTACCCACGTAGAATACTGTACACACGTAGAATACTGTACACACGTGGAGTACTGTACACACGTGGAGTACTGTACACACATGGGGTACTGTACACACATGGGGTACTGTACATGCGTGGAATACTACACGTGGAGTACTGTACACACATGGGGTACTGTACATGCGTGGAAGACTACACGTGGAGTACTGTACACGCATGGGGTACTGTACTGTACATGCGTGGAAGACACGTGGAGTACTGTACACGCATGGGGTACTGTACATGCGTGGAAGACTACACGTGGAGTACTGTACATGCATGGGGTACTGTACACGCATTGGGTACTCTACTGTACACGTGTAGAGATTCTGCCTTGGCACAGTGGTCAGCAAGCAGCGATGGACTTGCTGGTTCGAGTCTCACCTCCAGGCGCGGCAACTGTCTGGGTTCCTGTGTGTCTGGGTCTCAGTGTGTCTGGGTCTCTTGTGTGTCTGAGTCTCTGTGTGCCTGGGTCTCTGTGTGTCTGAGTCTCTGTGTGCCTGGGTCTCTGTGTGTGTCTGGGTCTGTGTGTGTCTGGGTCTCTGTGTGTCTGGGTATGTGTGTGTCTGGGTCTCTGTGTGGGTCTCTGTGTGGCTGGGTCTCTGTGTGTCTGAGTCTCTTTGTGTCTGGGTCCCTGTGTGTCTGGGTCTCTGTGTGTCTGAGTCTCTGTGTGTCTGGGTCTCTGTGTGTCTGGGTCTCTGTGTGTCTGAGTCTCTGTGTGTCTGGGTCCCTGTGTGGGTCTCTGTGTGTGTCTCTGTGCGAGTCTCTGTGTCTGGGTCTCTGTGTGTCTGGGTCTCTGTGTGTCTGGGTCTCTGTGTGTATGGGTCCCTTTGTGGGTCCCTGTGTGTCTGGGTCTCTGTGTGTCTGGGTCGCTGTGTGTCTGGGTCTCTGTGTGTATGGGTCCCTGTGTGGGTCCCTGTGTGTCTGGGTCGCTGTGTGTCTGGGTCTCTGTGTGTCTGGGTCCCTGTGTGTCTGGGTCTCTGTGTGTTTGGGTCTCTGTGTGTCTGAGTCTCTGTGTGTCTGGGTCCCTGTGTGTCTGGGTCTCTGTGTGTTTGGGTCCCTGTGTGTCTGGGTCTCTGTGTGTCTGGGTCCCTGTGTGTCTGGGTCCCTGTGTGTCTGGGTCTCTGTGTGTCTGGGTCCATGTGTGTCTGGGTCCCTGTGTGTCTGGGTCCCTGTGTGTCTGAGTCTCTGTGTGTCTGAGTCTCTGTGTGTCTGGGTCCCTGTGTGTCTGGGTCTCTGTGTGTCTGGGTCCCTGTGTGTCTGGGTCTCTGTGTGTCTGAGTCTCAGTGTGTCTGAGTCTCAGTGTGTCTGGGTCTCTGTGTGTCTGGGTCCCTGTGTCTGGGTCCCTGTGCGAGTCTCTGTGTGTCTGGGTCTGTGTGTCTGGGTCTCTGTGTGGGTCTCTGTGCAAGTCTCTGTGTGTCTGGGTCTCTGTGTGTCTGGGTCTCTGTGTGTCTGGGTCCCTGTGTGTCTGGGTCTCTGTGCGAGTCTCTGTGTGTCTGGGTCTGTGTGTCTGCGTGTCTGGGTCTGCGTGTCTGGGTCTCTGCGAGTCTCTGTGTCTGAGTCTCTGTGTGTCTGGGTCTGTGTGTCTGCGTGTTTGGCTCTGTGTCTGGGTCTGTGTGTCTGGGTCTCTATATGTTTGTGTGTCTGGGTCTCTATATGTCTGTGTGTCTGGGTCTCTATGTCTGTGTGTCTGGGTCTCTATATGTTTGTGTGTCTGGGTCTCTATATGTCTGTGTGTCTGGGTCTCTATGTCTGTGTGTCTGGGTCTCTATATGTTTGTGTGTCTGGGTCTCTATATGTCTGGGTCTCTATATGTATGTGTGTCTGGGTCTGTGTGTCTGGGTCTCTATATGTTTGTGTGTCTGGGTCTCTATATGTTTGTGTGTCTGGGTCTCTATATGTTTGTGTGTCTGGGTCTCTATATGTTTGTGTGTCTGGGTCTCTATATGTGTGTGTGTGTGTCCGGGTCTGCGTGTCTGGGTCTCTGTGTGTCTGGGTCTATATGTTTGTGTGTCTGGGTCTCTATATGTCTGTGTGTCTGGGTCTCTATATGTCTGTGTGTCTGGGTCTCTATTTGTCTGTGTGTCTGGGTCTCTATATGTTTGTGTGTCTGGGTCTCTATATGTCTGTGTGTTTGGGTCTCTATATGTCTGTGTGTCTGGGTCTCTATATGTCTGTGTGTCTGGGTCTCTATATGTCTGTGTGTCTGGGTCTCTATATGTTTGTGTGTCTGGGTCTCTATATGTCTGTGTGTCTGGGTCTCTATATGTCTGTGTGTCTGGGTCTCTATATGTTTGTGTGTCTGGGTCTCTATATGTCTGTGTGTCTGGGTCTCTATATGTTTGTGTGTCTGGGTCTCTATATGTTTGTGTGTCTGGGTGTCTATATGTCTGTGTGTCTGGGTCTCTATATGTTTGTGTGTCTGGGTCTCTATATGTCCGTGTGTCTGGGTCTCTATATGTCTGTGTGTGTCTGGGTCTGCGTGTCTGGGTCTCTGTGTGTCTGGGTCTATATGTTTGTGTGTCTGGGTCTCTATATGTTTATGTGTCTGGGTCTCTATATGTTTGTGTGTCTGGGTCTCCATATGTGTGTGTGTGTCTGGGTCTCTGTGTGTCTGGGTCTATATGTTTGTGTGTCTGGGTCTCTATATGTTTGTGTGTCTGGGTCTCTATGTCTGTTTGTCTGGGTCTATATGTCTGTGTGTCTGGGTCTCTATATGTTTGTGTGTCTGGGTCTCTATATGTTTGTGTGCCTGGGTCTCTATATTTCTGTGTGTCTGGGTCTCTATATGTTTGTGTGTCTGGGTCTCTATATGTCTGTGTGTCTGGATCTCTATATGTGTGTGTGTCTGGGTCTCTAGATGTTTGTGTGTCTGGGTCTATATGTTTGTGTGTCTGGGTCTCTATGTCTGTGTGTCTGGGTCTCTATATGTCTGTGTGTCTGGGTCTCTATATATCTGTGTGTCTGGGTCTCTGTGTGTCTGGGTCCCTGTGTGTCTGGGTCTCTGTGCGAGTCTCTGTGTGTCTGGGTCTGTGTCTGGGTCTGTGTGTCTGCGTGTCTGGGCTGCGTGTCTGGGTCTCTGCGAGTCTCTGTGTGTCTGAGTCTCTGTGTGTCTGGGTCTGTGTGTCTGCGTGTTTGGCTCTGTGTCTGGGTCTGTGTGTCTGGGTCTCTATATGTTTGTGTGTCTGGGTTTCTATATGTCTGTGTGTCTGGGTCTCTATATGTCTGTGTGTCTGGGTCTCTATATGTTTGTGTGTCTGGGTCTCTATATGTCTGTGTGTCTGGGTCTCTATATGTTTGTGTGTCTGAGTCTCTATATGTTTGTGTGTCTGGGTCTCTATATGTCTGTGTGTCTGGGTCTCTATGTCTGTGTGTCTGGGTCTCTATATGTTTGTGTGTCTGGGTCTCTATATATCTGTGTGTCTGGGTCTGTGTGTCTGGGTCTCTATATGTTTGTGTGTCTGGGTCTCTATATGTTTGTGTGTCTGGGTCTCTATATGTTTGTGTGTCTGGGTCTCTATATGTTTGTGTGTCTGGGTCTCTATATGTCCGTGTGTCTGGGTCTCTATATGTCTGTGTGTCTGGGTCTCTATATGTGTGTGTGTGTCTGGGTCTGCGTGTCTGGGTCTCTGTCTGGGTCTATATGTTTGTGTGTCTGGGTCTCTATATGTCTGTGTGTCTGGGTCCCTATATGTCTGTGTGTCTGGGTCTCTATATGTTTGTGTGTCTGGGTCTCTATATGTCTGTGTGTCTGGGTCTCTATATGTCTGTGTGTCTGGGTCTCTATATGTCTGTGTGTCTGGGTCTCTATATGTCTGTGTGTCTGGGTCGCTATATGTCTGTGTGTCTGGGTCTCTATATGTCTGTGTGTCTGGGTCTCTATATGTCTGTGTGTCTGGGTCTCTATATGTTTGTGTTTCTGGGTCTCTATATGTCTGTGTGTCTGGGTCTCTATATGTTTGTGTGTCTGGGTCTCTATATGTTTGTGTGTCTGGGTGTCTATATGTCTGTGTGTCTGGGTCTCTATATGTTTGTGTGTCTGGGTCTCTATATGTCCGTGTGTCTGGGTCTCTATATGTCTGTGTGTGTCTGGGTCTGCGTGTCTGGGTCTCTGTGTGTCTGGGTCTATATGTTTGTGTGTCTGGGTCTCTATATGTTCGTGTGTCTGGGTCTCTATATGTTTGTGTGTCTGGGTCTCTATATGTTTGTGTGTGTCTGGGTCTGCGTGTCTGGGTCTCTGTGTGTCTGGGTCTATATGTTTGTGTGTCTGGGTCTCTATATGTTTGTGTGTCTGGGTCTCTATGTCTGTTTGTCTGGGTCTATATGTCTGTGTGTCTGGGTCTCTATATGTTTGTGTGTCTGGGTCTCTATATGTTTGTGTGTCTGGGTCTCTATATTTCTGTGTGTCTGGGTCTCTATATGTTTGTGTGTCTGGGTCTCTATATGTTTGTGTATCTGGGTCTCTATTTGTCTGTGTGTCTGGATCTCTATATGTCTGTGTGTCTGGGTCTCTATATGTTTGTGTGTCTGGGTCTATATGTTTGTGTGTCTGGGTCTCTATGTCTGTGTGTCTGGGTCTCTCTATGTCTGTGTGTCTGGGTCTCTATATGTCTGTGTGTCTGGGTCTCTATATGTCTGTGTGTCTGGGTCTCTATATATCTGTGTGTCTGGGTCTCTATATGTTTGTGTGTCTGTGTGTCTGGGTCTCTATATGTCTGTGTGTCTGGGTCTCTATATGTTTGTGTGTCTGGGTCTCTATATGTTTGTGTGTCTGGGTCTCTATATGTCTGTGTGTCTGGGTCTCTATATATCTGTGTGTCTGGGTCTCTATATGTCTGTGTGTCAGGTTCTCTATATGTTTGTGTGTCTGGGTCTCTATATGTCTGTGTGTCTGGGTCTCTATATGGTTGTGTGTCTGGGTCTCTATATGTCTGTGTGTCTGGGTCTCTATATGTCTGTGTGTCTGGGTCTCTATATGTTTGTCTGTCTGGGTCTCTATATGTATGTGTGTCTGGGTCTATATGTTTGTGTGTCGGGGTCTATATGTTTGTGTCTGGGTCTCTATATGTCTGTGTGTCTGGGTCTCTATATGTTTGTGTGTCTGGGTCTCTATATGTCTGTGTGTCTGGGTCTCTATATGTCTGTGTGTCTGGGTCTCTATATGGTTGTGTGTCTGGGTCTCTATATGTCTGTGTGTCTGGGTCTCTATATGTCTGTGTGTCTGGGTCTCTATATGTTTGTCTGTCTGGGTCTCTATATGTCTGTGTGTCTGGGTCTATATGTTTGTGTGTCGGGGTCTATATGTTTGTGTCTGGGTCTCTATATGTCTGTGTGTCTGGGTCTCTATATGTTTGTGTGTCTGGGTCTCTATATGTCTGTGTGTCTGGGTCTCTATATGTGTGTGTGTGTATCTTTCTGTCTTCGGTGGTGCAGTGGTTCGCGCTGCACTGCCCTACGAACCTGGCAAAACAGAGTTCCATTGCCGATCACGACCAATCATAGCGACAGCGAAAATCTGAACTATTCCTCGACAGACTTCCTCTTAGGTCGACTCAGCCTTAAGTGAGTGCCTGCTGCTGCTGCGTGTATTAAACACCAGCATTGGAGGAGACAAAGGCGGCCCTGGGCGTGGTGGTTGTGTGCCGTGCCGGTTTTAATCTCTGCAACTCGCTAACGGCACTTGCCTCCAACAGTCTGTTAGTGGCTATTTTATTGTACCCAGCAGGGAGTGATGATGCATTTATCTTCAACTTCTTTCGCACCGTACGTAGCCAACCGCGCTAATCGCAGGTGCGGCGCGGAATGACCACCAACTGACACGCACAAAGCAGTTCTAAAGAAATGAGCTTTCAATCTAGGTGGTTCAAAAGTGCTTCGCTCCAGTGACGTCCTGATACTGGAAGCAAGAAACTCACAGAGACCCACAGAAAACCGGAGACTCGTACGGACGTGTGCTGAACTTCTTTCGCACCGTACCCAGCCAGTCGTGCCGAGCGGAATGTGCGGGAGCGACGGACGGCAAACTAAACACGAAAATCAGTTCTACACGAATTAGTTTGCCAATTGAGTGCAGCGGTGTTCCAGACGTCCGCGGAAGCTCCAGCTGAAAGCGCTTCTCTAACATCTCCCACCCCTTCCTTCTTGTCTCCCGTTTTGCCTTGTGGCGGCAGTGGCGGCAGTGGCGGCGGTGGCGGCGGTGGCGATGGCGATGGCGATGCGGCTGAAGCTGTCGAGCGCCGTGGCGGGTTGCCGCGTCGGGGAGCTCCTGTTGGGAGGGAGGAGCTTGGAGCTCCCCGCGTGCCTCCTGTACACACGCGGCGGCACGGCGCCCAACCTCACGCACGACAACCTGGAGCTGGTGGAGCCGCCGCCGCTCGCAGCCCAGGTCCCCCTCGCCTCACTGTGAGTGACGGGACACTCGCAGTGAAGGACACTCGCAGTGAGGGACACTCACAGTGACGGGACACTCGCCATGAGGGACACTCACAGTGAGGGACACTCACAGTGAGGGACACTCGCAGTGAGGGACACTCGCAGTGAGGGACACTCGCAGTGAGGGACACTCACAGTGAGGGACACTCGCAGTGAGGGACACTCGCAGTGAGGGACACTCGCAGTGAGGGACACTCGCAGTGAGGGACACTCGCAGTGAGGGACACTCGCAGTGAGGGACACTCACCGTGAGGGACACTCACAGTGAGGGACACTCGCAGTGAGGGACACTCGCAGTGAGGGACACTCGCAGTGAGGGACACTCGCAGTGAGGGACACTCACCGTGAGGGACACTCACAGTGAGGGACACTCGCAGTGAGGGACACTCGCAGTGAGGGACACTCGCAGTGAGGGACACTCGCAGTGAGGGACACTCACCGTGAGGGACACTCACAGTGAGGGACACTCGCAGTGAGGGACACTCGCCGTGAGGGACACTCACCGTGAGGGACACTCACAGTGAGGGACACTCACAGTGAGGGACACTCACCGTGAGGGACACTCGCAGTGAGGGACACTCGCAGTGAGGGACACTCGCAGTGAGGGACACTCACAGTGAGGGACACTCACCATGAGGGACACTCACAGTGAGGGACACTCACAGTGAGGGACACTCGCCATGATGGACACTCGCCATGAGGGACACTCACCATGAGGGACACTCACAGTGAGGGACACTCACAGTGAGAGACACTCACCATGAGGGACACTCACAGTGAGGGACACTCACAGTGAGGGACACTCGCCATGAGGGACACTCACCGTGAGGGACACTCGCCATGAGGGACACTCACCGTGAGGGACACTCACCATGAGGGACACTCACCATGAGGGACACTCGCAGTGAGGGACACTCACAGTGAGGGACACTCGCCATGATGGACACTCGCCATGAGGGACACTCGCCATGATGGACACTCACAGTGAGGGACACTCGCAGTGAGGGACACTCGCCATGAGGGACACTCACAGTGAGGGACACTCACAGTGAGGGACACTCGCAGTGAGGGACACTCACAGTGAGGGACACTCACAGTGAGGGACACTCGCAGTGAGGGACACTCACAGTGAGGGACACTCGCAGTGAGGGACACTCACAGTGAGAGACACTCGCAGTGAGGGACACTCACAGTGAGGGACACTCGCAGTGAGGGACACTCACAGTGAGGGACACTCACAGTGAGGGACACTCGCAGTGAGGGACACTCGCAGTGAGGGACACTCACAGTGAGGGACACTCGCAGTGAGGGACACTCACCATGAGGGACACTCACAGTGAGGGACACTCACCATGAGGGACACTCACAGTGAGGGACACTCGCAGTGAGGGACACTCACAGTGAGGGACACTCGCAGTGAGGGACACTCGCAGTGAGGGACACTCACAGTGAGGGACACTCACAGTGAGGGACACTCACAGTGAGAGACACTCGCCATGAGGGACACTCGCAGTGAGGGACACTCGCAGTGAGGGACACTCACAGTGAGGGACACTCACCGTGAGGGACACTCACCGTGAGGGACACTCACCGTGAGGGACACTCACCGTGAGGGACACTCACAGTGAGGGACACTCACTGTGAGGGACACTCACAGTGAGGGACACTCACCGTGAGGGACACTCACAGTGAGGGACACTCGCCATGAGGGACACTCGCCATGAGGGACACTCGCCATGAGGGACACTCACCATGAGGGACACTCACCGTGAGGGACACTCGCCATGAGGGACACTCACCGTGAGGGACACTCACCGTGAGGGACACTCGCCATGAGGGACACTCACCGTGAGGGACACTCACCGTGAGGGACACTCACAGTGAGGGACACTCACAGTGAGGGACACTCGCAGTGAGGGACACTCGCCGTGAGGGACACTCACCGTGAGGGACACTCACAGTGAGGGACACTCACAGTGAGGGACACTCACCGTGAGGGACACTCGCAGTGAGGGACACTCGCAGTGAGGGACACTCGCAGTGAGGGACACTCACAGTGAGGGACACTCACCATGAGGGACACTCACAGTGAGGGACACTCACAGTGAGGGACACTCGCCATGATGGACACTCGCCATGAGGGACACTCACCATGAGGGACACTCACAGTGAGGGACACTCACAGTGAGGGACACTCACAGTGAGGGACACTCACAGTGAGGGACACTCGCCATGAGGGACACTCACCGTGAGGGACACTCGCCATGAGGGACACTCACCGTGAGGGACACTCACCATGAGGGACACTCACCATGAGGGACACTCGCAGTGAGGGACACTCACAGTGAGGGACACTCGCCATGATGGACACTCGCCATGAGGGACACTCGCCATGATGGACACTCGCAGTGAGGGACACTCGCAGTGAGGGACACTCGCAGTGAGGGACACTCGCAGTGAGGGACACTCACAGTGAGGGACACTCGCCATGATGGACACTCGCCATGAGGGACACTCGCCATGATGGACACTCGCAGTGAGGGACACTCGCCATGAGGGACACTCACAGTGAGGGACACTCACAGTGAGGGACACTCGCAGTGAGGGACACTCACAGTGAGAGACACTCGCAGTGAGGGACACTCACAGTGAGGGACACTCGCAGTGAGGGACACTCACAGTGAGGGACACTCACAGTGAGGGACACTCGCAGTGAGGGACACTCGCAGTGAGGGACACTCACAGTGAGGGACACTCACAGTGAGGGACACTCGCAGTGAGGGACACTCACCATGAGGGACACTCACAGTGAGGGACACTCACCATGAGGGACACTCACAGTGAGGGACACTCGCAGTGAGGGACACTCACAGTGAGGGACACTCGCAGTGAGGGACACTCGCAGTGAGGGACACTCACAGTGAGGGACACTCACAGTGAGGGACACTCGCAGTGAGGGACACTCACAGTGAGAGACACTCGCCATGAGGGACACTCGCAGTGAGGGACACTCGCAGTGAGGGACACTCACCGTGAGGGACACTCACCGTGAGGGACACTCACCGTGAGGGACACTCACAGTGAGGGACACTCACAGTGAGGGACACTCACAGTGAGGGACACTCACAGTGAGGGACACTCACCGTGAGGGACACTCACAGTGAGGGACACTCACCGTGAGGGACACTCACAGTGAGGGACACTCACTGTGAGGGACACTCACAGTGAGGGACACTCACCGTGAGGGACACTCACAGTGAGGGACACTCGCCATGAGGGACACTCGCCATGAGGGACACTCGCCATGAGGGACACTCACCATGAGGGACACTCACCGTGAGGGACACTCGCCATGAGGGACACTCACCGTGAGGGACACTCACCGTGAGGGACACTCGCCATGAGGGACACTCACCGTGAGGGACACTCACCGTGAGGGACACTCACAGTGAGGGACACTCACAGTGAGGGACATTCACAGTGAGGGACACTCGCAGTGAGGGACACTCACAGTGAGGGACACTCACTGTGAGGGACACTCACCATGAGGGACACTCACTGTGAGGGACACTCACAGTGAGGGACACTCGCCATGAGGGACACTCACAGTGAGGGACACTCACCGTGAGGGACACTCACCATGAGGGACACTCACAGTGAGGGACACTCGCCATGAGGGACACTCCCTTGAGGGACACTCACAGTGAGGGACACTCGCCATGAGGGACACTCACCGTGAGGGACACTCACCGTGAGGGACACTCACCGTGAGGGACACTCACAGTGAAGGACACTCGCCATGAGGGACACTCACCGTGAGGGACACTCACAGTGAGGGACACTCACAGTGAGGGACACTCACCATGAGGGACACTCACCATGAGGGACACTCGCCATGAGGGACACTCGCCATGAGGGACACTCACCGTGAGGGACACTCACCGTGAGGGACACTCACCATGAGGGACACTCGCCATGAGGGACACTCACCGTGAGGGACACTCACCGTGAGGGACACTCACCATGAGGGACACTCGCCATGAGGGACACTCACAGTGAGGGACACTCACAGTGAGGGACACTCACCGTGAGGGACACTCACCGTGAGGGACACTCACCATGAGGGACACTCACCATGAGGGACACTCGCCATGAGGGACACTCACCGTGAGGGACACTCACCGTGAGGGACACTCACAGTGAGGGACACTCACCATGAGGGACACTCACAGTGAGGGACACTCACCATGAGGGACACTCGCCATGAGGGACACTCACCGTGAGGGACACTCACCGTGAGGGACACTCACCATGAGGGACACTCACAGTGAGGGACACTCGCCATGAGGGACACTCACAGTGAGGGACACTCACCGCGAGGGACACTCACAGTGAGGGACACTCGCCATGAGGGACACTCCCTTGAGGGACACTCACAGTGAAGGACACTCGCCATGAGGGACACTCACCGTGAGGGACACTCACCGTGAGGGACACTCACCGTGAGGGACACTCACAGTGAAGGACACTCGCCATGAGGGACACTCACCGTGAGGGACACTCACCGTGAGGGACACTCACCGTGAGGGACACTCACAGTGAGGGACACTCACCGTGAGGGACACTCGCCATGAGGGACACTCACCATGAGGGACACTCACCGTGAGGGACACTCGCCATGAGGGACACTCGCCATGAGGGACACTCACAGTGAGGGACCCTCACCGTGAGGGACACTCGCAGTGAGGGACACTCACAGTGAGGGACACTCACCATGAGGGACACTCACAGTGAGGGACACTCGCCATGAGGGACACTCCCTTGAGGGACACTCACAGTGAAGGACACTCGCCATGAGGGACACTCACCGTGAGGGACACTCACCGTGAGGGACACTCACCGTGAGGGACACTCACAGTGAGGGACACTCGCCATGAGGGACACTCACAGTGAGGGACACTCACAGTGAGGGACACTCACCGTGAGGGACACTCGCCATGAGGGACACTCACCATGAGGGACACTCACCATGAGGGACACTCACAGTGAGGGACCCTCACCGTGAGGGACACTCACAGTGAGGGACACTCACCATGAGGGACACTCACCGTGAGGGACACTCACCATGAGGGACACTCACCGTGAGGGACACTCACCGTGAGGGACACTCACCATGAGGGACACTCACCGTGAGAGACACTCGCCATGAGGGACACTCGCCATGAGGGACACTCGCCGTGAGTAACAGCACAGGTCTCCTCTGAGTGATCAAGACCAGGTTCCAGCTGCTGGTTCTATCTCATGATTATAGCTCCCATCACTTTTGCCCTGCTGCTGTTGCTGCTGTTGCCACTGCTCCTGCTGCAGGGTGGAGCAGCAGGAGGTGCTGGAGGAATACGGGGAGGGGTTCGCAAAGTTCATCGGTGAGAAGCGAACAAGGGATAAGTAGCGTAACTCTCGCGGATTCAATCACTCCAATTCACTCACTGATTCACTCATTGCGTGTGCATGCCGAACTCAATTTGCCAGGGCCAGGAGACTGACTACTCCCCTCATGTTCCACGTTGGGTGCCACGGTAGTGAGATGTTAACTACCTCGCCTGGTATACAGGAGTTTGTGGTCTCTATCCCCAACCTGACACCTGCTGCTGTATATTTGGAGTTTGCGCTGTCTCTCCCCGTGGTTCATAATAAAGGTTTTTGGGTTAGATCGCGTTATTTATAAATGTGTCGTAACCCTCCACCACCCGACACGGCCAAACAGTAAAAAATGCGTCACGTTGACAAAAGACAAAATAGTTCACTACTTCAGCCCACCGGTGTGTTGAAGAGTGAATCAACATCATTTACAATTTTGAGTACGCCGTTTCGCTGGTAAATACATCCAGCATCATCGGGCAATTTATAAATAACGCGATCTAACCCAAAAAACCTTTATTATGAATAATATTGGTCGCGAAAGCCTCATACGTGTTCATCTCCTCGTGGTTGCTCAGATTTTTTTCCGGGTCCTCCGGCTCCATGTTTAGAATCAAAATCAATGCGCGTTTAGAGTATTTGCCTGCTGCTATAAGTTTCCACGATGATAAGCCACTTCGTTGAGCTATCATTTGTGGCCAGGCCGCTTTTAAAAAGAAGTTATACGGTGGTTCCCCGGAGATCGAACTTAATTCGTTCCCGAAGGCCATTCGAACACCGATTTGTTCGAACACCGAATTAATTTTCCCCATAAGAATTAATGTAAATGACATTAATTGGTTCCAGACACAAGAAGTCTCTCATTATAAAGCATTTTTACACGAAGTTTACAGTAATTAAATGCATAAAATCACTCAAAAAAACAACCAAGAAACACAATGAATAAATTAATAAATATATGGAATAAATTTAATCATTGACCTTCACTTTACCTGTAGTAAGGAGAGTTGATGGCTTGAGTGGAAGGTGGTGATGAGGAGGAGGTGGTAAAACCTTTGTCTGGGCATGCGTCATGCACGCTGCTGGCCACACGCGTCTCAGCCGCGTACAGGTTCTTTGAAGTCGCGATTGCCGTTCGACCTCCGAATTTCGTTCGGTTTCCGGGGCAAAAAAATGTTGGGAATTATCGTTCGAACACCGATTTGTTCCAGTTCTGGTGCGTTTGATTTCCGAGGTTCTACTGTATAGCGTTGTAAAAAAAAAAATAGTTGTTCCTTCAGGAATACCAGAAGAAAATAATTGCGGTTGGCCACGAGGGATAGCCGAACGCAAACTGTTGAGCAGAGGCTGTCGGGAGCTGGACCAGTACCGTCTAGACCCCCGTGGAACACAGGAGGCCCGGTGCATTGGTTCTGGATTCAGTCACCGTGAGGGGTGGGCAGTCCTCCGCTTTGCCGTTTCATCATTTTCAGTGGGTTTTGTACTCGTCCGTCTTAAGTCTTTGTGCTTATTTTAAACTATCACCCGCTCACGGCCAACACCAGTGACGTAATGAATCTGAATCGGACCTGGGCCTTCCTTAGGTTGACTCGCCCTCAAATGAGTACCTGGTGCTTCGTGTGAACATCGCCACTGGGGGCGTGGTGCTGGCCACCCACCCTCTTGCTCGCAGCGCTTGCCCCAACACTCTGTTAAAATATTCTGTCGGTAAAGCCACGTAGATAGAAAAAACAATAAAAAATATTGTAACGTTTCGATCGCAACAGGAGCAATCGTCATCGGGTGAAAAAATAGCGGGAGAGCTGCTGATGCAGGATGTTATAAAGGTTTGAGATGGGCGTAGCCCAAGGCTCATAAGCGAAGTGGGCGGGGCTAGTGATGAAATTTGCATGTCAATGTCAGATCGGGTCAATCGGAGAGCCACATCCACGATGACGAAGCTACAGAGGTGGCCATTGTATTGTGAGAGGTTAGCATGCCAATGTAAGATCGTAGAGCCACGGCCACATCGAGGAAAACGAGCAACGGTGGCTGTGTTAGTGTGAGACATGTAACCTGTTAATGTGAAGACATTTAACCTGCTAATGTGAAGACATTTAACCTGTTAATGTGAAGACATTTAACCTGTTAATGTGAAGACTTTTAACCTGTTAATGTAAAGACATTCAACCTGTTAATGTGAAGACATTTAACCTGTTAATGTAAAGACATTTAACCTGTTAGTGTACAGACATTTAACCTGCTAATGTGAAGATATTTAACCTGTTAATGTAACACCAGAAAGTCGAAAATAACTACTGGCATCGGCAGGTAGGATGGAAACATCACAGCCAGTTATGACTTAAACTGGTTAATAACGTCCTTCCAATGTATGCTCAGTTTGTACCCATCTTCTCGGTTGAAATTGTGTCTGTGTTTATATATCTGGATAGCTTCATAAACAAATCTTTTGTTGATAGCCAGTGGGTTTGCAGAGTACCTTCGTCTTGGAAAAATCTATTTCGTGTGTGCCCACTGCGTTAAAACAATGATCAGCCACGGCTGAGGTATTGGTCCTACCGTGTTTCAGATCTGCCTTATGTTCACGAACCCCGGTCCGAGACGTGTCACTCTATTAAAAGGCTACACGGGGTGACCTCTGTCTTTGCGTGTGTGCATTCTCCTCCGCTGTTCGGCGCAGGTCTGCCGGACATGCTGCTGGTGTGCACGCAGTACGACCCGGCAACCCCCACTCCACAGGGGTTCACCACCAGCAAGGTACCCCCCCCCCCCCAACACCCCCCACTCCATAACGCAGTCGACCAGGAAGAATAATCAGACGCGTGCATGGATTCTGTAATGCTTTCCATAGGGCGGCAGGCTTGTGGCCCAGCAACCAGGGGCCTGGAGATTCTATTTGTGACTCAGATGCCTTTCTGCGTGGAGTTTGTGTGTTCACCCCCTGTTCTGCAGAGTGAGTGAGTGGAGTTTGTGTGATGTCCCCCTGTTCTGCAGAGTGAGAGTGAGTGAGCGGAGTTTGTGTGATCTCCCCCTGTTCTGCAGAGTGAGTGAGTGGAGTTTGTATGTTCACCCCTGTTCTACAGAGTGAGTGAGTGGAGTTTGTGTGTTCTCCCCCTGTTCTACAGAGTGAGTGAATGGAGTTTGTGTGTTCTCCCCCTGTTCTGCAGAGTGAGTGAGTGGAGTTTGTGTGTTCACCCCTGTTCTACAGAGTGAGTGGAGTTTGTGTGTTCTCCCTCTGTACTACACAGTGAGTGAGTGGAGTTTGTGTTCTCCCCCTGTTCTACAGAGTGAGTGAGTGGAGTTTATATGATGTCCCCCTGTTCTACAGAGTGAGTGAGTGGAGTTTGTGTGTTCTCCCCCTGTACTACACAGTGAGTGAGTGGAGTTTGTGTGTTCTCCCGCTGTTCTACAGAGTGAGTGAGTGGAGTTTGTGTGATCTCCCCCTGTTCTACAGAGTGAGTGGAGTTTGTGTGATCTCCCCCTGTACTACACAGTGAGTGAGTGGAGTTTGTGTGTTCACCCCTGTTCTACAGAGTGAGTGGAGTTTGTGTGTTCTCCCTCTGTACTACACAGTGAGTGAGTGGAGTTTGTGTGATCTCCCCCTGTTCTACAGAGTGAGTGGAGTTTGTATGATCTCACCCTGTTCTACAGAGTGAGTGAGTGGAGTTTGTATGATCTCCCCCTGTTCTACAGAGTGAGTGAGTGGAGTTTGTGTGTTCTCCCCCTGTTCTACAGATGAGTGAGTGGAGTTTGTGTGTTCTCCCCCTGTTCTACAGAGTGAGTGAGTGGAGTTTGTGTGTTCTCCCCCTGTTCTACAGAGTGAGTGAGTGGAGTTTGTGTGATCTCCCCCTGTTCTACAGAGTGAGTGGAGTTTGTATGATCTCCCCCTGTTCTACAGAGTGAGTGGAGTTTGTATGATCTCACCCTGTTCTACAGAGTGAGTGAGTGGAGTTTGTGTGATCTCCCCCTGTTCTACAGAGTGAGTGAGTGGAGTTTGTGTGTTCTCCCCCTGTTCTACAGAGTGAGTGAGTGGAGTTTGTGTGATCTCCCCCTGTTCTACAGAGTGAGTGCGTGCAGTTTGTATGTCCTCCCCCTGTTGAGCAGAGTGAGTGGAGTTTCTATTTCCCCCCCCCCCCCGCTCTTGCTCTGCACGGGGTTTCCTTCCAGAGATAGACGCAATACACACACGGTGTAGCTGACATTGCCTAAACGTCCCGAGTGCCGAAAAAAGTCGCCGCAAACGACTCAATTGGGATCGCGCGCAGCAGCGGCGTTGCCCCGCGCCCGAAACCAAGAACTCGCCAGGACCCCCTCCCGCGAGGGAGCCTTGCGTCCCGCGGGGCCTCTCGGCACCGATGACTCCGAGGGGACTGCGCGAGCGGCAGCCGAGCTGCCTGCGTCACCTCCCCCCCCATGTCCGTGCCAGACCGTGTCCGTCTGGGGCAGCGGGGGCCGCGTGGAGCTCACCCCATCGCGCTACGTGGAGCTGCAGCGAGCAGTGCGGCCCGCGTGCTACCAGGTGCGACGCACGCTCACTGCCTGCTCCCCCCCCCCCCCCCCCCGCCGCTACCCCACCCCCACAACCCCCCCCCCCCCCCCACATTTTTCTTGTTAGTAGCAGTGCCTACGAAGGCCGGACACGGTACACAACGGGGGAGGGGGTGGGTGGCCGGCACCGCGCTTGGCCGTTTTTGTCTCCCTAGCGGCGACGTTTGTGCTCTGCGGCAAGTACTAATTTCAGGTCGGGTCAACCTAGGGGAAGCTCAGGACTACTCACAAAGACAAAGATCCCCCCGTGTAGCCTTAACAGACTGTTGGGGCAAGTGCTGTTAGCGAGCGGCACCTATGAAGCCCGCCACGGCACACGAGGGGTGGGTGGCCAGCACCACGCCCGGCCGCCTTTGTCTCCCCAGTGACGATGTTCACACACTGCACCAGGTACTCGTTCGAGGCTGAGTCGACCTAGGGGAGGCCCAGGATAGTTTAGATATTCGTCACTGGTGTTGGTTGTGAGAGGGAATCGAACTTGGGTTGCCAGCTTTGTAGCGCAGTTCAGCAACCACAACACTACACACACACACAAGAGCCCCCATTCGCCATGAACTGGCGGTGACATCACCACGGCGTTTGGGCCAGTCTAGGTGATTGTGACGCATGGTGGTGATGGTGATTGTGACGCATGGTGGTGATGGTGATTGTGACGCGTGGTGGTAGTGAGTCGTGGTTGTGGTGGTAGTGAGTCGTGGTTGTGGTGGTGTTTGTGACGCGTGATGGTGGTGGTTGTGACGCGTGCTGGTTGTGACGCGTGGTGGTAGTGAGTCATGGTTGTGGTGGTGGTTGTGACGCGTGATGGTAGTGAGTCGTGGTTGTGGTGGTGTTTGTGACGCGTGATGGTGGTGATTGTGACGCGTGGTGCTTGTGACGCGTGGTGGTAGTGAGTCGTGGTTGTGGTGGTGGCTGACAGGTGGTGATGGTGGTTGTGATGCATGGTGGTGGTGGTTGTGACGCATAGTGGTGGTTGTGATGGTAGTGGTTGTAATGCGTGGTTGTAGTTGTTGTGACGTGTGGTGGTGGTTGTAGTTGTTGTGACGCATGGTGGTGGTTGTAGTTGTTGTGACGTGTGGTGGTGATTGTGGTGGTTGTGACGTGTGGTGTTGGTTGTAGTTGTTGTGACGTGTGGTGGTGGTTGTGGTGGTTGTGACGTGTGGTAGTGGTTGTAGTTGTTGTGACGCGTGGTGTTGGTTGTAGTTGTTGTGACGTGTGGTGGTGGTTGTAGTAGTTGTGACGTGTGGTGTTGGTTGTAGTTGTTGTGACGTGTGGTGGTGGTTGTAGTTGTTGTGACGTGTGGTGGTGGTTGTAGTTGTTGTGACGTGTGGTGGTGGTTGTAGTTGTTGTGACGTGTGGTGGTGGTTGTAGTTGTTGTGACGTGTGGTGTTGGTTGTAGTTGTTGTGACGTGTGGTGGTGGTTGTAGTAGTTGTGACGTGTGGTGGTGGTTGTAGTTGTTGTGACGTGTGGTGTTGGTTGTAGTTGTTGTGACGTGTGGTGGTGGTTGTAGTAGTTGTGACGTGTGGTGGTGGTTGTAGTTGTTGTGACGTGTGGTGTTGGTTGTAGTTGTTGTGACGTGTGGTGGTGGTAGTGGTTGTTGTGACGTGTGGTGGTGGTTGTAGTTGTGAGGTGTGGTGTTGGTTGTAGTTGTTGTGACGTGTGGTGGTGGTTGTAGTTGTTGTGACGTGTGGTGGTGGTTGTAGTTGTTGTGACGTGTGGTGGTGGTTGTAGTTGTTGTGACGTGTGGTGGTTGTAGTTGTTGTGACGTGTGGTGGTGGTAGTGGTTGTTGTGACGTGTGGTGGTGGTAGTGGTTGTTGTGACGTGTGGTGTTGGTTGTAGTTGTTGTGACGTGTGGTGGTGGTTGTAGTTGTTGTGACGTGTGGTGGTGGTTGTAGTTGTTGTGACGCGTGGTGGTGGTTGTAGTTGTTATGACGTGTGGTGGTGGTTGTAGTTGTTGTGACGTGTGGTGTTGGTTGTAGTTGTTGTGACGTGTGGTAGTGGTTGTAGTTGTTGTGACGTGTGGTAGTGGTTGTAGTAGTTGTGACGCGTGGTGGTGGTTGTAGTTGTTGTGAGGTGTGGTGGTGGTAGTAGTTGTTGTGACGTGTGGTGGTGGTTGTAGTTGTTGTGACGTGTGGTGTTGGTTGTAGTAGTTGTGACGCGTGGTGGTGGTTGTAGTTGTTGTGAGGTGTGGTGGTGGTAGTAGTTGTTGTGACGTGTGGTGGTGGTTGTTGTGACGTGTGGTGTTGGTTGTAGTTGTTGTGACGTGTGGTAGTGGTTGTAGTTGTTGTGACGTATGGTGGTGGTTGTTGTGACATGTGGTGGTGGTTGTAGTTGTTGTGACGTGTGGTGGTGGTAGTAGTTGTTGTGACGTGTGGTGGTGGTTGTTGTGACGTGTGGTGTTGGTTGTAGTTGTTGTGACGTGTGGTAGTGGTTGTAGTTGTTGTGACATGTGGTGGTGGTTGTTGTGACGTGTGGTGGTGGTTGTAGTTGTTGTGACGTGTGGTGGTGGTTGTAGTTGTTGTGACGTGTGGTGGTGGTTGTTGTGACGTGTGGTGGTGGTTGTTGTGACGTGTGGTGGTGGTTGTAGTTGTTGTGACGTGTGGTGGTGGTTGTTGTGACGTCTGGTGGTAGTTGTAGTTGTTGTGAGGTGTGGTAGTGGTTGTTGTGACGTGTGGTGTTGGTTGTTGTGATGTGTGGTGGTGGTTGTAGTTGTTGTGACGTGTGGTGGTGGTTGTAGTAGTTGTGACGTGTGGTTGTGGTTGTTGTGACGTGTGGTGGTGGTTGTTGTGACGTGTGGTGGTGGTTGTAGTTGTTGTGACGTGTGGTGGTGGTTGTTGTGACGTGTGGTGTTGGTTGTAGTTGTTGTGACGTGTGGTGGTGGTAGTAGTTGTTGTGACGTGTGGTGGTGGTTGTTGTGACGTGTGGTGTTGGTTGTAGTTGTTGTGACGTGTGGTGGTGGTTGTAGTTGTTGTGACATGTGGTGTTGGTTGTAGTTGTTGTGATGTGTGGTGGTGGTTGTAGTTGTTGTGAGGTGTGGTGGTGGTTGTAGTTGTTGTGACGCGTGGTGGTGGTTGTAGTTGTTATGACGTGTGGTGGTGGTTGTAGTTGTTGTGACGTGTGGTGTTGGTTGTAGTTGTTGTGACGTGTGGTAGTGGTTGTAGTTGTTGTGACGTGTGGTAGTGGTTGTAGTAGTTGTGACGCGTGGTGGTGGTTGTAGTTGTTGTGAGGTGTGGTGGTGGTAGTAGTTGTTGTGACGTGTGGTGGTGGTTGTAGTTGTTGTGACGTGTGGTGTTGGTTGTAGTAGTTGTGACGCGTGGTGGTGGTTGTAGTTGTTGTGAGGTGTGGTGGTGGTAGTAGTTGTTGTGACGTGTGGTGGTGGTTGTTGTGACGTGTGGTGTTGGTTGTAGTTGTTGTGACGTGTGGTAGTGGTTGTAGTTGTTGTGACGTATGGTGGTGGTTGTTGTGACATGTGGTGGTGGTTGTAGTTGTTGTGACGTGTGGTGGTGGTAGTAGTTGTTGTGACGTGTGGTGGTGGTTGTTGTGACGTGTGGTGTTGGTTGTAGTTGTTGTGACGTGTGGTAGTGGTTGTAGTTGTTGTGACATGTGGTGGTGGTTGTTGTGACGTGTGGTGGTGGTTGTAGTTGTTGTGACGTGTGGTGGTGGTTGTAGTTGTTGTGACGTGTGGTGGTGGTTGTTGTGACGTGTGGTGGTGGTTGTTGTGACGTGTGGTGGTGGTTGTAGTTGTTGTGACGTGTGGTGGTGGTTGTAGTTGTTGTGACGTGTGGTGGTGGTTGTTGTGACGTGTGGTGGTGGTTGTTGTGACGTCTGGTGGTAGTTGTAGTTGTTGTGAGGTGTGGTAGTGGTTGTTGTGACGTGTGGTGTTGGTTGTTGTGATGTGTGGTGGTGGTTGTAGTTGTTGTGACGTGTGGTGGTGGTTGTAGTAGTTGTGACGTGTGGTTGTGGTTGTTGTGACGTGTGGTGGTGGTTGTTGTGACGTGTGGTGGTGGTTGTAGTTGTTGTGACGTGTGGTGGTGGTTGTTGTGACGTGTGGTGTTGGTTGTAGTTGTTGTGACGTGTGGTGGTGGTAGTAGTTGTTGTGACGTGTGGTGGTGGTTGTTGTGACGTGTGGTGTTGGTTGTAGTTGTTGTGACGTGTGGTGGTGGTTGTAGTTGTTGTGACATGTGGTGTTGGTTGTAGTTGTTGTGATGTGTGGTGGTGGTTGTAGTTGTTGTGAGGTGTGGTAGTGGTTGTTGTGACGTGTGCTGGTGGTTGTAGTTGTTGTGACGTGTGGTGGTGGTTGTTGTGACGTGTGGTGGTGGTTGTTGTGACGTGTGGTGGTGGTTGTAGTTGTTGTGACGTGTGGTGGTGGTTGTTGTGACGTGTGGTGGTGGTTGTAGTTGTTGTGACGTGTGGTGGTGGTTGTTGTGACGTGTGGTGGTGGTTGTTGTGACGTGTGGTGGTGGTTGTAGTTGTTGTGACGTGTGGTGGTGGTTGTTGTGACGTGTGGTGGTGGTTGTTGTGATGTGTGGTGGTGGTTGTAGTTGTTGTGACGTGTGGTGGTGGTTGTAGTTGTTGTGACGTGTGGTGGTGGTTGTTGTGACGTGTGGTGTTGGTTGTAGTTGTTGTGACGTGTGGTGGTGGTGGTTGTAGTTGTTGTGACGTGTGGTGGTGGTTGTTGTGACGTGTGGTGGTGGTTGTAGTTGTTGTGACGTGTGGTGGTGGTTGTTGTGACGTGTGGTGGTGGTTGTTGTGACGCGTGGTGGTGGTTGTTGTGACGTGTGGTGGTGGTTGTTGTGACGTGTGGTGGTGGTGGTTGTGACGTGTGGTGGTGGTTGTTGTGACGTGTGGTGGTGGTTGTTGTGACGCGTGGTGGTGGTTGTGACGCAGGCCCCGGCAGCTGATGACGAAGGCCCCACAGCGTCGAGTAAGCGTGAGCGGCGTGGCGTGGATCGAACGCTCGCCTTCCTGGACGCGTGCCTGCTCGCTCACCACACTCACCCGGTGAGCATTCGTTGCTCGCTACTCCACCACTCTACTTACTACACCACTCACTACACACCACTCACTACACACCACTCGCTACTCTACTCACTACACACCACTCACTACACCACTCACTACTCTACTTACTACACCACTCACTACACCACCCACTACACCACTCACTACACCACTCACTACATCACTCACTACACCACTCACTACATCACTCACTACACCACTCACTACACACCACTCACTACACACCACTCACTACTCTACTCACTACACACCACTCACTACACCACTCACTACTCTACTCACTACACACCACTCACTACACCACTCACTACACCACACACTACACCACTCACTACACCACTCACTACACCACTGACTACACCACCCACTACACCACTCACTACACACCACACAATCCAATCACTACACCACTCACTACACACCAGACAATCCACTTACTACACCACCCACTTCACCACTCACCACACAATCCACTCACTACACCACTCACCACACCACCCACTACACAACACACAATCCACTCACTACTCCACTCACTACACCACTCACTACACCACCTACTACACACCACACAATCCACTCACTACACCACTCACTACACCACTCACTACACACCACACAATCCACTCACTACACCACTCACTACACCACTCATTACACCACACAATCCACTCGCTACACCACTCACTACACCACCCACTACACCACTCACTACACCACTCACTACACCACTCACTACACCACCCACTACACCACCCACTACACACCACACAATCCACTCACTACACCACTCACTACCCCACTCACTACACACCACGCAATCCACTCACTACACCACTCACCACACACCACACAATCCACTCACTACACCACCCACTTCACCACTCACCACACACCACACAATCCACTCACTACACCACCCACTACACACCACACAATCCACTCACTATACCACTCACTACACACCACACAATCCACTCACTACACCACTCATTACACACCACACAATCCACTCACTACACCACCCACTTCACCATTCACCACACACCACACAATCCACTCACTATACCACCCACTACACACCACACAATCCACTCACTACACCACTCACTACACACCACACAATCCACTCACTACACCACCCACTACACCACCCACTACACACCACACAATCCACTCACTACACCACTCACTACACCACACAATCCACTCACTACACCACTCACTACACCACCCACTACACACCACACAATCCACTCACTACACACCACACAATCCACTCACTACACCACTCACTACACCACCCACTACACCACTCACTACACACCACACAATCCACTCGCTACACCATCCACTACTCCACTCACTACACCACTCACTACACACCACACAATCCACTCACTACACCACTCACTACACCACTCACTACACACCACACAATCCACTCACTACACCACCCACTACACACCACGCAATCCACTCACTACACCACTCACTACACACCACACAATCCACTCACTACCCCACCCACTACACACCACACAATCCACTCACCACACCACTCACTACACCACTCACTACACCACTCACTACACACCACACAATCCACTCACTACACCACCCACTACACCACTCACTACACCACTCACTACACACAACACAATCCACTCACTACCCCACCCACTACACACCACACAATCTACTCACCACACCACTCACTACACCACTCACTACACCACTCACTACACACCACACAATCCACTCACTACACCACCCACTACACCACTCACTACACACCACACAATCCACTCACTACACCACCCACTACACACCACATAATCCACTCACTACACCACCCACTACACACCACGCAATCCACTCACTACACCACTCACTACACACCACACAATCCACTCACTACACCACTCACTACACACCACTACACCACTCACTACACCACACAATCCACTGACTACACCACTCACTACACACCACTACACCACTCACTACACCCTCACTACACACCACACAATCCACTCACTACACCACCCACTACACACCACACAATCCACTCACTACACCACTCACTACACCACACAATCCACTCACTACACCACTCACTACACACCACACAATCCACTCACTACACCACTCACTACACCACTCACTACACCACCCACTACACACCACCCACTACACACCACGCAATCCACTCAGTACACCACTCACTACACCACTCACTACACCACCCACTACACACCACACAATCCACTCACTACACCACCCACTACACCACTCACTACACCACTCACTACACACCACACAATCCACTCACTACACCACTCACTACACACCACACAATCCACTCACTACACCACCCACTACACCACTCACCACACCACTCACTACACACCACACAATCCACTCACTACACCACCCACTACACCACTCACTACACCACTCACTACACACCACACAATCCACTCACTACACCACCCACTACACACCACACAATCCACTCACTACACCACCCACTACACACCATGCAAGCCACTCACTACACCACTCACTACACCACTCACTACACACCACACACCACTCACTACACCACCCACTACACCACTCACTACACCACCCACTACACCACTCACTACACCACTCACTACACCACCCACTTCACACCACGCAATCCACTCACTACACACCACACAATCCACTCACTACACCACCCACTACACCACTCACTACACCACCCACTGCACCACTCACTACACCACTACACCACTCACTACACCACTCACTACACCACTCACTACACCACTCACTACACCACTCACTACACACCACACACCACACAATCCACTCACCCGTTGAGCGATCACCACTCATTAACTGTGCAGTTGATGTATACGGTGTTGTGTGTGCTGTTGCTGTGTGGTGTGTGCGTGGCGAGTGTGTGTGGTGAGTGTGTGTGGTGAGAGTGTGTGGTGTGTGTGGTGAGTGTGTGTGGTGAGTGTGTGTGGCTAGTGTGTGGTGAGTGTGTGTGGTGAGTGTGTGTGGTGAGATTGTTTGGTGAGTGTGTGTGGTGAGATTGTGTGGTGAGTGTGTCTGGTGAGTGTGTGTGGTGAGTGTGTGTGGTGAGTGTGTGTGGTGAGAGTGTGTGGTGAGTGTGTGTGTGGTGCTGTGTGTGTGTGGTGCTGTGTGTGTATGTGAGATGCCTGGAAAACATCATGGGGCAAAGTGGGGATGACCCTGCTGAGGCTGCCGTGCATCAAATATCGGAAGAAGTAGTCACCCCCTGTGAGTGGTTGGCTGAGGTGCCATCTGTTGAGGATGTACTGAAGACGATCCAGAGTCTGAGACCAGGAAAGGCACCGGGCAGCAAAATCCTGAGGGAGGGTGGCGTTTGTGCACAGAATGCCCTACATATAACAACAGTCTGGACCACTGGATGGGTTCCCCAGGATTGGTAGGATTCCCTGGTGGTTCTCCCTCTTTAAGAAGGGGGACCGCACAGACTGTAACAACTACAGGGGCATCTCACTCCTCAGTGTGCCAGGAAAGGTCCTGGCAATGATTATTCAACATTGCCTTGCCAGGCACGCTCAGGAGAGGCTTGCGTAGCCCCAATGCGGTTTCAGGAAAGGGCGGTCCTGCACAGATGCCATATTTTACATCCGTCTTCTACAGCAGCGGTGTAAGGAATTCCAACAAGACCTGCATCTCTGCTTAATTGACTTGGTCAAGGCCTATGATACCATCAGTAGGCCTGGGCTCTGGGTTGTTCTTTGTGCTTTTGGAGTCCCTGACTCTCTGCTCACGATCATTAAGGACCTTTATGATGGTGACTGGGCCCGGGTAAATCTACGTGGCCGGGAGTCGGCACCATTCCCTGTTCACCTTGGGGTGCGACAGGGATGTCCTCTGGCTCCCACATTATTTAACATTATTCAACATATATTTCAATCACGTAGTTTGTGATGGCTGTATCGGAGGAATTTCCATCTGGTACAGATACAATGCAAGACTGATCGACACCCAGGTGCGGTCAAGGGATGGCTCCCTATTGCTCAACCATGTTATGTATGCCGATGATCTGGTAATTGCCGCTCACTCAGAGGAGTTGGAGGTGCTGCTGCTGAACCTGGAACGTGCCACTAAGAGGTGGGGCCTTATCATCAGCCCCACCAAAACTAAGCACCTGCCTGGGTATTTTGTACCATTAGACACTCCACCCCCACAACTCCCAATTGGTGATGGGGCAGTTGTTGAGAGAGTGGAGAGTTTCCCATACCTGGGCAGTGTGCTCATGACTGGCTCCGGTTTGACAGCAGAGGTCTCCGAATCAGTCGAGCGGCATTTTTTCATCGGTTGCGTAGCGCTGTGCGGAAGCTACCTGACCTGTTGCTCCAAAGGAAGCTTCAGGTCTTCTCGGCCACGGCCATGCCCTCCCTTCTCTATGCTTGCGAAACGTGGACCCCCCTAATGAAGCATCTTCGCCGGTTAGAAACATTTAGGCTGGCCTGCCTACGATCCATTCTGGGTTTAACCAGGCTGGCTTGTGTGAGGAGCTCACAAATCCTTGAAAGATCTGGACAAAGTCCCGTCGGTGAGTCCATCTGGCAGGGAAGGCTTTTTTGGCTGGGTCATGTAGCCTGCATGCCCAGCCACCGAATGCCTAAACAACTTTTGTTCGGCCGTATAGAGGGGGCTCAACGGGCGTGGCACGGGCTAGAGAAGAGATGGAGTGATGTGGTACAAGAGGATGTGGAGCTGAGTGGACTTGCCGATGACCGTTACCAGCGGTGTCAAGATCGGCCTCTGTGGAGGAGGCTCGTAAAGGACGCTACTGGGGAGTTGGAGGCAGTCGTCCTCCAGCAAGAAAGGAGGGTGGAGGAGCGACGCTCACAACATCATAGGGGGCACAGGTGGTGCATCAGCCAGTCATCTCAGTCATCTCAGTCAGTCGACCCGTGGCACCTGGGTCTGCCCCGTGACCTACTGCTAGTGGGCATTCGACACTTCACGTGGCCTCAACGTGCACATAGCCTGGCACAAGCGCCGTGGTGATGTCACCGTCAGTTAGTGGCGAATGGCGGTTGTTGTTGTTGTGTATGGTGCGTGCGTCATCATCATCCATGCAGTGCGTGCGGTGCCGTGAGTGTGGCGCTGTGCGTGTCTGGTGCTGTGTGTGATGCTGTGTGTGTGTGGTGCTGCGTGTGATGCTGTGTGTGTGTCTGGTACTGCGTGTGTGTGTGGCGCTGTGCGTGTCTGGTGCTGTGTGTGATGCTGTGTGCGTGAGTGCGGTGCTGTGCGTGTCTGGTGCTGTGTGTGTGTGGCGCTGTGCATGTGTGGTGCTGCGTGTGTGTGGCGCTGTGCGTGTGTGGTGCTGCGTGTGATGCTGTGTGTGTGTGTGTGTGGCGCTGTGTGTGATGCTGTGTGTGTGTGTGTGGCACTGCGTGTGATGCTGTGTGTGTGTGTGTGGCGCTGTGTGTGATGCTGTGTGTGTGTGTGTGGCGCTGCGTGTGATGCTGTGTGTGTGTGGCGCTGTGTGTGATGCTGTGTGTGTGTGATGCTGTGTGTGATGCTGTGTGTGTGTGTGTGATGCTGTGTGCGTGTGTCTGGCGCTGTGTGTGATGCTGTGTGTGTGTGTGTGATGCTGTGTGTGTGTGTGGCGCTGTGTGTGATGCTGTGTGTGTGTGTGATGCTGTGTGTGTGTGATGCTGTGTGTGTGTGTGATGCTGTGTGTGTGTGTGTGATGCTGTGTGTGTGTGTGTGTGGCGCTGCGTGTGATCGTGATGTTTGCGGTGCGTGCGGTGCAGGAGCTGAGCGGCGTGGGCGTGCTGGGCACGGTGCAGGGCGGTGCGCTGATGTCGGAGCGCGTGCGCTCGGCGCGCTGCACCGCCACCCGCGCGGTCGCTGGCTTCCTCGTGTCGGGACTCTTCCAGCGGCAGGGCGGGGAAGGTGGGCCCGGCGCCGCCACGCGGAGCCGCATCCTGCGCGCCGTCATCGCCGAGCTGCCGCCAGACAAGCCGCGGTGACGCACACACACACACACGCACACACGCGCGTGTGCACACACGCACACACGCACACACGCACACACGCACACGCGCGCACACGCACACACGCACAGACACGTGAGCTGCACACACACATACACACGCACACACGCACACACGCACACACGCACACACGCACACACGCACACACGCACACACGCACACACGCACACGCGCGCACACGCACACGCACACACGCACAGACACGTGAGCTGCACACGCACATACACACGCGCGTATGCACGCACACAAAGATCCTATTTGTAGCCTTAAGAGACTGTTGGGGCAAGTGCTGTGAGCGAGTAGCGCCAATGAAGGCCGGCACGGCACACGAGGCGGTGGGTGGCCGGCTCCACACCCTTCCGCCTTCGTCTCTCCAGTGGCGATGTTTGCACACCGCACCAGGTACTCGTTTGAGGCTGAGTCGACCTAGGGGAGACTCAGGAACCAGTTCAAATAATCGTCGCTGGTGTTGGCCGCGAGCGGGAATCGGACTCGGGTCGCCTGGTTCGTAGCGGCGTGCGCTATCCACTGCACCACCGCTCAGCAAACACGCACACACGCACGCTGCACACACACAGACCACGGTGACGCACGCAAACACAAGCACCACGCCAGGCCACCATGGGCTTCCTTGTGGCAGTGTTTTTACACATCACACCATGCACTCATTTAGGGCTGAGTCTACCTAGCAGAGGCCCAGGACGATGTGTGGTAGTGTCGTGGTGAGCAGCATGGTGTGTGTGGTGGTGTCGTGGTGAGCACCATGGTGTGTGTACAGATACAATGGGAGGCTGATCGATGCCCGGTTGCGGTCAAGGGATGCCTCCCTATTGGTCAACCACGTTTTGTGTGCCGATGATCTGGTAATTGCTGGTCACTCAGAGGAGGAGTTGGAGGCGCTGCTGCTGAACCTGGAGCTTGCCACTAAGAGGTGGGGCCTTACCATCAGCCCCACCAAAACTAAGCACCTGCCTGGGTATTTTGTACCATCGGATACTCCACCCCCACAACTCCCAATTGATGATGGGGCAATTGTGGGGAGAGTGGAGAGATTCCCATACCTGGGCAGTGTGCTCATGACCGGCTCTGGTTTGACAGCAGAGGTCTCAACCGAATCAGTCGAGCGGCATTATCTTTTCATCGGTTGCATAACGCTGTGTGGAAGCTACCTGGTCTGTTGCTCCGCACGAAGCTTCAGGTCTTCTCAGCCATGGTCATTCCCTCCCTTCTCTACGCTTGTGAAACGTGGACCCCCCCTAATGGAACATCTTCGCCGGTTAGAAACATTTAGGCTGGCCTGCCTACGATCCATCCTGGGTTTAACCAGGCTGGATTGTGTGAGGAGCTCACAAATCCTTGAAAGATCTAGACAAAGTTCCATTGGTGAGCTCCGGCAGGCAAGGCTGCATTGGCTGGGCCATGTAGCCCGCATGCCCAGTCACCGCATGCCTAAACAGCTTTTGTTTGGCCGGATAGAGGGGGCTAAACGGGCGCAGCACGGGCTAGAGAAGAGATGGAGCTGATGTGGTACAGGAGGACATTGAGCTGAGTGGACTTGCCGATGACGGGTACCAGCGGTGTCAAGATCGGCCTCGGTCAAGGAGGCTTGTGAAGGACGCTACTGGGCAGTTGGAGGCAGTCGCCCTCCAACAACAACGGAGGGCGGAGGAGCGACGCTCACAACAACAAGCGGAGCGCCGGGTGGCTAAAGCACAGCAAGTTGGCACAGTTTGGGGCACAGGTGGTGCATCAGCCAGTCGTCTCAGTCAGTCGACCCGTGGCACCTGGGTCTGCCCCGTGACCTCCTGCCGGCGGGCGTTCGACACCAATGTGCACATAGCCTGGCACAAGCGTCATGGTGACGTCACAGCCACTTAGTGGCGAATGGCGGTTGTTGTGGTGAGCAGCATGGTGTGTGTGTGGTGATGGTGTCGTGGTGAGCAGCGTGGTGTGTGTGTGGTGTCGTGGTGAGCAGCGTGGTGTGTGTGTGGTGATGGTGTCGTGGTGAGCAGCGTGGTGTGTGTGTGGTGTCGTTGTGAGCAGCATGGTGTGTGTGTGGTGTCGTGGTGAGTAGCGTGGTGTGTGTGTGGTGTCGTGGTGAGCAGCGTGGTGTGTGTGTGGTGATGGTGTCGTGGTGAGCAGCGTGGTGTGTGTGTGGTGTCGTGGTGAGCAGCGTGGTGTGTGTGGTGTCGTGGTGAGCAGCGTGGTGTGTGTGGTGATGGTGTCGTGGTGAGTAGCGTGGTGTGTGGTGTCGTTGTGAGCAGCATGGTGTGTGTGTGGTGATGGTGTCGTGGTGAGCAGCGTGGTGTGTGTGTGGTGTCGTGGTGAGCAGCGTGGTGTGTGGTGATGGTGTCGTGGTGAGCAGCATGGTGTGTGTGTGGTGATGGTGTTGTGGTGTGTGTGTGGTGTCGTGGTGAGCAGCGTGGTGTGTGTGTGGTGATGGTGTTGTGGTGAGCAGCGTGGTGTGTGTGTGGTGTCGTGGTGAGCAGCGTGGTGTGTGTGTGGTGTCGTGGTGAGCAGCATGGTGTGTGTGGTGTCGTGGTGAGCAGCGTGGTGTGTGTGTGGTGTCGTGGTGAGCAGCGTGGTGTGTGTGTGGTGTCGTGGTGAGCAGCATGGTGTATGTGTGGTGTTGTGGTGAGCAGCGTGGTGTGTGTGGTGTCGTGGTGAGCAGCATGGTGTGTGTGTGGTGTCGTGGTGAGCAGCGTGGTGTGTGTGTGGTGTCGTGGTGAGTAGCGTGGTGTGTGTGTGGTGTCGTGGTGAGCAGCGTGGTGTGTGTGTGGTGTCGTGGTGAGTAGCGTGGTGTGTGTGTGGTGTCGTGGTGAGTAGCGTGGTGTGTGTGTGGTGATGGTGTCGTGGTGAGTAGCGTGGTGTGTGTGTGGTGTCGTGGTGAGCAGCATGGTGTGTGTGTGGTGATGGTGTCGTGGTGAGTAGCGTGGTGTGTGTGTGGTGTCGTGGTGAGTAGCGTGGTGTGTGTGTGGTGTCGTGGTGAGCAGCGTGGTGTGTGTGGTGTCGTGGTGAGCAGCATGGTGTGTGTGTGGTGATGGTGTCGTGGTGAGCGGCGTGGTGTGTGTGGTGTCGTGGTGAGCAGCGTGGTGTGTGTGTGGTGTCGTGGTGAGCAGCGTGGTGTGTGTGGTGTCGTGGTGAGCAGCATGGTATGTGTGTGGTGATGGTGTCGTGGTGAGCAGCGTGGTGTGTGTGTGGTGTCGTGGTGAGCAGCATGGTGTGTGTGTGGTGTCGTGGTGAGCAGCATGGTGTGTGGGGTGGGACGTCCGGACCAAGTGCTCCGCTGTGCCGCGCTCGGCGTGGACCTCTTTGAGAGCCACTTCCCCTTCCTGGTGACGGAGCGCGGCGGAGCTCTCCACTTCTCCTACGAGTGGGAGACGGGTGAGGAGTGGCACTCACCGTCACGGCACTCACCGTAACGGCACCCACCGTCACACCGTCACGGCACTCACCGTCACACCGTCACGGCACTCACCGTCACACCGTCACGTCACTCACCGTCACACCGTCACGTCACTCACCGTCACACCGTCACGTCACTCACCGTCACACCGTCACGTCACTCACCGTCACACCGTCACGTCACTCACCGTCACACCGTCACGTCACTCACCGTCACACCGTCACGTCACTCACCGTCACACCGTCACGTCACTCACCGTCACACCGTCACGTCACTCACCGTCACACCGTCACGTCACTCACCGTCACACCGTCACGTCACTCACCGTCACACCGTCACGGTACTCACCGTCACACCGTCACGGTACTCACCGTCACGACATACTGTCATGGTACACACTGTTACGGCACACCACACACCATCACGGCACACTGTCACGTCACACCGTCACGTCACACTGTCACGTCACACCATCACGTCACACTGTCACGTCACATCATCACGGCTCACTGTCACGTCACACTGTCACGTCACACCATCACGGCACACTGTCACGTCACACCGTCACGTCACACTGTCACGTCACACCGTCACGTCACACTGTCACGTCACACTGTCACGTCACATCATCACGGCTCACTGTCACGTCACACTGTCACGTCACACCATCACGGCACACTGTCACGTCACACCGTCACGTCACACTGTCACGTCACATCACCACGGCTCACCGTGCAGTCGTGGGCAAAGTTGCTGCTGCTGCTGCTGTGTGATCTCAGTCGTACGTGGGTGTCTGTATGTGTGTATGTATGTGTTTGTGTGTCCTATGTGTGTGTGTATGTATGTGTGTACGTGTGTGTGTGTATGTGTCTGTATGTGTGTGGGGAGCGATAGTGTAGCGGTTAGCGCGCTGCGCTATGAACCCGGCGACACGGGTTCGATTCCCTCTCACGGCCAACACCAGTGACGATTATTTTAACCGGTCCCGGGCCTCCCCTAGGTCGACTCAACCTCAAATGAGTACCTGGTACAGTGTGCAAACATCGCCACTAGGGAGACAAAGGTGGTCGGGCGTGGAGCTGGCCACCCACCCCCTCGTGTACCATTACCGGCCTTCATAGGTGCTCGCTAACAGCACTTGCCCCTACAGTCTGTTAAGGCTATATGGGGGATCTTTTTTACATTTGTGTGTATGTGTGTGTATGTGTGTGGCCTGCCACAAGCGTTGTGGTGACGTCACCGCCACTTAGTGGCGAATGGCGGTTGTTGTTGTGTATGTGTGTGTGTATGTATGTGTGTACGTGTGTGTGTATGTGTGTGTATGTTTGCGTGTGTATGAGTGTGTATGTATGTGTATGTGTGGGTATGTGTGTGTGTATGTGTGTATGTGTATATGTGTGTGTCTGTATGCTGAACGTTTTTTGCACCTCACGTAGCCTACCGTGCTAAGCGGAAGTGCGGGGTGGAAGGTCAACAAATTAACACACAAAAATAAACTTCTGAAGAAATGAGTTTGTCAATCTAGACGATGATGATCTAAAAGCGCACAGCTCCAGTGGCTTCCTACTATTTGAAGGAAAGAGCATTCCAGACGGTCGCATAAGCGCATCTGAAAGCGCGACTGCGTCTTTGTTCGACGGCCGAGCCAAAAGCTGCCGCCGCCGCTGCTGCTGCGATGATGACGGCCGGAGTTGCCTTGGTGAACTGATGTCGGCTTTTACCGTGCACAGGGGCAGCGCTTGGGGACGCTGCGGGCGAGGAGGGCGACGACGCCGGGGGGAGCGTGATCCCCGAGGTGACGCAGGAGGAGGAGGAGGATGAAGAGGAGGAGGATGTCCGCATCCCCACGCGATTCGAGATGAACCTGCGTGAAGAGAGGCAATTACAGCGCCTTCCTTTTCCTAAAATCAGAATCGTTATTTAGACTGCAGGAGGGGGAATCGGATAACTATTAAGCTCTTTTTTCACAAATGTTCCATTAGGGGCACGGAGGTCAGAACGCTACAACAACAAACACGACGCAAAAACACGATAGGAGTGCAAAGTAATGAAGTTACTTTAAAAAAAATCTACGACTAAAACTAAACTTTTTTTTTTAAATCTTACCAGGTGGAGCCCTCTGAGCCTATGTAACTATTTTTCAGAAGTGACCTTACCGCAAACGATAGCTCAACAAAGTGGCAGATCATCACGTGGGAATTTATAGCAGCCAAATTGATGCAAAATGTGAAGGGTAAAAACCGGAGGACCCGGAGGAAAAAATCCTCGCAACCACAGCAGGCATCAGGGTCCGGATCGAACCCACGATGAGGGAGTAAAGATTTGAAAGGGGGCACCCCCAGTTGCAGCTGTCAAAAGTTTACTCGGGCAACTGAGCCTGCAGTCTGGCATTATTCTACCGGTAGGAGCGTGATGGGGGATGATCGCTCTGTGGTCTAGCCTCGGGCACGCCCAGTGGCAGCTGTCCCTGTGTGGCACAAGGTGACGAGGGCACTGCAAGCGGGGCATGATGTTCGTCTGCTACCAGTAGCGGGGTCGGGGGGGTCCGGGGGCGATGTGGTTGCTGTGTGTGTGTGTGTGTGAAATCCCAATTCAGTAGTTTGTGGTAATTAAATATATTAATACAATTTGGGCGACTCTGGATTAGCGACACACGATGGCTTCCCGCCGGCCTTTGTGAGCGTCGCGACAGGCGTGGAGTGGACGGGGCAATATGCAGCTGGAGTATTAACCAGGGGTGGCCTGCCGGGTTCAAGCCACGAACATCTCTGCAACGAGCGTCCGTCTGCCGCGTGGTGTCACGGTGACGCTCGTGCGCAGTCCGATGAGGACAAAGCTTGAGGGTGAAGTGTTGTTCCTTTTAGAGACACCGGTTATATTTTTGAAGGGACTCTCTCGATATTTGTGCTGCTTCACTGGAACAGCAGACGAACAAAATCCTGGGGGGGCCCGTGGCCTTGAAGATTGCTCGGGGGCGTGTCATCTATCGGTCACTCTCTCCTCGTGATGGTCGCTTGGATTTTTCTCCGGGTCCTCCCGATCGCGACCACCGATGGCGACTGCCGTGTCTCTGCCGTAACCCTCCCCCCCTCCCCCCCCCACCTTCGGTTCAGGTTCCGTGGCGACCTGAGCCCACTGCTGCCCGGCTGCCCCTGCTACACGTGCGCCCACCACTCGCGCGCCTACCTGCACCACCTGTTGGCCACCAGGGAGCTGCTGGCCGGGGTGCTGCTTTCCATCCACAACGTGACGCGCTACCACGGATTCTTCGCGGCCCTCAGGGGGGCTCTGCGACGGGGGCCCGCCGCTCTTGCACGCCTCCGGGGGGCCGTCCTCGCCGCCGCCCCTCCCCCCCCCCTCTCCTCCTCCCCCGGAGCCCCCCCCTCCCTTTCCCCCGTGCCCCCCGCCACCTCTCACGGTTGACTCACCGCTGCCTCCACTCGCGGCGGGGGTGGAGGGGGGGCGGTAAGGGGCAGGGGGTTGGGAGTGGGGTTAGAGGCCTGCGTGGGGCGAAAGGCTGCCGCGCTGGCTTGGGAGATGTTGACTACCTCGTCCGGTATGCGGGAGGTGTGTATGAGTGTGAGAGTGAGTGGATGGGTGAGAGTGGGTGGGCGAGTGTGAGAGTGTGAGATTGGTTATGTAAGCTAGGCGCCGCGGTGTTTAGGAGATGTTAACTGCCTCGCCTGGCGTACAGGAGGTCGTGGGTTCGATCCCGACCCTGACGCCTGCTGCTGCTGCTGTATATTTGGAGTTTGCGCGTTATCTCTGTCCTCCTGGTCGCGTGGATTTTTTTCTCCAGTTTTTTTCCCTCCGCATTAGAAAAGTGCGTTTTGAGTACCTGGCTGCGATACATTGCCACACGATGATGACAAGCCACTTGGTTGAGCTATCGTTTGTGGACAGGCCTCTTCTGACAAAGAGCTACACAGCTCAGTTGACCTTACCTGGTAAAATTAAAATAACGTTTTTTTTTCCCAGCCCCCCAGCAGGCAGTGAGGTTCAGCTGCACGATTTTTCTTTCTGTCGTGCACACGACTGTACACGGATACGCATACAATATTGCACAATACATTACAGGGACTCCTCTACGTATGGACGAGTTGGGTACCAGAGGTCTGTTCGTAAGTCGATTTGTTCTTAAGTCCAACTTTATTACCCCTGTCAATTCCAAACGAGTTGTACGGCGTGTCCACTAAACACAGGGAATGGCTTTAAAAGTTGTATAATCTCCTGCAGATGTAGATGCCACTGGTTCTTCATATTCTGCAGATGTAGATGCCACTGCTTCTTCACGTTCTGTAGATGTACATGACACTGGTTCTTCACGTTCTGCAGATGTAAATGCCACTGGTTCTTCATTTTTTGCAGATATGGATGCCACTGGTTCTTCACGTTCTGCAGATGTAGATGCCACTGGTTCTTCATGTTCTGCAGATATAGATGCCACTGGTTCCTCACGTTCTGCAGATGTAGATGCCACTGGTTCTTCATGTTCTGCAGATATAGATGCCACTGGTTCTTCACGTTCTGCAGATGTAGATGCTCCCACCGCCATCTGTTGCACGGTGGTTGAACTCACGACTCTCGGTCCAAACAGGCAACTGGCCACCCGGACGATTTTTTCGTATATCTCTGAAAGTCTGTAAGTCGAGGATTTTGTATTTTATTTTTTTCCATTCTATACATTTACCGTACAACTTATAATTTAACACTTGAAAATATCGATCATCCTGATGGAAAAAATGATGTCGCACGTGGCATGTTGTCATCCAGCACTGGAGGCAGCAGCAGGGAGGAGTTGGTGGGTCGCACGCACACAGATGTTGCGAAACCCCACCCCCTTCCTCCGCCGTGGGCGACGAGGAGGAGCCGAACCCTGGCTTGCCAGGTGAAGGCAAGTGTGGCAAAAGCGTGAACTCCCACCTGTTCAATCTGTGCGGGATAGAGAGTTCCCCCCTTTGCACGCAACGGGTTTTTTTCTCCTATCACGTGTGAACAGTCGCCATTAATCGGTCGATAACACCTTTATATATATATAGAGGACCGCAGAGCTTGGGGCAATTCGTAACGGCGTCTGCTCACCACCGTGTGGCTGCTGCGGCTGCCCTTCCTGGTTTCTTCCGGATGCGGGCGAGCGACAGATTGGGCGGGCGAGCGATCGAGCAATCGGGCGGGCGAGTGATCGGGCGAGCGATCGGGCGGGCGATCGATCGATGGGGCGGGCGATCGGGCGGGTAGGCGGGCGGGCAGGCGATCAATGGGGCGGGCGATCGGGCGGGCAGGCGATCAATGGGGCGGGCGATCGGGCGGGCAGGCGGGCGGGCAGGCGATCGGGCACGCGAGCCATTGAGCGAGCGGCAGTGGCACCGCATTGCAAGTTGACGATCATTTTTTTAAAGATGTGGTCATTCAGGTTGAGGTGCACACTCTGGCGCGCACCTCTCTAGACGCCCCTTCAGTAGCTGCTGCTGCTGCCTGCAGTGGTGACTGCGGCTCAACAGACAAACCCACGCGTGAGCACGAGGACTCACAGGCCTCTTATACCCCACACTCCATTGTGTGAGACCCTTGCTTTTAGACCAGTCTAGCAGCTCCTTGCGTGCGAGTGTGTGCGTGAGTTTTAATACGAAGGGAAGTGACGTGCTTTGAGGAGTTGACGTCACGCCGGTGTTCATAACGACCTGGGTTGATCAGAGGACCAATTTGTGGGACCACGTTGAGCTTAGAGACAGAAGTACAATGTGCGTGTGTGTGTGTGTCTGTGCGCGCGTGTCTGTGTGTGTATGGACGGTGGGCACAGTTGGGGGCAACAGGGGGTGCATCTGCCAGTCATCTCAGTCAACACATGGCACCTGCAGGGTTTTTCCCCTGACCCTTGCCAGCGAGCCTTCGACACTCCACGTGGCTTCAAAGTGCACCTAGCCTGGCACAGGCGCCCTTGAGACATCACCAACCACTTCGTGGCGAATGGCGGGGGTTGCTACGGAGCGGTGGCGCAGGGGTTAGCACACTCCGCTGCGAACCTGGCGACCCGAGTTCGATTTCCGCTCACGGCCATCACCAGTGACGATTATCTGAACCAGTTATGGGCCTCCCATAGGTCGGCTCAGCCTCAAATGAGTAACTGGTGCGGTGTGGAAGCATCGCCACTAGGGAGACAAAGGCGGCCGGGCGTGGTGCTGGCCACCCACCCCATCGTGTGCCGTGCCGGCCTTCATAGCTGCTGCTCGCAAACAGCACTTGCCCCTACAGTCTGTTACAGGCTATATGGGGGTCTTTGTTTTATGGACCGGTGGCGCAGTGGTTAGCACACTCCGCTACGAACCCGAACCAAGATCGATTCCCACTCAGGGCCCAGTATCCATCCAAGGGGGCAAATATTGAAACCGGATTTGGGCCACCACCTCCTGTAGGTCAACTCGGCCATAAATGAGTACCAGGTGCGAGGTGTAAATAACCAACACTGCTGGGAAGACAAAGGTGGCTGGGTACCTCGCGGAACTAGGCCCCACACAGGCTGATTCGGTTATACGGGGGTAGGAATCTTCATATTTCGTGTGCGACTTGAGGTGGTTTTAAATGACACTCGGATTAGCTTCGCTTTGCGTGGGCGTGGCGTTTTTCTACTCTTTATAAAAGTCATCGGATGAACTCGTCGTTGCTGTGTCTTGCTGTTACACACATGGCCACAGGGTGCCCCCCCCCAATCAGTGTGGTCCTGCCCCCCACCCCCCAATCAGTGTGGTCCTGCCCCCCACCCCCCAATCGGTGTGGTCCCCCTACAATTGGTGTGGTCCCCCCACCCCCCAATCGGTGTGGTCCCCCCCACACCTCCAATTAGTGTGGTCCCCCTCCCCCCTACAAGTCGTGTGGTCCCCCCACACCCTATTTGGTGTGGTCCCCCCCCCCACACCCCCCTACAATCGGTGTTGTCCCCCTTCTAATCCTGCAGAACCCCCATCACGTGGATCACGTCCAGTGATTCTTCTTCACGTGGGCTGCACGCATCCGCTGGGTGCGCGACACATGGCCAGGTTCTATTAGAAGGTAAATGGAAAACACAGGGGCACGTAAGGGGCCGTCCATAAATGACGTCACACACCTAGGGGGGGGAGGGGAGTCAGTCATTTGTGACGATGTGTGACAAGGGGGGGGTGGGGTTTGAGAAATGTGACGTCACATCAAAATGCGCAACTTTAAATATAAACAACACAAATTAAGCACGGGGCACGTGAGTGCAACTTACTTTGTTTCATCAAACCCCTTGGGGCAAAAGTGCAGAATCACTGAACCGGAGTTGATAGCTTGAAAGCATTTAGCGCGGGGCCCTTGAAAGTGCGGGGCCCGTAGTTATGACTTCACATGTAGTCGTAGCTACTATACACGTAGAGTCGTAGCCACTACTACACGTGTAGTCGTAACTACGGGCCCCGCACTTTCAAGGGCCCCGTGCTTGAAAGTGTAATTTATATGGCCCCCACCTCTGGCCTTCGCACCTGTTTGGCTCACGAGTGATGACATCACATTTACCCCCACCTCTAAGACTGAAACAGGAGGAGGATTTCTCCACAATTCTGGCTGTCGCCTGATGATGCTGGTTGTAACTACCGACGAAACGTCGTACTCGAATCGTAAATGCTGTGGGTTTACTCTCCAACACACCGGTTCGCTGCACGAGTAACGAATTGGCATCTTTTGTTTACATGACAAACCTTACTGATTGGCTGTCGGTTGGTGGTGGTGGTGGCGGCTTTAACAAACACGTTCATATTTACGCAATCCAAGCCAAAAAAAACCCTCTTATGGACGATGCTGATGCCAATGCCCGCTGCAAGCGATGATGACATTCACACTCGCAGCCTTCATCAGCAAGCCGAGCGCATGGCTATTGTGGGTTTGAATGCAGTCTTAAGTGGACGCCCACCACCACAGTGGTAAAATGGCAGGCGCATCTTACAGGTGATGGATCAGATGGCCAATGGGAAAATCGGCTCCAAAAGGAGGTCTTGGTGCGAAGGAAATGGGAGTGCATTCTCCGTTCCGTCACGACGTAGTTCAGCATATGTTCTGGCTTGGACCCGGCGTGCATCCATAATGTTGTGTGGATGCACCGATGCCCGAACAGCGTGTTAGTGATTACGAGCCCATGGGCTGCACAAAAGTCGAGCAACCTCCCGTTATTATTGAGCTGATCTAGCCCATGCCTTCCAATCTCTCCAGCTCAGGTGCCTCCGTTATGACCCACTCGAACATAAAATGATGACTCTATCCTGAGGGGGCAATTTAGCCAGCACACAGGACAAGTCATAGATGGCATCTGACTCATCGGACTTGTCTGCATACCTCCACTGAAGTTCATCTTCCGTGAGAGTGTAAGCCACAACCACATCTCACCTCCACGCTTATTTTGTTCATAAGCAGAGCCACTCTTTGTTATTTAGCAGTTTCTTCAACTTTCTTGCCCCTAGTGGAGGACTGTCCAGCCTTCATGAATGCTGGAGCCAGAACCAGTCCACTGGACCTGCTATATTGCACAGAGGTCTGGTCCAGTTCCCGTCAAAGGAATGGCAGCCTTTCCTCTGTAGTGAGTTTTCAGAAAATTCCACGTGGACAACCACAGCGGTTTCCTGTTACTGGAGGGGTACAGCCCAGAAAGCATCATAAACGCCTGTAACTCTGGGGTACAGGGTCGATTTTTTATGGTTATTGGTAAAATTAGTGGCAGCTGTAGGTCACCAATCCGAAAGAAAAAGATCCCCCTTATAGCCTTAACAGATTGTTGGGGCAAGTGATGTTAGCGAGCATCTATGATGGCCGGCACGGGACACGAAGGGGTGGGTGACCAGCACCTCGCCCGGCCACCTTTGTCTCCCAAGGGACGATGTTAACACACCCCAAACCAGGTATTTATTTGAGGCTGAGTTGACCTAGGAGAGGTCCAGGAACGGTTCAGACAACCGTTACTGGTGTTGGCCGTGAGCGGGAATCTATCTCGGGTCGTCGGGTTTGTAGGGCAATGCGTTTACCGCTAACGTGGTTGTCTGGCTTGACCACCCGAATGTGAAATTGTAAGTTGTTGCTCTGCATCTACATCAGCAGCCAAATGACAAGAAGGATTTGTGTACAATTGTAATGACCGAAAAATTGCCCCAATACATTGTGCAGCCTAACGGCTATTCAAAGATAAACCAAGGTCTCCAATTGGTGGAAATAGGCCTCCACTGGTATTGGTCGGGATGCAGGGCTTTTGAAGTTATTGGAGAAATGGGTTTGCATGAGAATAGGCGGGAAACAGAGTGGAACCCAGAGGCGACGGTTGGGAGCCATTAGAGGGGAATGACAGGGATTAGCTTAGGGAAATATAGTGATGAAACAATCGAGAAAAGGGACTGGAACGATATAAAATGGCAGAGCACAAGGGGAGGGGACGTTCGAGGGAAAGTACAGCTTCAAGTACAAAGCCCGGACCTTGATTGTTCTGTGTTAATAAAGTGGCTCCTAGTACTTTGTCGTCCGAGTCATTACACAATGATCTGGTGGTGGTATTGTGTTGAACTTTATCACAGGAGACTTCGCAGTGTTGATAATACACTTTGTGCCGACTGAGCAAAAAATGTCCCGATTTGGTCGCAAGAGAGGTTGTAGCCCGAGACGAAAGGTTCAGCACTAAGGAGGCAGCAGCGAGGGTTGGTGACACATGCAGACGGTTACAAAACACCCCTTTGGGCGTTGAGGAGGAGCCTCATAGCCCTGCCTCTCCAGGAGAAGGTGGCCCAGCAAATTGTGGACTAATATACACCTGCTCCAATTACCCTCCCATCGAGAAGCTGTATAGCTTGGCTCTCCGGGAAAAGGTGGCCTATAAAATTGCGGACTAATATCCATCTTGACTTAAAGCTTTCAAATTCATATTCTTTGGTTCTTTCGGTAAAGTGACGTAGATAGGTTCAAGAAACAACAAAAAATAAGAAAAAACTACGACATTTCGATCGCAACACAAGCGTTCGTCATCAGGAAGAGGGGGTGAGCTTCTAAAGGTAAACTGCTTATAGAGGTTTGAAATGTGTTAACGTAAGTGGTGGTTAATGTGTTAATGTAAGTGGTGGTTAATGTGTTAATGTGAGTGGTGGTTAATGTGTTAATGTGAGTGGTGGTTAATGTGTTAATGTGAGTGGTGGTTAATGTGTTAATGTGAGTGGTGGTTAATGTGTTAATGTGAGTGGTGGTTAATGTGTTAATGTGAGTGGTGGTTAATGTGTTAATGTGAGTGGTGGTTAATGTGTTAATGTGAGTGGTGGGCAGCGGCCGCGATGGTGGTGGGTTTTCCCACCAAAGGGCTGCCCACTAAAAATGTGCATGATAATGTAAGATCGTTAATGTGAGAGGTTAGCATGTTAATGTGAGAGATTAGCACGTTAGTGTGATAGATTATCATGTTAATGTGAGAGATTAGCATGTTCAAGTGAGAGATTAGCATAATGTGAGAGATTAACTGGTTGATAATTACCTTCCAATTATTGCTCAGTTTATACCCATCTTCTCGATTGAAATTGTGTCTGTGTCTATATATATGGATGGCTTCATGAACGAATATTTGTTGATAGCCAGTGGGTTTGCAAAGTACCTTCGTCTTAGAGAAATCAATTTCGTGTGAGCCCATCGCATTAAAACAATGATCAGCCACGGCCGAGGTATTGGTCCTACCATGTTTCAGATCTGCCTTATGTTCACGAACATGGTCCGAGACATGTCGCTTATTTTCCCCAATGTAACACACACAAATCGACTCACACACACATAGACTTACACACACATATCGACTTGAACATACATACATACATAGACTCAACAACAACCGCCATTCGGCACTAAGTGGCGGTGACGTCACTGGTGTTGGCCGTGAGCGGGAATCGAACCCGTGTTGCCAGGTTCATAGCGTAGCGCGCTAACCGCTACACTACCGCTCCCCACACACATACAGACACATACACACACACACATACACACACATACAACAACAACAACCGCCATTTGGCACTAAGTGGCGGTGACGTCACCACAACGCTTGTTCCAGGCTATGTGCACCTTGAGGGCATGTGAAGTGTCAAACGCCCGCTGGCAAGAGGTGATGGGGCAGACCCAGATGCCACAGGTCGACTGAGACGTATGGCTGATGCACCACCTGTGCCCTCTACTGTGGTAACTTTGTGCTTTAGCCACCCGGCGCACCACTCGTTGTTGTGAGCGTCGCTCCTCCGCCCCCATTGTTGTTGGAGGATGACTGCCTCCAAGTGGCCAGTAGCATCGTTCACGAGCCTTCTCCACAGAGGCCGATCTTGAGACTACTGGTACCAGTCATCGTGAAGTCCGCTCAGCTGCACATCCTCCTGTAGCACATCACGCCATCTCCTCTGTAGCCCGTGCTGCAGGAGTTTAGCCTCCATGATCCGGCCGAACAAAAGCTGTTTAGGCATGCGGTGGCTGGGCATGCGGGCTACATGGGCCAGCCAACGCAGCCTTGGCTGCCGGAGGAGCTCACGGATGGGACTTTGTCCACATCTTTAAAGGATTTGTGAGCTCCTCACACAATCCAGCCTGGTTAAACCCAGAATGGATCGTAGGCAGGCCAGCCTAAATGTTTCTAACTGGCGAAGATGCTCCATTAGGGGGGTCCACGTTTCGCAAGCATAGAGAAGGGAGGGCATGGCCGTGGCCGAGAAGACCTGAAGCTTCCTTTGGAGCAACAGATCAGGTAGCTTCCGCACAGCGCTACGCAACCGATGAAAAAATACCGCTCGACTGATTCGGAGACCTCTGCTGTCAAACCGGAGCCAGTCATGAGCACACTGCCCAGGTATGGGAAACTCTCCACTCTCTCAACAACTGCTCCATCACCAATTGTGAGTTGTGAGGGTGGAGTGTCCGATGGTACAAAATACCCAGGCAGGTGCTTAGTTTTGGTGGGGCTGATGGCAAGGCCCCACCTCCTAGTGGCAAGCTCCAGGTTCAGCAGCGATGTCTCCAACTCGTCCTCTGAGTGAGCAGCAATTAGCAGATCATGGGCATACATACCATGGTTGAGCAATAGGGAGCCATCTCTTGACCGCACCCGGGCATCGATCAGCCTCCCATTGTATCTGTAGCAGATTGAAGGCTTCACGAAGTAAGTGGTAAAAAGAGATGTAAAATAATATGGGAGCCAGAGGACATCCCTGTCGCACCCGAAGGTGTAGAGGGAATGGCTCAGACTCCCGGCCATGTAGTTTGATCCAGTCGGCAAAGAATATGAAATCCTGCAGTCACTGAAGATAAGTAATGTAAGAATAGGAAGGTGAGATTTGAAACAATTGGTGTATTTGAATGTGAGTTGACACAATAATAAATAACACATTTGAACGTGAGTTTACACAAGAATAAAGATTAAAGCAATGGGCAAGTTATCGTGCAGTTACGAAAGCTGTAAGTGAAGATAAATAATGTAATAACAGGAAGGTGATCTTTACAAAAATGGGTGTATTAGAACTTGAGTTAACACAAGAATAAAGATGAGATTTGAACGTGAGTTCACACAAGATAATGAAGATGTAATGGGCAAGTAATACACCGAAAAGATTTGTTGATCGATTTATATGGTGTGTATGGCATAGTCACAAAAGGAAAATGTTTTGAAATGTTTGTAGCTACGTGATATCACCGAAACAGGCCAAAAAAAAATATGAATTCGTGCAGTCACGAAAGTTTTAAGTGAAGATAAGTAATGTAATAATAGTAAGGTGGTATTTGCATAAAGAGGTGTATTTAAACGCGAGTTCACAGAATAAAGAAGCTGAAGGTAATGGGCAAGTTAAAGGAAAAATAAATGTTGTGAGCACTCAAACAAAAGTAATGGAATATTTCCAAGGTGATTAATAAAACAACACTTTTGTACGTACGTGATTGTAGCGTAAGAAGCATGGAAATGTGTACTTACCATAGGCGTGGTGAGGCCTAGTCTCGTGCACAGCCCCCGTCCTGGCCTACATTGGCGAGCCGGCAGAGGTGGCACGACCCCCCGCCCCCCAGCCTCCCCCCGCCCGTGCAACAATAATGCTATGCAAGCAGTATAATAGAATTATCTACGGACTCTGTAGTATAAACTGGACGCATCGTGTTGGGGGAGGGGGGCAAAGAGGACATCAGACTGTGAAGAAAAATCGGCAGCGTTATTTGTATATTTATTGCATGTTAAACCCGTAAAATAAAATGTCCCCCGTGAGCTCGACCGAACGCGCATCACTTGGCAGGGTCCGTCCCCCCCAGGCAATTGCCGTCAGTTGGTACGGTCGATGTAGCGCAATAAGTAAATATTTTTTAAAAAATGCCACAAATGTGTTAAACACCACGGGGCTTAGGGCGTGCTGCCTGGCAATTTTTTTTTCTACGTGAACCCCACCGTTCGAGAGCCAAATCCCTCGCAAGCGCACGCAGAGACTTTTATATATAAAGAAAAGAAGAGATAAAAGATGCTACAGGCCCCGCAATAGCTTAATCCAGCACTGCGAGAGGCTACTTGAATAATAACACTTTGTAACAAAATGTTATTTTTTTTTGTTCCCGGGTAGTAAGTGCGATTTCCTAATTGCTTATGCCTCAAAAGTATAGAAAATGGCTGTTATTCCCCACAAACTTTGCTTTTGTGACCAGGATAGTGATATTTTGAAATTTACCTATTTTACAGAACATTCCAGATAGATTCAGTGCTGAGTAATATTGCATTAACTTCTCGAACATTCTATAACGTTCCAGTAATATAAATAGTAGTATAAATCAGAGGGCCTTAAGGCTACCAGTTCTGTTTAGTTCCAGCTGCCTAAGTGGATACATATCTGCATTTTTCTGAGATGGCATCAAGAGTCTGCAAGCATTCGGCAGAAGCATTTTGCTACGTCTGCGGCCAAGACAAGAGCGAAAAAGTTCTCTGTGAAAGTATCTGCTAAGATGTGTGAGGCCTACAAAGCATATTTCGCCATGCTTCTCTGGGATCAAGACAAACCCTGCGCACTTCATTTCACCTGTGAGCAATGCAAAAAAACTCAGAAAGGTAAGATGGACAATTTTTGCTCGGAATTTGATGTTGTTCAATTGTAAAAGTTTTAAATTTCAAAATATTTAAAAATTTAAAATGTTATTGAAAAAATACATCATATATGAAAAATGTTGCAAGAATCTCTTACACATTAGTCATGGGTGAAATAAATGTATTTTTGTAGGATGGTACAGAGGGGAAAATACATCCATGAAGTTCGCTATCCCAAGAATCTGCGGAAACCCACTGATCACTCAAGCAGCTGCTACTTTGGCATGGTGGACCCTTCCAAACGCCGGACTGGCAAGAATGCATCTGCTATCACGTATCCGGACCTTCCTTCATCCATTGCCCCGGTGCCACACTGCCATAAGCTCCCCATACCCACTCCTCCGGAGAGAGAGCAGCCGTCTTTAGAAGAGAGCGGCAAGTCAGAGAGCGAGGAAGACGTAGATTCAGATGACAATTTCAGAGGTGGAGCTGAGGAAAGAAACCCATATTACCCCAACCAAATATACCTCAACGACTTGACTCGAGATCTTGGTCTCACCAATTCCAATGCCTAGCTTTTGACGTCTAGGCTCAAGCAGTGGAACTTGTTGGATGAAAGTGTGCAAGTCGCAGTTCAGAGGAGGCGTCACCAACAATTTTGCAGCTTCACCCGTCAAGATGGGCTCTGTTTCTGCCACAATGTGACCAGTCTGTTCAAGGCAATCGGAATCGCCTGTAACCAGATTGAGTGGCGCCTTTTCATTGACAGCTCATCCAGGAGCCTCAAAGCCGTGCTGCTCAATAATGGTAACAAGTGCCCGTCTCTTCCCCTGGCTCACTTGGTGCACCTCAAAAAGGATTACAACAGTATCAAGACCTTGCTGGATGCCTTGAAGTATGATGAGTACGGCTGGGAGGTCATCGGAGACTTATACATGGTGGAATTCCTGATGGGTCTCCAAGGCGGTTTTACCAAGTTTCCCTGCTGTCTTTGCCTTTGGGACAGCACCAAGGCACATTACCACAGGCGGGACTGGCCACAGTGGACCGAGTTCTCTGTGGGGAGGAACAACGTCAAGTGGGAGCCACTGGTGAACCCCCGGAAGGTGCTGATGCCACCACTGCACATCAAATTGGGCCTTTTGAAATAATTTGTCAGAGCTGTAGATAAGGAGTTGACAGCCTTTAAGTACCTTCAAGACTTCTTCCCTAAGCTGTCTGAGGCAAAGGTCAAAGCTGGTGTCGTCATTGGACCACAGATGAAGAAGATCATGGAGTGCAATGAATTCTCCAAGAAGCTCACTAGTAAGGAGAAAGCGGCTTGGAACAGCTTTGTTGAAGTGGTTCGTGGCTTCCTGGGCAATCGCAAGGTCGAAAACTATGTGGAGCTGGTTGAGACTCTGGTGATGAACTACGGCACAATGGGCTGTAGGATGTCCCTCAAAGTCAATTCCCTTGATGCTCATCTTGATAAATTCAAGGAGAACATGGGAGCGTACTCGGAGGAGCAAGGCGAGCGCTTCCACCAGGATACTGGACGTTGAACGCCGCTACCAAGGACAGTATAACGAGAACACGATGGGAGACTACATTTGGGGGTTGATTCGTGAAAGTGATTTACAGCATAATCAAAAATCTCGAAAAACTACTCACCTATAAATCTTTTGTTGTCATATTTGTATTACTTTAGTATAAAAACGCCAATTTTTATTCATATGTTGTTTTTTTGCTGACTTTATGTGAACGAAAAGACACATATCCACCCGTTTTCTCATGGAAAATAGGTAAATTTCAAAATATCACTGTCCTGGTCACAAAAGCAAAGTCTGTCCCGAATAATAGCCATTTTATGTACTTTTGAGGCATAAGCAATTAGGAAAGAACACTCACGACCCAGGAACAAAAATTATGTTACATCGTGTAATGAACGCCTACTTTAACAATGTAGTCAGTGCAGTGCTTCAAGGGGCAGGCGGGGGTCACGCGCATTATATACAACAACAACAAGGAAAGGATGCGAAGCACAGAGCACCTAGACTCAACTCCACGTGGTCGAGCATCGTGCAGGGGTAGAGGAGCAACACAGCAGACGTGCGGTGTGAGTGAGTCGGTTTATGATGTGTGAGTGAGTCGGTGGGAGTGGATGGGGTGTGAGTGAGTCAGTGTATGATAAGTGAGTTTTTGATGTGTGAGTGAGTCAGTGTATGATGAGTGAGTGTATGATGTGTGAGTCAGTGTATTATGAATGAGTGAGTCAGTGTATGATGAGTGAGTGTATGATGTGTGAGTCAGTGTATGATGAGTGAGTGTATGATGTGTGAGTCCGTGTATGATGTGTGAGCGAGTCAGTGTATGATGAGTGAGTGTATGATGAGTGAGTGAGTCAGTGTATGATGAATGAGTGAGTCAATGTATGATGTGTGAGTGAGTCAGTGTATGATAAGTGAGTGTATGATGTGTGAGTCAGTGTATGATGAGTGAGTGTATGATGTGTGAGTCAGTGTATGATGTGTGAGTGAGTCAGTGTATGGTGTGTGAGTCAGTCAGTGTATAGTGTGTGAGTGAGTGAGTCAGTGTATGATGTGTGAGTGAGTCAGTGTATTATGAGTGAGTGAGTCAGTGTATGACGAGTGAGTGTATGATGTTTGAGTCAGTGTATTATGAGTGAGTGAGTCAGTGTATGATGTGTGAGTGAGTCAGTGTATGATGTGTGAGTGAGTCAGTGTATGATGAATGAGTGAGTCAATGTATGATGTGTGAGTGAGTCAGTGTATTATGAGTGAGTGAGTCAGTGTATGATGAGTGAGTGTATGATGTGTGAGTCAGTGAATGATGTGTGAGTGTATGTGTGAGTCAGTGTATGATGAGTGAGTGTGTGATGTGTGAGTCAGTGTATGATGAGTGAGTGTATGATGTGTGAGTCAGTGTATGATGAGTGAGTGTATGATGTGTGAGTCAGTGAATGATGTGTGAGTGTATGTGTGAGTCAGTGTATGATGAGTGAGTGTGTGATGTGTGAGTCAGTGTATGATGAGTGAGTGTATGATGTGTGAGTCAGTGTATGATGAGTGAGTGTATGATGTGTGAGTCAGTGAATGATGTGTGAGTGTATGCGTGAGTCAGTGTATGATGAGTGAGTGTGTGATGTGTGAGTCAGTGTAATGTGTGAGTGTATGATGTGTGAGTCAGTGTATGATGTGTGAGTGAGTCAGTGTATGATGTGTGAGTGAGTGTGTGATGTGTGAGTCAGTGTATGATGAGTGAGTGTATGATGTGTGAGTCAGTGCATGATGTGTGAGCGAGTCAGTGGTAGTGGAGGAAGTCCGAGAGCCAGGCGGCGTGCGTGGAGATGCGGGCGTAGACCCCCGGGCGTCGGGGATTCCCGCAGCCGACTCCGAACGAGACGACGCCCTCCAGGAACCAGCGCCCGTCCCGCTCGCACGACAGGGGCCCCCCAGAGTCACCCTGCAGCCCCCCACAAAGACAAAGATCCCCCGTGTAGCCTTAGCAGACTGTTGCGGCGAGTGCTGTTAGTGAGCAGCGCCTAAGAAGGCTGGCACGGGGGGGGGGGGGGGTGGGTGGTCAACGCCACGCTCGGTCGTCTTTGTCTCCCCAGTGGCGACGTTTATGCACCGCACCGGGTACTCATGTTAAGGCAGAGTCGACCTAGGGGAGGCCAACGACCGGTTCAGATAAACGTCACCGGTGTTAGCCGCGAGCGGGAATCGAACTCGTGCCGCTGGGTTCACAGCGCAGCGCGCTAACCGCTGCACCGCCGCTCCCCACACGCATCGACACGCACGCACGCTCACACCGCAGGGACAACCGCATTTCTTCGGCCGCATCAGGCAATGGAGAGTTAGGCCCTTTTTAAATCATCTCGATTGAAAATAAATTTCTCTAGGACTGCTTTTCGTGTCTTGAGACTCACGCGTGGACCAATCGAGTCACACAGTGACAAAGTTTGTTGGCCTTCACCTGCACCTCCGATTTAGCGCAGTTGGCGACGTATGGTGCAAAAGAAGTTCAACGTACATACATCATCACTACCTGCTGAGGCCAATCAAATAAGTAACACCCTCTGTGGAAGTATAACAGCCCCACACAAATACACATAGACCCCCCCCCCCCCCATATAACCACTAACAGACTGTTGGGGCAAAGTGCCGTTAGCGAGTTGCAGCGATTAAAACCGGCACGGCACACGAACACCACGCCCCGGCCGCCTTTGTCTCCTCCAATGCTGATGTTTAATACACGCAGTTCAACACGCATACGTGCAACACGGATTCCATCAGATGGTCACATAACAGCCTAACCCCGTGGTTGTGACGCCGCGGGGTCAGTTGACCACGCGCGTGCATGGGAGGGGGGGAGGGAGGGGGGGGAGAGGGGGGGAGGGAGTGGAGGGAGCGAGCGAGCGAGGGAGGGAGGCTCACGTGGCAGTGGTCGACACCGCCCTCCTCCTCGTAGCCGGCACACACCATGTCGGCGGAGATTTCGTAGCGGTCTTGCAGCAGCGGCCGGCAGTGCTCGTTAGAGAGGAGCGGAACGACAGCCTCCTGCAGCACGGCCGCGGGGGAGCCTGGCAGCGGACGCAGGCAATGGGGGGGTTGGTGGGGGGGTTGGTGGGGGGGGGGGTTGGTGGGGGGGGGGTTGGTGGGGGGGGGGTTGGTGGGGGGCGGATTGATTCCACGTGGAGGAGGAACGCTCGATCCCGTCTCAACAGATTCCACCGGAGAGGGTTGCTCAAGCTGCGGGAGTCCAAGACCGCATCCCTGCGAGTAAACGATCGACGTGCGAGCGTGATGTGTGCATGCTCACGTACATTGATTAACTTGTGAATATGTGGTGCCGCCGCAGCGGAGCCGCTCCATCGGGGCCGTGCCCACCGCCGTGACGCCGCCGCCGGTGCCTCGGATTTCCCGCCACTCTCCCGAGGCCGGTGCTCTCTCAGACGTCCGCGTTTTCCCCACTACACAGTTGTGGGGCCGCCGCAGCGGAGCCGCTCTGCCGGGGCCGTGCCCATCGCCGTGACGCCAACACCGGAGAGTGATGGCACCGACGCGGCGCGCCCCTCGCCGCCCCCCCCCCCCCCCCACATGAATGCACGCACACCCCACGTAGAGCCGGGAGGGAAGGTCACCTGGCCGACAGGTTTTTATCCAGAAGCCCCGAA